>NC_138976.1:227942779-228602294 GCF_964341445.2 Mesoplodon mirus | reverse complement strand
ATAGCCAAAGCAATCTTGAGAACGAAAAATGGAGCTGGAGGAATCAGGCTCCCGGACTTCAGACTATACTACAAAGCTACAGTAATCAAGACAGTATGGTACTGGCACAAAAACAGAAATATAGATCAATGGAACAGGATAGAAAGCCCAGAGATAAACCCACACACATATGGTCACCTTATCTTTGATAAAGGGGGCAAGAATATACAGTGGAGAAAAGACAGCCTCTTCAATAAGTGGTGCTGGGAAAACTGGACAGGTACATGTAAAAGTATGAAATTAGAACACTCCCTAACACCATACACAAAAATAAACTCAAAATGGATTAAAGACCTAAATGTAAAGCCAGACACTATAAAATTCTTAGAGGAAAACACAGGCAGAACACTCTATGACATAAATCACAGCAACATTCTTTTTGACCCACCTCCTAGAGAAACAGAAATAAAAACAAAAATAAATAAATGGGGCCTAATGAAAGTTAAAAGCTTTTGCACAGAAAAGGAAACCATAAACAAGACCAAAAGACAACCCTCAGAATGGGAGAAAATATTTGCAAATGAAGCAACTGACAAAGGATTAATCTCCAAAATTTACAAGCAGCTCATGCAGCTCAGTATCAAAAAACAAACAACCCAATCCAAACATGGGCAGAAAATCTAAAGAGACATTTCTCCAAAGAAGATATGCTCATTGCCAACAAACACATGAAAGGATGCTCAATATCACTAATCATTAGAGAAATGCAAATCAAAACTACAATGAGATATCATCTCACACCAGTCAGAATGGCTATCATCAAAAAATCTAGAAACAATAAATGCTGGAGAGGGTGTGGAGAAAAGGGAACCCTCTTGCACTGTTGGTGGGAATGTAAATTGATACAGCCACTATGGAGAACAGTAGGGAGGTTCCTTAAAAAACTAAAAATAGAGCTACCATACAACCCAGCAATCCCACTACTGGGCATATACCCTGAGAAAGCCATAATTCAAAAAGAGTCATGTACCAAAATGTTCATTGCAGCTCTATTTACAATAGCCAGGACATGGAAACAACCTAAGTGTCCATCATCGGATGAATGGATAAAGAAGATGTGGCACATATATACAATGGAATATTACTCAGCCATAAAAAGAAACGAAACTGAGATATTTGTAGTGAGGTGGATGGACCTAGAGTCTGTCATACAGAGTGAAGTAAGTCAGAAAGACAAAAACAAATACCGTGTGCCATCACATATATATGGAATCCAAGGAAAAAAAAAAAAACAGAGGGTCATGAAGAGCCTAGGGGTAAGATGGGAATAAAGACACAGACCTACTAGAGAATGGACTTGAGGATATGGGGAGGGGGAAGGGTAAGCTGTGACAAAGTGAGAGAGTGGCATGGACATATATACACTACCAAACATAAAATAGATGGCTAGTGGGAAGCAGCCGCATAGCACAGGGAGATCAACTCGGTGCTTTGTGACCGCCTAGAGAACTGGGATAAGGAGGGTGGGAGGGAGGGAGACACAAGAGGGAAGAGATACGGGGATATATGTATATCTATAACTGATTCACTTTGTTATACAGCAGAAACTAACACACCATTGTAAAGCAATTATACTCCAATAAAGATGTTAAAAAAGAAAACATAAGTGAATGCATGTCCATGTGCTTGTGTATGACAATTAGCTTTTCCTTTTCCTTTCTCTTTTATATTTCATTTTATAAAAGAAAAGAATATGCAAATTTTATCTTTGAGAAAATCATCATTAATGTACTTCACAATTCATAGTCCTCTATTTTTCTTACCTAAAGTTCACCATCAGAGGATACATCATTTGCAACTTTATTTTATACTTAAAATGTTAGATAATAGTTTCAAGTGTTACGATTTTCTGTGTTTGATATCAAAGTTATCTTAAGGAGCCTAATAACTCTTATTCACTGTTTTCAGTAGTCTCAGCTCCACGGTTAATTACTTATATTTCTGCGTATTTCAGTTGCACTGACTCATCTATAGTAACCAGACTGGTCATTTCTCTGTGACGTCATTGTGCTTCCCTTGCAGGTCATTAAAACCCTCTCTTACTGGGGACCGATATTGCCTGACCTTTCTTGTTTCCATTTATTCCCCAAAGCTCATTTCTTCTCTGTATACAGTCCAGTCTACTTGCTGTTGCAGAAATACATCTTTCACGTTTCACCTCTGTGCCTTCACTCAAATCCTATCACTTATACGTGGAAACTAAGGGAAAAAATGATACAAATGAACTTATTTACGAAACAGAAACAGACTCACAGACTTCGAAAACAAACTTGTGGTTACCAAAGGGGAAACGTGGAGGGGGGGCGGATAAGTTAGGAGTTTGGGATTAACATATACATACTACTGTATATAAAATAAGATAATCAACAAGGACCTACTGTATAGCACTGGGAAATCTACTCAATATTCTATAATAACCTATTTGGGAAAAGAATCTGAAAAAGAAGAGATACATGTATATGTATAACTGAGTCATTTTGCTGTACAGCAGAAACTAACACAACATTGTATATCAACTAGACTCCAGTGTAGAATTAAATTTTTAAAAATCCCTTATTTCATTGGAATGGCTTTTGCCACTCTTCTTCCCCTGCAGTTACTCAAATCCTGTCAATTTAAAATAAGCAATTCACTTGGGGCTTCCCGGGTGGTGCAGTGGTTGAGAATCTGCCTGCCGATGCAGGGGACACGGGTTCGAGCCCTGGTCTGGGAAGATCCCACATGCCACGGAGCAACTGGGCCCGTGAGCCACAACTACTGAGCCTGCGTGTCTGGAGCTTGTGCTCCGCAACAAGGGAGGCCACAATAGTGAGAGGCCCGCGCACCGCGATGAAGAGTGTCCCCCGCTTGCCACAACTAGAGGAAGCCCTCAAACAGAAACGAAAACCCAACACAGCCATAAATAAATAAATAAAATTTAAAAAATATAAGCACTTCACATTGCATATCTCTTCCATGAAGGCTGTGTTTACTCCATCTATAAATGTGACATCACAGAAGTATAGATGGACGCATGGACGTGCATTTAACAAAATACCAGTAGTGTTCCAGGCAGGTTCCTTGACTTTGTCACTGATTACTTAATCACCTAATGGCTTTGTGTGCCCAGAACTCTATTTTCTATTATCACTCTTTGAATGAAACCCTTACAGCATCACATTAGCCAAGAATCTTGAGCGGAAGTGCTTTCTTAGAGGGAGAAATGTTGGATAGATAAGATTGTCCAATAAGCAGTCTGTGGTTGCTTGCTGTAGTTTTGGAATTCAGTCTTCAAATTATATCTATTAATTTAAATGGGGCCTTTTCCATTAGCTTCCTTGGGCAGGGGAAATACATTGTTGCTTTGGTGATACTTCCCACTTTTGTTCACACATGTTAAGCTTGAGGTCCTTAAATTCAAGACTCTAGAGGAAACTTTCTGTCTCACAAGGGATGTCTGTTTCATTTTAACATTTGGTCTCTTCCTCCTATTATTTATACTAAATTACAGGCAAGTATCTCGCCTCTTGCATCACTATATTGAGTCAGTATAATACGGTTGAAGCAGATGATCGGAGTGTAAGTTGCAGTCATGTGTTTTTAGCCTCCATTTCCTTACCTACACATAATGCATACCCTACATCCATATGAGCTGATTAGCGCCCCCAACGATGTAAATACATAAACGTGCTTTATGGAAGATGAAAAAGTTGAAATGTTAACCGATTTGAAATGTTAATCAGTCTGCCTTCTCTAGAAAAGTCTGTAGCACAGACTTACCTGGCTTTGGTTCTTTCCCATTTATAAATAATTTTATGCATGTCGTTGACCTATCATGTGTATAGATAAGCTCCTTTTCATACCCAAAAGAGAGCCCCGCAGTCAATACAAAATTAGATGCAAAACTTTGCCTGATGCCAGCCTTTGCTTTGGTCAAGGGAAGGTTTTCCCTTAATGCTTGTCAATATTTTCTGTGGTGATGTTTTTGCTTGTGTCTTTAGTGGAAAAGTCTCTTGAGAAGCGCACATCACAGAGGAGGGTCTGCTGACTTCTTTCTTCCCAGGATTCCTCAGAAATGCCATTTGTCTGCATTGCTAGTAGATTGTGTTCACAAAAAAAGTTCTTCAGGCATGTCTGCAGGTGGTTATTCAACGACATCTTGCAGTGTAACAGTGACTGGCTATCCTGCCAGCTTTTGTTCTTAATATAGGTCTAGCCCAGCAGAGTTCTAGTGAATATCCTTGATTGGATTCATGTAGGAAGGTATTCCAGGTCGTTCTTGCGGACAGCCTACTATGGGTTTACTGATAATTTGGATTTACAGATAAAGTTAGAGCTAACTCATGTGGTCATCACTCTCCAATTTCTATTCTTCTAATGCTGATTTAAAAGATATTTGAAAATAGCCAGCTGTTAATGACTGAAATTTCAATTGTATAGCTTCGTATTAGGATTAAGGCTTACGTTCATCATGGTCTTTTGTGAAAAATAATTTTCAGAGATACTTTGATATTTTGTTTGTAGTCCCTCAAATGTGAATCTCAACTGGACATAATAAAATGATGGATGGGGGAGGATGAAGAGGAGAATTTGCTTTATCCATTCCTGGTCACCTTTCCAGCCGTGCATGACGTATCGTCACTCCCATCTGTTCAGTGCATCACAGGAACTAGTATTAAGAATAAGTATGCTCTGGGCTTCCCTGGTGGCACAGTGGTTGGGAGTCCGCCTGCCGGTGCAGGGGACGCGGGTTCGTGCCCCGGTCCGGGAGGATCCCACATGCCGCGAGGCCCACGTACCGCAAAAAAAAAAAAAAAAAAGAAGAAGATGTATGCTCTTAGTGAATGAAGCTGAAAGAGTACACAGTCACTGAAACCAAAATATTCAATTCACATTTGTACGTTTTTTAGTTAATGAAATTTTGGGGCAAAAAGCTCCATTTTAGAAAAGCCTACTTGGGTTGTTATTCTAAAAATTATCAACTCTGTTATTCAGTGGAACACGATAGCTGGCAAAACTTTTTGTTCAGGGAATGCATTTGTTGCAAGACATCTTGTTGCATCTCAAGAGAATTGTTTCGTTAATTGTTTGCTCATAATAATATATCATAGAGCCTTGTTTTTTACTTAACAAGCTTGTAGCAGGAGAACACAAACTGGAAATAGTTCACGGAGGTTACTTCAGTACAATTAAAGATGATTTGTGCGGATGACTTTAAATAATATTTAGGAAAAGTATGACTATGTGTGTGAAAACTGCCGCTGCTTCCTTGTCATATAAATCGTATACATAAATACTAACAATATAGTGTCTTTAATGGCATTTATGTTCTATTCTTTCAAGTTGCCACTGTTTTCTCAAGGTGACTACAACAGTTTCGGAGCTTTGCAAATGAAGTTGTAATATGTAACATGGCACGTGCCTCTTTGTCATAGTCAGCAGCCAAAAGGTGCATTGTGCTGGGTGGAAACCGGGTGTTGTAAAAAGGAGGGGGGGTGAGAGAGAGGGAAAGATTATTGCTTCTGTTCATTATCAGCCTTGAACAGCTGCACAGGGAGGCTGGAACCCGGCAGGCCTGCTGTGCACCTCTCTGAGACCGAAGTCATTTGAAGCCAGGTTGCGAGCAGCTGGTGGCCGAGGTGTCTTGTCCCGACAGCAGGCATCTCTGCAGAACTCTTCAAGGAATGAGCAAAGGACTTTACAGAGAGAAAGTCCTTCCAGAGTTCTTGGCACGATTTCATAGGCACATTTCTTTGGTGTATGTTGCTTCACAGACGAGTCAAGACAAATAAGACAAAAGCAAATAACAGGGTGTTTGGAGAATAGAATCGAAAGCTATGCACATCTAAGGTGAGAACTGAAGGAAACCTTGGTGACAACCCCTCCACCCTTGTTTTATAGCAAAGGACACAGATGTCCAGACTAATGAATACACGACACCTGCTCATACAGTTAGACTGTTACTGACCAGGGTTCTTGGCCTCCTTAACCAATAGAAATTGATTAGAGGCCAGACAAGAAATTTAGGCAAGGCTTTATCGGGGCCCCTGCTGCAGTACGGGGGAGTGAGAACAAGTAACAGGGTGCCTCCCGGGCTCCCTGGGGAGCGGAGAGCTGCTTCCTTATATGGGGTGAGGGTAGGGGTGGGTGTGTCCAGGGGGCAGGCCAGAGGGGTAGCTTAGGTGGTCTGCCCACCCCTTTGATGGTGTTGAATGCAGAGGGCATGCGCCGTGCCCTGCTTTTGCTCCGGGCTCTTCAGAAGTGGCAGTTGGGTTTTTTGGTCTTTTTTTGTATCTTTTGTCCAGAATTTGCCCTGACTGCACATGCATGCAGTTATTTGTAGTCCCTTAGAGTTTCTCTGTATTTTGTTGCTTGAGGAGAGTTGTGTCCAGGTGCAAGCCCTGCAGCAAAGGGTCCCGGGTCCCAGCCTGTCTCAAGACCACCAGAGATCTGCAGTTTGTATCCAGATTTCCAGTGTCCGTATACACCTTTTCCAGGTGTATTAAATCGTTGCTGCTCAAAATGTAGTCTGCAGACCGGCAGCATCAGCTTAACCTGTTAGTTTGCTAGAAATTCTGAATCTCAGGCTCCTTTGCAGACCTATGAATTAGAACCTGCATTTTAACAAGATTCCCCATGAGGGGTATATGCTGTGTTAAATCATTAAGAAGAATATTCTTAAGAGTGATAAATAGGTTTATGAGTGACAAAGGTAGAAAATTGCATGGTGGGTAAAAAGGAAAATATCCTTGGATCATCCATTCATTATAACATTCATCCCACTCTCTTGTTAAAGATATCTGCTTGTTACATTTTAAAAGGGCCTCTCTCTTATTATAGTAATTTGAACTTTCGGATACATAAGAATAGTTCTGTTCTTCAGTAAGTGTAATTTTAACTTTGTAGGAAGGCCCTAGGTACTGTCACAACTTTTAGTTTCTGATCCCTAAAATAAACAGATTTTAATTTTAATTCTGAGCTTTCATAAGGGAAATGTAAACAAATATTTATTTTTTTATGTTCTGTTGTTTCTACTGCTGTAAGGAGATTGAAATTAGTCATGTCTATAAATAGGAAGTAGTTCTAATCAAATTTATTGTTATTAACTCATTTAAAAATATTAATAGAACTTATACAACATGTTAGGCCCTTTGCTGCATACTAAGTTTATTAGGGGTTGATTGAGACTATTTGATTTTACACAAGATTCTAAAGATGATACAATTTGCATAGTATATTGGCTTACTCACCTAGGAGAGTTGACAAATGATTATAACTGGAGATAAAATGTGAACATTACCTTGATTATTTTATAGGTAATATTTTCTCTAGTCATAAATATTGGCTCTGGGTCAGTCAATGGCAGCTACATGCTTTATAAACATCAGATTTACTCTTTTATCTCTCTGTCTTGTTGCTTGGCAGAATTCATGATTTTAGAGACAGTTTTCACTAACTCGAGATTAGCTAGCCAATGATATTTGAAAGACTTAGTTGTATTCTTTTAGTCATGCAATTTTAAAACACCACAAAAATTTTTTTGCAGACTGTGGTATTTTATCTCTTTAAAGTAGGGTTTTTCTATCCATCTCCCCTTCCCCACAAAGCACACACTTTGCCTGCACACCAACTTTTTATTATGTGGCTTGGGGATATTTCCTTTGTTATTTTCTACGACTGATGTCTGGGGTTTGGCAGGAAACTTGCCTTTGTTAGGAATGAAATAGAAAAGCAAAAACCAAAAAAGAAAAGAAAAGAAAAAGAAATCATTTGATGTGGGAAAATGTATGAAACACACTTCATTCTTTAAAATGTTAAATGTTCAAGTGAGGATAGCAATAAATAATGCTCTTTGTTTCACCCTAGAATTCAAACAATTAATAAAAATAACTAGCAGCCAGTAGTCAATAATTGGTCAATAGGGAATTTTTGTGATGTTAGTGAATGAAAGTGTACATATATTTTAAATATAATTAAAGTAATTTTAAAGAAAAAATAATAAAGTAGGGTTTTTCAAATTTTATAATCACCAGGGAGCTTGTTAAAATTCACATTCCTGGACTACAGCTCAGATTAAAATCTGCTAAGTCTTCACTGTTTCCCAAGAATCTCTAACGATCTCTTTGGTTAATTTCTATATACTCTGAAGGTGGAGACCCACTGGGATATACAGACTTGAACATCTCCTATCAAGAGATGATGTAACTTCAGTTTCTTGAATACCTATTGGTGAAACAATAGGTTTCACCAATTGAATGTTGGTGGATGTTCTGATCTGTGGTTTATCATTGAAATGCCTAAAACTTTATGTAAATATTTAGAGGACATTGAGAAAGCAATTCTAAAGCAATTCTAAAATAAACCAGAACAGAAAATGCACATTCACAAAAGAGTCAAAACTAATTAATGATACATTATCTTTTTTTGTGATCCCAGGAATGAGCTATGAGTAGACAGACCTTATTTTTAGATTTTCACTAGTGAAATTGTTCATTTAGGAGCTCTTAGAGAGGAAAGGCTATGCTACTAGTTTCTGTGAATATTTTTTCTTCCTTTTGCCTGTTCAGAGTAATCAATTACTCTCTCAATCTGCCTCGTGGCAACGAGGCAAAACTGTGACGCTGAAATTTGACTTGCTTGTCCCTTGTTTTCTCCACCTGACATTTCTTCCTTACGAATGCCCGTCGTCCCCATGCTTCCAAATCCTGGTGACACTCCTAAGCCTAGAAATACTATCTGGTGTCCCAGAGCTCGAGATAAATTTCTATCACGTTCTTCCCTGCATGGGACAGAAGCCTCACGTCTCTTTCCCTCAGGTTATAGGTGCTGGTAGGAAATACAGTGAGTTATTTGATGAGGGAAGTGCTGAAGGGCACGCTCCAGGTTCCATTTGAAACCCCCCCCCCCTTTTTTTTTTTCAAATTCCTAGTGAGGCCAAACAAAGGAAGAGTAGATGTTTTGAAACACAGTCTTTTCAGAGTTCTTTTCTCTCCTTAAACCATGTGAGTGGGTGTCCAGAGTTGGCCCTGTGTGGAGATCCAGCCAAGAGTCAGAGAAAACCCAGGGGCTACTGCACAACAGACTATTAGTGGCTGATCAATGGAGCCTTCAAGGTGATAACAAATGAAATCATAAGACTACACTCACAAGGGTGTATGATGAAACACACGGACCCTTTCTTTACTTTCGATGATATGGCATCTTAGGCATCAATATTGTGAAGAGAAATGTAAGACTTATGTTCAACTAGCTTAAAAATACCTGGGCAGGTGTGTAGATAAATTTTGTGATTAACAGTTTTGCTGCTTTATTGTGTTGGTAAGTGAAAAGTCAGGACTTTGTTTACTAACACATAGTCAAAAGTAAAAAAATGATAATATTCATGCCAGATGTGGGCTTCATATCACAGGGTAAATGAAGGGATATGGGCTTCCCTGGTGGTGCAGTGGTTGAGAGTCCGCCTGCCGATGCAGGGGACATGGGTTCGTGCCCCCGTCCGGAAGGATCCCACATGCCGCGGAGCAACTGGGCCCGTGAGCCATGGCCGCTGAGCCTGCGTGTCCGGAGCCTGTGCTCCGCAACGGGAGAGGCCACAACAGTGAGAGGCCTGCGTACCACAAAAAAAAAAAAAAAAAAAAGAAGGTATAATAATAGCCCTCAGGAATGATTCTATCTGTGATTAGTCTATCAGTATTGCATAGAAAAGTCACACAGAACTTACTTCTGAGCTCCAGGTTCAAATACCAGTTCCCTAGGTTAGGAAGGAACTTGGTTTTTGATGAACACAGTTATGTGTACACTTGTGTGGCTCACGGTGTTGGCATAATCAGATGCCCTTTTCGTTCAAAAGCTGTCTTTTAATAGAAGTTGAAGACAAGCCAAGTACAATATAAATAGAGCAAGTAGGTACGAAAACCTGTTCGGTACTTGGAAAAGGTGTGGAACATCTGTTCACAATGGAAAGCATTGGTTCACTGACTTAACTGGAGGTGTCCTAGATACTGAATTTGGGGGTTTTTCTGCTTCAGCAGTGGATTCATTTTTCCTCTCAGGTTGCTGTAATTTAAAAAATGCAAAATGTGTATGAACCAGACTTTCGTGAGGCAAAGAACATTTTTGTAAGATGTGGATCATTTCCTTTTATGCCCAAAGAAAAAGAAATCTATAGGGCTTTTAATACAAATCAATTAGTCTCAGGAAAATATTCTCGGGTATACGAGTAAATCACTATGTGAAACATTCATTTATGCCCGCGAGGTAACAATTCCATCCTTTCCAAAGAAAAGCTCTTATGAACGAACTGAACTTGTTGGAAGCCTAGAACAATTATATAAAAATGACAGAAAATATTTAAAAATTTATCATAGTGATGAAAACCCAAAAGATTTCAAAGTGGGGCATATATGTAATGGATTCATCTGCAGAAACAGCTTAAATGACCTTGTGTTTTTTCACTGTTGAGCTGGAGAAGAAAGCATGTTCCAATGATGAATAAAAAGTAAGTATTAAGGTTCTAATTTGCTAACACCACTGAGGAAAATAAGAGAAGCCTCTGTGGTAGCATCGTAGAATAGATGTCACCACAGGGCTGAGACCACATCTCTAGCAATGCCTGGTGACACCTTCCCGTTGACCTGCACAATTCTACTTCACAATATAAGTACCTGATAAGACTATCAAACAACCAACAGCAACTTCTAGACTCGCTTTCTTAGCTATGAAGTGAAAATTCGACTTCACATCCTGCCAGGTGGGAGAATTTCCCCTTCACCAATATATTCCAAAGTCACACTGGAGAAAGGCACTGGGAAACCTTACCTCAAAGAGCATTTGCTGAATTATTATAATTTCTCTTTATTTCTGGGATAAGAATTTGGCTTTAGGGAAAGCAATTCACTGCTAAGAATGAATATAACAAAATGATGTTGAATTTTTATAAGAATCACATTTGCTGTTTTTCATAACATTTTAGAGTTAAACCTCAGAAATTTCTTGCTCACTTATTAGTCCAATTTAGTAAGTGTATATGACACAGCTTCTTATTTATTAAAATGTTTACTTAATTAGTAAATCAAAAGCTATCAGCAAGGACCTATTGATTTTTGCAAAATTATACAGCTTTCACCACAAAGGGCATGCAATTTCAAGAGTTTTGTTTCTGTGGGTGTATACAATAATTATTCCTTCCTTTACATACCTAGGCCCTTATTGTGAAATTTGGAGTTTTCTAGAAAATCAAAAAATCTTGGTTCTGTTATTCAGTCTCATCCATTACTTTCATAGGCTACCACCAAGTAGTGAAACAGAATTGCAGTCAGCTCTCAGGTGAAGCGGTGTCATAACTTATGATCAAAACGTTTTCCAGGAAAATTTGGTACGATAAGGAATAAATGTACATGCAAATGAAAAGTAGCAAAGCAAATGGAGTTCTGCTTCTGTCCAAAGGCTAGTAGGAAGGGTCCCAATGTTTGTGTTTTATTTTATTTATTCCCTCATAAATAAACATCAGGAAATACTAAGTCTACTTCTTTAGTGATAAAAGGCTTAGTAATTATTAAACAGCAGTATGTCTCAATCTATAAAATAGATGCATTTTCGTAGATAACTCTGGCAAGTTGCCTTTCTTACCTGCCGTTTTCTGCCGTGTGCCCTGTGCCTACAGGCCTAGTTATTATTTCCAGAAGAGCGTTCACTTTTTACACGGAGGCTTCAAAATGAATCACAGATGATTAAAGGATTTTTTGTTGTGGTGGTGGTTTCTGCTTCTTTGTTTACGTTTTTGAAGCTTGCACGTTTCCTTTCAATAATTACTGGAGGCCCTTGCTTTAGAAATTTACCTTTGTCTGGGTCTCTTCCAGAGCCGGCTAGTCAGTCTTCAGCCCCCAGTCCAAGGCAATGTCCAGGGTGAAGTAGCTCAGGTTCCTCACCTGTCACACCCCTGAATGCAGACTCCTGGGGTCTCTGCCTCATTACGTTGGAGGCAAAGCTGGCACCCGATCCAGCTTTTCTCCTACACCTCAGTGCTGACCACCCTACCTGCCTGGCAGTTCCTGGCCTGGAATATGCAGTGCCCACCACCCCTGAAATTATGGTATAATATTGCTTGACTGAAAAGTCAAAGAAGCACCTGTTCAGATTTTTATCCATTATGATACCATGGGGATATTGCTTTGGAATTTGCGGAAGGAATCTTCTGTGGAGGTGTGAATTAAAAGCAATGTTGAATAAATACAACCTGTGCATTGCATTATAATTTGACTTCAAAAATGAGAACAGAATTCGTGCCTAAGTTGAAGATAAGACACATTCTTTCTCTTAAGACCAGTGCTTAGATTGAAGAACTGGGAAACGGAAGGGCAATGAATATCATATATATTATTAACGTCCATCTCAGTGAACGGAGCGGTGGACTCCCCTGTTTGGGAAAGTTGGGCTGTCATCCTCTGTAATGAAAGGGGAGGAGGAAATGAAAGACCTAATACCTTTGAACACGCATGGCTTATGGATATATAGACTTGCAGATCAGCAAATGAAGTGTGAGTTGGTGACATTTTAACCAAGGGTTCACAGCTTTCTGTTCATAAAGAAAGGTGACTGATTTACAAACATAAATAAATTATCCCACAGAAGGCTGCTATTTCACAATAGCTTGGCCGAGGGGTACCTTAATTTAACATTGACCTCAACCTCCTAGCCACACCCTCATATAATTAATGATAGATACAAACCCAATCAAGTGGATTCCAGCCAAATTTGATAATCTGTTAATTCAACCATAAACAATGAACTTTTTTTTCCTTTGTCCTCACTCAGGGAGTCAGATATTTAGAAATGAAAGGATTAATAACAACTCAATCCAACCTCATAATTCCAGGTGAGCCAAAGAAATTCTAGGGTGGGTAGTGGACTTGCTTGATGCATAAAATTCACTCACAATCAGAAGTAGATGTAAATGATGATTTGGTGTTATATTGGCATTAACGATTGATTCTTGCACTGATGATTTTTTTTTGAAGGTGTTGGGGGTAGGAATTTATTAACTTACTTATTTATTTTGGCTGTGTTGGGTCTTCATTTCTGTGTGAGTGCTTTCTCTAGTTGTGGCAAGCAGGGGCCACTCTTCATCGCGGTGCATGGGCCTCTCACTATCGCGGCCTCTCTTGTTGCGGAGCACAGGCTCCAGACACGCAGGCTCAGTAGTTGTGGCTCACTGGCCCAGTTGCTCCGTGGCATGTGGGATCTTCCCAGACCAGGGTTCGAACCCGTGTCCCCTGCATTAGCAGGCAGATTCTCAACCACTGCGCCACCAGGGAGGCCCTGCACTGATGATTTTACCAAGTGCTAATTAACGTATTGACTGTTTTAGATGAAACCATCAATAACTTTCTTTCCATAGTTAGAAAAACATTCCATTAGAAAATGTACCTGCTATTCTTGTATATTAGAGCACCATCTCCAGTTTTATTATTCTTTACTATGTATACTAGTAAAATGTGTGAATTCATAGTGATTTTGATTGTGTATCTAAATATCATCGTATTTAGAAAATTGTTAGAATGCTGCTGAATGAATCCTGTGAAACGTATGCACAGAGTCTGTTTTCAATCTCATGAATTGATTAGAATACAGCTTTTCTGTTCGTAAGGCCCAGCATCATGCAAACTGTGTTTAATTACTTCACTATGAAATATGCAGATAAAAGAGGACGACATACTGTATAGATTTAGAATTATTACTTTTTTTTTAAAGGAAGCTCTGCTTAATAAAAACATAAATATTTAATGGAACACATTGTTTATCAAGATCTAAACGAGATTATATAGAGTACAGATAAGGAATTATTAGACACGTCTTACCTACTAAGAATGTATAAATCTAAATGGCATTCAAATTTACGTGCATTAAACAGTAAACAGATGTGAATGACATATTTACTAGTAACAAGACAAAGTTGGTAGCACATAATAAAGTTCTAAGGAAAGATCTAACAAGGAAGCTGTGACCTTCAGAGTCGTCCAGTCATACACGCATGTCCTGGAGTAGTTTTCTTCCTTTCTGTGTGGTCTCAGACAAGTCACGTTCTTGCCTAAATTGTTGTTGCTTTCTCAATAAAATAGAGCTGATACGTTTGTAATGAGAATAGATTGACAATTTTCATGAAAAACACTGCTAGTCGTGAAACTTGACTCATTATTCACTATGAAGAAAACCTAGAGGAAATAGATCAAATTGTGCCCTCAGGGAAGGAAAAAGAAAAGGAAGGACATTTAAGGTAATTCTTAAAACTACTGACAGCCAGAAAGAGGGAGGCAATGGGGAAGGGGTGAGAATACAAGTGCTGCTCTAAGAACAGTGTCCGTGTCTGACCCACCTTTGGATTCTTGTGTTACCGCATGGTAGATAGCAGGGCTGTTGGATGGATACCTGTTATTAATACATGAATCAGGAAAACTGTAGGAAGTTACTTTGCCTATATAAATTTAACCTTCAGAGGCAAAGCGATATGGATATCAGAGAGTCTTAGAAGATCTATACAGGCAAAAGGAAAGGCACACTTTGACAGGCTTAGACAGAAGATAGCAGAGCAGAGAGAAAACTAGTCTAAGAGCCACAGTGCAGCTATACTAAACCAAAGCATTTATGCATTGAAAGAAAGTGTATAATCACTTAATTAGAATATCACCCTATAGAATATGAGGTGGTTTTTTTTGAAATAACCTAAAGAATCAAGAAACTTACTGATTGATGAAAGCAGAAAATGAAAAACATTTGGAGTCAATATCAGGACTCTTAGTAACCTAGAGCCACTTCAGGATACATTGGAATCAATATTTATTTCACTGGGAATTAGTAACAGGTTTATGTGTACATAAACCAATAAACCGTTTATGCCTTCAGCTAGAATTGCCATGGATGGTTAAGTGAAATTGGCTTGGAATCTATCTGGACTGTAAATGAAGTATGGCTTTTCGTTGGAAGAGATCTTGGTAGAACTCCTGGCCAAACAGGTGCTGCATTTTGTTTCCCCACAAGTACTATTTGATCTTCATCCTGTCTGGAAAATTTAGCATATGTGATACGAGGAAACTTTAACCTTGCAGCAAAGCCAATTCTCTCCAGACAGTCTTTCCTTGAAATATGATGCATTTTTCCCCTTTATGCCCCGTGGGTTTTAATTTTCTATGAGATGCTGGACTTATAGGAAGAAATATCCTTTTTGTGTCTTTGACAGTAGGGAAGCACTTTAAAGTCAATCGGCCTTTATATTTCCAGTTTGGGTGAGTGCCAGCCGTACCATCTCCGCAGTCTGAGTCTCCATGACAGCCTTGAGCAAGTTCTTTATTCCACTGATGCTTCAGATGGCTCGGCTACTTCTGTTGTAGCGTGGCAGGTTTTCCTATCTTCGAGAAAAAAATCCAATTCAGCAGCCTTTCTACCTGCTTTTATGACTCTTCACTCTCTAGAAAGAATTTATTGACATTCTTGCTTCAAGCTGGCAGAACTTTTTTCCACTGGCAAACATTCTAAGCCAAAATCCACAAAGAAGTGTGTATGATTTTATTTATGAGTTTTTAAGAAAGTCATTAAAAAATTCTGTATCTTTTACATATACAGTATTCAGTAAACCTTTAGAAGGAAGGAGGCACTTAATCAGGGAAGAAAAGGAAGAAGATGGAAAGAGAGACATCTCTTGAATTGAGTTAGAAAAATAAAATTATTGTCGATTTAAACTTACAATTACCCAATATATAAGGCCTATATTCATATCTTTTGTAGTTATTAACTGTCATGCTCAAAGCTATTGAGAGAATATTTGAACCCTTTAGTGTCATTTTATTTCTTGGTTTGTGCTATAGCATTAAAAAAAATTTTTGAAGTATAGTACATTATGTTAATTTATGCTGTACAGCAAAGTGATTCAGTTATTACATGTATACATACATATATTATTTTTCATATTCTTTTCCATTATGTTTTATCCCAGGATATTGAATGGCGTTCCCTGTGCTCTTGTTGTGTATCCATCCTGTGTATAATAGTTTACATCTGCTAATCCCACACTCCCAATCCTTCCCTCCCTCACCCCACCTTGGCAACCACAAGTCTGTTCTCTATGTCTGTGTGTCTGTTTCTGTGTCATAGATATGTTCATTTGTGTCATATTTTAGATTCCACATATAAGTGATATCATATAGTATTGTATTTGTCTTGCTCTTTCTGACTTACTTCGCTCAGTATGATGTTCTCTAGGTAATCCATGTTGCTGCAAATGGTATTATTTCATTCTTTTTTATGGCTGAGTAATATTCTGTTATTCATATATATATACATATATATACACCACATCTTCTTTATCCGTTCATCTGTTATGAGCATTTAGGTTGTTTCCATGTCTTGGCTGTTGTAAATAGTGCTGCTATGAAAATAGGGGTGCATGTCTCTTTCTGAATTACAATTTTGTCCGGGTATATGCCCAGGAGTGGGATTGCTGGATCATATGGCAACTCTATTTTTAGGTTTTTGAGGAAATATACCCTAACAAATTTAACACACATATACCAGTGTAGTTGAAATTTTTAAATAACTTGTAAAACTGTTAAGACAAAAAGTGAGAGGGCGAGATATAATATATGCATAATAGCAAGTCTTGGTGTCAGAAATTTGAATGGCAAGCTGTATGCCATATGTGACGATATTTTTTATTTTTCCATTTTTGTCATTAACCTAATAATCCCTATTCTATCTTGGTCTTAAAAATACATTTTGCAGGATAGGTTTTGTTAGAATTATTATTACTCTACTTAATTCTGATGTGATAATAATGAAAAATAGAATTTGTAGGCTAGCATTCCTTGCTTGAAAAACAGACAGTATCCTCTCAAGAATTTTATTCCTAGGCTTGATCATCCACCATCTACCAAATGGCTCTAAGTTAGTGGAATGAAGACAGGATTTTTTGGTTTTTTGCACCTAAAGGATATATTTTTTTTCAAGAAATGGACTAAGTAGGCTGCATCTAAAAACCTGTGTTCCAGCTATCTGAGACACTGAGGAAGTTTTCTTCATGCAACCATCACAGAACTTACACCCCAGACAGGATATAGAATCTTATACTCTATGAAGAATGAATCAATGGCCACTAGGGTCCATTATGGTAGGTGTTTGGAAGAATGTGCCAGACATTTGGCCTTGACTTACTTCAAGATTCTGAGGGCAGAGTTAGTCAGAGATTTGATGCTCAATCCATGAGATCGTCCGGCGCTCAAAACCAATATCCATGTGTGACCGAAGAAATACTAAACGCTTAGGTTATGAAAGCAGAGACTTGTATACGGGTGTGCAGTATCCAAAAAAAGAAGCAGTATTGTCAGTTGTCCATCATGTCATTTCTTCCACACTTGCTCTCAAGGAGGAAAGGTGTAGCTTTATCATCAGCTCTTCTTCAGAAATATTCGAAAGGCAAACTAGCAAAAACAAAAAAGCAGTGGCGTTAACTTCAGTAAATGGTTGCTTGGTTTCTACAAGTCCCCTAATATAGTTTCTGAGGCTAGAAAAATATAGTAGAATTATTCTCAAGAACAACAACAACAAATCCAGGCATACATCAGGCATCAGCTCACATCTGCAAGGCTTGGTTCATGAGCTTCCCTTCCCTGACAGGTGAGCCTTGGGGCTTTCTGGTAGGATTGCTGGACAGAAATGGAGGCTGACTTGATACGACTTTATTTACTTCTAAGATTCCCAAGTCAGAAATGGAGTTTCACTTATTTGAGGAAATTGTCGATAATGTTAATACAACGAAGTTTAACAACACTAGAAATTGAAAGTCTTACTACACTCAGCATTTTGTGATAAAAAGCTGTCTATATCTGTTCCTTTCACTTAAAGTGTGTAAACTAAATGTACACATATTAGAGCAACTAACTCTCAACTTCCTCTCCCCAAGGCAACGTAATTCTAAAAGGACTTCTGGAAATCCTCTGGAATGACTGTCCTCTTGATTTCATCTGAATTCCCTGGTGGTCTTGCCCTCAATCTTTTATGTTCCTTCTGCATTCTCAGAAAAGGAACCCAAGTGCTGAAAGACAAGAGAATCACCTCTGAGTCAATGTTTTACTTGAAGTTCAAATCATGGATACAGTTTTTTCCCCTAAGGATTTCCTTAGATTCCCTTTCTACAGGTAGACTCTTTTTAAGAGACTATTTTTTGATAGCCTTACAGTTAAAAGACTAGGAACTGTTCATCAAAATAATGTTTCTATAACACATTTCTGTTTTTAAAATCACTAAATTGCAAAAGGTAGTACAATTTTCTCTTCTTCATATGAAACCTGTTAAATGCATCAGCTTTCTTCTCTAACTGCATAGTTCAACATGCTCTATCTAGAAATTATATAATTATATGTTATAACCTAAAAAGAATTATAAGAGGACTCAGCCTAGTAAAACGCAAATACTTTCTGGAGTCTATGTAATTTACAGGCAATGTTACTGACAATCAAATGATAAGTAATAATAAGTATCTTATTTAATTATGAAAAATATTATATCCAAGCACAAAACAAAGCATCTCTTCAAGGATGTATAGTCTTTGGTTTATAATATGGACAATATCCACAGATATTTATGATTTATAATTATGTCTCATTGTTAATTTTAGCTTTCCAAATTTTTAGGGAAGACATTCAGATGCAATACTGTGTTAGAATTAGAAGAAAACTTATTCAACGAAAATTAGATGCCTGCTATACTTAGGATACTTTGCTAAACAACATGATCAGTGAAAGAGCTTTGTCGGAGATTCAGAATTGAACCTCCAGAAATACACTTGGTATGCGTCTCTGTATCCTTCACAAAAAAAATGAGAGTGTTGGACAGGGTGATTGATTTCTAATGGTATTTTCAGAGAAGAAGTTCTATTATTCTTTAATCCTATGTCTTGGTGAAAAGTTTGTGACCTTGAGCTGCTTTTAATTATATTTATTGATTCAATATAAGTCAGAAAATACATTTCTAATCTTTCTCAGACAGGTAGGAGACTTACATTTAAGTTTCCTATTGGGTGTGAGAAGGAAAATGAGTTATCATAGAGGTTTCTAACTATTCTTAATCCATTTCTCCACTCAGCTCTAAGTTATCATCCGTTTTAACCTTCAAACAGAATTTAGCAGTCCATCATAAAAAGATATTCAGAAAATGTGAATCTCATCTAGGCCTAATCATTTGTCTTTTGCTGAAGCTAATGGATGAGAAAATGACTGTGGTTAAGTCCCTGGCTACGTATTCCCTTAGAATGTTTTCCTTTTCCTTACAGCCTATTCAAAGTTCTCTTTCCGTCAGAAGTACAAAAGGAGTTAGAAAACATTAGAGGCAGGGCAGTATTTGCTGAATCAAAAGTAATACCTGGTGAAATCCCTCTTGAGAAGCAGGCTGGCCTGAGAGCTCTCACTCAGACGGTTAACTTTCAATCACTAGCTGAGCTCCTAAGTGTTGATTTGAACAGAATATTTAAAGAACATAAAAGTTCCCCTTTACAACCAACTCTCCAGATGCTTAGTGTGTTGATATTTAGATGATAAAATTTATATCAAAAAGCAGCATTGAAGCAGATGCTGGTAATATAATTGGCTAAGAATTTGCATTGACGATGACTCTTGGGTGTGTACTGGAGCATTCCTGTGTCCAATCAGAGTAACTGGTGGGGATATTCTGATCTGTTTTGAATTCTTATGTTTTTTCTCAAAAGGTTTAAAGGTATAAGAGAAGAAGATTAACAGTTGCTAGATGAAATTAAAAAGAGAAACAGCAGTGCAGGGAAGAATATTGTGAAATATACAAATTTGATATGACTCCCAAGTTGCAGATGAAATCAGAGTTGAAAATCAATGTCTGTTGGTTCATGTATTCATTTTTATGCAGTCTCTATAAAGTATATAGATACTGATGTTAGCATTTTATTGGCATATACGCCAGATACAGTTTCTTTCTCTCTTGAGACTTTCTCTGTTTTTAAAGAACTTACAACAGGAGCATGGCATACATAAAGTGATATTTGTCCCTAGATTTTTGGGAAAAGCTCATAATATATAAATATGTTGTCATAAACAGAATGAAGGACACAGTGGAAACAAAGAATAAGCCACGTTTAGTTGTTGTTGAGTCTGACTTGTCATTTCTGGATCACTTTGCTTCCAGATTTAAAGACATTATTTTGTTTTGCGAGGTATACATTTATAAAACTTTGGCTTTTTATTATAATCAAAATTGAAAGTACTTGGGATAAGCCTCGAGCCAATAACAGGTGATTGGGCCTTGTGCTGAAAATAAAGGCATGTTAATAAATGTTGCATTATGCTTATGACAAGCTTATTGAGAAAAATGTACAAATTTCTTTGTTGCATTAACATAATAATAGAAAGAGGTTATGTTATATCTAGGTAGCTTAAAAAATAGAATTAGCAAGTTGGGAAATGTCACTGCAAAATAGTGTTCAAATAGAATTTCAGAATATTTCAAAGCTGATCCAATATCTGCTGTTTGCTTCAATCATTAGAAATCAGAATCCCCACTATACCCAAACAGTGTCTGTTTATAAAATCAAAATGTCGTTGAGAGTTGCAAAGAGATATAGGTTATTTTCTTATTAAGAAAAGTTTAAGAAATAAAACAAAAGTTAAATAACTAGGAAAATAAACACAAGAAGGGCCCACAAACAAAAATGGCTGGGTGCCCTTGACAGCAGTGTCTAGCTGCTGCTTTTATAACCTCAGCTTCTTCTTTACACTTAAGCACTTTATGGGTAGTTTTCTAACCCTTCTAACCCATCAGATGCACATGATGGGTTACAGATATTTTGGTGTATCTTATTCATCTTTCTATCCCTAGCGCTAAGAATAATATGTTATATGCTAGGCATTTAGTAAGGCTCAGAGAGCTCATATTCTCATGGCGACAGACAGAAACCTGGTGAACACATGAGAGGAGAGTACCGTTACAGATTGTGATACCTGCTGCGAAGGGACTAAAGTGGGAGAGAAGGTGACCTCCTTGGATATGATGCTGGGAAGACGGCTTCAGTGTCAAGAGTGGGACGGGGTGCTGTGCAGAGGCAGGAGAAGGACTTGGAAGGCAGTGGGGGCACTGCATACAGGTGCTGTCCTCCTCCTCCTAGAGGGCTTGGCGTGTCTGAGGGACATAGGAGGGGCGGGCGTGACAGTCTAGGGTGACCCTGAGTCTCAGGCAGGGCAGGGAGGCCGGTGAGGAGTCAGGATGTTTTACTAAGCGCAGGGGAACAAATGAAGGCTCCCAGGCAAGGGGGTGAAAAGGTCTTGTTTCTATTTAAATACAGCCCTGGCTACTCTGTGGATAATGGGTTAGACGATGAGAGGTGGGAAAGATGGAAACAGGGAGAATAAGTGGCCACTGCCCCACCCTCTGTTCCTCAGAATTATTTTCATTGCTGAATATTTTATTATAACACACGTGCACCCCACCCGCTTCTTGCCCCTGTACATTCTATCCATTTTCTCTGTTTCCCTGAGCCTCAAAACTGTGCTCCTTTCTTTGTTGCCACCTCTTGTCATTCACTGATTTGCCCCTCCCTCTTTTCTTTAACTTGATGGTGCTAATAATCATGTTGGAAAACAAACAAACAAACAAACAAACACCTCACCTTGACCTCAGATACCACTTGCTTGCACCTGACAGATTGCGGCACTTGCTCTGGAGCACAGCCTGTGGGTTGCAGGTTGTACTGAGAATGGTTAGTTCACCAGCCCACGACCATGTGTCGGGCCGAGCAGGGACAGCTACCGCTTCTCACACAGTCGCCTCCAGCCCTTCTCTTTCAGGTACACAGGGTGAACGACCCGAATGTTTCCACCCCTGGTATCCACATCAGAGGGCAGAGGGGTGTAGATTATCCACACACCTAAGCACAAACAGTGACCTGAATGTAGGGAGATACACAGCTGCTTAATTCACCGGCTGGTCCCCTAGTCCTAGTGACGGAGGGATGAGCCTCCCCTGACCCACAGGACTCGGCTTCAGCTCAGTCCCAGTCTGGGGAGCAGAGGTGGAGCTAACAGATGTTGCATTGCTCAGTCACCCACCTTTACTAGCAGCCTTGTGTGTGCCAGAGCCTGTGTCACATAGGAATCCTTGCAGAATGTAGACACCCCAGGATAATTGAGCGCAGGAGACCAGAGAAAGTCCCACAAATGTCCCTGGTGATGCGCTTCGTTGAACTGATGAATTCTGATTTTCTACAGTCAACTCTGTAAGCTTCTCACCATATTAGAGGGTTCTAATAACTGCCTCTTGGGAAATCTTCATTTCGTGTGCTTTATCTTTACACAGCACCCTTTTCTGCCCATTTCACTGAAGCTCTAGGCTTGATTTGTGTATTAATGAGACACAGTGGGGATAAAGTAATATCATGTAATGTATACACATCAGCAACAAGGGCATAACGTTTTAGTTCCCTGTTTCACTTGTGAAGGATTTGGAAAGAGAATCTTTAAAAGAAAATGCAATTTCAGGGAAAAAAATGACAGTCAACGGCACAGTCTGTTTGTTTCTCTTGAAGCTGTTGAGTCAGAAAAGAAAACCACTCTGGGCCATGAGCCCGTGGTCCTTGTCCTAAAGGAGCAAAGGCTTGATGCTGAAGTTCTGTTAGTTCTGACAAAATGGGAACCTTCAACTCTGAACTGTAATAAGTAACATATAAAGTAATTTTGGTGTGCCAATGGCTGTGGCCCAGGGTATAAATTCATACTGTATGAGTGAATAAAGCTGGGATAAATTTGCCAGTGGTGCAAATTTTATACAATCTTGGGCTTTTGTTAAATTATTTTGAGGTTTTGGAATATGAGTTGTCTGTGTGGTTTTATTTTAGTTTATAATTTTTATTGAAATATAGTTGATTTACAACGTTGTGTTAGTTTCAGGTACACAGTAAAGTGATTCACTTATACGTGTACATATATCTATTCTTTTTCAGATTCTTTTCCCAGATAGGCTATTACAGAATACTGAGTAGAGTTCCCTGTGCTATACAGTAGGTCCTTGTTGGTTATCTATTTTATATATAGTCGTGTGTGTATGTTAATCCCAACCTCCTAATTTATCCCTCAGCCGCCCTCCCCTTTGTTAACCATAAGTTTGTTTTCTGTGTCTCTGAGTCTATTTCTACTTTGTAAATCAGTTCATTTGCATCATTGTTTTAGATTCCACATGTAAGTGATATCATATGATATTTGTCTTTCTCTGTCTGGCTTCCTTCACTTAGTATGATAATTTCTAGATCCATCCATGCTGCTGCAAATGGCATTATTTCATACATTTTTATGGATGAGTAGTAGTCCATTCTATATATATATATATATATATATATGTATGTATATATATATATATGTATGTATGTATATATATATATATGTATGTATGTATATATATGTATGTATATATATATATGATACATATATATGATACACACATATATATTATATATATATATATATATGTATCACATCTTCTTTATCCATTCATCTATTGATGGACACTAGGTTGCTTCCATGTCTTGGCTATTGTAAATAGTGCTGCAGTGAACATCGGGGTGCATGTATCTTTTCAAATTATGTTTTTCTCCAGATATATGCCCAGGAGTGGGATCATATGCTAACTCTATTTTTAGTTTTTTGAGGAACCTCCATACTGTTCCCCATAGTGGCTGCACCAATTTACATTCCCACCAACAGTGTAGGAGGGTTCCCTTTTCTCCTGTGTGTGTGTTTTAACACTCTGTAAATATACTCTACCCCCTTTAGTTAGTAACATTTTATATATAATAAAACATTTTATATATAATATATATGAATACATATATCTATAGAATATAAAATACATTAAATGATAATTTGCTCATCAATTTATGCTATTTAAGCTAATATGATATTAAGTTAATGGCTTATTATACTTTCCTCTCTCACCTTCAAAATTCTAGGTATTTTCTCTTCCATGAGCAGTTGGTTCCCTTTGGTTATTTTTGAACTAGTGATATAACATGTCAACACACTTTCTGGAAAATATGCAGTATCTCAGTACAGTTTACTTTAATAAATGATCTCCAGCAAATGCTCTCTTTACATTTGGCATATGCTGTGTTTGAAAAGAAATTCAATTTCAGAAGAATATGGGAAGTAAGTTTTCCAAGAATATGGCAAACTAGAAAAGCATTTATTTTAAAATAAATACAAATACTGAAGTACGTGTTGGTAGTATATGTCTTAGCTGGCAAGACAGTATTTAAAAATGCTTTCTTTGGAGTTTAAAAAAAAAGTGAGAGTAAGTGTCCAGAAAAGTGACCCAGTGAACACAGACAGACGTGGAGTCTTCTGCTGATCCCCAGTGAACTTGGGGAAAGCAGGAGACAGTGGTGTACAAAGGCCAGGCTCTGTTTAACGTGGTTGGGTGACCCTACCTCCTATGGGCTCCATCCCCAGTTCACCTTTGAGATAAACTAAGAAACAACAAATCTTACAGAGATAATGTGCTTGTTCTTTCCTCGGCTCTTGGTTCAAAAACACTTAGTTTAGAAATTTGTATTTTAGTATTCTTGGTTTCCAGGGCAGGGGAAGAAATAAAAACAAATTCTCTCCGAAGCAAAGCAACTTCAATTCAGGCCTCAAAGATTTCCAACAGGTACAACTCCTTTGGATATGATTAACAATGAAAAAAATCCTAAAATACATGAGAATGAAAAGCACAGTGCAGGAGAGGTGGGAGAGGGGCGGAAGTTAGAGTGAGACTGGAAAAAAAAAATCCCAGATACTGGAATGGTCAGATACAACTTATAATATAAGTAGTTTAATACACTGATAGAATAAAAGAAGGTAAAATTTTTATTAAAAAATTTTATTAAAATGGCAGCAAAAAGTCTAATAATAGGTGAATAACAATGAATGGGTTAAATAGCTGATGTGAGACAATAAAAGAGAGATGGAAGAAAATGAAATAGAAATCTGAAGAAATTACATGAAGAAGTGTAGAAAAATAAAGAAGAATACATGAAAGAGAGGCTAACAGGTAAGGAAGAAAATCAAGGTGTAATAAGGAAAAACATGGATCAGGGAGAGGCAATAGTAAAAGATATAAGTGATGAAACACAAAAGTCCACAGGTTCAAAATAAATCGCAAGTTGGAAAAATAAAAGGAAATCCATTGGAAGCATCGAAGTGACAGAGCAGAATAGCAAAAATCTGAAGAACAGCTGGAGAGAAAATACTTACTATTTGGAAAAAAGCCAATTACACTGAGCGCTGATTTCATTATTAAAAATGGGGAGCTCACGATTGTTTAGAATACAGTCTTTATCATAGCTTCATTAATAACCATTAATTTAGAATTGTGTCCTTATCAAAATATCTGAAGTAAAAATTCAAGATTGGTACTTCGAATCAAGATTTGGAAATGACAGTCATTTTCAAAATAACAAAATCTTGGAGAAACAAGAAAACATCACGGGTAAAATTTATGAAGACTGAACTTATGGAAATCAGAAAAGGGAGGTCTGAATCATAAGGAGAATTAGTGAGCAAAGAAATTGGTGAAAAAAAAATCGACTGTAGAAATCAACAATCGGAGGTACTTGGTGGGAATAATAAAACTGAAATACAGAACACAAAGCGGTGGGTGATCGAAGTCAAATCATCCTAAGGAGAAGATAATATATTCATTATTTTTGACCTGCTGTGATGATTGTGTATGTTAATATTTCTAAGATATACATTAAATGATCGAAAGAGCATACATAATTCCAAACCTACGGAAGGAGCCAATGAGATTTTCCATTTCTTTTTTTTTTTTTTTTTTTTTTTTGCGGTACACGGACCTCTCACTGTTGTGGCCTCTCCCGTTGCGGAGCACAGGCTCCAGACGCGCAGACTCAGCGGCCATGGCTCACAGGCCCAGCCACTCCGCGGCACATGGGACCTTCCCGGACTAGGGCACGAATCCATGTCCCCTGCATCGACAGGAGGACTCTCAACCACTGCGCCACCAGGGAAGCCCGAGATTTTCCATCTCTTGAAGAAAAATCCAAAAGACATCCTGAAAGAAGAAAACGAGAGGAAACCTAGGAAAAGTATGATAAATGGAAAACATAAAATAAAGTTATAGCAACTTATTCAAAAGTATCAGACTACCTCATAAGTGTAGTAGGCATCAATGCTCTGGGTTTTTTTTTTTTTGCTGTTATATTTTTTAATATAAATTTATTTTATTTATTTATTTTGGCTGCCTTGGGTCATCGTTGCTGCGTGCAGGCTTCCTCTAGCTGCAGCAAGCTGGGGCCACTCCTCGCTGCACAATGCTTCTCATTGTGGTGGCTTCTCGTGTTGCAGAGTACCAGCTCTTAGGCATGCAGGCTTCAGTAGTTGTGGCATGTGGGCTCAGTAGTTGTGGCTCACAGGCTCTAGAGCACAGGCTCAGTAGTTGTGGCACATGGACTTAGTTGCTCCGCAGCATGTGGGATCTTCCCAGACCAGGGATCAAACCTGTGTCCCCTGCATTGGCAGGTGGATTCTTAACCACTGCACCACTAGGGAAGTCCCATCAATGCTCTGTTTTTAGATACAGATAGTCATCTTAGATTTAAACACATAACAATATATGCTGTTTAAGACGGATGCCCTAAAACATAGGAAATATAGGAAAGAAGAGGGAAGAAAAAGAGGTATTAAGTAACAATGCAAAGAATGTTGCTGTAAATATTAATATTTGGTGAATAGACATTAGAACAAAAAGCATTACTATAAATAAGTCTACTCCATAAGGATATATCTTTAAACTAGCTAGGACTGTATATGCATTCTAATGTTATATCCTGTGAAACATACAATATAGTAAGATGCTTCCAATTATGTTAAGTTAACATTGACTTAGCTATAAGAATAAATTGATAAATCCAACCATTAGATGGGAGATTTTAACAAATAACTCTCCAACTCAGAGATCAAAAAATAAGCACAAATAAATATATGAAACACAAAAATTAAACACTGTGATATAGGAGACATAAATACAGACATACAGTACAATACCAGATAATGTGCAATATATCCAAGCACACATGAACATTTAAGAACACTGGTCTTGTACTAGGCTCTGAACACTGAATTCAAGTTTTCAAGAGAATAAACCAGAGCATATTCAATAACGAAACTGGAATAATGAAATTGGAAATAATGAAATTAGAAATCTGTGGGAAAATTGTTGAAAAAATATTCTGAAAAATTTTAAGACACTTTTGAATAAGGAATTGTGCTAAACATTAAACTTATGATGATAATAAGGAATTTAAAAAACATATCCAAACTTGAAGGATAACATGATAGTAATAATTGAGACTAGTGTGTAACCTTAAATGCTTCTAGAATTAGGACATTAATGGGAAATGTGCTCAAGAGCTTTGAACCCAAGAAATTAGGAAAAAACCTAAAATTTAAAAAGTAAAAGGAAAGAATTTGGAGAAAAGTAATAAATATAAGATTGGCAATCCATGAAATAGAAATCAAAATGGACAACAGCAAAATAACCTGTTCTTTGAACTAAAACAAATATTTTTTAAAGTTTTGTGAAATTCATCAAGGAAAAGTGTTGCACTGGGGAGAAGACTTGGCCTGGTACGGATGGTGCAGAATTATTAATGCAGGTAAAATAATATCTGAATACACGAATGCTGATAAATTTAAAGACAGTTAACTAGGACAGATTTGTGTAAATGTATCACTGCCTAAAATGGACTAAATAGAGGTTGAAAATAGGAATTGTCCCAGAGCCATAAAATAAATGGAACTGTAAGCCCAATATTTTCCACAAATACTGTTTTACAAATTCCACTATTCAAGCAACGTTTCCCTTCTTATTCAAATTCTTCTAAATACAAGAAGAAAAGAGAAACATTCTCCAAATTTTTCTAGCTAACATTCTCCAAATTATTTAACAATGTTACCAGTACATATAGCCTTATACTAATATGAGATAGGTGAAATATGCAAAAAGAAAAGTAAAAACCAATCTCAGTCCCAAAAGTAAATGCAAAAATAAAACCATATTTGTTGACGTTTCTGAATCCAGCAATGTGTAAAACATGTAGTACCTAACAACCACAGTCAGTATATCCAGAGATGCTAAATTTGTTTAACATTTGAAAGTGAATTAATAAATTCGGATTGAAGCAGTAAAACTACATTATCATTTCAATGAGCAACAACCCAAAAAAATCACTTAATAAATTCCAAAGCCCATTGCGATAATAGCATTTTAGCAAACTAAATGTGTAAGCCAACTTTCTTAATCTGATAGAGGATAGCTAAACTAAATCTACAGGGAATATCTTATTTAATGTCTAAATATACAAATGATCCATTTTATAATCACAATGTATGATATAGCCACTGATTTTCAAATTTCTCTATTTCAGGTCATAGCTATCTAATTAATTTTAACAATGAATGAATAGATAAATCTTGAAAAGGGAAAGGAAACCTACTGTGATTATTCATCAGTGATATAACCGTGGAAAAGAAAACAACATCTATACATGAAATATAAGAATTAATAAGATGTTTAGTAAGTTAGCTGTATTTAAATCACAGCACTAAACAGAATCTTTTTTTTGGAAATTTACCATTTACAACGAAATAAAACATAAGATAACTAGGAGTCAGATTGTTCAAAGATGTACAAGGCCATTACACTGAAAACTATAATACTTTAAGGAAAGATAGTGTAAAAAAAAGGTAATGAAAGAGCTGAAGTAAATTCATTGATAGGAAGACTCAGAATGCTCAGCTCCTCCAAATTAATAATCTATAAACTTAATATAATTCTAATCAAAATTCCAACTGTGTGCATGCATGCGTGTGCGTGTGTGTGTGTGTGTGTGTGAAAGAACAAAGGGCCAAGAAGTGCCAAGACACAGAAAAAGGGAAACTAGTAGGAGTGGAATGCTTTGGCTGACAGATATTGACTTATTATGAAAATATAACCTTCCTTCCCACATGCTATTGGCTTAAGAATAGAAAAACAGATCAAAGGAAAAAAATAATCAACTATGAAACACACTCTCTTATGTGTTGAAAATTCACTTACCTGAGTTAGCATTGCAAATAGATTGGAAAAAGGATGAACCATTAAATAAACCATCACGGGTTTTTGGTTATCCATATGGAAATTTATCTTTTCCTCACAGCATATATTAAAATCCTTTCAAGCAAATTACTGGCCTTCAATCTCTAGAAGAAATTTACCTTAGCTTTGAAAGAGTTGATTACATATGAAATGTGCAGTCATCTATTAAAATTAAGTATCACATCAAAAAGTGCCACATATGGGGCTTCCTTGGTGGCGCAGTGGTTGAGAGTCCGCCTGCCGATGCAGGGGACGCGGGTTCGTGCCCCGGTTTGGGAGGATCCCGCGTGCCGCGGAGCGGCTGGGCCTGTGGGCCATGGCCGCTGGGCCTGCGCGTCCGGAGCCTGTGCTCCGCGGCGGAAGGGGCCACAGCGGTGAGAGGCCCGCGTACTGCAAACAAACAAACAAACAAAAACAAACAAACAAAAAAAGTGCCACATATGAAGGGAAAACAGGCCAGCAACTCTGAGAATGTATTTACACCACACAGAGCTAATAAAGAATTCATGTCAAGAGTATACTATTTGAAAAGTTCTACTGATCATTGAGAAATAGACAACACAAAAGATAATACAATGAAAGGCATGAGGAGTTATTTCTAAGAAAAAGAAACAAATGGAAAATAAACATAAGATACTCAACCTTATGACAGATTGTGAGGAAAAACAAATACTTTTAACAACCATTAAGTTGAAAAAAATTCAGTCTTAAGATATCAGCGGTTTCTGGTGTCTATGCAAATTGGTGTAACCATATCCAAGAAAATGGCCACTGCCTGATAGATAATGAACAAAACCTTATGAACCAGGAAATCCACTCAGAAATATAAAGTGAGTAGTAGTTTTCAAACTTTATCAGACTGAGATACATACATTTAAAAAAGTGAACAGGGCTTCCCTGGTGGCACAGTGGTTGAGAGTCTGCCTGCCGATGCTGGGGACATGGGCTCGTGCCCTGGTCTGGGAGGATCCCACATGCCGCAGAGCGGCTGGGCCCGTGAGCCATGGCCACTGAGCCTGTGCGTCCGGAGCCTGTGCTCTGCAACTGGAGAGGTCACAACAGTGAGAGGCCCGCGTACCACAAAAAAATAAATAAATAAATAAGTGCACAGTTAATGAAAAAATATGTACCCTAACTTCATGAATGGCAATCTGTCATTTTCTATTCTACTCAATTATACTTAAAAAATTCTTTTCATGACTCACGGAATTAATTCTGTGCCAGTAAAGAGTTGTGATCTTCAGGTTGCCCGTCCCTAGAGCAACTCCTGCACAATAGAATAGGAAAGTGCACAAGAAATTTCATAGAAGCACTTTTTACAATACATAAGAAGGAATGGTCCTGAGCCTATTTATAAGAAAATAGGTCATAAATTGTGGTGTACAGTCTTACAATGGACTGTTATGTAGCAATAAAAATAAATGAACTTTAGGTCCCTAAAGTCAGGTGGAGCAAATACTGCAAACTACATAAGAATTAAAAGAGAGGTTTTCATTTATACAAAGTCTTAAAATATGCTAAATTAAGCAATAACAGGGAGAGGGAGAGAGTGATGGATAAGTACTGATGGGTATGTGGAAGAATGTTTAGAAGCAAGTGAATGGGTAACACAGAAGTCACAATAATTGTGTCCTCAGGGAGACTGAAGGAATGAGAGTGGGATGGCAAAGGACAAACAGGGTCTTCATAATTATCTTTCCAAAATGTTTAATCCCTAAACCGAGGCTCGGTATGGATTTGTTTTCTTTTATTTCTATTTATTATATCTTCCATAGGCAGTCTTTTGAATGTAAATGATTATTTAAGAATTTAAAAATGGGCTGGAAACAATTCTCATCATTTTTCAGTTTTTATTGAAATATACAGAACATACAGAAAAGTGCCCATATTTTAACTGTACAGATACTGAATTTTCACAATCTAAAGAACATCCAGATCAGGAAACGCACCGTCCTCAATACCCAGTGGCCTTGACTGATCACTGTTTTTCCAGGCCACACCTCTCCTTCGAAGGGTAACCACTTCGTTCTAACAGCATAGATTAATTTATATGCTTTTAAACTTGATAGATTTCACAGTACTACATGTACTGATACATATTATTGAAAATGATATGTGTATATATGTACATATATACACGTATATATACATATGTATACACATATATATTACAAATTTAATTTCACTGTTTTAAATAATTTTTGTACATTGACCTTATATCCTTTGACCTCAGTAAATTCACTCATTTATTCTAATATTATATATCTTATTTTTTTTGTTTTTCATAAGCAGTTACATTGTCTACAATTACGATAGGTTTATTTCTTGCTTTTCAATTCTTTGGTCTTTTCTTTCCTTGCCTTATTGCATTGGTGTGAACCTTAGGTACAAAGTTGAGTAGAAGTGGTGATAGTGGGTATGCTAATCTCATTATTAATTTTAAGAGGGATTAAAAATTTCTTTTAATGTTTTTGCTTTTTAGTTTTTCATAAATAGTCTTTAGTACATTGAGAAAAAGTCCTTCTATCCTTAATTCTTATTCCTAATTTTATTCTATTAGTAGTTTTTTTCATCCTTAATGCATTTTCTATTTTGTCAAATAACTTTTTGGCATCTAACAATATGATCATATGTTTTTCTCCTTTTTTATGTTAAGGTGGTTAATATATTGCTTAATTTTTGAATAATAAATCAACTTTGCCTTCCTGTGATAAATACTATTGGTCATTAAATGTTCCTTGATTTGTACATCCATAGATTTGATTTGGTATTATTTTGGTGGGATTTATGCCTTTATGTTCATGATAGCGATTGTTGTGTACTTTCATTTTTTAATGCGTTTGTCAAGGTTTAGTATTGAAGTTATCATGGCTTCTTAAAATCTTAAAACATGCTCCCTTTTATCCTATTCTCTGAAAGACTAAGATATTTTTTTCTTAAATATTTGGCAGAATTAACCACAAAAATATTTGGGCTTGAACGGAGTGTGTGTGTGTGTGTGTGTGTGTGTGTGTGTGTAAATGCATGAAATAGTAAATTATATATTTTAACAGGTACAAAATTATTCAGGTTTCTAACACGTCTGCTCTCAGTTTGGTTAAGTGATTTTTTTTTTTTTTTTTACTGATTTTTCTACTTAATCCCTATGTTTGTCAAATTTATTGGCATGTGTAGCATCCTCCTAATATCTTTCAAAGTTTGAACGTTCTTTATGTGGATATAGAAGCTAAGTTGGCCGTTTTCTCTCAACATTAAATGCCATTCCATCACCTTCTGATGTCCATCATTTTTATGAGACATCAACTCTTAGGTGTATTGCTGCTCCAATAAAGGCAATATTTCTTTTTTTATCTTCTTGCATAAGGATTTTCCCTTCGTCTCCAATTTTCAGAAATTTTACCTTTGTAGTTGATGACGTCATTGTTTAATCCACAAGACCATCTCTGCCAATATTGGCCATGGCAGGTTTTTTTTGGTAGCAGTGGGTGCCCTTCTGCATTTTCACAACTTTCAGTGTTTGAGAAGTGTTTCTCTTTGGTGGGAAGTAAGTTCTTTCTCTGAACTTGACAGAAGCAGACATTCACTTCTGTAGCCTCCCTTGCAGCTAAATTGTGGGCACATAATTCAGTCTTGGACCCAAACTGAGTTTTTTAATAAAGAGCTGGACAAGGAGGCCTCGAAATTGATGGCTGTTGGAGCAGCACACATGTCCACAAGCAGCTGGTGTTGTGTTGCTGTGGCCACATTCTGAGTCCAATACTGATCATTCTTCAGGAAAACAGTTCTGGTTTGGGATGCTATTTTTGGCAGGGTAATGCCTGAGCTGTGTTTCTCAGATCTCTCACTGATTCTGTTAGCTTCCCATATCATTTATATTACACTTTCTGCTTAAATTAGCTGGATTAGGTTTCTGTTGCAACTAAAAACTATCACTACCTCTGACATCTTCTCTCACATCCTTCACAACCAGTCAGTCATCAAATTCTATCTCAGGTACATCTTTCAAATAAATCTTCTTTTTTTTTTTTTTTTTTTGGCCGTACGCGGGCCTCTCACTGTTGTGGCCTCTCCCGTTGCGGAGCACAGGCTCTGGACATGCAGGCTCAGTGGCCATGGCTCACGGGCCCAGCCGCTCCATGGAATGTGGGATCCTCCCGGACCGGGGCACGAACCCGCGTCCCCTGCATCGGCAGGCGGACTCTCAACCACTGTGCCACCAGGGAAGCCCTAAATCTTCTTTTTTAAATAAATTTATTTATTTTATTTATTTATTTTTGGCTGCGTTGGGTCTTCATTGATGTGCACGGGCTTTCTCTAGTTGCGATGAGCAGGGGCTACGCTTCGTTGCAGTGCACGGGCTTCTCATTGCAGAGGCTTCTCTTGCGGAGCACAGGCTCTAGGTACGTGAGCTTCAGTAGTTGTGGCACGTGGAGTCAGTAGTTGTGCCTCATGGACTCTAGAGTGCAGGCTCAGTAGTTGTGGCATACGGGCATGTGGAATCTTCCCAGACCAGGGCTTGAACCTGTGTCCCCTGCATTGGCAGGTGGATTCTTAACCACTGTGCCACCAGGGAAGCCTCAAATAAATCTTACATCATTTCCCATGTCTCCTTGTAAATCAGTTCTAATCCTGTACATGGACTGTTGCAGGAACCCTTCTTGATAGCCTGCAGTCCACTTACATGCAGCACCATCAATTATTTCGGTTTAGATCTCTCGCTTAAAAACGTCTAATACTTTTACATTGACATTAGGATAAAATCCCCAACCATTGTCATGACTTTAAGAGCTCCTAGGATGTAGAACTTATGGACTCTGAGGCTTCACCCCTCACCTCTCTTGTCAGCACTAACTCTGCTTTCTTTATTTCAAAGATACATTGTGGTTTTTTATTCTATTGAGTTTTTGAAAGAAAATCCATTATCTTGAACATGTTAATAACTGGGCAATATGCTAACTTAATGAAATACTAACAAATATTTTATATAAAGATTTTTTGTTTGTTTTTTCATTAGAAAAACCTGTAACCTCTTATTTCATCCATAGCTTCCAAAATAAATTTGGAAGAATAAATATTGTAAAATATGCTTAGCCTAGGAAATATACAACAATTAGAATGTATATGAGATTTTTTTCAACTTAGTAAATACAAAATATTGCATGTGGAGTAAAGAAGAATTTCAAGATCAAACTTTATAATTAATGGCATATTAAGTATAACCAATTGGACAGGGTCTCACATTTTACCATCTTTCACAAACTATGCAATTCTAAGAAAATTGGAGTATGATATGCAAGGACTTTTTTGACAGAATTATAGTGCTGTTGGGAAATTGTTGCCTTATGTGAATACAAACATTTGAGTGAATTAATCATTAGGCAATGTTCCCATAGGTAAGATACTAAGCCTGGACCATGGAGTTTAAAAGATTTCATCATCTTAGAGATGAATCAGCAATTAGAGCTATTTAAAGTAGCTCTAGAGCTATTTTAAAATAGAGTTCTTTAAGATAATTTTAGTTTTTTTGTGTTGTTATTTTTCTATTAGAATTATACCACTTTAATGGATATAGCTTCTCAGAATTAATATTTTTATGTGAACTGGTGGTGTCCTTTTCTATAACTTTTTCTTTAAATTTCTCTTTACAATAATGAATGAATCCCACAGAGCAATAGACAGTGTGAGGTCAAAATATTGTCCTGAAAAAAACAGATGCCCCATGTGATGATGCCAGCATTCAAGTGGCAATGGACCACCTGTTGTCCTGAAGTAAAATTTTAAAAAGAAAAAAACAACCCCCTTTAAAAAGAGTAAACCGTCAACATAAAAGGAAAAACAAAGGTCATTTTTGAAGACATTCCTATTTCATCTTTTCCTTAGTTGGAGTTTAAAAACAAGAGAAAGCAAACTAAGCAATGTGCTTATCTTCTTCCTTCTCCTTGTACGTCTCACCCTCCTTACTTTCGACTAACAACGTGGGCGTTTATTACTTCATATGCAAAGGAGACCTTAGCACCAGATTTTATGTAGGTGTCTTTCTTCAGTTAGCATGGCCTTCTGATCTGCACCCTCTATTTTTGAATTTGGTAACTCGTTACAACAGTGCCTATAACAGCAAGGAAACCAAATTAGAGTCAAGTTTTGCAATTTTTTTTAAAAGGGGGACCTACAGGAGGAAATAAATAGCTTTTCAATGAGCAAAGTTTAGGGAACTGCTTCTGTTTAAAAACAAAACATACACTAGAAATTGAAAACTCGGAGAAATGACTGCTGTTTCACATTCTAAAACGGAAAGAGGCAATGTTGCATAACAGCAGGAGTTTTAGAACCTCATTCAGAAGGTAAATAACAGATCATCTCAGAAAAAAGGGACCGGTGGAGTTGAAGTGTTTCCAGTGATGGCCACACCCCAAGTATAGATACATTAAACTGGCAGTGTTAATCTAGTGCCTTTTGTCTCTTCTGTTTTCAATGAGAAATCATTAAGAGGAAAAAAAATTGGGAAATACAATCAAGGGTGTGTATCACTTTTAATTCATAGGACCATAGTGTATTAAATTTGGGAAAGATAATAGATATGAAAGAGACTAGAATTCTCATTTTATCATGAGATGAGTGTCTGGTATGTCCAAAAGCAATAGTAAATGATGTAGCTGGGAATAAATCCAGGTCATAGGGCTTTCTGTTCTGTGTTTTTTCAATACACTGGTCATTTACATCATCTGTATGTTTATACTGAGATTATGGAAAAGGTCTGAACCTTTCTCGTTTCCCCTTCCAGAGCTTAAAGAAAAGCTTACATAGTGATTCAAATAGTGACAATTTGCTTAATCCCAAAAGGAAAATAGGCTGAAGAAAAAAAAAAAAGATGTGAATGGGGTAAATTGTTTATGTATACACACAGTTAACTTCATAGTGTAGACATTTTTAAACTAATTATTTGCTTGTCTATAGAAAGTATAAAGATATCACTTCAGTTAATCCTAAGGAGTAGTGCCAGCCTAACTGTAAATAACTGTAAATCTTCTCTTACTGGGACAGAATCTATTTCCATCTCGGTGAGCCAACTTCAGCACCAAAGACACTTAATAATCCATATTGACAGGACATAAAAACCTGCATTCAACAGTGTTTCTGTTGGGAGGAAACTCTCCAAGGATTTCTTGTATTTCTGCACATCTTGAGAGCGGAGGAATCACATGCCCTCGTTCTGGACATCTTTACAAAGACGTTTTATAGCAGATGGCCTCAGAAGATAGAGATAATTGTGGATGCCTTGTTCCAGTGTTACAAAGAGAATGTCTCCCTCCAAGGTGAAGCAGGCAGGCTTCTGCCCATTATAGAAAGGTCAGGTTTCCTAGGCTTAGGTGGCCTCTCTTGTCATGTAAGTCACTGAATGTTCTGGCATCACCTGGCCCTTTTCTCAGCACCCACTGGGAATTGGGGCTGAGGGAACAGGCATCAGTAATACTGGGTATTGCAATTTCTGTGAACAAGAGAGTTATTTTTTCTGAGACCCAAGAGTCTCACGTCTTCTGCGCATGTCTGAGAAACTGGCAGACTAACTAGTAAACTTGCAAGTGGAGTGAAATCTCAGACCCTTCACAGTCCTTGACATTATCATCTTTCCACTCCTGCGGTTCATTCTGTATGCTTCTATCAGACTCACATTTATAAGGCCCCTGTCCCATTTTATCATATTTCTATCAAAAATCTCCAGTGTTTTCCAATGATTCGGATTCTCTCCAAGGAATGTAAAACCTGCGATTATATGGTTCCAACTTTCCTTTGTGTCCCATCCAGTATAGATTCTCAACAAGAAATGAAAAGCTTTTCATTGTGTGGCTCCAACCCGCCTTTTAAATTTTACTTCTTGTGCCCTGAGCAAATCCCATTTTCCCACCCCATGGCCTTCATCTGTTGTTCCCTACCATCTGACCATATTGTCTTTTCCCTCATTTCTGTTGTTTTTCAAGAACACTCTAACTTACAGGACGGTGAGCAGTTATTGTAGTGGCAGCTGCGTGGCACCACCCAGACCCCCTCTTCAGGGAGGAGAGGTTTAAACCCTCACAGCTGCTGGAGGAGGCGTCAGCGGGCATCCTCAGGGTGTTTCTGTCTGACAGTTTCCCTGGGGCCCTCAGAGCTTCCTTGGTCAAGGTTGTACCTCCTTCCCAGAGAAAGCCCATGTCAAATGACCAATGAAGAGGTACTAAGACTCAACTCAAATTTGCAGTGGGGTCTTAGTACCATTCCAGCTGTGCCTTTTGAAGGCCATTCCAGCTGCACACTTCCCTGCTGGTTTGGGTGATGTTTTGTGGTGACTACATCACAATCCTGCTATTTTTCCTCTTTCTTGTTAATAAGCTTCCTGCACACAAATCTCTGTGTCGGACTCTGCTTCCTGGGGAACCCCACCTGCAGCAGTTAACATCCATATAGAATGTAATCTCCTTGAGAAAAGGCCGGCCTCGGCCTCTCCCTTGTTTTCTTGTATCCATTCAGGCACCTCTAATAATAGCTCTTCAGTAAGTATTTGTTGAATGAAATTGAACTGAATGGAGTGGAGAAGCTAACCTTGCGTTTTTTCATTAGCATCCAAAATAAATACAGAACATGGTACGAGGCGACATCTTCCTAACCCAGTAGTGGATATAAAGTGAGAAATATATTTTAGAATCCAGAATCAGGGAAAGAGACCCTGCTACTCAAAAGAAGGGTCAAAGAGACAGTATAATTTGAATTGTATCTAGTCTTTCCTATCTAAAAATAACTATGATTATATTTGTCTGAAATAAATTAAGGGAAGATATTGCAGAAATAAATTCAGAGAAAGGAAGGGAAAATATTCATTCACCATCACTTTTATGAATGAGTCTAATGGTTTAAACAGCAGCACTGAATGGTAGAATTTATATGTATAAAGCCAAATAAGAATGGTTCTAATGTTTCTTATTGGCCAGGACTACTCTAAGCTTCCTCTCAGAAAGCAAACTTGAAAAATTACTCTTGAAATTTTAAAGAAATTTTAAAGCAATAGCCTAGCCTAAGATATTTTAAATAGCTCCAAGAAAACAGATGTTATAGCAATAACTTGCTAGTAGAAGTTGAAAAAAAAAAAAACAAAGCTAAGAATATGAGAAACAACCAGTCGTACCAAAAGCTCTAAGTATATTTCAACAGTAACCACCGTCTACCCCACTTACATTTTCTCATCACTCTTTCAAGCACTGGAGAGGTTTAGAGAACTGATTCCACACTGTAAAATGTGTTTTCAGTTTGATAAAAAGCTACTAGATTATAAACAAGTGTGTGCTCTTGGGCATATTGATTAAACGTTTGTTCAATGTCAACAGGTATACTTGTTCCTTGTTTGGGCTTTGCAGTAAATGATGGATCATGGCCTTCCATTAAAAAGAATCTTTAATCTTTCAGTTTATATATCATCTGTTTTCCCAGCTGAGTCTTTTAGTCATTGGCCTTAACATCCAGAATAACAGCTTTGTGATTCTGCTTGCAGTTTTTTTCCCCTTAGTGTTTTTTTCTCCCCCAGATATATTTCTTCTACTTGAAATGTCATCCCTTGAGAAAATGTGTTGAAAAAAAAGTCATCGTTATTTGAAATGGTTATTGTCTAATTATTATTCTGTTCCCTTCATGTCTAATTTATTATTTGTTAGACACTAATTTATTACTATTTGGCAATACCTGTACGACTCTATTCACATTTTCATTGCATTTCTTTCATAATATTTAAATATTAAAAATAATATTTAACATGAAAAAGATTCTCTTCTTATGTGATACTTCTTTCTTGTGGCATCTAAAATTTGGATTTTTTTTTCGAAATAAAAGTAGCAAAAGCATAACCTAAATGATGCCAAGTGCTAAATGAGACCCTTAAGTATTCTAAACAAATATGCAGTATTTGACTCTTTTTTTTTTTCCCCCACGGTTTCTCCTGGTAGGTGCTGTTGGGATTATAGGTGGGATGATTAGTTGTACAGAATCGCTCAACACATTAGAGGCCGTTAGCATGCAGAGCCCTAGGCGGTCAACGTCCAGCGCAGCCCCTAATCGTTATGACAACCTCAAGTGTTTGCACACATTTCCAGGTTCCTCCCGGGGAAATCGCGCTGCCCCATTTTCTTACGCCGCTTCTGACACTAATCTTTATTACTGGTTATAGTACAGCAATTTCTTTTACTTATTGTGTTCTCAACTTCCCACTCTCACCATTCTAACCAGACCAGTACTTTTTTTTTTTTTTGCGGTACGCGGGCTTCTCACTGTTGTGGCCTCTCCCGTTGCGGAGCACAGGCTCCGGACGCGCAGGCTCAGTGGCCATGGCTCACGGGCCCAGCCGCTCCGCGGCATGTGGGATCTTCCCGGACCGGGGCACGAACCCGTGTCCCCTGCATCGGCAGGCGGACTCTCAACCACTGCGCCACCAGGGAAGCCCCCATGATAGCATTTTAGATCAGATATTACTGGCTCTGAAACAAATTTAATTCTCATTACAATTCATGACTTGTGTATCTGTCTAATGGAGAGCACTGAATTGGCTGCCAATTAAATTTATGCTATTTCAATCTGCATGCATGTTCCTGAAATAATCCTAAAAGCCTTCAATTCAACTTGCTAACAAAAGAAACTGATCCATCGTGTTGGCTTTTTTTTTTTTTTTTTTTCATCCTAAATTGTGTTCCCTAATCCTCAGTAGATTTTTTGACTTGGCATGAATTGGGATTGATTCAGCTCCAAATTATAGAAGCTCTTCAGTTAATTATCTTCATGTTATCCACTTAGATAAATGAAAGTCACTTCACTTTAAAGTTCTAACTCAATCAACTTCTTAGGGGACCAGTGCAAAACAGGTAATAGCAAATATATTTGAATACGTAGGGTCTTTTTAGAAGAACCTCTTAGTATCCCTGGAACTGGTACAATTCCCAGTGGTTAAAGGAAGAATTAGAATTCTGACTCAAGTTGTAATGCAGATTTGTGCTCTGACAAAAAGCTACTAAAATGATGTGTTTAAAGACAACTATTTTTTTCCAAACAAAATCTTGAAGAAAATAACATTTTCCTAAGGGAGTTTACCATATGTTTCTGAGAAAATTATTTATTGTTTTAGAAACTAGACAGTAAATCATTTAGGAGCCTAAGGTTTCACTGAGCATGAGTTGAAATTAATTTATTAAATGTGAGTGACCGTTCCTGATAGAGCATGTTGTTGAATATCTGTCTTTTCAGGAACACGTTGTCTTAAGAAAATGACAGGTGACAAATAGCCCCATACTGCTCCTTTAGACTCTCATTTGGTTTAATTTTCAGCAGCTTTCTGACATGCCATTGTCTTTCCAAGCCTGTGCTGAGTTACTTACAGCCACTTTTTTGCTATTTTGTATTGTTCTGACCCTCTGCAGTTTATATTCTCCATCTCTTCTAAGTTCTCCTTAAAGGAATAACGGTGTGTTTTCTTGTCTCCACTCCTTCCCCAAGTCACAGAATATTGAATTGTCACTTGAGGAGACATAGTTAGCCCTAGCCTAAGAGGGCCCTTTCTTCTTTCCCTGTGTTATAGATTTGTGCTGTGGGTTGGTTAGTCGTGTAAGTCCAATGCACCAACTTTTGGTTCTATGCCAGGATTAAACCCATAGTATTTCACTATTTGTACATGAACCCTGATAAGCATTTTAGGAGATGACTGCCCTGTGATCCACACTTGGCTGAGTTTTCCTATGAGGTTTCCTACCATCCTCATGACTGTGGCATCATAACCAGAACAGTTCAGGAGACTCTTCTGCTTGAATCTAAAAGCAAGTGTGTCTCAGGAAACGCCAGCCACATAGCTGAAATCCTGCCACCCTCTTTTAAATGACATTGAAGAGAGAGAATGAAACCTGCAATGCTACCTACCAAAGAGGAAATAAAAGTAGAAATACACATTCAAATGAGACACGGAGTTGTTGAGGCCAGGGGAGAATCTGAATGTTACATTGTCTTGTGTGTCAAATGATGCACCTTTACTGCCAGAGAAGAAATTGGCTTGTTCACTCCTACATTCAGAAGCAATCTCTGCAGTGACTGCAGAGGAATGTGTAAACATATATGAGCCCAGGAGAGTCAAAAGAGGTCTATCTATCTTCTCTCTATCATCCACCTATCTATCTCTCTATCTATCTATCATCTATCAGGAGAATAGCTGTGTAGGGGTCACTCACAGTGTGGAAAGCAAGGGGCTTCTCCCCAGTGTCTAAAGATTTATCATGTGATAAAAGGATTAACCTTTTTGGTGGACCAAAGACAGAATAAGACTATGTTGGCAATGCTGGGAGCATAGATTTTGTTTCAACTGCATGGAGAACTTCCATCCAGAACTTTCAGGCAATGGAATGAGTGGATTAATACACAGGGATCATGAGATGCTAATGAGTCACTTAGAGTGTGAGATGTATCCTGTAGTCTCTGGGCAAGAAAAAGTAACTTCCTCTCTGCCCTTCTAGGTTCTTGGCTGAGACCCTGCTCTAATAAAAAAGCCAGATGAATAGGAGAAAAACAAAGTTTTTAAGTTTAATAACATGTATATCCCTTGTATGCATGGGAGATATCCAGGGAAACTGAAACTGAGTAACTCCTTCTGAAGTGGTCCAAGCCATCACCTTAAATGCCATCTACACTAAAGACAAAAGGGAGGTGAGGGGTCTGGGGAGCAGTTATGGGAGGTTTTCAGACAAAGCGCAGTAGACAAGAGTATGCTTGTCATGCAGATTTAGGTCAGTGCCTTCTCATTTGATAATTTCTAGAGATTGAGAGTCAACTCCTCTTCCTAGTACAGAGAGGGAGACAGTCTTCCCAATGGGGATGTCCATTATACATGTAAATGTCTCTTACAAAAGGGTAATTTCTGGGTTTGCAGAGCGTCTCCTGTGTCTGCTGTTTCTTAAAAATAATCAGCTCAAAATAAGTCTTATGCCGAAGAGGCATATTTTGGGGCGTGGCATATCCTCCCCTTCATATCAATAGGCAGCTAAGAAGCAGGGGAGTAACTTGATAATAATAGATTAATCCTATCCATGCAGTCTTTGTCTTATTTAGTCAGATGGTTAATTGAGCATTCATTTAGCATTGATAGATCAATGAATTTAGGGTAAAGTCTGGAAAATAAGAAAGATTATTTGGGCTAGAGATATATGAGTATCATCTACATCAGGGGGATAGTTAAAATTATTAAAGAAAAACATAAATGGGCTCTCACAAAACAAAAGAAGACATAAAAGGAAGTAATAAGAGAATAGAAAACTTGGAGAAATATATCTATATATTGATCTCTCTCTCTCTCTCTCTCTATATATATATATACATATATATATATATATATATATATATATATATATATATATATATGAAAAGAGAGACAATGGGGAAAAAAGACTAAAAGACATGGCATTAAATAAACTAAAACATTGTTATAGTAGATGAGAGAATGGTATAGTTAAAGCCTCATGAAATTTTGGTAGTGGGGTTGGGAGATGCTATTTCTTTGAACTCTCCTGTGGATTGAATAGAAGATGAAAAGTATATTGTTCCTTAATTTTTCCCAGTAGATTAAAAAATGTATGATGATTGGAATTACCCGTATCAATCAGGATAGGCTAGGGTATCCTAGGGTAACATACAATGGGGCCACATGAGGGGTTTGAACCACGCCCTGAGTGAAGGAGTGATCACTGCTCAGTCCTGGCAGACTGGAAAGGACACAAATCAAGACCACTGAAAATTCACTGGCCGGATAAATATTTAGACAGGTGTTTATCCCTGAGCAGTGAGGGCGTCCTGTCCATTCATTGGCTAGATTAGGGCTGCACCTGGGCAGTCCACAAGTCTATTAAAAAAGGTGGGTTTTTTTTGTTGTGTTGTTACTATTGCCATCAAAAATAGGAAAAGGAGTCAAGAATATCCAAGCCAGGAATGAAAATGATTCATTTTCAACCAAAGGATTCAGGGGCAAAGGGAGAGGCAAGATAAATAGATGGGAGACATTGCATTAGAATTAAAATAAAACAGAATTGGAGTGGACAAAATTGCAATGGGGAAAAAAATACCACCAGCAATGCAACTGAAATTGTATGTCAAAAAAAATGTCCAAAATAACAATCAAGTATAAAAAGTGACAGGCTAAACAATCATTTAATTAAGAATTATAAATGGCCCAAAAAAGACAAAAATAAATCCACTCTCCAGAAAATCCAGAGATTTAAAAAAATAGAAGACTAAATAGTATCTTTTTCCAAACTAGTAAAATTTTAGATGATAATCCCCATTTTTGTCACGGGTATGACAGAATACTCATTCTTTTTTTTTTTTTTTTTCCTTTGGTACGCGGGCCTCTCACTGTTGTGGCCTCTCCTGTTGTGGAGCACAGGCTCCGGACGTGCAGGCCCAGCGGCCATGGCTCACGGGCCCAGCCGCTCCGCAGCATGTGGGATCTTCCCGGACCAGGGCACAAACCCGTGTCCCCTGCATCAGCAGGCGGACTCTCAACCACTGCGCCACCAGGGAAGCCCAGAATACTCATTCTTATATGTGCTGATAGATATGTCATCAGGAAAACTTGTTTTCAAGGCATCATGTTTCTGGAGACAAAAATGATTATAATGAGAGGCCATGTAACAGAAATTCAAAGGCGAAGAGAGCCTGCCTGGATTTGAGGTCAGATTTTGACATTTACCACTTCTGGATGGAATTTTTGCAATGTAAAAGTTTAAATAGTAATTTATTTTGATCTGGCATTTCTACTCCTAAGAATTAAAAACATGTCTACCAGTGAGTAAAAGATAATGCCTAATTAGATTCAATGCGGCATTCTTTATTTTACTAAAAACTGAAGAAAACCTAAAATAGGTTATTCTGTAAAGAATGTCACATGAGCCATGGATGCATTCCTGCCACTAATAAGGATAATGTGCAATATATTTTTAAGTGTTCTGACGTAGAAAGAGATCTAGTATATACCAGCGGAAGTCAGTGGAAGAAGAAAATGTGCAAGTCTCTCCCATTTTCAGAAAGAATGTATAAGTATACGAGTGGAAAAATAGAGGAATATAAAATTTTAGAGCAGTTTCCTTTGAGAGGTATAATTATAAAGGAATTTCAATTTATTATTTATTTTAAATGTTTGAATATTGAATAACATTTTATGACTCCTATAATCAGAAAAAAACTGAAGCTATAACAATGGAACTCATTTCAAGTAGTAAGATACCAGTTTAGAAAAGTTGCATATCGTGTACTACACATTCTATATATATTTTAAAATTCTCTTAATAATGTGGAAGAGAATTGATAATACAGCACTTATGACCATTGTACAGAGAAAACGCTCAGGCAGCCGTGCAAGTGGGCATGAAATTTTCATTTTCTATTAAGACTCATTTTATCTGGGTCCCTTAAATGCCTCCAACAAACTCCTTCCTGCTGTCCCCTGCCCAGCTTGCTCACATAAACAGAAAATTAACAGCCCAAAGACTTGAAGCAGTACTTTTCACATTAAGTGGGTGCTTCTCTGCCATAGTGATATGCATCTTTATTAGGAGGAATAAAAATGTTTATCATTTCATGTTATGCTTTATTTGGCATATGGGAAATTCCGTAAAGTGGAAGCAGTTTCTAAATACATAAGTTATTATCTAATGTGCATTTCTAAAACAGTCGATCCATTTTCAGAGCTCTAAACGTGAGCCAAACAATTGTAGTTGCCCTTGATCTACTTTGCTTTGTACTGATGTGATGTTTCATGGACCATTATATTGTAAGCCAGATTCCTAGTGTACTTGGGGCCTAAGTTATGTTAGGGCCTTAACTGCTGCTCAGTTTCCTTAATATTTGCAATATGTTTATAATAATTTCCTAGTTGGGATCCTAAAATTATAATTAAACACAAGACTCTAGGTATGAGTGCAAGAAAAGAATAATGAGATACTATTTGTTGCTGTTAGTATTATTGACAATGTTCTTGGGACTTCCCTGGTGGCGCAGTGGTTAAGAATCCGCCTGCCAATGCAGGGGACACGGGTTTGAGCTCTGGTCCAGGAAGATCCCACATGCTGCGGAGCAACTAAGCCCGCGAGCCACAACTACTGAGCCCACGCGCCACAACTACTGAAACCTGCGCGCCTAGAGCCCGTGCTCTGCAACAAAGAGAAGCTACCACAGTAGAAGCCTGTGCATCGCAACGAAGAGTAGCCCCCGCTCGCCACAACTAGAGACTGCCCGCGTGCAGCAACAAAGACCTAACGCAGCCAAAAATAAATAAATAAAATTAAAAAAAAAATGTTATTGTTTTTTTATTATTTTATTTGGCACAATGTAATAGTATTGTATGTAATGAGCACCTGCACTTGTTTCTCTCAAATCATTACTAGTGTGGTTTATAGACATACAACTCGATTTAGAAAAGTGTCTCTGGCTAGACAGAAGCATTGCAAGCATCCCTCCTTGCTGGCAGGAGATAACTGTAGTTCTTTGGCTGCACAAGGGTGGAGGTGGGGAAACGCAACAGACAGGAGTTGTATTTATCTGCAGATTACACTTGATTATCTCTGCAAATACAAGAGACTCTGGATGGCTCTCCTCTTATTCATTTAAGTGTGTCCTTTGAAAAGTATATCAGAACATGTGTACAAATGATTTTCATAGAATCTGCAGCCCTGCAGAGCGAACCATGCTTTGTGGACCTGTGTCAGGAGGCCCTGAAGAGGAAGCAGCCTGCCATTACCAAGCTTCCGTGCTTACACCCTTGCGTGGAGTGTAATCTTCACAAGTGGTTTAACACGGCAACTATACACCCACCAAAGTTATTTTAGGAAGAGGAATAGATTTTCTCTCATGAGGAGTGAAAACATTAGCCCAAATCAACACCTTAAGGAAGGAACATAGGAGAGACAGACAGAGACAGAAATAGATTCGGTCCATTTCTCTGGGCTCCGACACTTTATCACAGGACAGACATGTAGTGAAAAAAGCTAGGACAGTGCGTCCATCCTGACACTTCCTCCCTCAGGAATGTGAAGCAAGATCAGTGGCCTTAGGGTTTTTATGCGATGTTTGAATTATGTGACTATACCATCAAGACAGTTACCTAGACAGGCCGCCCACATCTTTCTGTGACATGGGTACTGGTTCTGAGGCTCTTCTACCTCATGAGAGGGATTGAATGGATGTCTTTTCACATGCTGTCGGTGAATGATTGACTGGAGAAGAAAAACGAAGGAATCGTTAAAATATTAGACCTCCGTGGTTACTGGTTATGTTTATAACTTCAACTGCTGCTCAGATACATGACAAATAAGTGTCATTTAGTCTGTGTAACCAACAGGATGTGTGTATATGTACATGTGAATTGATCATTGGATCGAAATGATGATAGGTAGATGGAGAGATAGATCAATCAATCAACATGAAGGTGATGGTGTTAATGATAGATAGATGATAGATACTAGATACTACTAGATATGATAGATAGATAGCTGATAGATTTAGAAAAAAAGAGAGAGATTTATGTTCAGGAATTGGCTCACACAATGTGGACGCTTGCTACGTCCAAGATCAAGGCACTGGCACGGTTGGATTCCTCTGCAGTCTCTCCCCTTGACTCACAGGTGTGCACCCTCCCGCTGCCTCTTGGCATGGTCTTCCCTCTGCGCACACATGTCCCTGTAGCTCTGTGTGTCCTAATTTCCTTTTCTTCTAAAGACACCAATCAGGGCTTCCCTGGTGGCGCAGTGGTTGAGAGTCCGCCTGCCAATGCAGGGGACACGGGTTCATGCCCCGGTCTGGGAAGATCCCACATGCCGCGGAGCGGCTGGGCCTGTGAGCCATGGCTGCTGAGCCTGCGCATCTGGAGCCTGTGCTCCGTAACGGGAGAGGCCACAACAGTGAGAGGCCCGTGTACTGCAAAAAAAAAAAAAAAAAAAAAGACACCAATCAGATTGTATTCAGGGCGACACTAAAGGCCTTATTTTAACTTACCCCTTTAAAAGTCATGTCTCCAAATACAGCCACATTGTGCAGGATTGAGGGTTAGGACTACAACGTATGAATTTGGAGAGGGTGGGGGGAGATCACAATTCAGCCCCTAACAGTCTAGTTGTAACATTATGTGTCTCTACTTTAAGTTACTTATTATTGAAATCTCATTTTATTAATGAATTTTTGGAGGTTATACCGAAGCTTGCAAACAAAACTTCTATATCTGCCAAGATACTTTTAAGCTCAAGTTAGAAAAATAAACAGAGAAACAAACAAAAACTGAAGTCTTACAGACTTTTTTAAAGCAAAACATATAACGATTCATAAAACTGGAGGCGGAGGTTTTAGGGTCGGCTTAATCCAGTGGCCTTGGCTCTGATTCCCAGACTGGCACTCCACAACATGCAGCTTTTGTCCTACGGCTGTTTCCTAGGACAAAGCCACATAACCTTCAAGAGATAATGTCCAGAGGGGAAAGAAATTGTACTTCCTTAAGGATTTCTCTTAAACGTGAGGGAATTTATCCCAAAAACCCTTAGGAAAGTTCCAGGGATTTGATTTCTGACTTAGGTCAAGGTCATATTCCCATTCCTGAAGCAACCCTTCTGCCTATCAATAAACTTAAGTAGGTTCTTGCATTGTTTACTGAGAAAAGAAATGAGGTTCTCATGAGTGATCATCTTTAAGGTTCACACATCGTCAACCCCCCAAATTTGTAGAAGCACAGTGGTGGATGGCAGAATAGATGTGGAAGATAATACCATGATGACCTCTATAATTGCCTGTGGAAAGGAAATGCAACTCACACTTTAAATTTGAGCACAAGTGACTTAAATGAAGAATATTTTGGGGGCTTCCCTGGTGGTGCAGTGGTTGAGAGTCCATCTGCCGATGCAGGGGACGCGGGTTCGTGCCCCAGTCTGGGAAGATCCCACATGCCGCGGAGCAGCTGGGCCCGTGAGCCATGGCCACTGAGCCTGCACGTCCGGAGCCTGTGCTCCGCAACGGGAGAGGCCACAGCAGTGAGAGGCCCGCGTACCGCAAAAAAAAAAAAAAAAAGAATATTTTGCACAGAGAATAGCAAACAATTTTATGCAAATGTGTGCTGTTTCTAGAGAGGTTGAAGAGACTGGCATTGAATACTCATATTTGTTTTGTTGTCTATATTAGATTATGGTCCAGTGACTAAAACGTCTTTAAACCTAAGAAAATAAGTTGGTTTAATATTGGCTCCCTGGACGTGGAGTGTTTGTTTATTGGGTATAATGTGGCATTTTAACTGAGAGCAATGATTGTTTAATTTCATTTCCAGTGTCTTGAAGTAATCTAAACCATTCATCTTCCTGCTACTGTTATAAATCAAGAAGCATTGACTTCCATTTCTAACGACATTTATATTAGTTTTATTTTCACCTTACAGGATCTTGCATGTTTGATAAAAACATGAAAGATTCTCAGGAAAACTGAAAATTGTTTAAAAACAATGTTCAGGTTCTTTCACTGTGCTATAAACTGTTTGTTATTTGGCAGATGTTTCTGTAGCTTGAAGCAAAAGTTGTAGCTCCTAATTTTGCGTTTGAATATATCTTCAAAAGGCTCCAATTAGTACTGTAACCTAACATTGAAATTCTTTTTTTTTAATTTTCTTTTCTTTATTTATATTTTTCCTTATTAGTCATTCATTTTATACACATCACTGAATCCATGTCAATCCCAATCGCCCAATTCATCCCACCACCACCACCCCACCGCTTTCCCCGCTTGGTGTCCATCCGTTTGTTCTCTACATCTGTGTCTCAATTTCTGCCCTGCAAACCGGTTCATCTGTACCATTTTTCTAGGTTCCACATATATGCCTTAATATACAATATTTGTTTTTCTCTTTCTGACTTACTTCACTCTGTATGACAGTCTCTAGATCCATCCACGTCTCAACAAATGACCCAATTTCGTTCCTTTTTATGGCTGAGTAATATTCCATTGTATATATGTACCACATCTTCTTTATCCATTCGTCTGTCAATGGGCATTCAGGTTGCTTCCATGACCTGGCTATTGTAAATAGTGCTACAATGAACACTGGGGTGCATGTGTCTTTTTGAATTATGGTTTTCTCTGGGTATATGCCCAGTAGTGGGATTGCTGGATCATATGGTAATTCTGTTTTTAGTTTGTTTTTTTTTTTAACATCTTTATTGGAGTATAATTGCTTTACAATGGTTTGTTAGTTTCTGCTTTATAGCAAAGTGAATCAGTTATACATATACATATGTTCCCATATCTCTTCCCTCTTGTGTCTCCCTCCCTCCCACCCTCCCTATCCCACCCCTCTAGGTGGTCACAAACCACTGAGCTGATCTCCCTATGCTATGTGGCTACTTCCCACTAGCTATCTATTTTACATTTGGTAGTGTATATATGTCCATGCCACTCTCTCATTTTGTCACAGCTTACCCTTCCCCCTCCCCATATCCTCAAGTCCATGCTCTAGTAGGTCTGTGTCTTTATTCCTGTCTTACCCCTAAGTTCTTCATGACCTTTATTTTTATTTTTATTTTTTTCTTAGATTCCATATATATGTGTTAGCATATGGTATTTGTTTGTCTCTTTCTGGCTTACTTCACTCTGTATGACAGACTCTAGGTAGATTCACCTCACTACAAATAACTCAATTTCGTTTCTTGTTATGGCTGAGTAATATTCCATTATATATATGTGACACACCTTCTTTATCCATTCATCTGTTGATGGACACTTAGGTTGCTTCCATGTCCTGGCTATTGTAAATAGAGCTGCAATGAACATTTTGGTACATGACTCTTTTTGAATTATGGTTTTCTCAGGGTATATGCCCAGTAGTGGGATTGCTGGGTCATATGATAGTTCTATTTTTAGTTTTTTAAGGAACCTCCCTACTGTTCTCCATAGTGGCTGTATCAATTTACATTCCCACCAACAGTGCAAGAGGGTTCCCTTTTCTCCACACCCTCTCCAGCATTTATTGTTTCTAGATTTTTTGATGATGGCCATTCTGACTGGTGTGAGATGATACCTCATTGTAGTTTTGATTTGCATTTGTCCAATGATTAATGATGTTGAGCATCCTTTCATGTGTTTGTTGGCAATCTGTGTATCTTCTGTGGAGAAATGTCTATTTAGATCTTCTGCCCATTTTTTGATTGGGTTGTTTGTTTTTTTGATATTGAGCTGCATGAGCTGCTTGTAAATTTTGGAGATTAATCCTTTGTCAGTTGCTTCATTTGCAAATATTTTCTCCCATTCTGAGGGTTGTCTTTTGGTCTTATTTATGGTTTCCTTTTCTGTGCAAAAGCTTTTAAGTTTCAGTAGGTCCCATTTGTTTATTTTTGTCTTTATTTCCATTTCTCTAGGAGGTGGGTCAAAAAGGTTCTTGCTGTGATTTATGTCATAGAGTGTTCTGCCTATGTTTTCCTCTAAGAGTTTGATAGTGTCTGGCCTTACATTTAGGTCTTTAATCCATTTTGAGTTTATTTTTGTGTACGGTGTTAGGGAGTATTCTAATTTCATTCTTTTAATTTCATTCTTTTATGTGTAGCTGTCCAGTTTTCCCAGCACCACTTATTGAAGAGGCTGTCTTTTCTCCACTCTATATTCTTGCCTCCTTTATCAAAGATAAGGTGACCATATGTGCGTGGGTTTATCTCTGGGCTTTGTATCCTGTTTCATTGATCTATATTTCTGTTTTTGTGCCAGTACTATACTGTCTTGATTACTGTTGCTTTGTAGTATAGTCTGAAGTCCGGGAGCCTGATTCCTCCAGCTCCATTTTTCGTTCTCAAGATTGCTTTGGCTATTTGGGGTCTTTTTTGTTTCCATACAAATTGTGAAATTTTTTGTTCTAGTTCTGTGAAAAATGCCAGTGGTAGTTTGATAGGGATTGCTTTGAATCTGTAGATTGCTTTGGGTAGTAGAATCATTTTCACAATGTTGATTCTTCCAGTCCAAGAGCATGGTATATCTCTCCATCTATTTGTGTCATCTTTAATTTCTTTCATCAGTGTCTTATAATTTTCTGCATACAGGTCTTTTGTCTCCTTAGGTAGGTTTATTCCTAGATTGAAATTCTTAATACACAATAGATTTGTATGTTCATAATAAAATCTGCTTGTTTACAGAATATAGTGAGGAAAAAAAAAGCTTTCTTTTGGGGAATTATTTGTATTGTGATGGTCCTGCACTTATGCATCAGCATGCAAAGTGTGGATGATTAGAGCCCTGAGTGTTTATCATCTTGGGAAGAAAACAGAAAACAGAAACCAGGAAAATATTTCAGTATTCAGTGATTTAACCTGAACTCCTAAGAGTCTTCAATATATTCCTTGCAGAGTCATAGAATGGAAAAACAATTTTTGAGCTCTTAATCATACGTGTGTGTGTGTGTGTGTGTGTGTGTGTGTGTAGTTAAATCTTATTTAACAATTATGGCTAAGTAGGTCTGGCAATAGAGAAAATGAGTTCTTGATCGGAAACTTCCTATTCACTGATAAACTGAATTTGCCCAAAGAATGGTCACTGATTACACAAAGAAAAAGACTCACCGAAAGCCTCCCATTAGATCTGGTTAAAAAAAAAAAATCATGCCTTGTTTCTGCCCACCCCGTTACTGTGGTGTCTGGCTACCCTGGAGGTCTTGCCCTGCTGCTACAGCTGCCTGGCAGGAGAATCTTGGCTGATGACCTTCAACTCTCCTGCACTTCCTCCTCCCACTGCTGACCCAGAAAAATACTTAGGTAGAGCCGTAGGATCAGCAGTGTTTTTTTTTGTTTTTGTTTTTGTTCTTGTTCTTGTTCTTGTTTGTAATTGCAAGTGTGTGCCATCCTCGAAGTCATTCTTAGGACTATAACCCTGTGACTCCTTTCTGTTTAGTCGTGTTCAACATCCAATATCCAAACCTTTCCAAGCTTCGTCTTCTCTTGTGGCACCCAGCCACCCACCTCTCTCCTCCTTCCTGAGCCCTTCTATTTCATCTTCTGAAACTGGAATCCCATGACTAACAAATTCTATTATACTCTCAGCCGCTTCACTACACACCCGCATACAGTCTTGCTTTCACCAAATTTAGCAGATCCCTGAAGGTATGATTCCCTAGATTTTCTTTTACGTATAGATGGATCATTTTCTGTCACCTTGCTGCTGCGCTGGGTTATGCAAACCCTGCCATTGGATGTGACCTCATAGATAAGCATAGATAAGCAATATGCTTCCCTCTCTTGTCATCTTATCTGGACTTCAGGATTCCAGCACCAGTATCACCTTTGACCTTCCTGTAAGGCTTAAATGCTCTCGGCCCAAAAGAATATTAATTTTTCCAATTCACTGGGGGTACTTACACTTGTTCAGTGTATGTGAACACATCGTAGACCTGTGAGTGAATCTGGGATCTCTTTATGTCCATGGTTTCAGTTCTCAAACAGTCCCTCACAGAGATTTCCATCTATTATATCAACATGGTTGTCCAGTATCTTTAAGCTTCTAATACAATTAATACATTACATTCCCACTAAGAAAAGTGTTCCTCTTCACAAAAGTGGGTAATATATACTAATAGACATACTGTATTAATAAATTAATATAAAGGATGCAGAAGTGGTCTTAAAATTGAACTCTCAATCAGGAATTGCATGAGACAGACCTAATTGTTTTGAGTGCCAACATTGTCCCTGTTAATCCAAGTGGTTCTTAGTTTGGGTTCTCTCAAGAGAAAACCTTGATATAAGGATTTCATACAAATAGATTATTTAGGATGTGATTCCCAGGAAGCATGGTGTGGGAGCAGGGAATTAAGACAGGAGAGAAAGGAAAGCCACCGATGTTGGTGTGGCCGGTATCTCTGTGGAAAACTGGGGTCAGTGCTGGGGAGACCCTCGGAGGACTGTAGAACCTGTCTCAGATCTTCCCCCCAAGAGTGAGGATCTGGGTGAGGATCCCCACACCCATCAGCTTTCATTCCTTGCAAGACAGAGAGTTGACTGTGGCGCATTAATTCCCCTGAACATATGGTGTGGACTGAGCACCACCGCGTCCAACTCCCTGCAGCCCCAGAACACGCGAAAGCAAAGTGGGAAGCTGCCTGTATGTAGAGAAACTGTCTGCAGATGAACTGCAGGCTACAACAGGAGAGTGTGGAAAGAGCCTTGACAGTTTCCTTTACTGTAACCTAGACTATGTTAGGGGAAGGAAAATATCCACAAATATCCAGTGGCATTTTTCCAAACATCGCTAAACTAGGTGGAAAGGGACTCTGCTTTGCACAGTCAATAAGAGCTTCTGATTGATGGAGAAGTCACCACCTCATGGCTGCATTTTCTAGAACCCATGGTTTCCTCTCTTGCATGGCATGGCCAGAGAGGCTGGAAAAGTGAGCAGGAGAGTTTCACCACCTCATCGTGAAAGCGGCACGCCTCACCACAGCTAAGAACTAACCAGAACCAGTTACATACCCCTATTTTGCTTCCAGAAAGCTGGGGCTGGTGGGGAAGCAAAGAGTCTACCTAGCAAGCGTTACCGTCTGCTGTATTCCATCATTCTGATCATGAATAGAAATGGTCGTCGTTGTGCTCATAGTTAACAGTAGCTGTAATAGTGTATGGTTATAATTGTCCTCGTAACTGTTTGATGCTATAGGAAATCGACACAGCAAACGGAAATGGAGAGATCCGAAATCTTACCAGAAAAGGTGTCATTTTTGTATACATTTAGTTGTTTTACATTAAGGAAAAAAAAGTTAGAGATCAACCAAACAATATCTAATTGGGATGCTTTGAGTGTTAAATGGAGGAAATTGCATCTCAAAATAATTTAAGCCCAGAGGTGGGGAGGGGGATAAATCAGGAGTTTGGGATTAACCTGGACACACTACTATATACAAAATATTGAGAGATAAACATCAAAGACCTGCTGTAGAGCACAGGGAACTCTACTCAGTATCTTGTAATAACCTATAATGGAAAAGAGTGTAAAAAAAGAATAGATATATTTATATATATATGTAGAACTGAATCACTTTGTTGTACTAGTATAACAGTTTGCTGAAACAAACACAACATTGTAAATCAACTATATTTAAAAAAATTTTTTAAGTAAAATAAAAAATATAAATAAAATTATGTAAGCCGTACCCCCAGTACCCCGTACTGAACAATTCAGCTTAGATATCAGCAGAGCTGAGGCAGGATTCCAAATACCGTCCGCACCATCTAGTGTTTGGTCCTGTCACCTGGGCGGCCTCCTTTTCAGGTAATCAGGTTCTTTCCATGATGGAATAAAGCGGGGTGGGTTCAAAACAGAAATGTGACAGAGGTAAGAGGACACAAAATTCAGTCTTGGGCTTCCCTGGTGGCGCAGTGGTTGGGAGTCCGCCTGCCGATGCAGGGGACACGGGTTCGTGCCCTGGTCCGGGAAGATCCCACATGCTGTGGAGCGGCTGGGCCCGTGAGCCATGGGCGCTGAGCCTGCGTGTCTGGAGCCTGTGCTCCGCAACGGGAGAGGCCACAGCGGTGAGAGGCCCGCGTACTGCAAAAAAAAAAAAAAGAAAAGAAAAAAAGAAAAATTCAGTCTTGTCATGACTGGGACTGTTTCAAGGTAATGCTTGCTTTCTGGGCCTTTGACTCTTTCTCTGGTGGACAATTTTCACTCTTTTCCTGGGACTTCTGGGATGGTGTCCTTTCTCTGGTGGACAATTTTCACTCTTTTCCTGGGACTTCTGGGATGGTGTCCTGTTTGTAGAACTATACAAAGAAAATCCCATCCATAAATCATCCAGCAAACTTTAACAAATAGGCCTGTCAAGAGGGTGGGCGGGGGTAAGAGTGGGTAGTGATTTGGAATGTTTAATTGTTTTGAGTTTTATTAAGTTTTATATTTCACTAATCAATTTTACCATTGGGTCTCAGACAAAACTGCCATTTTAAGAGCGCCCACCTGTTCTTGGGTTCAAGTACAGTCAGAAACCGTGAGAATTCTTTCCCCTGATGGAGTCGTCGCCCACCCCTGGAACGGTCTCTGAGGAAATACCATGCTTTGATGGACGTCAGGTCTGATCTGGGAGATAGAGATTCCACAGAGCACGTGACAGGAGACGGGGAAAGCGGGTCATTCTCCAGTGGAAAGTCTGGTGGCAAAACTCACAGGTTCCATCTCATAAACTCTAAACTAGGACACGAGGGAGGCAATTGAAGGTCTGGTTAGACTAGAGGCAATAGAGTTAAAGGCATCTTGAAATCTGTCCCACATTGGCTACTCCATCAGTTGTTTTCTTGGGCAAGAGAAATAGAAAAAGGGCAAGAAGAAGGCAGGGTGACCACAGGGCAGTTCCTCTCCTCTGTCTCCTCAGGTTCCCTGTGACTTGTTCCACAGGTTTTGGCTTCCTGGTGACTTGTAGCAACTTTCACCTCGTTACTAGGACTTATGTATCATTGCTTGAGTAAAGAATACACACACTTGTGTACTTTTCCATATCTGTTTGAAAGCTCTCTTGGCTAATACTTATATTTGAAATTATTAGCATAATTGAATCTTTACTTACATCCGTGAAGTTTTTGTTTCTTCAGGACATTCTGTATCTAGATTTCTAGGATCTTTTAAAAAATAGGAACATTTCGCAATTATTTTAAATAAACTTCAAAGTAGAGTTATAATAGAATGATGCTTTTGATTCTTCCATAAATTGTATCATGTAATTGTGTCCATTTCAGGTGTTGCTCTGAGTCACTATGCCATCCCTCACATCTTCCCCTTAATTATATTCTCTAATAGTAGTATTCATACATTTTTAATATTCTCTAGGTTTCATTCAAGGGCAGTTTTATTTCTTAAGCCTTCATAGAGTCTAAAGCTATCAGTGTCACCAAAATAATATTCACGCAATCTTTAATCCAATTTTCTATGTCAGATAATTCTTTAAGATTTTACAGTTGGTTGCTTCTATTTTCTTTCCCCTTTGAGAGATGAATTCAGTTCTAAAATGGTTACATGTGTCCTCAGTTTATATCCTCGATCATATGCCTTCAGCTGTCTCTCCATTTCTGGACTACCTTTGCCAAATTTCTGGCCTTTGAGTGTAATTACAAGTGAGCAGAGGATATGAACCAAGTTTTAATAAACTGTTATCTCTTGTAGCTTGCTAGAGCTAACAGGATAAAACTAATTGCATGCCTAGTTACTTATAAGAGTCATAAGTAGACAGATTTCAAGCTCCGATTTTAAATGTGATCATCATCTGATTTACAATTATTTATTCTTTGGCATCAATTTAAACCTCTTGTTCCAAATTACAGTGTTATTAAGATTAATAATTTGCCATCATAGATTATTTTTGATAAAGTTATCTATTGGTTTCCTCTTCTGATGGATGATAATAAAGGAAGAAATTTACAGGGAACCCTTAAGAAGAAAGAGGGATGATACAGCAGTTACAGAGATAAAAATCAATAACCACACTTTGGATTTGGTTCGGATAGATATTATTACAATGATGGGAATTCTAAGAATCTGTGAGTCTTTGGCTTTTAAACTGCTCTGTTTCTACCTTCCTGGATCTTCTCAAATTCTCCCTCCTACCTCACCCACCTTGGATTCACTGGATGAAACACTTTCAGTTTCATTACTTGCTCTGCTCAATTGTGCTAATTACTTATGTTAATGAAGCAAGAAAATGTTGGAAATATTTTTAATAAAATTCAGCACACATAAGAACATGAGTGGGAAAATTAAATCTAACAGGGGAAACAGATGCATTCAGATTAACCTATAGAATATGCTCTAATTTTATGTCCTAAAGGGACATTTGAGTAAAAATATCTAGTTAAAACTTTCGAAGTAATAAAATATTGCCAAGCATTTGTGGAGATAGGAATTGAAATTCTATTTTCTGACAGGAAATTACTAAAAAATTGTTTAGTAATTGTTTAGTAAAGCAGGCATTGTCTTTTTTAGAAATCACTTTCTTCTCCAAGGATTTTTTTTTTTTAAGTTAAACTTCTTTATCAAATTCATTTAATATTTGCTTGGACAAAATGACAAAAAGAAAAAAAAGAAAAGTTTAGAACCCTGGATTTAATTTATTTCTAGGTAGCTAATTTAAATTTGTAATCAGATGCATTTCTTGCATTTTCTCATATTTTTTTTCAGAGAACAATGTGCCTAGTTACATGATACTTCTGCTTTGGGTATAGATGGCAGTAAGAGGAGTATTTCAAAGTTGAAATGAATTGTGTTAGGCATTTAGCCGTGGAAGTGATTAAAGACATAAATGTGGATTGTCAGGAAGAGGAGAAACGATCGCCTTGAAGGTGGAATTTGAAAAGAAACTGGGGTTTGATGAAGCAGAGATTCTTGAAGGCTGCTGCAGATGACACAATCTGAGAAGATCATTTAATAAAGAAAGTTAGTGAAGAAGAAAAGAGATGTCTTCACATAAGATATAGACATTTGTCTTAAAATTAATCGATGTGTTATAAAATAATTATGTCAACCATAAACTGTGCTTTTAACTTAGTGTTTCAGATGGAGATCTTTCTTTGAGAAGTACTTCAAGAAACAGTCTTTCTTAAAATTCTTCTAGGAACACTTTTTTTTTTTTTTTTTTTGCGGTACGCGGGCCTCTCACTGTTGTGGCCTCTCCCGTTGCGGAGCACAGGCTCCGGACGCGCAGGCTCAGCGGCCATGGCTCACGGGCCCAGCCGCTCCGCGGCATGTGGGATCTTCCCAGACCGGGGCACGAACCCGCGTCCCCTGCATCTTCAGGCGGACTCTGAACCACTGCGCCACCAGGGAACCCCTTCTAGGAACACTTTTAACTAGCAATAGTAAAAGGAGGAAATGAATAAGGTGAGATCAGCTAAACCCTACGGTACAGAATGAATGAGGTAGACTTTACTAATACGTGATACAAACACACACACTCCTAATACACTCCCTCATACATCAGATATACTATGAGATAGACACCTACATATCTGATAGCATTTTAAAATTCTAAAACAGAGAACATGAGACCCCACAATATAGTAAAAATCGATAACATTTGTACTCTTCCAGGAAATGTGAGCTGTGGGATTATAGTATATGATTTCTATGGAGGAGGGATGAATAATAACGAACAGAAAAACATAACTGTCTCTCTAGTGTCTTATTTGAATTCCTCTTTCCAGGGAAATTAGTGAATACCTTTGCTCATATGGCTGTTGAAGTGTCATCAATGATCTGGTCAGTACTTTTCTTTCACTATCCCGGTTCTATCTGCCACAGGACTCGCATCTCTGAAATACTCTGAGTTTCTTTCACAAACACTATTAACTCTCTAGTATCAGATCTTAGATCTTAGTGTCAGGCCGCAATTGCTGAGAGATGCAGAAGCTTTCTGCAACAATTCGAATTCAACATCGCCAGGTCTGTTAGCCCTGCTGTATCTCTCCTGATTTCTCTAATCCATGAAGTATGAGAGCTTTTATAAAGGATGCTCTACCAGAATGCAAACCTGCCTGAGTATTTCTTACAACTCTTGCTCTGGCCTGGACTTTGTAAGCCTTCGCTACTTTAGGGTGGATAAGTAATATTTTTCCTATGTGTAAACGCACATTCCTCTAATGTGTTTTGGGTTTTAATGCCCCCAGACAATCAGAACTGGCTACAATAATTGAATTAACAACTTAAAGCCCATGAGGAATATGTCTGACTCTCCAGGTCTTTAACCATGTTGTAGCCACTGCTCATAAGTGTATGGCTAAATTCAGCATAGCATAAACAATTTAAGACTTTCTGCTTTATGGCTAAATTCATCATAGCATAAATAATCTAAGACTTTCTAGCCTCTTATGTCCTTTAACTGCAAGAGGATAAAATAATTTGTATTCACTTTGACCCTCAGTCATCAAGAAAAGTTTAAATTACATTCAGTTTCCGTGGTTAAAAAGGCAAAAAAAAAAAGTAGATGAAACATGTTATTTAAATATCCATAAAACCAGTTATAAACTTTAAAGTTAGTATTTAAAGGCATAAAATTCAGGTTTCCGGAAAAGCCCTCTATGTGCAAAAAACTTTATTAAGGAAAACTTCTTGTTTTCCATTGATGGAGGATAAATAACTGGTCACTGTAGTTAGTTTCACTAACTTAAACACAATCATATTTTGTGTCTGTTTGGCTGGAGATAAGAGCATCCCATAGAGAAACCCTGAGAACATGTAATTAACTCATTGATATTAACTATTATGAACTGCATTACACCATCCCCATAATATTCATGCAGGTTCTATTTTTCTTTGCTAATAAGAATAATCAAAAATATTTTATCTGTTTGTGAAATTTGTTAAATTAGCTATTAGAAACTATGCGGGTATCAGGAAGATAATCAAGTGAAAGTGACACGTGGAAAAACATATTTAGTTCAGATGAAGCAACTCTTTCTTTTTTCATGGCTCACGGGCCCAGCCGCTCCGCAGCATTTAGGATCTTCCTGGCCCGGGGCACGAACTCGTGTCCCCTGCATCGGCAGGTGGACTGTCAACCACTGCACCACCAGGGAAGCCCGAAGCAACTCTTAATCAGGATCAACAGCACTGAGTCATGTAGTATTATAACAACTACCAGCAGTCAGGACAGTAAATAGGAAAACAGAGCAAAACGACATGAACTTCAATATAGGGAACCTAATCAGAGCAGAAATTAACATCCATTGCAATTGACTGTACTATAATCAATTACTCAAAAAAAATTTAAGAGAAAATCAGTTAACAATCTAATTAAAAATCATCCAATGCCCTCAGTTATTCTGTTTAAATAAGATCATTTTAGTTCCTCATTTAGAATTTAGACTAATTATTCAATTAAAATTTCAGGGTAACATCGACCTTATAAAACCTCTATTCCAGGCATTTAAATGTAGACTGTTAAATATTCTGAATGAACACTTGGCCCATCTGGCAAAATCATTGGCATTTTTTGGATCATTTCAGGATATCTCCCCTTTTCTGTCCTTAAATTAAATACCACTCCCCTTTCCAGGGGGTTTAGAGATAGTAATAAAATAGGTCAAATTTTAAACTCTGTGATCTTTTTATTATTGACTTTTCAAACGCTTGGAGCACTGGAGTCCTGTCATTTTTTTATACCTGAACTGAGATTTCTTTTATTCTGCTGTGCCTAGACCTTTTGTAATCACATTTTCCTATGTGGTCATGAAATTAGGCTTTATAAAACAGAATAATTACATTTTCTGACCAGTTGTCAGCTGTTTTTACTAAAAAGAATCAAGGTGTATTTTGAATTGGTAATTTCAAATACTCTCTAGAAAGAGGGGATCAAGATGGCAGGGTCAGAAGACCCTGAGCTCACCTCCTCCCATAGGTATTTATCTGAAGAAAACAGAAACACTTTGAATTTGAAAAGATATATGCATCCTTATGTTCACTGCAGCATTACTTACAATAGTCAAGATAGTAAAGCCACCTAAGTGTCTATTGTTAGATGAATGGAGAAAGAAGAGTGGTATGTATATATATATACTTACACATACATACATATATACATAGATATAGATATAGATATAAACACACACAGAATGGAATATTAACCACAAAAAACAATAAAATTTTGCCATTAACGACAACATGAATGGATCCAGAGTGTATTCTGCTATGTGAAATAAGCCACATAGAGAAAAACAAATACCGTATGATCTCACTTATATGTGGAAATCTAAAAAAGCAAAGCAAATGAACAAACAAAATAAAATGCAAACAGACTCATGGATACAAAGAACAACTAGGTGGTTGCCAGAGGGGAGGGGAGGGGGGAGGGGGAGGGGTGGCTGGGAAAAACAGGTAAAGGGAATTAAGATGTACAGACTTTCTACAGCATAAGGAATAATGTCAATGATACTGTAATAACTTTGTATGTGGACATATGTTTACTAGACTTATGGTGGTGATTATTTTGTAATGTATTTAAACGTCAAATCACTATGTTGTACACTTGAAGCTAACGTAATGTCTTATGTCAACTCTACCTCATTAAGAAATAATTATTTAATTTAAAAAGTATACTCCTGGGCTTCCCTGGTGGCGCAGTGGTTGAGAATATGCCTGCTAATGCAGGGAACACAGGTTCGAGACCTGGTCTGGGAGGGTCCTACATGCCGCGGAGCAACTAGGCCCATGAGCCACAACTACTGAGCCTGCGCTTCTGGAGCCTGTGCTCCGCAAGAACAGAGGCTGCAATAGTGAGAGGCCCGCGCACCGGATGAAGAGTGGCCCCCGCTTGCCACAATTAGAGAAAGCCCTCGCACAGAAATGAAGACCCAACACAGCCAAAAATTAATTAATTTATTTATTAAAAAAAAGTATACTCCTAATAAGTATATTCCAATGTCTTTCACACGAGTGCATACACACACACACATCCCACACGAATTACAGACAAAAATGGTGTCAGTTTTCTAGTGGAATCCAAAGCATTTAAAATGTCAGTGAAGTGAGAGAGTGGCATGGACATATACACACTACCAAACGTAAAACAGATAGCTAGTGGGAAGCAGCCGCATAGCACAGGGACATCAGCTCGGTGCTCTGTGACCACCTAGAGGGGTGGGATAGGGAGGGTGGGAGGGAGACGCAAGAGGGACGGGATATGGGGATATATGTATACGTATAGCTGATTCACTTTGTTATACAGCAGACACTAACACACCATTGTAAAGCAATTATACTCCAATAAAGATGTTTCAAGAAAACATGCCAGCAAAAAAAATAAACACCATCACATGTCTTGAACAATTTTAAACAAGTTCCATGATTAAAAATTATCTGTGTCTGTTTGCACAGGAGTGTGCTGTTGCTCCTAGGGGCTGATCTGATCTCTCTCTACTGTATCTTTAAAATACTGGGGCTGCAAATGTTTCACTCTAAAGAGAAAACTGTCCCAGTGCGTGGTCTTCAGGTCTCCATCCCCATTAGATCTCTACTGATTAGTTGGATTTGTTTCCACATCCACTTTTTTGTTTAACTTAAGGACTTATTTTTGACTTACGTCAATTCAGCACGTCTTTTCATTTTCACAAACTTACCACTCACCCCAAAAATATTAGTGAGCTGCGTAGGTTTTCATATATAATTCATAAGGGAAGTGGAGGAGGATTTTAAGTCAAACGACCAAGAACAAATGAATAACCATCGTCAAAACTGTGTTTTTGTTTTTGTTTTCCAGAGACTCTTCTTCCTGGAAAGCCCATGCTGGGATCTTTTCCAGCCCCCTTTCCTCTCATCGTCTTGTTTCTCAGGCTCTAGAGTCGCCCTAGTGTTTCTGTCCATCTCTTCACCAGTCTTGGGATGCTTTCTATATCCTCAGGCAGAGCAATTTAGCCAGTCCCCACTTCTGCTCCAACCTTGCACATCTACATCCATCCTCTAGTGGTCACTGTGTGGTAAAGGGGGGAAGGGGGTGAATTTAAACAACGAACAAAAAGTAGCAAAGATTCATGATAGGCTTTAACTATCTACCAGGAAAGAAAGAAGGAAGGGAGGGGAAAAGTAACCAACTATTTAAAGTTCTTTTTTAAGTGCCAAAAATACATATGGATGTCAGAAAACCTTGAAGTCAGTCCAAATGTGATGTATCTCTCCCACATGGTTTGTGGAAATTGACACTTTGACATATGTGAAGGCTCACCTTCTGTCTGTTAAACACCTGAATCCTTCTCATTTACTTAGCAAACCCATTTCTCAAAGGGAGCCCAAAGAAACTGTCCTTTAAGTCCCATTTAAATGATCCTGAATCCCAAACAGATGATGACCGAACACATGTGGTTTTGTGCCATGTTAGATTGTTTTACATTCCTTCTTTCATTAAAATGACTACTGATTCGTTTTGCTTCATCATGATTTATCTTAAGCCCAGTGCGGGTAAATCTGTGGTTTATTTTCCCAGTCTTGGTGAGTCTTTTTTCGTACATGTTCTCCAGATGTCTAATAGGGGTTTAAATAACGATAGCCTTCACTCAGGTGTTTCCTAGTTCAGGACCTTCTGTAGCCTCAGCCATTTCACAAGCCAGTGTGGATATTACTTGAGTACGTGGCAGAAGACCCCAGGCGTCTTGCCGTGTTGAAGAGGAGAGCTGGGGATGAATCCCTCCCTGTTCTGGATGGCACACAGAGCCATCAAACAATGAGAGACCGTACAGTTACCCTGGTTTCTTAGGAGACTCTGAGGACCAAATCAACACTGATTCCCTCCCTTCCTACGTGGCGTATTTTACTAACTAGAAAGGATAGAGTTTACTAAATGGCACTTCTGTTGCACCCTTTGCCTAGGAAGAGAGCTGTGGGATCTTTAGCTTCTTTGCTACAAAAGCAGTCAGATATTTTACAGGGTGATAAAAGCAGCAGCTGCCATTTGAGACAGCTAGCACGAGGCGCTGAGTGCTATGAGTACGTTGTTGTGTTTTCTAAGAAAAGTGCTCGTTAAAGCACCGTTTTTTCCTAACCCCAAACACTAATGGGACTGTAACTAGCTGTAGACACTCTCCCTTCAGCAGGTTAGAGGAAAGTCGCGTTAGGTCGGACCTCTGAATACCTGCACTGTACGATGAATACAGACGCAGTAGGGGAGCCAGGATAGAGGGAAATGGATGAGGACCGTACCTTTACATCCAGCAGGAGTTCCGTACATTCTCATTTTTTAATCTTTTAATTTTATTGGAGTCTAGTTGATTTACAATGTTGTATTAGCCTCAGGTGTACAGCAATGTGATTCAGTTGTACATATATATATATATATATATATATGCATTCTTTTTAGATTCTTTTCTCATGTAGGTTATCACAGAATATGGGGTAGCGTTCTCTGTGCTCTATAGTAGGTCCTTTTTTTTTTTTTTTTTTTTTTTTTGCGGTACGCGGGCCTCTCACTGTTGTGGCCTCTCCCGTTGCGGAGCACAGGCTCCGGACGTGCAGACTCAGTGGCCATGGCTCACGGGCCCAGCCGCTCCGCGGCCTGTGGGATCTTCCCGGACCAGGGCACGAACCCATGTCCCCTGCATCGGCAGGCGGACTCTCAACCACTGCGCCACCAGGGAAGCCCAGTAGGTCCTTATTGGTTATCTGTCATTTACAGTAGTACACATGTGTTCATCCCAAGCTCCTGATTTATCCCTCCCCGCCATATTTCCCCTGAGTTTGTTTTCGCTATCTATAAGTCTGCTTCTGTTTTGTAAATAAGTTCATTTGTATCTTAATTCACTTGTCCAAATTCTGTTATATTTCCAACTAATGCATAAGACAAAGAGAGCCAGGTAGAGATAATAACATTTCTAAAATACTAAAAAAAAAAACAAACAAAAAACCCCCCACCCTTTCTTTCAGGAAGTTCTCCCAAATTAACTGCTCTGTTTATCAACAAGCCCTTAACTAGCACCTACTACCTAAGAGCGTGGGATACAGAGAAAAGGAAGCAGTGGCATTGCCTTTCACTCGTCAATATCATAGCTGAGGAGATGAGTTCACGTGTGTGAAAGGGTGGTTGGCAATGCCAGACAAATGCTGAATGGGAACTGTTGACACAATACCTTGTAGGGGTTCAGAGGCAATTTGACAAGGATTATAAGGGTCATTTAATCCAGAGAGGAAGTAGGATCTGAGATGGTTCTAATTTGGAGATAATTATTTTCCATGCTGTGAACAAAATTATGGAAAATTTGATAATAGAGAAATTGCAACCCAGAGCCTGACACCTGGACAGAACTCAAATATCTGTTGAAGAAATAATACCACAATACCTACCAGCCCCCTTTATCCACGGTTTCACTTTCTATGATTTCAGTTACCATGGTCAACTGCAGTCCAAAAATAATTAATGGAACATTCCAGAAACAAATGATTTATGTTTTACATTGTGCACCATTCTGAGCAGTGTGATGAAGTGTCTCGCCATCTCCCTCCATCCCACTGGGAACTCGGACCTGAGTCATCCCTTTGTCCAGCATGTCCAGCCTGTTAGTCACTTAAGTAGCATCTGGGGTATTGGATCGACTGTCTCCGTATTACTGTCTCAGTATTGTGTTCACGTGGCCCTTATTTTACTTTAAAATGGCCCCAAAACTCAAGAGTAGTGAGGCTGGCAATTTAGATGTGCCAAAGTGAAGCCCTAAAGTGCTTCCTTTAAGTGAAAGGTCTCAACTTAAGAAAAATAATCTTATGCTAAGGTTGCTAAATTCATTGCTGAAAGAATGAATCTTCTATCCGTGAAATTATGAAGAAGAAAAAAAATTGTGCTACTTTTGCTGTCACACCTCAAACTGCAAAAGTTAACAGCCACAGGTGCTTAGTTAAGATAAAAAAGGCATTAAATTTGTGAAATATGTTATTTTGAGAGAGAGAAAAAGACATCACATTCACATAACTTTTATTTCAATGTATCATTATAATTGTTCCACTTTATCATTAGTTACTGTTGTTAGTCTCTTACTGTGCCTAATTTATTGATTAAACTTTATCACAGGTATGTATGTACAGGAAATAACAGTATATATAGGGTCTAGTACAGTCCATGGTTTCATGCATCCTCTGGGGATCTTGGAGCGTATCCCCTGTATAAGGGGGGGCAACTGTATTTTAATACACACAATAAATACAGTAAGTCCCCTGAACACGAGCAAGTTCCATTCTGAGAGCGTGTTCATAAGTCCAATTTATTCGTAAGTCCAGCAAAGTTAGCCTAGGTACCCAGCTCACACAATCGGCTATATAGTACTGTACTGTAATAGGTTTATAGTACTTTTCACACAAATGATATAAAAAACAAACACAAAAAATAAAGAAAACATTTTAAATCTTACAGTACAGTACCTTGAAAAGTACAGTAGTCCAGTACAACAGCTGGCACACAGGGGCTGGCATCGAGGGAACAGACAGGAAGAGTTAACTGCCTGGAGGAGGGAGAGGAGGTGGGAGATGGTAGAGCTGAAGGATGGTCAGCAACAGGAGATGGAGGGCAAGCTGCAATGTCACTCCCGCCTGACACTGATGGCACAGGTTCTGGGTCCTTGCTGGATTCAGTTCTGTCTGCCCTCTTGAAAAAATGACCCAGTGATGTCTGGGTAGTAGCTCTTTTTTTCTCGTCATAGATGACACGGTAGCACGGAATTGCATTCTGAACGGCTGCTGCGACCTTCACGTACCGTTCCGCGTTCGGGTCCTGTACCTCAAAAACTAACAGTGCCTCCTCAGATAAAGAAAATTCCTTTGCCATTTCCTGCGTCGTGAATCTCTTAGGTTCTTCAGTTACGTCTTCCTTTTGTTTCTCTTTGTCCTTTCTCTGGGCCTCCAATGCCTGGCACTTCTTAGCAGTACCAGCTACATCACCGCTGCTTTTACGCTTGCTTCTGGACATCCTGGGCTTGAAATAAAGACACTATACTACTGTACTCTATGTAGTACAGTCCTGTACAGTAACATACAAAAGCACAGCCACTTGTAGAGGATGCACACCCGTGACAATGTACGCCAGACATGTGAACTAACTTATGTGATAGGACATATGAACTCGCGTTCGCATCTTTGAAAGTTGGCAACTTGAAGGTTTGTATATAGGGGACTTACTGTATATGGGACACCTTACTGTTAGTATCTCCAGTCTGCAGATAAGAGAGCTGGAAATAGAAAGATTCTTTTTGACCTTGACAAGGTCACACATGCAGGTACTGAGTATTCAAGACGCTGCAGCAGAGCTTTTTGACTTCAAACTATCCCACGGATGGATGTGCTCCCTGGAAAGGATAAACCCAAGGGTCAGTCTGGAAACTGAGGTTTGTGGAGGAAGCAAGGGTTTCTGGTGCAGGTTTTGGAGCTCTTTCAAGGCTAGCTTGAGAGATTCAAGGTTTAGTAACAGAGAGCAGGTAGCCAGGGGTTCTGAAAGCCTATAATTTTCTTATTTAAATGTTTTCTATTTCTTTCAAATGCAAGAACCATTAAAGAGACTAACTTGTTTCTTACTTCAGTAATCTTTGAGAATATGCATTATATTGAACACAGGACCAGTTTGACCACTCAGACCTACTATCCTGTATTGGACATAGATTATAGGGCACTTTGATTTTCAAATTACACCACTCTTGATATCTGGGACACCTGACATGTGATAAAATCATTTCCATATATATGAATATATATATAAAAACTAAAATCCCTAAAACTACTAGTCACAAAAATCAATGGTATATCCTATAATTCATGGTGTCTTTATTAGAATTTAGGATGTAAGGTCATTATAAGGAATAAAAGTCTGCAATAGAAGTATAAGAAAACCATTCTAAAAATATAAGAAAAAGACAAAATATTAATCTTACTTTGGGAACAGAGAAAAGCTCAAGGAGAGAGATGAAATTATATTGGACTTTAAAGAATAAATACATTTTCTGCAGTGCAGTAGAGGATGATACATGTTCACTTCACTGTGACTTGAGGCCTTGCTAAGTAACTTAAAAATATTGAAAGGGCTTTGGATCTTTAGCCTGTGATCACTGACTTGTCATGGCAGATGGGTGATAAAGGTAAAAAGTGCATCATCTGTAGCTTTGTTACTTTCATCAAGTTCCATCAACTGCATCGTTAGTTCTCAGATCCCTAAACTGTAAAGCTGGCCGTAACCATAAAGCTGGCCCCTTTAGGGCCATAAAGGGCACTGCCGTCTGATACCCACCATGGCCCACCATGGGGACTTGCCTGTCTTCTGCTTAAGACACAAGATATAAGGACAGCACGTTTGCTGTCACCTAGCCATCTTCACCAGAGGGACAAGTCACATTCCACTGCTTGCTCCCACCGGGGAGCTCTCTCTTTACTCTGGCTGAATTCTGAGTGGCTCCAGAACACCCCATCTTCCAGGATCTGCTGTCCAGACCACCATGGCCCACACCACTCTCTTTCTAGGATGAACTCCCCTCTCTTCTTTGGACATTTCACACTTTTAATTTTCTGTCTTAACACCATCTACTTGTACTCTTAGGAATTCCTAGCCTGTGATAAATTAACACTTTTTTCTTAATTATTTTATTTTATTGAAGTATAGTTGATTTTCAAAGTTGTGTTAGTTTCAGGTGTACAGCAAAGTAATTAAGTTATACATATGAATTTTTTTCAGATTCTTTTACCTTATAGATTATTACAAAATATTGAGTAGAGTTCCCTATGCTATACAGTAGGTCCTTGTTGGTTATCTATTTTATATATAGTAGTGTGTATATGTCAATCCCAAACTCCTAATTTATCCCTCCCACCCCCTTTCCCCTTTGGTAACCATAGGTTTGTTTTCTATATCTGTGGGTCTATTTCTGTTTTGTATATAAGTACATTTGTTTCTTTTTTTTCTTAGATACCACATCTAAGTGATATCGTATGATATTTGTGTTTCTCTGCCTGGCTTACTCCACTTAGTATGACAGTCTCTAGGTCCAATCCATGTTGCTGCAAATGACATTATTTCATTCTTTTTTATGGCTGAGTAATATTCCATTGTATATACATAGCACATCTTTATCCATTCATCTGTCGATGGACATTTAGGTTGCTTCCATGTCTTGGCTATTGTAAATAGTGGTGCAGTGAACATTGAGGTGCATGTATCTTTTTGAAGATCTAAATAGACACTTCTTCAAAGAAGACATATAGATGGCCAGAAGGCACATGAAAGGATGCTCAGCATCGCTAATTATTAGAGAAATGCAAATCAAAACTACAATGAGGTATCACCTCACACTGGTCAGAATGGCCATCATCAAAAAGTCTACAAACAGTAAATGCTGGAGAGGGTGTGGAGAAAAGGGAACCCTCTTGCACTGTTGGCAAGGATGTAAATTGGTGCAGCCACCATGGTAAAGAACATGGAGGTTCCTTAAAAAACTAAAACTAGAGCTGCCATATGATCCATCAACCCCATCCTGGGCATATATCCAGAGACAACCATAATTCAAAAAGATACATGACCCCAATGTGATAAACAAACACTTCTAACTTCTCAATTTCTTCACTGAAATTTCCCAAGACATGTGGGAAGCAACTGAAAACCAGCTCCTTCCTGAGGTTTGCACGTGCCCTCTGGGGGCCGCCTACCCTCCAATACTGAGCCTTTGCCACAGGCCGGTGCAGGTCTGTGTCTTCCTAACTCCACACTGCTGTGATTGATCACTACTCCTCTAAGCTCCTTTAATTGCCTCTTTTTTGTTTTTAAACTAAAGAGATTCTTTCTATTCGAATGTGATGCCATTTATCTCGCTTCTCTACGGCCATCTCTGATAGCATTTCAAGTCAGTTCCCCACAGTAATTGACTATTGTGGCTTATAGACTAGAGCCTTTCCACTGGCCTTTTCAACAAATTGCATTGCGTCAAGATATTTGAATTCTCCATTTCCAGTGAATGTTACTCCCCATCGTATCAGATGAACACTTGGATGACCATATGCTGTCTTCTCCCAAAACAAGTCACTGGAAATCACAGATGTGGTCGGTCCACTTTCTGATCCAGCCATCCAGGTGTCTGTTTCAGTGACAACATCCCATTAATTCTTTGTCTTCTTTGACATCTGGTCCCTCCTCGGTTTCTACATTTCCCTACCATGGATCTCCGCTGTCTTCTGTTCACCCCTATTCATCTTAGATTTCATGGCTCATCATATATTCTGATATTTTGCCAATATCTTACACTGCCTGGTCTGCCTTTCTAAAGCCCTCTCTGGTGGGAAAAAAAAAAAAAAAAAGCCCTCCATTCCTTGGCGAATCCAGGAGTCTGCCCCCACTCATGCATACTCACAGGCTGGCAAGTTCTGCTGGAAAAACCAGACAGCCTGACGCTACTGTAAATGCATTACCAGAAACCTCAATTAGGTTTATTAGCAATGGCCAGCAATCCAGTGAGCCACTGCATTGACCCATTTTCCATCATTCTATTCTAAATCTACTCTAAGCTTTTCTAATTATTGATTTCCCTCGATGTTCCACTCCCTGATTTTAGATAACTTTTTACTGTATAGAGAAAAGAGTAATCCCAAACACAAGAACCTACACTCTTTTCAACCTTCCTTTCTTCCCACTACCTGCCTCTTCTACTTCAGTTGAAGAGATGTCCCTTATTTTATTTAAGGATAATTGTTCTCATTTAGCTCTGGATTACTCACAATACATTCTCAAAGACCAAAAGAGAAATGAAACTCAGTTAATTCTCCTCCAACTTAAAAGCCAACCAAATAACCAACAAGCTAACCAATAAATCAGAAAACAAGCCAATTTTCCTAGACCTGGTATAGCTCTTTTCTCTTTTACTGCCATATTTTCATTATACTTCCTTGTCACTGACTTTTAAAACTTTTCTAATATTTTTTCTGCTTCCAAAGTTCTACTGAAACTGCGGTTTCCACTGTCCTTAAGGTATCTAGTTACAATGGGTATTTCCGTTTTTAATTTGCTTCATCTCTTGACAACATTTGGCAATAGGAACCACTCTCTTCCTAAGGGAAAAATGTCTTCTCTTGTTTTCTATAAAATTGTATTTCCTTGTTTTAATCCTATCATTTTTTGCCCATCTATTCTTTTTCCTCTACCCGACTCTCAAATGGAGATGGTCCAAACAAGGACTGTATTTTGAGCTCTCTCCACTACTCTGCCTACACACTTTCCTTAGAAATTATTATCTAACCCATTGGCTGCAATAACCATCTAAATTATGACAACTATAAATTTTTATTTCCTGCCTCATTCTCTCTGGAGCACCAGACTCCTATATATAATTGGCTTGTGAAAACTCTATGATAAATTTTCATTGTCACAACTAACTCAATATACATGAAACAAACTCATTATCTCCCATCTTCTCACCGACGCCTCAAACCTAGTTCTTGGTCATTCTTTCACATCCCAGTATATATTGTCAATACACAACTAGTTTTTCAAACCAAAAACCTGGGTACCATGCTTTACTCCTTTTTTTCACTTCCCGCATCTGATCAGTAAAAAATAATTATCTTATTTTGGAGTCACAGCCACTCAGTTCACTCTAATTCCACTGCCAACATCCTACGACAATCTTATTTTTTGGTAGTTTACTCCATAGCCCCTAAACTTCTCTCTCATCATTCATTCTTGGCCTCACTCGATTAATTTCCACACTGTACCTAGAGTCAACATTTCAAATGATGTTCAAAGCCTTTGTCAATGTCCAGAACCTTTGAAATGGCAGAGATGACATCCAGGATTTTCCCATCATGCCTCTTTAGCTTCAGTCGACACGAGGCTTTCTCATGAATTCTATACTCCAGGCCCCGTGGGCTTGTTCCCCCTCTTCTCCAGGTTTGGAGGCTGTGTCCTAATCTCTTTGCCTCTGTACTCAGATCCCGTTTCCCTACTTTTCTTCTTATGTCCCTTTGCCAAACTTATGTCTACTCAGCTGTCACGTCTCAGCTTAAATATTACTTCCTTCAGGATTCTTGGACCCTGGTCTAGGTTAGGACTCCGCTCCTGTAGTTCATACTTGAGATATGGTTCATACTTTATTATAATTACTTACATAATTTCTATTTTCTCTACTAGAATGTGAGCTCCATGAAATAAGGACTGTATCTAGCCTGCTCATTTTTCTACTAAAAGTACTTAATGTAATGCTCATACAAAAAATAATGTAAATGATAAGATTAAAAAAATGTTTGAATCTCATGGATTTGCTACAAATAGTTTATAGTTTAAACAAAATTCTATATGTAAAATGCAACATATAATAAGTACTTGATAAAGAGTAGTTTACCTTTCATCTCTCTAACCTTGTATATTAGCATAGACTGGATATACAGTAAATGTGGGGAATAAAAAAAGAGAAAGAGAGAAAATGCCTTCACGGCTAATCATGCCTTCTGGTACATTATGCTGAATGCATATTAGTGTTTTTTGGTTGATAGTTGTTCATTGTTGTTATAGGCTAACATAATAAAATGCTTCTACTATTCATAGCTCAAAACTTTTTTACCAATCCTCATATTTACTTTTTCCATAATTACTATGCAATTCAAGTATCAAGAATAAAAAAGGAAAAAAGAAATAAGCATTTTTCACATACTGGATATCTTTTTTTTAAAGCCAAACAAAAAGAATGAAAAAGTCCCAGCTAATTTCCCTAACTTTGAAATATATTTAAGTTTCTTATTATAAACGTAAAATAAATGATTAATTACCTTTCCTATTTCAGTTTTTCTTATTATTCTTTAGATGTCTCACTCATTCAGTGTATTTTTCTTTTCCTTACTACAGTCTTGCTACAGGTTTTTAAAATTCACCCAGCAATCAAAATTTTTGGCAGACAAAATCGTACTCATATGTGTCCTTGATATGAATGGTGTTGAGTCTATGAGACATATGATGTAGCAAATACAGGTTTTAAAGATAGTTTTGGCAATACTTTACATTTTGGTAAGTTACATCTCCTTTGGAGAAATATATAAATCCATGGAATGTTGATATTATAATGCAAATATTCTTACAGCACTCTCTGCCCGAAAAGTGAGGTGGCTTCCAATTGCCTAAAATAAAAAGATCAAATCCCTTAGAATGGTGCTTAAAATTCCAAAGTATTTGTTTTCCTAAGAAATTCTTTTAGCCCTTTACTAGTATAATGCACCCATAAATATTATAACAAAAGTACTTATCTACACGCAATTCCTAATATGGCTCTCACTTTCCCACTATTCTAAATATCCTACTCCAGTCTGCTTAGATTTATGTGCCAATAGTAAATACCAACCTGAGCATGAATTCTTCTTTATTTCATTAGACCATGGTTTTTGTTCTGTTTTCCCTCTGTGCTTCTGCTTAATCTTTGTTGTAATTTATTGTAGCACTGACAAGATACTTTCTTATCCTATCACTTTTTACGTATACACATACCAAACTTGTATTTTCTTTGAAGGCAAGAGACATACTTCTTTCACCCTTCTCATGCTTGGATTGTTCAGTACACACACACATTTCTATTGGATTAAAGTAATGATTACTATATTAAAAGGATTGTCTCTGGGCTTAATTTAACTAGTACATTTTTCAATTGTATTTAAGTTATTCTTTATGGAATAACAATAGTTTGACAGAGGTAGAAGGAAGAGTACATGATGGAGAAACTGACAGATTTTGCCTATTAAAGGAGATACTGTCAGTTAAAGAGGAATTAGATACACAGAGAAAACACCTCTCAAATTTCAGTATATGACAAGGGAAAAATTATTTGGCTTACATAACTTTTAAAGAAAATTCTGTTTGCATTAAGTGAATTTAAATCAAATTCTGTGTAATTAGTATCAGTTACTTTTCTGTTATACTATTGAGGTTACCTTCTTAACCACAAAATTCTGTAGCGAGCTGTGGTTATTTGAAATGATAATATAGTGTTGAAATATTTGGAAGTACATCAGAAGCAGAGTACCAAATAAATGGAGGGGAAACATCAGTATGCATACCGTGATGAAAGCCACAGAAGTGCTGGCCGTCTTCCCTCTGCTTCCTTCCTCCCTTTCTCCCTCCCTCCTTTTCTCCCTTCCTTCTTTCATTCCTCCTTTTCTGTCTCAATTAAGAGATTTTAGCGTTGGTGAATTTCCCCCTGCTGCCCACCCCTCCCTCCCTGCCATCCTGTGGTATCCATCAGATCGCTGCTAAGTGAGGAAAGTCTAAAAACAAAATATTCTTCATCCAAGACAAATTGTTCCAATACATGTGATGCATTAAACTGGAATGTTAATTACAGCATTCAATTCCGGTGACGCTCAGTGCTTTACAGCTTGATTTTTATTAGCACATCAGATACCAGTAGCTTATCATTTAGATAGGTTAAGAGACTTCTGACTTTGGCAGATTATGTTAGCAAAGGAAATGATGTTTTCCATAATAAGAAGCTCCTAAAGAATATCTGTCTTATTTTCCTTGGTCATAAAAAGCTTTCCAATGCCATTCCCAGTTGAATAGGTTGTCAAGTATTTAGAGGGAACATTTCTTTGCATGTCTTTTCATTAAAATGGGCTTTCATAAAACAACAAGTACGGCACCGCTCATAAAGTCAGGTCATTTTTATGAATATTTAACGAACTTTTCAGAAAGAAATAGTGACCTTGAAAACTTCTAGTAGCTGTACAACATTGTAACACAAAGGCCACTGCTTCTACCATTAATCATGGCAGATGAGTGCCTAGAGCTACTGTTGGCTTTTCCAAGGGAAATATTAAAAGGTAGAGGAATGTGAAAATACTTATTATAAGCTATTTTATCATTAAAAAAACATAGGAATGATTGAGACCCAACAGCCCTTGAGGGTTTTTTAAGACTTTTAACATGAACTTTACAATTTTGTGTTTTCATTTCCTGTCAGCTAGAAATCAGTATACTAGTCAAGCAATAACAATTTAATAGCCCAGCTGGTAAATATTGGCTCAGTATATTACCTTTTTATTGAGCTATGGAACCTTGATTTATGCAGAATCACAGCAGAATTATCCTACATAAGTGAGCAGACTTTTCTTGTGTTTTAATTTTTTAGACTGTTTACAGAAGTTTCAGGAAGACATTTAAAATTCTCAGGAGAAAATCAGTAAGATAAAGAAACAAATATTTAGCCTCCTGTTAACTAAATCCTTTCTTCCAGAGCAGAATATTGACCAGGAACTATCATCCATCTAGGCCAAGAGCAAAACTTCCAGAATCAAACAGAAGGAGTGAGAACATTGTTAGATTTAAATTTAGCTGAGATTAAAATAGAGAGTAGAAAACTCAATTTCTTAGCCCTCAGTAAGGCAAATATTCAAAATTATGAGACATTACATAATGCTTTTTCTAAATTATATCTTTAAATGAAGTGTCCATGAGACGTTATTTACTCACTCATTCAATAGAATCCCGTATCAAACTTACCTATTGAGGACAAGACTGCACTTCCTACAATTGAGCCCCTCATACTGGGTTTCATAAATTCAGGAATTTTGTGATTTTTAAGTTCATCTCTTCTCATACCTTCAAAAGAACAAATATTCTATATAACTGCCTTTGAAAATGTTAAGTCTACCTTCGCCCAGTCTCTTACTTTAATACCACCGATAATATCTAGGTCTTCTATTGATAGATATTAAGCAAAATATTGTGAAAAAAATCACTGGTATGGAAGTCAAATGATCTATATCTGTACTGTTTATTACAATAACCAATAGCCAATTAGCCACTGAAACTAATTGAACAGTTAAAATGTGTTTAGTTCAGCTGAGGACATTTTAAGTTAAATTTAAATTTAAAAACAGAAGATGTATATAGCATTTTATTATTTTGGTAAGACTGCATTTCAACTATCGTGTTGAAACATGATAACAGCATTGGAAACGTGATAACATATTGGAGTCACATTGTAGTACACATATTGGGCCCATGCTTCAGTTCTAGTATTGTGTAAATACACAGCACTGATCTATTTGGTGTCAATGGATTGACTCAATTTGAATGACTTTTTATAGACCCGTGTAGCATTGTAGTGTTTATTTGAATACTTTACGTAAACAGCACAGGTTACTGATATCTACATAAGTCATAATTAGTAAATAAGCTGAAATATTTTTATTTAACTTAGAGCATATTTAAATTATTTTTCTAGTTTGAAAAAGTAAGTATGGACTTTTTAAAATTTAAAGTATATGCTTACTACTGATGCAGAGTAGAGTGATGACACAGAAGCGACCATATAGTAAAGATGAAAAGAGATTGCAAGTACTTATGTCACAAAATTCATGATGAATAGCAATGTACTTTGGCAGCACGAAATGTGAATCTGTTGTGTAAAAAATTTTAAGATAATAAAATGGACAATATTAAGAACGATCTTCAGCAAATACGTAGTAAGTTTAAGTTTCCTCTCAGCAGTCAAAGAAGAATCGATAAAATTGGTTGGTTGGAATTAGGTAAATTTTAGAAAATGCAACTCTTGCACTATCCTACTCCAATCAAATTTTAAAAAGTGCAATAGCTGTGGTTTGAAAAATAAATACAATATTTCTTTAGGTAAGTGTTTACCCTTGACGTAATCAAGTAACCAGGGGCCATGTGAGGGTACCTAGCATCTTCCTAGGATGGAGTTAAAGAAATACTGTAAGGAAGTTAAAAACACGGAGAAGAAAAATATACATATGTGTGTGTATGTGTATATGTACATGTATTTCTTTATATATGCACTTTTATACTGCCTGGAAATAAAGCTTACAAAAATAAGTTTAAGTAACATAAGCACTGGCAGTCTGAAAGTGTCCTGCTGATGGCAAGCAGACTATCACTTTGTGGAGACAATGTTTGTGAGAAGACCCACCAGGGCTATCTCAGATTTATCCCCATCTCTTGCCAAGCCTGATGAAGTAAGTGCTCTAGTCATGCCCATGACCATCAGGGAAACGCCTGATTCACCTCTATGCCTCTGATTCATCTTACGGTTCCAGCCGTGTGTCCCCATGATCAATGGAGGACTCTCATCTGACGCGAGGGGGTCCACACATGAATCTCCGTATCTGAAACATTTGAGAAATGCCAAACAAAAGCGATAGACTTGTTTATGCCTTCTCCACCCAAGACCAGTATGGTCTCTGAACAAATTTCTTCGCCTTTAAACATACTTGCAGGGAGACATTTTTTTAATTAATTTTTATTGGAATATAGTTGCTTTACAATGTTGTGTTAGTTTCTGCTCTACAGTAAAGTGAATCAGCTATACGTATACATATACCCCCTCTTTTGTGGATTTCCTTCCCATTTAGGTCAGCACAGAGCATTGAGTAGAGTTCCCTGTGTTCTACAGTAGGTTCTTGTTAGTTATCTATTTTATACATAGTAGTGTATATATGTCGATCCCAATCTCCCAATTCCTCCCACCCGCTTCTTCCCCCGCCCCCCCGCCCCCGGTATCCATACATCTGTTCTCTACATCTGTGTCTCTATTTCTGCTTTGCAAATGAGTTCATCTGTGCCATTTTTCTAGATTCCACATATCAGTGATATTACATGATATTTGTTTTTCTCTCTTCTAGGGAGATATTAAAGTCAAGCTCCAAATGGAGAACAAAATGGCCAGGTTTTAGATTAAACAGGCGAAGTGTGTTCTTAAAAAAAAGTTTATTGTTGATAGTGTTGAACAAAAGTAGAATTTTCTGAGTGTGCTGCTTAAAACTCATGAAGGTCTTTGTCACAGCTTTGTGGCAAGCAAGATAAAAATCTAACACATTGAGTTTGAGGTTATCTTTATTGAGTGGCAAGAAAGTATTAAAAAAGCATTATTTCTGTGAGAAGGTCTGCCTTGCTTCAATTCTGTGTGCATATCATGGGATCTGTACCATTGGCTGGGCAGCCGGGGTTCAGGCATTCAAGTCTTCTGCCTCAGTGTGAAGATAAATTTCATTCCCTTGAAATACAGCTCCTCCTGTACTTCAAGGAAATGAAATTCCACTCAAGCAAGTTGAAGTCTTAATTTTAGTTCTTTTCATAGTAATAATTTATATATAAAGTCCCACAGATGGATGTTTATATTGGATATAATAACTTGAAGACTTATTTTATCTGAAAATGGAATTAGGGCTTCTTGATGCCAAAATGCAGAACTAAATCACTCAAGGTTATACTCTCGTCATTCAGCGCTGTTAGAAGCTCCGTCTTCTTCCAACGGAGCATCTAGGTCAGCCTTGCCCCTTCCTCAAATGAAATCACTCACAAAAAAAGAAGATGTTACTGTCACGAAGGCCAATAAATGAGCAAAATATTTATCAAACAGACTAAAGATTGGGTGAAGGACGAAATACTTTACTTTTTACAAAGGAACTATGATAATGAATATAAAAAAAGCATTTGGGTTCATACCGTTTCATACATTGCATTAGCTGAAGCAGAAACATCCGGAAGAAAAATCAATTTGGCGACTAAAATTTGAAATTAAAAGTAAACTACGAGCTTCTCATTTGTAGTTTTAAAGAGACAAAATAGGTGTTACAATTGTCAATGCACCAAGGTATTAGAACATCTTTGATGTGATTTATAATAAATTAGGAATTTATAATAAATTAGGAATCATGTAATTCCTATTGGAGGGAGAATGAAGGAAGGGGGGGTATTACGTATCATTATATAATACAAGAGGATCAGTCTTGAAATGACTGTCCAAGCTCTGATGAGAATGTTATCACTAAGAATAATGTAGCTGAGGTGAAAGGTGAGGACTAAGCGGCTATTGATTTCTCATCTATATTGTTGCATACAAACTTCCCCTCCATAAACGTATCCTAAAGCAAAACTTTCTGAATTTATTCACACTCCTAATGTCTGCCCTGGTGCTGGGTGGGTGGGAGTGGCAGGCTGTCTTTTGAGACTTTGGTGTATCTCATTGTCAACATAGCCATTCCTGCTTCATGCTCAAGTCACAACTTTTGGAAATGTTGTATTTGAGAAATAGATTAAATTATGATATGCATGTTATAGGTTGGTGAAAAAGCCAATGTCTACTTCTGGCAGAAAGGGTTTTCTTGGTTGTTGTTTTTAATTTCACAATGGGCTTTAGTTACCATTAAATCACCACATTTTCTTCAGAGCTTGAATTGTCCTCTAATTAAAAAAAAAAAACCTGAGTGGGGAAATCAAAAAATTTAGAAAAATTATTTATTATTATGGTGTGTCAAAATTGTGAATAAGCCCAAATGCTTACCTAGTGTAAGGTGGCTGACTGTTACAGATTAGCTTCTCTTTAACTAGTACAAGAGTTGTTTCAATTCCCTTTATTGTATAGTCTTATAATCTGTAGAGTTACTATCATCCCCTAATGGTTTATTTTTTATTTTTTAGAAATAAAGTCATTCCAAACAACTTCATTACATTTATATAAACATACCAGGCAACTGTAAATTTTCAGAGGAACTATCAGTTTCTAGTAACATCCATTTGTATATGACCTTCGAAAGCACACTGGTCAAAATGGTTGTGTTCCATAATGACAACAAGACATTCAATATATATAAATACTTAAATTTTTTCCATAGTTTGCAGGGGAACATTGGGTATCAGTTGGTTACTATCTTCTATATGAAGATCAGAGGAGAGGTTATAATTCAGAATTTCTGTGTTTCATTTATGCCTTAACCAAAAAAGGAAAATGTTTGGGTTCCCAATCCAGACCAAGTCACCTGCTACTTAAATTAGGAGGCTCTAAGGAACCATTACTTCCCGGGAAACCTTGCCCTCGGCTAGCCCAGGGGTTGGCAAACTACAGCCTGTCACCTGTTTTGTATGGCTCTTTGAAAATGATTTTTAGATTTTTACATAGTTGAAAAACTTTTAAAGGATTAATATTACCTGACATGCGAATATTATATGAAATTTAAATGGTCCATAAATATGGATTCACTGGCACGCAGCCACACTATTCACGTATGTGTTTTCTGTGACTGCTTTTCTGCTACCAAGCAGTACAGCATCTGGGACAGACACTGCATTATCTGGTCCTTTACAGAAAATGTCGCTGACCCTCGTGGTAGGCCGCTAATAAGCTATTTGGAGACTCCCAAATTGTTTCCTGCCTACATCCTAAGAACTTCCTGACTTAACTACTACTGTCTTAGGCCTGCCAACTCCATGGATAACTGTAGATGTACTAGATTATCAGTTACACAATCCAAGATTATTTTTTCAGCACGACCTGAATACTGCTGCCCAAAGCAGTGTTTCCAGTAAGTTGTTTTACTGCCCTATCAGGGCATAGTTCTTTCTACGAAATTTGGTCCAGGCCATCTAATCTCTTTATATATGTAATGAAATAAATGTATACAAAACATTACATAATACCACATCCCAGACTGTCTCCTCAGCTGACCTCCTGGGAGCCTGAGAGGTCACCGCCCTCAGAGTACCCTGTAACCCACGTCCTCTGCAGGCTGTTTACCAACTAAGATACCTTGGGGAACTGGCCACAGCCTCGATTTCCTCTTTCTATGCTTTCCTGTGGATCATAGGAGCAGGCAAATAACCCATCATTCAGGAACAGGTCTTGGTACCCATTCTTCCTTAGGAGAAACTTTATGACTGTGTATGTGTATATTTGCATGTGCAGTTTGGAAATGAACAGAACTATGCAGTCTCAACACAGAAGTGAGGATATTTAGCACATGCACTTTGGTTGTGTATTGAGCTTAATTTTCTTTCAAAAATCAGACTCTGTGATTAGATGTATTCTTCTTTTAAAGCCATCCCAGGACTTCCCTGGAGGTCCAGTGGTTAAGACTCTGTGCTTCCACTGCAGGGGGCATGGGTCCAATCTCTGGTCGGGGAACTAAGATCCCACATGCCACACAGTGTGGCCAAAAAAGAAAGAAAGAGAGAGAGAGAGAGAGGGAGGGAGGGAGGGAAGGAGGAAGGAAGGAAGGAAGAAATTTTAAAACAAAAAAAAAAGAGCAATCTCACATTTGCTCAACAAGTATGAGTTCCCAAACTCGGGGATTTACAAGCAAGCAAAAGGTACTAAATCACTTTTATTTTAAGAAATGATGTATTCAAGATTACATTAAAAACAGATTGAGAATCTAATCATAACTTAATTATGCATACTTAATTATCCAAAAAGGAGAGTAGTTATCTTATAAATCATGATAGAAAATAAGAGTTACAGAAGTTGTGAATTCTATAATTACATGTATTCTGCTTTAGGTGTCTTTTGTTGCACCAGCAGTCAGGAACATGTTCTATACTAAAGGAAAAGTAATTTTAAGACTCCATGCTTCCCAATGTAAAGAGTTGCAGAATAAATCTCTATAGAAAAATTGATGCAAAACATCTTTATGTATCATTGCAATGTGTACAGTTTCTAAACTATTGCACTAATTGGCTATCGATTTTTTATAGTATATGTATATCACTATATATAGTGGCACATATATACATAAAAATATAAATATGTAAATATGTATATATGTCACTATATGTATGTATAACTATTTAAAATAATTTTCCATTTCAACAACTTTTTTTTAAGATTTTTAATATGCCTGTGGTACATTTATACCTGTCCTTTCCTAAAAATGAGTGAGAACTCTTCCTGTCTTGATATTTCAATAGTAGACTGGTTAACATAGAATGGGTTTCTTTGTTCCAAATAATTTCAAAATTAAAATGCTCGTGGGCTTCCCTGGTGGTGCAGTGGTTGAGAATCCGCCTGCCAATGCAGGGGACTTGGGTTCGAGCCCCAGTCCAGGAAGATCCCATGTGCCACGGAGCAACTAAGCCTGTGAGCCACAATTACTAAGCCTGCGAGCCACAACTACTGAGCCCGTGTACCACAACTACTGAAGCCTGTGTACCTAGAGCCCGTGCTCCGCAATAAGAGAAGCCACAGCAATGAGAAGCCCGCTCACGGCAATGAAGAGTAGCCCCCGCTCACCACAACTAGAGAAAGCCCGCGTGCAGCAACATAGAACCAACACAGCCAAAAATAAATAAATAAATATTTTTAAAAATTTAAATGCTTGTGTTAAGAGAAAGGTGTAGTCTTAAAGGTAATAGATAGGTCTATAATGTACCAAAAATGTAAAAAATGTAGTCAGGACAAATTTTCTGAGGCTAGAGTATGAAAGAAACATACCACAATTTTCTAGTAAACTTGAACTCCATAAACGATTAATATAAGAATAAAAATCGGCAGTGGGTCTTGTGTCCAGGAACATTCCTGGCCAAACATTAGTAGCAAGAATAGACAGACCTTAGAATCTATTAATAGAAAGACTTTAATAATCTATTAATTAATTATTAATCTATAACACAAACAGTAAAACAATGCACTTGTGTTTAAAACATACATTATGCATGCCAATAATTTAATATTTTCCACTTAATTCTAGCTTTGGGAGCTCCTAAAGCTTTGTAAAAGGGGGATGTAATCCATTGGTAACACTATCAAAAGCAAGTAATACAGTTGATTGAAAATATAGTTGAGCACGCCCAGCAGAGGAAGGTGTGAATTTCTTCATACATCATTTTAATGGCAACATTTTCTACAAAGCTACATGGAGCACTCCTTTCATATTTCATGAGTTCTATTTGCCTGACTTCAAAATGCCAAATGTGCCAGTGAACAGTGCTTTAATATTCATGGGTTTTTGAGATGGCTTTGACAGTTGTCAACTAGAGAAATGGCTTCATCAGGAAAGAATCTGACTTATGATTTCCGGCACACATATAAAATCATGCAGTCATTCATATATGCATTCTATTTTAAAGGTACCTTTTGCATAACTATATTTTATGAAAGCTATACAGATATATCCTTTATGTAATAGTAGAACATTTTCAAATCTTATCTGGATATTTACTTAGTATTCCAGAAAATTTTGTTAACTCCAGACATTTAATAATGGACATATTTTGAAAGGACATAGCTCAGTAAGTATCCTAAAAGTTCTGTAAAGCACAAGTCATCATAGTATAAATCACACATCTGTGGAGAGAATTTGTATTTATTTCTCCTTGTATAATTCAAACATATATTAAGTAGCTAGATTTAGGGGGGAAAAATCATAACATTTCTCTTTAGCCCCAAGCATTTACATTCCGGTTCTTGAGTGTCTCGTGACTATTTCACACATTGAAAATAAAAATAAATTAAAATTTATCCATGAACTTGGGTTCATTGATGTTAATCTTAAAAGGTCTATGAAATTTTCAAATAATGTCAGATACTAATAATGCAATGAATACATTTTAAAGGAACACAGTCTTTATAAAGAATTTATTATGTATGTTATCTCATCGTATTCTTGCATAAATCTTATGAGTTAGGAGAACCGATAGCATAAGTCACCTTTGGATTGATAATAATATCTAATAGTTATTGAATACTCGCTACATGCCATGCACTCTTCTGAGTCTTTATAAATATATTAGTTTAATTGAGGTACTATTACTACCCTTTTCTGTAGATGAAACAGATCAAATAACTTGGCCCATGTTTCACTGCTAGTGAGTAGTAGAATCATGATTAGACAATAGGCAGGCTTTGCGCCAACAAAACCCTAACCTGTCAGAATGTAGAGTACAGTAAGAATCCGGGTCTCATGCCTACCCCAGTGTTGTTTCTGTTCTTTTTCACATGAGGATTATTCTTATTGACTGTTATCTTTACTTCATTGAATTTTAGCCTTGAAATCATGTCTCTTTTTGTGGTTTCATTCTGTTAGCACTGAAAGTTACTCTAAGGATAATATGAATTCTTGAAGTTAAGTTTCTCTCTTCCTTTTTTTTATTCATTTTTTTTCTTGTTCTGTAAGTTACATGCATTCAAACAGGCAACAGAAACAAAAGAGGCAAAAGATGGAATGATGGTTTGAGGTCCAATAGTGCATTTGGAGAACTGCACATTTTCTAATAGTCAGTGTTAGGTTGTTGAATCGATATGGATAAAAATACAAAATCCTAAAAAGTTCATTTTTAAGAGTTTGCTAAGAAAATGGACCCCAGACCACCTTACTTTCCTTTGAGTATGTGCTGTGACTTAACATGGATCCATGTAAGGGTTTCTCTTCTCTGTGTATATGTGTGGGTTTTTTAGGATGATTAAAAAAAATAATAACCCAAACTGAGATTGGAACAGAAATTCTACTGAATCTCACAACTGTGCAGCAATCCTCCTCCATTTTCCTAAGCGGTTCCTTCTCTCATTCTCCATGGTATCGATTTAGACGTTCTTTTCAAAAAATATCTGATCATCTTCCTTCCCTGTCACTTTCTACAGATGCCCATGTCTACTACTTCATGGAGAACTGGAAACAGTGAGGTTATAACTCCCCCAACAAGCTCACATTGAAGATGTAAAAGCTGCTTCCACATCTTTCTCTTCCCTACTGTTCTGCTGTAGAAGCTTCACAACTCTGCCTGTGCTCTGAATTCTGCCTTATTACCTTGAATCATCTTGAAACCCTGAGCTACACGCCCCCCCCCTTTATTATCTCACACTTAGTCGCAAAACGAGCTTCAGTCTCTGAAAGTGATCAGAAAAGGCACCCATGACTTCACTGCTTTTTAAAAAATTCTACAGATAGTCACTCTCAGACCTTCTCTTATGCATCCTTTCATCTTGATTTGCACATTCTGACTATGTGTCTAACGCTCTTTCTCTTGTTTTTTTCTGATGCACACTCATGCTTTTCCTGGCCTTTTATTTCCAGTCTCTTTCAGACATATCACTTTATATGATCTTTTATGGTGGTATCATTCAGGGTTTTATTTTAAGTGCTTGTTTTCTTCTCAGTTAAATATCTCATCTTTTCTCCAAGGGAAGGTCAATTTGCTAAGGAGTGTTTTTATCTTCTATCTGCCAGTTTAATCTATTCAAACAGTCTTTGCTTTGCATAGTTCTTGTGGAACCATGGGTTTCATGGACTATGGAACATGTGGGTCAATTACCATAGTTCATTTAAATAATACAACCCCGCCCCCCCCACCCCAGCAACCACAGGATTCAAACTGCAGGGACCGCCACGTATCAACTAAGTATGAGTAATTATATGAAGTGCAAACATCACTGCTAGTCCTTTGGTCCACGAGTTGCACCACAGATAATAAATCCACATCAGGATCAGTGACCAGGCGCCTCACGTCTGTTGCTGGTCGTTCACGGCGTATCTGACATGCAGCTCAAAGTGAGGATTTCCAGGTAGAAAACTTGCTAATTGCTAATTATCCTACAGATCTTCCTTTATATGTGTTGACGAAAATAATCAACAAACAATCTGCAATAGGAATAGAAAAGAGTTTTATTTGAGCCAAACTCAGGACTACAGCCCAGAAGACAGCCTCTCAGATTACTCTGAGGAGCTGCTCTGAAGAAACATGATTTTCAGCACAGTTTTATATCTTGTCAAAACAAAGAACATCAAACAAGTCAGGAATACATTCCTTCAGAGTTTCAGGAAAAAACCCCCACAGATTAGCACATACACAGCAAGTCAGTACGGCCTTGGCAACTTGGCACCTATCATCAAAAGATGACTAGCACTGGTGTCCCAGGAAGGGAGGCATTTAATCTTTATTTTTAACATGGACATTCTTTACTTCTGGTCAATGTGCCGTTTTCTTTAATAATTAAAGTAGATGTACAACGTGTGTTTTGTAGGCCACAAACAGGCTATTTTAGTTAGCGTAAAATTTGAGCTAAATGATGTATAAGTCAGCATGACTTCCCCATACATCAATATATGAAAATTTCTTTCATCATAAGTAATATTTTTGTAAGGAGTTTCCTTGAATACCCCAGGTGTTATTAAAATACCCCATATATGCGATCCCAGAGTATATTTTATTTCTAACGCTCATCTGGACACCATTATCTGGCACATAGAAGATTCTTAATAAGTATGGGTTGAGTTAATAAATTCCATAAGTATATAACCAACTTAGGAAAACATGAATTTTGCATAGACACAAAGTTCAATACATGCTTCTAATAAAATATATGACTTTGCTTTAAGGCATGAAATTAAATGTTTTTATTATTTTGTTAAATACATGATGCTTGCTGCTTATAATTAAAGGTTATATTAACACGTATGTGTATAAATGTATTACTTGGATACTTTTATAACTCTGATTACCTTTATCATTTTCTAGTTTTATGAATACTTTCATAAGAAAGATTGCCAAGCTTCATTTTGTACAAATAAAACAAAAGTATATAATTATTAGAGTAATCAGTTTGCTGTAAGATTCTGTGTACAATAAGTAGATAGTTGTTTTTTATATGCATTTGATCTTTTCTCATTTAACGTAGACAGTAAACCACTAAAGGGATAATCATCTTGTAGTTCAGTAGTTTGCAACAGGATTAAATTAGCAAACACAAGCTGTATTTTGGCTTGATTTAGAAAAAAATTTGTAACTTCGTATAGAAAACATTAATATTAATCCTTTTTTTTTTTTTTTTTTGCGGTACGTGGGCCTCTCCCATTGCGGAGCACAGGCTCCGGACGCGCAGGCTCAGCGGCCATGGCTCACGGGCCCAGCCGCTCCGCGGCATGTGGGATCTTCCCGGACCGGGGCACGAACCCGTGTCCCCTGCATCGGCAGGCGGACTCTCAACCACTGAGCCACCAGGGAAGCCCCTAATATTAATCTTAAGTGCCAATAGATACCCTCTTCTCAAAGATAGTACATATATAAACTTGCCATAGAGTTCATTGACTCAACTTTTAAGGCAGAGCAAAAATTACATAGCATATACCATCATTATTATTTTTTTTAATTAAGAAGATAAATGAGATTCTAGCTGTAGAGATCTACACTTTTGGAAGACTAATCTCTTATGGCTAGATCTCTGCAAGTCCACAGTGGCTCCAAGAAAAATTTAAAACACTTGCACATACCTGTGAACTGTTTGATAGAGCTCCCAGGAGTCAGCCTGCAAGAAACAGAGAGTGTTTTTGTACTAACTCGAAGGCATTTTCAACAGGGAGGATAGAATATTGTCTGTTTTCCATTTTGAGATCTCCTGACCCTAATTCTGTGCCCTAAGAAGGGACAATAACAGAAGTTGGGAAGCTTTTTTCATGATAAAAACATAGGGAAGGACATGCACTTTTTGGTGTCCGGAGGCAAATGTTGAGGGTAGAAAATTGAATTACGTATTTGTGTGTTTTTCCTGAAGCTTTGGGTACATAATGGGTAGAATCCTACCACCAAGTAGCTCCTCCAGCTGGGACAGTAAATCGTGAGGGTGCTGTCAGAACAGGCAGAGTCTACAAAACACAGTACATCACAGTGCAGCTGAGAAAATATTTCAGTGAGAACAGCCCCTGGAGACTTTTCACACCAAAATGCAGAAGAAAGGGGAGTGGAAAATCTGCTTTAGCAGTTGGGGCCAAAGTTGTTTTATTAAGGTAAATATGGAATTGGTGGTACCCATAAGGAGATGAAGCCTAGACCAACTCACTGTATGAAAATGACTTGGTTGTCTCAAATTTTAACATATTTTATTCCAAATTAGTGTCATGGAGTTGGAGTTAAGTGCTTATTCTTGCAATGAGAAGGAAAACTTAAGGGCTGCAAAAGAATTCTTAGTTTAGATTTTTAAATGATAAAGCAACTTACAAACTATATATTTGATTAAATGAGCCAACAAGAAATATCAGTCTTTTGGATAGTAAATAGTAATTTAGCTATTATAATGAGGGAAACACAAACAGAAACACACACACACACACATACACACAAGATCCATCAGGAAATCTGGGATGTCTGGTTTTCTGTAGCAGTGGCACACTGCAAGTGAAAATGAAATGCAGGGTAAGAAAATAGGGCATTAAGAATCATTGCATTTACAGGATATTGCTGTGAAAGACATGCATTATATAACATCAGTAAAGAATAATTTAAGTACCTAGAAAATGTTTTATATTGCTATCAAAGGCATTTCTCTACAAAGCTTTTCTCAGATTCTCATTTATGTATTTGTTCTCATTTTTTTCTCAGTTTTACTCTTTTGTAACCTGCCAAGAATTTTGATGTTTGACACATATTTTTCATTTCATTTATTCAGATTTTGCTTTTCCATGGTGAATATTTCTTTTCTTTTTTTTTGGTTTTGATCACGTAATACCCTCACTCTCTCTTTCACATACTTCAAGATAAATAGTTACGTGAGGAAAATGATTTTCTTACTGGCTCAGGTGATACTATGGCATCAATAATATTTAATCATTGTAAAAATAGTAGCTAGCTATTGATACTGTAATACTATTTGAATACATAATCTTGGTTAAGCCTCACAGTAACTCTTCAATGTGAGTGACAATATCTTTAATTTAGAGCTGACAAAACTGGTACCCGCAGAGGTTCAGGACCTGTCCAGATGACGTGGCGAGAAACTGGATTCCCACTGTGATTTCCACATTCTCTTCACCTGCAGTACTTTCTCACCTTGCTGATAATCACATTAGAACCACTAAACTACTAATTGCCTTTGTAAGTTGTCTATTGATGGCTTGCAACTGTATGCTATAATTCTGTAAGAATCAGTTATAATTCAATACCTACAATATCATCTTTTCTTAATTGGCTGAGTGCTATTGCATACTATATTGCTGATTCAACATTACTATTCATTCTTTGTAGAATCATGTATAAAGAAGTTAAACCAACAGTATAAAATGTCATTCTTAAAAGTTCTGGGGGAGAAAAGGAAAATTAAAGGCCAATACCTGATTGTTTGATATTTCTGATTGCTAATCAAAACCATTTCATCATTTTACATAATGTTGGTGATTGCGTGAGTTGGGAACATTTTCTAATTCACCCAACTGAGTCAGAACACTGTGGATCACAATAGCAGAGAAAACGGTTAACTTTGAACAGCGTTATGCTCCGTATGGAGTTTACTCTTTGCCAAAGGCAACGTTTGACCTTTTCTTTGAAGTCATCTTGCTGTTGAGTTTCTTAACATTCAGTGGGCAACGGGCTATCAGTTAAATTAATGAAAATCTGTACACACCACACTGAATACATTTAATCAATAAGAATATTTGTAAGAGGACATGTCCACAATTAGAAGCTTCAAGCAGAACTGGAAAGACCTTTCACTGAGAGCCTCAGCTTGAGTAAGTCATAGGCATTGGTAATCTACTACGAGAGGAATTCCAGAAGTACCGTTCTGGGTTGGTACCCTAGATGCCTTAGTCCCTTGATACAAAATGATGGAGCATCTAAAATGAATCAAAGGCGTTTTTTGTTTTCTGATTAACAAAACCATAATCCCCATCTTAGAATTATTTCACTGATCAAACACTTCTTCTTTTTTTTTTGAAGTATAGCTGTGCCAGTTACAATGTTGTGCCAGTTGCTGGTGTACAGCAAAGTTTTACACATATATATACATTTGTTTTTTAATATTCTTTTCCATTATGGTTTATCCCAGGAGATTGGATATATTTCCCCGATCCAACAAGTATGATCTTGTTGTTTATCCGTTCTAAATGTATTGATAATAGCTTGTATCTACCAACCCCAAATTCCTAATGCATCCTTCTCCCTACCCCCTCCCCCTTGGCAACCACAAGTCTGATCTCTATGTCTGTGAGCCTGTTTCTGTGTTGTAGATAAGTTCATATGTGCCTTATTTTATTTTTCTAAATTAATTAATTAATTTATTTATTATTTTTGGCTGCACTAGGTCTTTGTTGCTGCGCACGGGCTTTCTCCAGTTGCGGCGAGCGGGGGCTACTCTTCGTTGCAGTGCATGGGCTTCTCATTGCAGTGGCTTCTCTTGTTGTGGAACATGGGCTCTAGGCACATGGGCTTCAGTAGTTGTGGCACGTGGGCTCAGTAGTTGTGGCTTGCGGGCTCTAGAGCACAGGCTCAGTAATTATGGCGCACGCCCTTAGTTGCTCCATGGCATGTAGGACCTTCCCAGACCAGGGCTTGAACCTGTGTCCTCTGCTTTGGCAGGAAGATTCTTAAACACTGCGCCACCAGGGAAGTCCTTTATTTTATTTTTAATTTAATTTTATTTATTTTAGCCACACTGCACATCATGTGGGATCTTAGTTCCCCAACCAGAGATTGAACTCGTGCCCCCTGCAGTGGAAGCATGGAGTCCTAACCACTGAACCACCAGGGAAGTCCCATGTGCCATATTTTAGATTCTACATATAGGTAATATCATATGGTATTTGTCTTTCTCTTTCTGACTTCCTTCACTTAGTGTGATCATTTCTAGTTGCATCCATGTTGCTGCAAATGACATTATTTTGTTCTTTTTTTTTATGGCTGAGTAGTGTTCCATTGTGTGGAATCTTCTTTATCCTTTCCTCTGTCGACAGACATTTAGGCTATTTCCATGTCTTGGCTATTGTGAATAGTGCCGCTGTGAACATTGGGGTGCATGTATCTTTTTGAATTATAGTTTTGTTCAGGTATATGCCCAGGATTGGGGTTGCTGGATCATATGGTGATTCTATTTGGAGTTTTCTGAGGTATCTCCATACTGTTCTCCATAGTGGCTGCACCAACTTACGTTCCCACCAACAGTATTTCATCTGCTTCTTTCTACAAGCAAAAACCTTGGAGCCATCTTTTTGCTTCCCTTTTCATTATCTAAAAACTCCGCTCCTTCTGTGTACAAAATAAGTCAGTTTTTCCACTGTTCTCCTGCTTCTGGTGCCCCCACCATTCTTACTTCATCCTCACCTCTCTCTGTTATTCCAGTAAGCCCCCAACTCCCTTCCTGCGTTCTTTGTTCACTGCATCAACATTTGTCCTACTCCAGACTTTCATTCTACTACATCAGAGTCACCTTTTTAAAATAAAAAATTGGTAATTACTACCATGCATAAAACTTTTCAGTGAAATCAACAGGAAAAAGTTCAGAACCTTCAGCATGGTTTACAGGACTCTCCAATATCTGGCCTCTGCCACCTTTCCAGATAGATGATGAGCCACCATCACTGTGGATCATTATCCTTCAGCCACATGAGGCTTTGATCTGTCTTTAAAACACTCTGCGTCCTTTCACGTGACAGGGAATCACCCAGCCTATCCCCTTCTGCACACACTCTGAGTTAGCTAGCAGTTATTCAGGCTTTTGTAGAAACATCTCTTTCCCAAGAGAAAGCTCTCTGACACACTCAGGTTAAATTAAAATCTCTTAGAGTTGATCTCTTTAAACATTATCTTTTTCATGAAACCCACACGATTATAATGGATTCCTTTTTCATGATATTATTATTATTGCCATGTGTATTATTGGAGGCTGTGGCATGGAGAGGGTCAGAAGCAGAAACCAGTAATGAAAGGAGAGAAAAACTGCTAAGATATGACACAAACTCACAATATTGGTAAAGGCCAGACTTGATTAGAGGACTTTATTAAAAGATTCTATTTCCCAGCAGTGTGTGCTATATGTATATGTCCATATGTGTGTGTGTATATATGTGTGTATGTGTATATTCTTTCGTGTTATGCCCACCCAAATCCAATTTTGTTTGGTGTTAGGATTTTCACCCCTACCACCAAACAATTCTCCAGACACCATCCGGGCCCAAATTGTTGCTTGTATTTCTGACCAACTGGCTACAAGTCAGAAGTTCCCAAGACGTCTTCCTTGGGTTCAATTAATTTGCTAGAGCAACTGACAGAACTCACGAAACCAGTTTAATTACTAGATTACTGGTGTATTATAAAAGGATGTAACTCAGGTACATCCAGATAGAAAAGATGCACAGGGCAAGGTATGGGTAAAGTACTCAGAGCTTCCATGCCTCTTACTGTGTGGTACTCTCCCCAAATCTCCACGTGTTCACCAACTCGGAAGCTCTCTGAACCCCATCCTTTGGGTTGTTTATGGAGCCTTCGTTACATAGACATGATTGATTCCATCACTGGCCATTGGTGACTGATTTGCCTTTCAGCTCCTACTCCCTCCTGGAGGTGAGGGAGTGGGAATGAAATTCTCCCCCCCCCCCCCCCCCCCCGCAAAGAGATCCTTGGTTGTCCTGGCAACCAGCCCCCATCCTTAGGTTGGGCGAAAAGTCACCTTGTTAACATAACAAAAGACACTTTGTTGCTCTAATTACTTGCTAAATTCCAAGTTTTAGGAGTTCTGTGCTAGAAACGGGGATGAAAGCCAAAGTATATATATTTCTTATTATAAATTGCAATATCAAATATATGTATCGTTTCTTTTGAAGGTTTTATTTATGGGATTAGAAGCTAATGAGCTACAATAATATTTGCATATCACCTAAATATTCCATGCAGTGTTCTAGGCATTGGGTTTTATGTGTTATACCGTGAGACAAAATGTCCTCTGTGGTGCTCCAAGTATAATGGTGCTTCTAGGACAAAGGACGACCCTGCCTGAAAAAGTGTCAGCGTTACACCCCCTACCGGACTCTTAATCGTCCGCCCACCATGTTGCAATGTTAAGGAAATTCCTGAGTCCACCTGTGCCACGCCCACCTGGGCAAGGGACCTGTCCCAAATAAGGAAAGGCATCTGGCCTGTCCCTTTCCCACCCTATAGAAGGAAGGTGTATGTGCCTCGACCAATCAGTAAATGAAATTTTCACCTCGGGCCATTCATTTGTTTTCTGGCTATAAAAACTGGTCAATAACTCATGTTTGGGGTTGACTCTCCCAGAATACTAGGAAGTTGGCCCGCTATTCTGGCAGCAACCCTTCCCTCTAATAAATTTTATCTTCTTTACATTCTGCCTTATGTGTGGAAGTTCTTTTCCAACCCGCATTCAGACCACAACATCCTCTACTTGCTCTTTGTGTGAGGGAGTCTCACAAATCACTAGTGAAGACAAGTTTTAAATGCGAAGATGTCTTCACCTTTGATTGCAAGGAGGTTTTCATTTTATTTTGTGTTGTTTTTATTTTTGTTGTAAAGGTTTAATTGTACAACATGCATATAAAATAAAGTGTAACTAGTTTTTATAGATATGGAGGCAAGTTTTAAAGAGATTGGTTAATCTACTTTAAAACAATAAGATTCTCAGTATTAGGAAACGGCATAAGTGGGGTAAAGGCTGAAGGTGCACGTCAAAGTTTCCATTTAGCCCAAGGATCTTAATCGAAACACTGGGTATCTTCATGCATAAAATTAAGAGGTAAGATAGATTAATTCTAAGTCTTTTCCAACTCTAACATTCAACAATATTATAATCACATTATTGTCGAATTCCTTCTGGCCATTTCCTATTAATGTGAAGCCATGTATAAAAATCGTTATATAATAAAGATTAGTATCTGTTGCTCATTAAAATAACGTGTGTCTGCTTAAAGTCTAACTGAAATATTTGTACCATCACTTACTTTTATTTTTGGTGTTAACAGTTCAAGCATTGTTAATGATTTTCACTAAATCATTAAGACAATGGAAGTCCAACTTACCCTGAAAATGTAGATTTTATCCTTAAATGTATGACTTTGACATAAGGAAAACTCAACAGGCCTGAAAACCTTAAGTAGAAAGTTAAAAGAACACCAAGTCATTTATTTTGAAATTGCTTTTGAAAAACTCATATCTTTTGCTTTGCATCATTAAATTAATTACTCATTAAAACCCAAAGTTTTATAAATATTATATTGTCCTAATACTCCAACAAATATTCTTCTAATTTTATGCTTGTAAATGCTGAGAAGTATTAAAATTGCATAATAATACTGGGAAATGGATGAGATTAATTTTGGCTTTTTTAAAGGTAATTGATTCTTTAGGCCCTTTAGAGTTATTAATCCTTTGTAATAGAGTTTAAACAATTCCAGACTCAGATACTTGCCTTTGAAATGTGGATAACTTCAAATACTAAGCCATATCTAACAAACTTCGTTTGCCTGTCTTTGAAAGTTTTATTTGAGCTAGGGAATTAGATAAGTTTCTTTCATATAAAGTGCCAAGATCTATAAAAATATTTCTTCTGCATAATATCACCCAACAGGTACACATCAATGTTTATTGCTTAAAAAAATTTATAATTCCCTTTGTGGAACAGAGCTACCTTTTAAACTCCCCTATATATCAACAGCTATCTCTGAAATGTGAATATTTTATCCCTACCCAATTTTTTTTTGTTTGTTTATGGTACATACTGATCAAACTACATTTGACCTTCACTTAATATGTTGTTTTCAATGGCCTAGAAATACTTTCAGTGTTTGATTAGAAAGTATTTGACCAGCTGGTAGGAATCCTGAGACTCTGAGGAGAAAACGTTTCAGCAAGGAGAGAGTTGGTCAATGTTTGTATTCCACAGAACTTTCTGCAAATAATATATAGTTGTGGCTCTAGTGGGGCGTCCTTATCCTGTGTAATAAGAATGACTTTTCATTTTAATTATGAAATGTGTTTTCAGTTTAAGGTACACTTTTGAACTTGAGAAGGTATTTTCTGATCTATGAGACACACGTCCAGATCGTTCAGAATTGTTATGAAGAATGAGTCCTGGCTTTTGTGAGATGATCTGCTGTCATTGTGGGGATTCAGCCCAGCAGGTGTCAGGGGGCAGTGGTTTGGAACAAGGGTTGTATCTGGAGTCACTGCACTTGGATTTCATCTCTGTGTTTACTTAGCATGGCAATGGAAAACCGGTACTTTTAAGTACTTATGAACATTAAAAAATGTTTAAGGGGGCTTCCCTGGTGGCGCAATGGAAAACCGGTACTTAAGTACTTATGAACATTAAAAAATGTTTAAGGGGGCTTCCCTGGTGGCGAGTGGTTCGTGCCCTGGTCTGGGAAGGTCCCACATGCCACAGAGCGGCTGGGCCCGTGAGCCATGGCCGCTGAGCCTGCGCGTCCGGAGCCTGTGCTCCGCAACGGGAGAGGCCACAACAGTGAGGCCCGCGTACCGCAAAAGAAAAGAAAACAATGTTTAAGGGAGGAATGCTTTGTGGAACACAGGACCCAGGCATGACATCTGCTCAGTAGATCACAACTGAGATATTGGCCTATAATTGAAGATATAGGACAATTGAAGATATTGGCCTATAACTTACTGTTTTTGTGATATCGTTGCCTGGTTTTGGTAACAGGGTGATGGCGGCTTCATAGAATGAGTTTGGGAGTGTTCCTCCCTCTGCAATTTTTTGGAAGAGTTTGAGAAGGATGGATGTTAGCTCTTCTCTAAATGTTTGATAGAATTTGCCTGTGAAGCCATCAGGTCCTGGACTTTTGATGGTTGGAAAATTTTAAATCACAGTTTCAACTTCATTACTTGTGATTGGTCTCTTCATATTTTCTATTTCTTCCTGGTTCAGTCTTGGAAGGTTGTACTTTTCTAAGAATTTGTCCATCTCTTCCAGGTTGTCCATTTTATTGGCATATAGTTGCTTGTAATAGTCTCTTATGATCCTTTGTATTTCTGTGGTGTCAGTTGTAACTTCTTTTTCATTTCTAATTTTATTGATTTGAGTCCTCACCCTTTTTTTTCTTGATGAGTCTGGCTAAAGGTTTATCAATTTTGTTTATCTTCTCAGGAAACCAGCTTTTAGTTTAAAAAAAAGAAACAATTGAAGAAAGGGTTTCAGAGGAAAGTGTACCTACAGTTATTCACAATGAAGTTAGAGATGCTTTCTAGACTTGTAGTGCATGTTTTTAATTCTTTAAAACAAAAAGAATGTCACATTGGTTGGTTTACCCTCCTTCTCTATTTTGTGTTATAAATTTGTTTTGCCAGTCCTGCCATTTTTCTGAGTTAACGTCTCCTGGGGTCAGTAGGGGATGAGATGCTATGTTATTAGACATTCTTGGAGAAAATGCCTATTTAGTTCTTGCAACATAAAGGAGAAAAATGTTGGTTATGGAGACAGTGACCCTAACTAACTCAGAATGAAACCTGTTTTCCTTCAAACCCTCTTCTTCTTTAGTTGATGGACCCCGGAGCTGCCACCCTGCCTGGCCACTTTCCCTGTCGTTCTGTATCGATTCTCTGGGAAAGATGTATTCAGGCAGCTGCTCTTGAATCTAATTCTCCCATTCAGCTTTCCTTTCTATTAGTTTAAACCGACAACATCATCTCTTTCTCACTCAAGAAATATGCCAGGGAAGTACACAGACAAGTCCTGGAGCCCAGGGCATTCATTAAACCAGAAGCACCATAAACATTTATTATATCAGAAATAGCAGACAGCATGCCCCTCACCAAACAACGGATGTGTCAAAATGATGCATTGGTTGAATTTTGCCTCACTTTCCTCTTCCTTTTCTACCTGAGGGGGGGGAAAAAAAAAAAAAGCAAGGTAGTGGTTAGAAAAAGTGAAATAAAATAAAATTGGAGCCCAAGTTTCTGGGTACATGATACCAAAACTCTCTGCAGATCTAATAAAAGTAAATTGTTAGAGGTCATTACATTTCACGTTTATTGATTTTTAGCAGCCGATGTCATTATTAGCTGGCAGAGAAGCAAATTTATCATGAAGTTCCCAAATATGAAGGTAACAGAAGGGCAAAGTTAAGGTAATTTTTTAAGAAAATATTACACTCATTAACGAACATCAAAGAACAAAGGATCCGTAGTCAACTTAGAAAAACATTTTCTACAGTTAATAAAGATATAGAGTGTGTAAAGATAGGTGAAATATTGATTCTTCTAAATTATATTACATATGTATTCTGTTACGATAACATTTTAAAGTGAGGCAAAGATGAGCAAAACATTTTTCCACCTGAGTTTATATTTTCCGAAATTTTTCTTCAGGTCTCTGAAGCGTCTGACAACACAGCAGAAGTGTTACTAATTAAATTATAAGACTCCTTATATTAGCTCCACAAAGGCAGGGACCTTGTTCATGTTTCTCTTATTTCCACATTGCCTGGCACACAAAAGAAACTCAATAAATATTGTTGAGTGGATAAAGGACCAGCGAACATGAATGTAGTTTTGGAGAGACTGCGTCACCAACTGGCCATTATACTTGGGCCCGTTGACCACTGCCTTAGAATAACATCTTGCTACCATAACATCCCCTCAGGATGCTGACACTACAGTGCAAAAGAAACACAAAGGAAGTGATCAGCCTCCACGAGCCTTTTAAAAGGGATTTGTAGGTATAAGATAACCAAAGGACACAACTTAAACTTGTCGATATGTCCAGAACTCTTTCCGGTTGAGTTGTTTACTCTATTCCTGCATCTCTGAAGCAAAATCCATAAGCATAGCTTTCAGGTAGGATGCCCCAAACTCGGCCTCTGGGCAGTGGCGCCAAATTGAATCTCAGAGTTTGGGGTGAAGTAGAAAAGAAGAGCTTTATTGCTTTGTCAGGCAAAGGGGGACACAGTGGGCTCATGCCCTGAAAACTGTGTGTCCCAATCTAGAGGGATTTGGTGAGAAGGTTTTTGTCAATGATTCAAGGGCGGGGTTGCTGATAAGGATCAGGGTGTGTGCATTCCTTTAATCTGGCCTCATATGTCAAACAGTTAACATCTTCCATTTCTTGGGAGTTTCAGTTCTGCAGAAGAGCTCAAAGATACTGTTATGTGTGTATCCCTTGAGGAGGAACCAGGACCCTGCCCCAAGGCTGCACTGTTGTTTCCTGGCTGCTCCTCCCTTGTCTCTGCATACCCTCCCTTCCCTGATTAGCAACTGTTTGAACCTGCCCTTTGGAACTCAGGGAAGGCCATGGAGACTGAAGCCTATTCCCTACAAACAAGAAACATGGAACACAGAAAGGCTTCCATGCCCAGAAGCCCCACAGGGTCCTGCTCAGTTTCTGGTACAAGAGCCATCTGCTAATCTAAGTCCTTTTCACTTGGTCACCCTAGGAGACAGTAATCATGAGTCAGTGATTCCTTCAAATGCTCTAAGTAAAAGGACACCATTAAGAGGACCTCTTCCTATAAGCTTGGAATCCATGTATGATGTGTATCATGTTCTGTGGTAGTAAATTAAATATTTTTTCATGAACTAAAATCCTTCCTAAGGGCAACTACTTATAATGTGTATATTCTGAAATAATAACCAATCTGTTTCAAAATTTGCCACTTAAAACATTTTTTTTGGTCACAATTCCAGAAGGCATTTTTGCAGGTCCATGCAAAGCGCTAACGGCTTGCAGAGCAGAAAGCTCCAATTTGCATTCTCCAAAAAAGGACAGCTCAACCAGATTTAATGTATTTTGGCTGGCAATTTGTATGCTTAGTGTCTGCCCAACATACTTTACTTTGAAAGAGCCAAGCTATAAAGCCTAGAATTATCGTTTATATTAGGAAGCCTGATAGAGTTGTTTCCACTGATACGGTACCCGCTTTGGCAGTAGCATAATTTGTATCTTAAAGAGATGGGAGTGTTCCTTGAGGACAAATAAAGAATAATGGGCTTTGCAGTGATTATTTTGGAGAGCTCATCTTTTCTACCTTTCTGTGAATGCTGGAGTACTTTTAGTTGATTTCGCCGTATATGCATAGTCATAAATTATATATTTCTCTGTGGGCCAAATTTGATTTTAAAATACTGGGGCTTTGTAAAACCAGATTTTATTTTTCTTAACAAAGAGTTCATAAGAAGTTCACTTCAGTTAACTTTTCCTCTTTGTTGGATTCTTTCTCTGCATACACTTGAGGAAAGAGGCTAAGCAGAAGAGAGGTTTTGCCCATTTCTTATCTTCATTAAAGCCCTGCCCTCATGCTATTAGATTATCCTTGGTCCCTGATACAAAAGGCAATTGTCAGTTCTTTTCAATTTTTTTTATTTTGTTTCTCTTGGATATTTGTATTTAAATTATTAAATATAAAGCTTAATTTATCAGTAACAAGCCATACAGTCATAGAATGGTACATGAAAGTATGTACCAGTTATGTAACTCCTGGGTAGAAAGATTGGATTTTATTTTTCTCAGGCTCTCAAGACCACGTTTCCTTTCAACAGTGGAAAATGTAATCTTTAAAGTCAAGATAACAGGTATTTTCAATTAAAAATGCATGCTCTATTGGGCAAATTCTCAGTCAGCTGTAGATTTCTCCCCATCCTTACTTACCTTTATACGTCTGGATGGAAGGCTGACATTTAGTGTTGTTATCTTAGGTTTTGTTTCCTGAGAATCAGTCCCTGAAGGAATGATCCAAGCACAAATAGCTTATCTGGAAAAGGAACCCAGGAAATAGCAGGAGAGCCATGAGGAAGTAAGACAGGGAAGGAAAGATCACCAGGAAAATAGTGTGGTTATCAGACAGGTCACTAACATGTGCCATGAATTTATTCCTGCTTGGGAACCCTGGTGATTTGTTTTTGTTTTTGTTTTTAGTGGTTTTTTTAAATTGAAGTATAGTTGATTTAAAATGTTATGTTAGTTTCTAGTATACAGCAAAGTAATTCAGATATATATATATATATATATATATATACATATATATATACATATATATGTACATATATAATTTTTCATTATGGTTTATTACAAGATATTGAATACAGTTCCCTGTGCTATACAATAGGACCTTGTTGTTTATCCATCCTGTATACACTAGTTTGCATCTGCTAACTCCAAACTCCCAGTCCTTCCCTCCCCTCACACCCCTCCCCGTTGGCAACCACAAGTCTGTTCCCTATGCCTGTGAGTTTGTTTTTGTCTCGTAGATAAGTTCATTTGTGTCATATTTTAGATTCCACATATAGGTGATATCATATGGTGTTTGTCTTTCTTTTTCTGACTTACTGCACTTAGTATGATAAACTCTAGGTCCATCCACATTGCTGCAACGGCCTTATTTCATTCTTTTTATGGCTGAGTAATATTCCATTGTATATATGTATCACAGCTTCTTTATGCATTCATCTGTCGGTGGACATTTAGGTTCCTTCCATGTCTTGGCTATTGTGAATAGTGCCGCTATGAACAATGGGGTGCATGTATCTTTTTGAATTATAGTTTTGTCTGGATATGTACCCAGGAGTGGGATTACTGAATCATATAGTAGCTCTATGTTTAGTTTTTTAAGGAACCTCCATACTGTCCTCCATAGTGGCTGCACCAACTTACATTCCTGCCAACAGTATGTAGGAGGGGGGATTTGTAACAGTGCACCTGAAATGTTTTCTCCTGGTTGTAAGGGAGGGAGGATTTACAGTGCATCAACCATCATCTACTTTGGGTTGAGACTACCAGGCAAAGGCAATTCTCTGACACCTAAGGAGCTGGTGGAGCAGAGAAAGGCCTCAGACACAGGCTGAAGATGGAAGCCAGCCTCTCAATCTCTGTGGGACTCTGAGAGGTACAGGCACACACTGCCAGCATCTCCCCTATCAAACTTATAGCATAGGTTACTATGGTGACCAGACTTTTCTGTAGGCATCCGAGATGTAAATTGCCCTCTTTCTATATCACTAATAACTCACTTTTACTTTACAAATACATCCATCTATGACAGCTTGGACTTAAAAAAAAAAAACAAAAAAACCTGAGATATCACATATTGTTTGAGAAGCACTGCTTTAGTGGCCCCTAACCCTGACCTCGGGTCCCAGTCATAGAGATTGAGCATTGAAGATTTGGGGTTGTTTAGTTTGGTTAGAGCTCCAAAGCAGGTGGCACACAGGACACGTGCCTCACTTATTTGGAAAGAGCTCAGGAGGACACTGAGCTTCTTTAGAGACGGGTGTTGAGCACATCCTATTAAGATTAATGCACATCTTAACTTGCTTGATAGGAACCCAAAACTTCAGATGTGCTGTCCTCCCCACCCTACTCACCAGCCAGTGGGGAACAGAAGCTCAGAGAGAGAACTGGCCGACCTGAGGGGCAAGTGTCACAGCAGAAGAACTCACAGTGGATGAGCTGGTTCACCAGATGCCCCAAAAAGCACACAGAAGCAGTGATCATGGGACAAGAAAGGGTCACTGACTCCAGGCATTCTTGCTGAAGAGTCAGGATGCCAGGGTCCCAGACCCTGAAACCATCTCTGTGGTCACTTTCACCGGGATGGGGGGAGGCAAGGGTAGCCTTTCTGCCACCGTGTATTTAGAATCTATTCCACCTGGCTTCCTGCAGCCCTGTAACTCTTCATATTTAAAGGCGAACTTTCAGTATTCAGAAAAAATTTTTTCATAAAGTTTTCCCATGTAACTGTCTCTGCTAAAACACACACCTATACTTTACACACTCAATTTCATTTGTCACTCTTTTTATAATCTATACCTACACTTCTGCTTAATACCTACACTTCTGCTTAAAAACAATGCTTATGTCAAGCTATTGTTACTGCCTTAATAGTCGGAGAGGGGAAGGGGAACCAGAAAGCACAATGAAAGGAGCCTTAGTACATTTTTTATGATATTTGAGACTCATGATCCTCAAAGCAAGGACACGCAAATAGGACAATAATAAAATAAAAATAAATAAAAGCCAAGCTACTTTTGAAGATAAATGGACTCAAGTTTACCATTTTCACCTCCAGCCTAAATACATTCACACCTAGAATTCGAATCTCAAAGACAAATCTTCGTGACGTGCATTCAGCAATTTCCAAATTGTTTTTTATGTGGAGAGCTTTGGGAAGACCTTTTTGAGACCATATATGGTACATTTTAAAACATTAACACAAAAAGGATCTTGCTGTGATTTATGTCAAAGAGTGTTCTGCCTATGTTTTCCTCTAAGAGTTTAATGGTGTCTGGCCTTACATTTAGGTCTTTAATCCATTTTGAGTTTATTTTTGTGTATGGTGTTAGGGAATGTTCTAATTTCATTCTTTTACATGTAGCTGTCCAGTTTTCCCAGCACCACTTATTGAAGAGGCTGTCTTTTCTCCACTGTATATTCTTGCCCCCTTTATCAAAGATAAGGTGACCATATGTGCGTGGGTTTATCTCTGGGCTTTCTGTCCTGTTCCATTGATCTATATTTCTGTTTTTCTGCCAGTACCATACTGTCTTGATTACTATAGCTTTGTAGTATAGCCTGAAGTTAGGGAGCCTGATTCCTCCAGCTCCGTTTTTCTTTCTCAAGATTGCTTTGGCTATTCAGGGTCTTTTGTGTTTCCATACAAATTGTGAAATTTTTTGTTCTAGTTCTGTGAAAAATGCCATTGGTAGTTTTATAGGGATTACATTGAATCTGTAGATTGCTTTGGGTAGTAGAGTCATTTTCACAATGTTGATTCTTCCAATCCAAGAACATGGTATATCTCTCCATTTATTTGTATCATCTTTAATTTCTTTCATCAGTGTCTTATAATTTTCTGCATACAGGTCTTTTGTCTCCTTAGCTAGGTTTATTCCTAGATATTTTATTCTTTTTGTTGCAGTGGTAAATGGGAGTGTTTTCTTAATTTCTCTTTCAGATTTTTCATCATTAGTGTATAGGAATGCAAGAGATTTCTGTGCATTAATTTTGTATCCTGCTACTTTACCAAATTCATTGATTAGCTCTAGTAGTTTTCTGGTAGCATCTTTAGGATTCTCTATGTGTAGTATCATGTCATCTGCAAACAGTGACAGCTTTACTTCTTCTTTTCCAATTTGGATTCCTTTTATTTCCTTTTCTTCTCTGATTGCTGTGGCTAAAACTTCCAAAGCTATGTTGAATAATAGTGGTGAGAGTGGGCAACCTTGTCTTACTCCTGATCTTAGTGAAAATGGTTTCAATTTTTCACCACTGAGGATGATGTTGGCTGTGGGTTTGTCATATATGGCCTTTATTTAATGTTGAGGAAAGTTCCCTCTATGCCTACTTTCTGGAGGGTTTTTATCATAAATGGATGTTGAATTTTGTCAAAAGCTTTCTCTGCATCTATTGAGATGATCATATGGTTTTTCTCCTTCAATTTGTTAAAATGGTGTATCACGTTGATTGATTTGCGTATATTGAAGAATGCTTGCATTCCTGGGATAAAGCCCACTTGATCATGGTGTGTGATCCTTTTAATGTGCAGTTGGATTCTGTTTGCTAGTATTTTGTTGAGGATTTTTGCATCTATGTTCATCAGTGATATTGGCCTGTAGTTTTCTTTCTTTGTGACATCTTTTTCTGGTTTTGGTATCAGAGTGATGGGGGCCTTGTAGAGTGAGTTTGGGGGTGTTCCTCCCTCTGCTGTATTTTGGAAGAGTTTGAGAAGGATAGGTGTTAGCTCTTCTCCAAATGTTTGATAGAATTCGCCAGCGAAGCCATCTGGTCCTGGGCTTTTGTTTGTTGGAAGATTTTTAATCACAGTTTCAATTTCAGTGCTTGTGATTGGTCTGTTCATATTTCCTATTTCTTCCTGGTTCAGTTTTGGAAGGTTGTGCTTTTCTAAGAATTCTTCCATTTCTTCCAGGTTGTCCATTTTATTGGCATACAGTTGCTAGTAGTAATCTCTCATGATCCTTTGTATTTCTGCAGTGTCAGTTGTTACTTCTCCTTTTTCATTTCTAATTCTATTGATTTGAGTCTTCTCCCTTTTTCTTTCTGATGAGTCTGGCTAATGGTTTATCAATTTTGTTTATCTTCTCAAAGAACGAGCTTTTAGTTTTATTGATCTTTGCTCTCGTTTCCTTCATTTCTTTTTCATCTATTTCTCATCTGATTTTTTTTTTTTTTTTTTTTTTTTTTTGCGGTATGCGGGCCTCTCACTGTTGTGGCCTCCCCTGTTGCGGAGCACAGGCTCCGGACGCGCAGGCCCAGCGGCCATGGCTCACGGGCCCAGCCGCTCCGCGGCATATGGGATCCTCCCAGACCGGGGCACGAACCCGTATCCCCTGCATCGGCAGGCGGACTCTCAACCACTGCGCCACCAGGGAGGCCCTCATCTGATTTTTATGATTCCTTTCCTTCTGCTACCTTTGGGGTTTTTTTGTTCTTCTTCCTCTAATTGCTTTAGGTGTAAGGTTAGTTGTTTATTTGAGATGTTTCTTGTTTCTTAAGGTAGGCTTTTATAGCTATAAAATTCCCTCTTAGAACTGCTTTTGCTGCATCCCATAGGTTTTGGGTGATTGTGTTTTCATTATCATTTGTTTCTAGGTATTTTTTGATTTCCTCTTTGATTCTTCAGTGATCTCTTTGTTATTAAGTAGTGTGTTGTTTAGCCTCCATGTGTTTGTATTTCTTACAGATTTTTTTTCCTGTAATTGATATCTAGTCTCATAGTATTGTGGTCAGAAAAGATACTTGATATGATTTCAATTTTCTTAAATTTACCAAGGCTTGGTTTGTGACCCAAGATATGATCTATCCTGGAGAATGTTCCATGAGCACTAGAGAAGATTGTGTATTCTGTTGTTTTTGGATGGAATGTCCTATAAATATCAATTAAGTCCATCTTGTTTAATGTATCATTCAAAGCTTGTGTTTCCTTATTTATTTTCATTTTGGATGCTCTGTCCATTGGTGAAAGTGGGGTGTTAAAGTCACCTACTATGATTGTGTTACTGTCAATTTCTCCTTTTATGCCTGTTAGTTATTTGCCTTATATATTGAGGTGCTCCTATGTTGGGTGCATAAATATTTATAATTGTTATATCTTCTTCTTGGATCGATCCGTTGATCATTATGTAATGTCCTTCTTTGTCTCTCATAATAGTCTTTGTTTTAAAGTCTATTTTGTCTGATATGAGAATTGCTACTCCAGGTTTCTTTTGATTTCCATTTGCATGGAATATCTTTTTCCATCCTCTCACTTTCAGTCTGTATGTGTCCCTAGGTCTGAAGTGGGTCTCTTGTAGACAGCATAGATACGGGTCTTGTTTTTGTATCCATTCAGCCAGTCTATGTCTTTTGGTTAGACCATTTAATCCATTTACATTTAAGGTAATTCTCGATATGTATGTTTCTATCACCATTTTCTTAATTGTTTTGGGTTTATTATTGTAGGTCTTTTCCTTCTCTTGTGTTTCCTGCCTAGAGAAGTTCCTAAAGCTGGTTTGGTGGTGCTGAATTCTCTCAGCTTTTGCTTGTCTGTAAAGGTTTTAATTTCTCCATCAAATCTGAATGAGATCCTTGCTGGGTAGAGTAATCTTGGTTGTAGGTTTTCTTCTTCATCACTTTAAATATGTCCTGCCACTCCCTTCTGGCTTGCAGAGTTTCTGCTGAAAGATCAGCTATTAACCTTATGGGGATTCCCTAATGTGTTATTTGTTGTTTTTCCTATACTGCTTTTAATATTTTTTCTTTGTATTTAATTTTTGATAGTTTGATTAATATGTGTCTTGGCCTGTTTCTCCTTGGATTTATCCTGTATGGGACTCTCTATGCATCCTGGACTTGATTGACTATTTCCTTTCCCATATTAGGGAAGTTTTCAACTGTAATCTCTTCAAATATTTTCTCAGTCCCTTTCTTTTTCTCTTCTTCTTCTGGGACCCCTATAATTCGAATGTTGGTGCATTTAATGTTGTCCCAGAGGTCTCTGAGACTGTCCTCAAGTGTTTTCATTCTTTTTTTATTCTGCTCTGCAGTAGTTATTTCCACTATTTTATCTTCCAGGTCTCTTATCCATTCTTCTGCCTCAGTTATTCTGCTATTGATCCCTTCTAGAGAATTTTTAATTTCATTTATTGTGTTGTTCATCACTGTTTGTTTGCTGTTTAGTTCTTCAAGGTCCTTGTTAAACGTTTCTTGTGTTTTCTCCATTCTATTTCCAAGATTTTGGATCATCTTCACTATCATTATTGTGAATTCTTTTTCCGGTAGACTGCCTATTTTGTTTTCACTTGTTAGGTGTGGTGGGTTTTTGCCTTGCTCCTTCATCTGCTGTGTGTTTCTCTGTCTTCTCATTTTGCTTAACTTACTATGTTTGGGGTCTGCTTTTTGCAGGCTGCAGGTTCGTAGTTTCCATTGTTTTTGGTGTCTGTCCCCAGTGGCTAAGGTTGTTTCAGTGGCTGGTGTAGGCTTCCCGGTGGAGGGGACTGGTGCCTGTGTTCTGGTGGATGAGGCTGGATCTTGTCTTTCTGGTGGGCAGGTCCACGTCTGGTGGTGTGTTTTGGGGTGTCTGTGGACTTATTATGATTTTAGGCAGCCTCTGTGCTAATGGATGGGGTTTTGTTCCTGTCTTGCTAGTTGTTTGGCATAGGGTGTCCTGCACTGTAGCTTGCTGTTCAGTGAGTGGAGCTGGGTTTTTGCGTTGAGATGGAGATCTCTGGGAGATTTTTGCCGTTTGATATTATGTGGAGTTGGGAGGTCTCTTGTGGACCAGTGTCCTGAACTTGGCTCTCCCACCTCAGTGGCACAGCCCTGACGCCCAGCTGGAGCACCAATAGCCTGTCCTCCACACAGCTCAGAATAAAATGGAGAAAAAAAAGAAAGAAAGAAAGAAGATAAAATAAAATAAAATAAAAAATAATTATTAAGAAAAAGAATTTTTTTAAGTAAAAAAAGAAAACACATACATAGGGCTTTCCTGGTGGTGCAGTGGTTGAGAATCTGCCTGCTAATGCAGGGGACACAGGTTCGAGCCCTGGTCTGGGGAGATCCCACATGCCACGGAGCGGCTAGGCCCGTGAGCCACAACTACTGAGCCTGCGCGTCTGGAGCCTGTGCTGCACAACAAGAGAGGCCACGATAGTGAGAGGCCCGTGCACCGCGATGAAGAGTGGCCCCCGCTTGCCACACTAGGGAAAGCCCTCGCACAGAAACGAAGACCCAATACAGCAAAAATAAATTAATTAATAAACTCCTACCCCCAACACCTTTAAAAACAAAACAAAACACACACACACACACACACACACACAAAAACGGACAGACAGAACCCTAGGACAAATGGTAAAAGCAAAGCTATACAGACAAAAATCACACACAGAAGTATACACATACACACTCACAAAAAGAGAAAAAGGGGAAAAAAAATATATTGTTGCTCCCAAAGTCCACCTCCTCAATTTGGGATGATTTGTTGTCTATTCGGGTATTCCACAGATGCAGGGTACATCAAGTTGATTGTGGAGCTTTAATCCGCTGCTCCTGAGGCTGCTGAGAGATATTTCCCTTTCTCTTCTTTGTTCGCACAGCTCCCGGGGCTCAGCTTTGGATTTGGCCCCGCCTCTGCATGTAGGTCGCCTGAGGGCGTCTGTTCTTCGCTCAGACAGGACGGGGTTAAAGGAGCAGCTGCTTCTGGGGCTCTGGCTCATTCAGGCCTGGGGTGGGGAGGGAGGGGCACAGAGGCGGGGCGAGCGTACGGCAGCGGAGGCCGGCGTGACGTTGCACCAGCACGAGGCGCGCCCGTGCGTTCTCCCGGGGATGTGGTCTGTGGAGCCGGGGACCGTGGCGGTGGCGGGCAGCACAGGCTCCCGGGAGGGGAGGTGTGGAGAGTGACCTGTGCTCGCACACAGGCTTCTTGGCGGCGGCAGCAGCAGCCCCAGCGTCCCACGCCCGTCTCTGGGCTCCGCGCTTTTAGCCGCAGCTCGCACCTGTCTGTGGGGCTCCTTCAAGCAGCGCTCTGAATCCCCTCTCCTCGCGCACCAGGAAACAAAGAGGTAAGAAAAAGTCTCTTCCCTCTTCGGCAGCTCCAGACGTTTTCCCGGACTCCTTCCCGGCCAGCCGTGGCGCACTAACCCCTTCAGGCTGTGTTCACGCCGCCCACCCCAGTCCTCTCCCTGGGATCCAACCTCCAAAGCCCGAGCCTCAGCTTCCAGCCCCGCCCGCCCTGGCGGCCAAGCAGACAAGCCTCTCGGGCTGGTGAGTGCCGGTCGGCACCGATCCTCTGTGCGGGAATCTCTCCACTTTGCCTCCGCACCCCTGTGGCTGCGGTCTCCTCCGCGGCTCCGAAGCTTTCCCCCTCCGCCACCCGCAGTCTCCGCCCGCGAAGGGGCTCCTAGTGTGTGGAAACCTTTCCTCCTTCACGGCTCCCTCCCACTGGTGCAGGTCCCGTCCCTATCCTTTTGTCTCTGTTTATTCTTTATTCTTTTGCCCTACCCAAGTACATGGGGAGTTTCTTGCCTTTTGGGAGGTCTGAGGTCTTCTGTCAGCGTTCAGTAGGTGTTCTGTAGGAGTTGTTCCACGTGTAGATGTATTTCTGGTATATCTGTGGGGAGGAAGGTGATCTCCGCGTCTTACTCTTCTGCCATCTTGAAGCTCCTCCGTAGCTTCCTTTTTTAATTGAAGTATAGTTGATTTACAGTGTTGTGTTAATTTCTGCTGTACAGCAAAATGATTCACTTATACATTTATATAGACATTCTTTTTGTATTTTTTTTTCTATTCTGGTTTATCATAGGATATTGACTATAGTTCTCTATGCTCTACAGCAGGACCTTGTTGTTTATCCATTCTCTATATAAAAGTTTAACTATGGCAGCTTCCCTGCTCCATAGACTCCAAGCATAGTCTCTCTGTCGCAGAATGAATTTTAAACACCGTACTTTGCTACATGATCTGCTTCCTAGTGTCTAAGGTTATTTCAGACCCCTCTCTCAAGTTCTGTGTCCAAATGCCTGCCTTATAGAGCATACTGAGCCATTACATATTCTCTCTACTGTTAGAGAAAACGTCATACACTAGGCCCTGCCTTTGGGCCTCTCCCTAGATGAGAACATTCCTTTGCAGCCCTGAAGTCCCAAGGGGGTGAATGTCCACCACCTCCTGGAAAAGGGCTTCACCACCTAATGCTCAATAAGCCTTCTCTTCCTCTGGCCACGCCTTATCCCATCATGTGTTATTCTTGTTCACGGGTCATCATTGGTTTCCATGGGGATGTGTTTAATCATGATCCCTTTCCTTTCGAATATGATCTCCACGAGAGCCGTGGCTCCCACTGCATCTGAGCAGTTAGCAAAGATCTTTTTGTGGAGAAGGATAATTATATGATATCACTTGTATGTGGAATCTAAATAAATGATGCAAACGAACATACCTACAAAGCAGAAACAGACTCACAGACTTCGAAAACAAACTTATGATTACCAAAGGGGAAGCATGGGGGGAGAGACAAATTAGATGTTTGGGACTGACATGTACACACTGCTATATACAAAATAGATAACCAATAGGGACCTATTGTTTAGCACAGGGAACTCTATTCAATGAACTAATAATGTACATAGGAAAAGAATCTGAAAAAGAATGGATATATGTATACGTATAACTGAATCACTTTGCTATTCACCTGAAACTAACACAACAGTGTTAAATCAACTATACTCTAATGTAAAATGAAAATTAAATTAAAAAATACACCCAAGAGGAACCCCCCTCCCCCCAAAAAAATCCTCTTGTGAAGGAATGAATGAAATTGCTTTAGCGTTGAATGGGGAGGCCTCCCAGAAGCTCCTAACTTATTCCTTACCCCGGGTATTTTATGGAGAGCATCTTCTAGCAAGCTGCATACGCATTCTGGCAGCTGCATCCCTGCTCTGATTTCGGCCATCCATCCCACTTGGCAGTACCAGCCAGGGATGATGGCTCCCTTGTCTCCTCCTGCACAAATGTCAGGTCTGGTTTGGTTGCCACGGACAGGTTTTTACTTGTGTAGCGCACACAGGTGGACTCATGCCCCCCCCTCAAGAAACTGTGCGGAAATTATTCTTTCCAGCTAGAGACTGAAGATGCTTAAATGTGAGAAGAACCCTCCCCCAATAGCATTAGTGATAGTTGGACTTATAGCCTGAATATGCACATTTGTCTGTGTAGTTTGTAATCTAGGTCAGGAGAGATAACTAGCATCAGCTACATCCCATCAGCGTTGAAGCTGAAGAAGAATTCTTAAAATCACAGTTAATCGTGGCGCTAAAATTCATTCAGCCACTACTCAGCATAAAAGATTCTTCAAACTTAACAAATTAATCATAAATATATGCAGTGTACATATACGTATTGGTCATATATTTCCCATATATAATATCTGCAACAAGTGTCTGCCTTCAGCAGGACCAGTAAGCCATGAATGGTGCTATAACTACGACACCTCATCCACAGAATCCCACATCAGGGATTTGATATTTGCCTTGACTGATTTAGTCATTCCACAAATACAAGTTGAAAACCTACCCTTCACCACAGACAATTCTGGGTGCTGGAATATAACATGAACAGAGCAGAAAACAGGCTTACTTTCTGAACTGTTTGTGTGTTTGAGGAAAAGAGCAGGAAGGGGGCATATATACACACACACACACACACACATATGTGTATATGTGTATATATTCGTTACGTAATGGAAAGCCTTTTGAAGAAAAATCAGCTGAGTAAGGAGATAATAGCAAAGGGTGAATGGAAATTATATTCTCAATGGGTTGCTTCTCCAGCATCTAAGATAAGGTGGTGTGGGGGAAAAGGAAGATGCCAGATAAAGGGCCATCCAGCTAAGAGTGTTTGTGGTTGTGGAAAATTGCAAGTGCACAGTCTGACTCTAGAATATTCTGTGTATATTCTGCATATCTACAGAAAGGAGGCTTTGTGGCTGGAACAAAAGATGAGTCAGCAACTGTATTTTCAGATCAAGCTATTATCCATAGTTACTTACTTGAATTGGGGACTTTTTGGGCTACTTGATTGGAAAGAGACTGGAAATCAGGAAGTAGTTAAAAACAAGACAAAAGAAAGATGAAAAAATAGGTTTAAAAAAGAACTAAAGAGTGGAAGATCATTCCATTGTAAATAAGATCTCTGTTAATTCCCTGACTTCTAGAAAGACAAAATGTACTTGTAAAAGTGTATTACTCAAAACACCAGTCCCCAGATAATGTCTTTGAAAAACATTCAATGGGAAAATAAGTTTGATATGTGCTTTATCCTGGGGACTATAAAATGATATTATTATATGTTGTATCCAAATATATGAGAAGAGCCATATACAAGGCGCTCAGCTGGATATATTGATCCCAGAATCTTAGAAACATACTTAGATTGTTTTGTTCATTTTGAAACGAATGCGTTAGAAACAAGAGCGTCAGATCTGATAGAATGAGGTGAAGCCTGTTTAATGAGGGTAAAGACTGCGGTAAAAAAAAAGAGGTTTCAAAACGCAAGAGCTTAGAGATAACAAGCCGTAGGTGGGCTTGGAAACGTGGAATCGTCCAGGTGCCAAGGATGAGGTGGGAGTGGGAGGACAAGGGTCATTGGAGGCCGGGGTTGCTCAGCTCTCTCCTCAACGGACTTCAACATACATTCCAGGTATACTCTGTCCCTCAACACCTTTCACCTGGGCATCGCCAGCGTAAAGACAGCATGTTCTTTGCTGAGATCTCGGAGGTAAGTTTATGATTCCCTCCCTACATGAATGACGGGGGGCACCCTTTTTATTATAACATTATCCTCTTAGAATTCCTGGAACTTACCCCATCTTCCCTCTACTCTGTGATGTCACAAAAAAGCCAGGCTCAAGGTCATTGCTATGGAAAATTTTCCCTAGATAAATAGCTTATTCGGCATTCAACTAACCTCACTGGGTTCCATAACTTTGTTTTTTCCTTGTTTCTGGCCAGCCAGTCAATGCATTTAAGGTAGTATTTGTCTGTATGGAAAGAAATGAAGACCAGCCAACTGAGAACAAGCAAAAACTACTTATTCAGAGCTTGCTGTAGCAACGGAGTAGCCACTGTCACTTGTGTTCTGGCAGAGACGCCAGAGCAGGCAGAGGAGTGGGAAAGCTTTATAGTGTAGAAAAAGGGGAGGCTTCAGGTGTGCCTGATTGGAGTTCATTGGCACAGGGAAGCTGAAGGCAAGCGAGCTAGAAGCACCCTGCGGTGTATGATTGGTTAAGGTGGACGTTTAGCTTTCTCTGTTTGGTCCTAAATTAGAAGCAGGAACAGAAATTGGGTCTATCATCTGTCAGCCAAGTCCTGGCCATTTGGGGCTGATGGTTGCAGAAGTTATTGGTTGGCTTCCTGGATTGTTACTGGAGATGACAGTCTGGCTTCCTACAAATCTGAGCAGACTGGCTTCTTGGCCTGGTTATTGTAGAAAAGGGATTTCCTGGGCAGGTTGTTTCTGGTTGTGGATCAGAGTTCTATTTTTATATATAGTCCGGTCATTGTTCCTTTGTGCACTCAGGATCTTATCTGTTTATTAGTTCGTGTGTGTGTGTGTGTGTGTGTGTGTGTGTGTGTTTTCCTTTCAGCCAGCAGTTTTTACTGTTGTAGCAGATGGTTTGTTCAGGGAATCTAAACCACCATTGTGACAGAATGAAGAATCCCACCATTCCTCCATACTTAAAAAGCAATTTTCCCCCCTGGACCTCTATAATTCCACACTTGGCTGGGTCCATTACTATCCAACTGGTTACTTTTCCTCAATTCTCTTCTTTGGTCCATTTTCTACTGAATCTTTAATTTTGTAGTGACTAAGGATTTGGTCCTCATATTTTCTTTTTATTTTTTTCTTCTCTTTTTTTCTCTTTTATGTTCCTTCCTCTAAGTGTTTTCCTTAGTGATGCATCCAGTTTCACAACTTTCATGTATTCTGAACACTGATGATTCTCAAAGTTATGTCCTCAAATAACAGGTCCCCTGAACTCGGTATTTGCAAAATATAACTGATTCCTTGCCATCTCCACTTGAGTATCTGGAAAGCATCTCAGACTTCGAGGACACCATAAAACTATTCAGATCCACATCATAAGCACTGCCCACCCCTAGTTCTTACACATCCATCTGAGCTTGGGCTGCCATAACAGAATACCATAGACTGGGTGACTTAAACAATGGAAATTTATCTTCTCACCGTTCAGAGGCTGGGATTCTGAGATGAAGGTGCCAACAGGGTCATGTTCAGGTGAGAGCCCTCTTCCTTGCTGTGTGCTCACATGGGCATTACTGGATCAGTGTGTGGAGAGAAAGAGTGATCTCTGTGTCTCCCTCCTATTATTAGGGCATTAATCCCATCATGAGGACCCCACCATCATGAATCCATCTAGACTGAATCCCCACCCCCTAAAACCCTCACATGGGGGTTACGGTTTTAACATATGCATTTGGTGGGGGAGGGGACACAGTTCAGTCCACAGCAGGACACCACTGAGGAAGCACTGTCAGCTTTATCGCTGACACACACTCCACACCCAGACACGTCTCAACAGTTCTGCCAGTAAAGTCTTAGTCCAAGCCACCATAATTTATTGACTACCAGTAGCCACCTGATTTGCTTTTCTCCGTTCTTTCCCCTATATGGTTGATCTTTTAAACAGCAAGCATGGAGGGTTTTCTTTTCCTCCTTTCATAAAATCTTGTCACTCTTCTACTTCCCAATTCACGTGGCAAAATAGGATTTTTCTCTGGCCTGTGATGCCCTCCTTGGTCTCCTCTAGCCTTTGTTTCATCAAATACAATTCTTTGACATGGCTAAGGATTCCTCTCTCAGCAACACACTACCTGCTGCTCCTTCCCGCTCAAAGCCCTCTTTCCTCAGATTTTCACGAAGCTATTTGCCCTTCATCTTGAAGCGGACACTCAAATATCATCTTTTCAAAGAGGGCTTCCCTACCAAAAAGAGATTCACATACCATACCCTCCTGTTACATCTTCATTGTATCACTAAGGAGCCCTTGAAACAATGTTGATACTAAGTTCTTTGTGGCAGTGTGTTTATTTTTCGATTCCTTGATGTAACCACAGGACTGAGAACAGTACCAGACTCAGAACAAATACTGAATAAATATTTGCTGATTGATCAAGAGAAACTATGGCTGGGATAGTGCCTAAAAAGAAAAAAATGGAAATGGTGAAAGAGAAGCATTATTCAGGTTTCTTTAAGCTATGGAAGGGTAGGGTACCTTTTGGAGGTCACAGCTGGCTGCTATGATTTTGATTGCCTATAAAACATCCATGGGTCATCGGGGGAAAAGATAACTCTAGATCCTTCTTTCCCTCTAGAGTTTCACCTGGGGAAATAAACAAAGGTGGAGGAATTTTGATTAATTCTGCCATGGGCTAGCCATTCAGAAGCAGCAATAATTAATTAAGGAACTAAAATTTAAGTGCAGATAATCCATCACCTGCGGTAGAGCATAGCAGCAGGGCTGGAAATGGGTGAGAAGCAGCATCGCTCTAGACTACAAAGGGCTTTAAAAGAGGTGTAAAATTGTAGTTGAGGGATGAGCGCTCTGATCAGATGTTAACAGCTAAGGACAGATGGAGACTGTTGGTTGGAGCAGTTGCCAATGAATCAACACCCCATGTTAATGTTAATTTGTTTCAATTTTGGTATAATTGGAAGAGCATTGATCTTGACATCAAAAGATCAGGTGCACAGTCTCAAGTTTTCATTCCTGAGGTGAGCAAGGCCCTTGAGTTGTCCCGGCCTCTGGTGTCTCAGCTATACAACAGATGTTATAACGTCCAGCTCATGGTTATTACGGTTTCTAAATCGTAACATACTATATACATTTTAGGAATCAACCTTCAATATTTTATACTTTTCCTTTAAGTGAGATGTTTGTTGGCAATTAACTATATAGTACATTTTAAACAATAAATATGTAACTACCTTAAGAATGTGCATTCCTAATCCTATAATCTCCATCCCAATCTACCACTGAAAAAAATTAGGTGTCGTTGACTACTGGGACCAAATATGTAAGACCTCTATCAAAAAGAGATTCCATTAACTGGTAAAGAGTATAAAACCTCATGTTTAGGAGAGGAATTAGTCCCAAAGAAACAAACAAAACATTTGGCTGATTAGTTTGAGCCCGTTCAGTGACAGCTCATGTCACCATGTCACAAGTGGATTTCTGTTACCCATGTTTGTCTTTGTCAGTGGGTCTGCTTTAAATTGTGAGCATTGTCATGTTCATACTTCAAAAGCTAGGAAGTTTTTTGCTTTTGTTTTGTTTTGTTTTGTTCGAAAAGATTAATGACAGGCAGTCTATAACTTTGGTGATATCTAGGTTTAGAAAATTGAGTCATGCACTCAATGCCCCAGGGAGAGTGCCCTGAAAAAACAGACACTGCTCACTGCTCCTACTTGTCTTACAAAGTGTTCAGGGCAGCACAGAAGACAAGGCTTAAATGAAGCAAATAACTTTTTTTTTTTTCAAATTGTAAAGACTACAGTTGTAATTGTGACAAGTGCACCGAGGGAGAAGCTATTTCTTAAGATCAGGTTTACCTGGAAGACTGTTCCTGTGACGGGAGGTTGGGGAGGAGCTTTCCTTTGCATAAATGCTGACTCCTTAAACATGCTCTGTCACCGTCAAGAACTTCCTTTTCCATTTCAATGGTTAGTATCTAATAATACACCGTAGTCAGCCCTCCATATCTGTGGGTTCTGCATCCGCAGATCCAATGAAATATTCGAGAAAAAAAATCCAGAAAGTTCCAAAAAGCAAGACTTGCATTTGTTGTGGCCAGGAGCTGTTTACACAGTGTTTACATTCTATGTACAACTATTTACATAGCATTTACACTGCATCAGGTATTATAAGTAATCTGGAGATGATTTAAAGTGTACTGGAGGATGTGTGTACGTTATATGCAAATACTACACCATTTTCTATAAAGGACTTGAGTATTCTTGGATTTTGGTGTCCATAGGTGATCCTGGAACCAATGCCCAGTGGATACCTAGGGACGACTGTACTTTTAAAACATTTTGTGCATATTATAGAATAATGATCATATTATAGACAATCCTGCATGTTTTCTACTTTTTACTGTCACTTATTATAAGAAGTTCAATTAGCTTTTGCATCTTAAAAGTATTATGTGATGAACTGGGTTCTTTTTTATGGTTTATCACAAGATATTGAATATCCCTGTGCTATACAGTAGGACCTTGTTGTTTATCTATGTTATATATAGTGCTTTGTATCTGATAATCCCAAACTCCCAATCCATCCCTCCCCCACCCCCTTTCCCAACATTGTTATTTTTAAAACACCATATTTGATTTCTAACATGTTCATATTTAGAAAATCCTGTATTCATCCTCTTTTTGCTTATCTCTTACTGTGACCTTTAAGTAAGCATTTCAAATAATGTAAAAGCTTCTCATCTAACTAAATTCTGATATTTCCTCTTTACTTGAATGCTATGGAATATACTTTCTTAAGTTATTTGTATTTCCTTTTTCTTTTTCTTTTTTCTTTTTTTTTTTTTTTTTTACAAAGACCTTTCCAAGGTCTAACTTGTATCTTACTTAAGGAAGAAAGATGTTCTGGTAAAGTTTGCCTGTAGCTTCCACAACAGTCAGAGTGGCACTTTTATCTCCCTTTTGCTCTAATACACTGCCGGAGATGAGAGAGAGTGTCAGAGTGAGGGAGAGAGAGACACAGAGAAACAGAGCCAAAGATAAACAGAGAGAGGAGTGCTCACTGTTGGACCAGTGGGGCATCATACGGAACAATATGGAAGACATAGGACTGAGCAAGTTAATTATCCCTGAAATATTCTTTATCTTGGTGAGTAATGTATACTTTAAAAATACATTGTGTGTTCTTAAATTTCTAAGATATTTAAATTATGGTATATTACATAAAGCTATTTAGTCGATTTATACAGATCATTGACTTTGGCTTAATTAGTTGTCTAGCTCTTTTCCAGAGGAGCATGTTTGGCAGAGGACAAAATTCCTTTGGGTGAAAATGAGCCTTTGTAAGTGACATGCACCAGGTTGTGTGTTTTTCCCGTAATAGCACCACCATTTTGGGAATTGACCTAGATGCCCAAGGAAGGCTTCGTTATTAAGAATTTATGTTGCTCAGGTGGCTTTCGTTTGCTGAATTAGCCTCTGCCGCATATTAAACATTGATAGCTAATGCCACTTTATTGCTGCTGGTCTATTCAGCATCTCTTTTCACAGAACACAATCTGCATAATTAGAAAATAGCATGACTGCCACGTCTAGCCCATCAGGGGCGTAAAGTTGCTGTATTCTTGCTTGCATCTCATTTGCCAACCTTCATAACACAGATGTGATAATAACATTCTTTCAATTTAATAATGGTAATAGGTGCACTGCATTGCGTTGACAAAACCACAAAAGAAACAAAGGAAAGATATGAATTTATTAAGACAAACAAAACATCACATTAACTTAGATGTCAAGTAAAATTTGGGGAAAATTTACGACTGCAGGAAATCACCATAACTGTACTGTCACCAAGAATAATTGCAAGACATGTGAGACAAATAGCATGCTTCTTATAAACCAGGCCACCAACTATTCAAAGTATTGCTATATATTTTCTATTCATATTTTTCCCATTATTCATTTCTGTCCCATTTTAAGGTATATTCTAAAATGCCCTCACGTGATATCTCTGTCATTTATGAAAATGTCAAGGTTTACATATGATAATATTAAGGGATTACAAAAAAATTAAATATGAGGCCAGCACTTAATTTACTGATATGACATGTACATAGGTAACTCATAAATTAAATCCAACTAGACTTAAGTACTATATGCATTAAAATATCTCAAGTTGCTTAGAGTGAAATACAGGAGACAGATATATTTAGAATTAGTCTTTTAGATTCAGGACTATCTTGGTATCGTAGGGTCCTTGTTGATACATGGCTATTTTGTTGTCTTTGAGGGAAAAATGCTTATTTGTATCTTTTTATAGGGAACCGACTTAAACATTTCCAATTTTGTGTGTATTTTTGACTGCACCTTTAGAATGTTTTGATAGAAAAAAAATCAAAATTAAAAAACTTTATAAAATAATTTGAGGTTTCATATATTTACATTCATTGAAAAGAAAAACGACAAACTCATCAAATAGGAGACAAGCATGCTCAAATTGCTGTTTCAATAGCATTATTACTAATTTGAGAGTTTTCATCTGAAAATGTATATGCATACATACAGTTGCACACAAATATATAACTGTACATATATATGTACATCTGCATCTATATCTATGCCTTTATCTACATCCAAATCTATATCGATATCACGATCTACATGACTGACCGTCTATATCTAATTATTTGCCTAAAATGAGATTCTGCTGTGAGTTAGGTTTGTACACTGACTTTTTTACTGAGCAATATGTCATAGGTATTTTTCCAGTCATTAGACCCACAAAATATATGTATCTCTGTGTGTAGAATATATTATGAGTAGAAAGATGTAAGTCATTCTTTTCCTGGCTACTCAGTATCCTGTGTTACGGCATTTCATGCTTATTTAATTAACTAAGCTTCATTGTAGACTGTATAGGTTATTTAAGAAACTTTACTCTCCTAAACAATGCTTTTATGTACGTCTTTGATTAATTGACATTATTTTCTTAGCTTTCTTCCTCTAATTTCAATTTATTCATCAGCCATAATGTATGAATATTGCAAATATTTACACGTTACTCAATCATCTCCAAAAATGTTGAATCAGTTATATTCCCCACTACTCTATCATAACACATCTTATCATCTTGACTAAAACTTTACCACTTGAATAAGTGAAAAGTTGGTAGCTCTTTGTTTTCACTATTTTGTCTTTTTATTTGAAAAATGGCTTTTCTATTCATTCACTTTTTGTGTCTTGAGTTGCTTTTAAATATGAATTTCTCATTTTTGTACTGGGATAACTATTCATTTTTTATATTATGACAATTTTAATGTAATAGGGTTATTAAGCTACTGTCTATCATAAATAAGACGCACTTTTTCTTGCAAAATTTTGTTCTTTTACACCTTATGATTTTGAGAAAATTTAGAAGTAGTTTCCATAAGAAAAATCTTAATGTTCCTGTAGTTAAATCTAATATTTTTTCTCTTTATGATTTCTGATTTTACGTTTATGCATAGAAATACCTTTGCTACATGATATAGATTATTCATCTATAATGTATGTGCCATTTTTTTCCTTTAATTTTTTATCATAAAATATCCATAAACAGAGATTTTGTTTTAGTTTAGGTGTAAGGTTTCTTTCTTATTAACTTAACAGTAGTGCCAACATAATTTTTCAAATAAGACTTCTCTATAGCTTTGAAATGTCACATTTTTTATTTACTAGGTTTTATTTACTAGGTTTACATGTTTTATTTACTAGGTTTACTAGGTTTAAATATATGTATGTGTTAACACACAAACACATGTATAACTTATATGACTCTTCGGTAAATTATTCTATTCAATTAAGTGAAGTGCTATGAAAATGTATAAACAGACCTATATATATGTATATGTATGTGTTTATGTATATATTTAAATACTAATACCCATTTTTATATATTTCTGTAATTTGTGAGTGGATAGATCATAAAATTGAATCTGATTCTTAATTTTCTAATGTGTTTAACCATTTGGCTTCAGTGATAAAACAGGTTAAGAGGACGTTTTGCACAGTGCATCAGTTATTCCACTTAAATATAACATGTGAGTTCCAGTCCAATTCCTACCAAGGACAAACACTTCCAAGTTAGCTTTGCTGCACACTCTTCCTCAGGCACTGATACTCCACCAGGCCACGGGCACACCCTGTACTACCCCCTCATAAGCATTTCCTGGTACCATCACTACTCTGATCACATGCCAGCCAGGAATCGAAATCCGTATCCAAATCATCTATTTAAAACAGTTCTCTGGCGTATATTTAGAATGCACTGTGTTCAAATAACATACAGCCCTCAAATGCATGAATATATCGTGGCAAAAGTAAGTAGAGAAAGAACAGATGTTTAAAAGGCTGGGGGAAGGGGCCTTGTGCCCTCACGTGGGCGTTCCACGGAGAGTCCTCCTTCATCTTTACCTTCAGTTTATACTCCTGAGAGATCGAGAAACAGGAAGCTGCATCTGGTGTTTGTTTGCACTAATTCCAAAATAACTGAACGAAATTTGAACTTAGAGTAGAACGATGAAGCCACCAGGGCTGTGTCTGGACATCGAAAGCCTCTGAGACCCCCGCCAGTGCTGTTGTCGTCTGCACGTGTGTGGAGGACAAGTCCACTTAAGAAGTAATTGCAACCTCTTGCTTGCAAAGAAGAGTGCTGACTTTTGCTTGTTTCTGTCATTCGCTCTCGTTATGATCATCGCATTTTGCTAAGTACCGTTCCTATGTTTGTCTATATAAGACACATATAGACATGGTATTTTCCATGTTGAGAAATAAAGCAAAGCCATAAAAGGCAATTTCGACTCCAAAGGCAGGTAGTTTAGAGCTCAATTATCAATGGTACCAAAAGATTCACAACAGGGCTCCTTAAATGATGATTTTCTTTTTATACTTGTGAGTAGTTCCACCCCCCTGGCCGTCTTCCCCCACTCCCCCCGTGCCACATTGTCTGATCTTTGGCAGAGATAAAGAAAGAAAAACACAGAAAAGCAAAATCAAGAACAAACTTTTGGGGGTACTTTCACATAAAAGGTGAATATAATTTAATTTTTCAGAAAATGTGATAAAATGTAGAGAATGGTGATTTAGTTGCAGTTAGGTGAGGGCTCCGTGAAATACACAAACACAGATGGATACTGCGAACTTGCAAAACGATTTAGAAAGTCCCTTTTACATGTGAATAACACAGTACAGGGGGCTTTCCTGGTGGCGCAGTGGTTTAGAGTCTGCCTGCCGATGCAGGGGACGTGGGTTCGTGCCCCGGTCCGGGAAGATCCCACGTGCTGCGGAGCGGCTGGGCCCGTGAGCCATGGCCGCTGAGCCTGCGCGTCCGGAGCCTGTGCTCCGCAACGGGAGAGGCCACAGCAGTGAGAGGCCCGCGTACCGCCCCCCCCCAAAAAAATAGTACAGGAAGTATATCTTTAAAAGATATTTGAGATATTCGGATTGCATCATCGATATTTTGCTGGGACCTGTTTCCTCTACTTAACTTTCCTGTCTTTTTCCAAATCTTTACTACCATTCAGGGGTTTTCACAAGACTCACTCATGGTGAGTCTAGCACACCGTGTCCTCCCCTCATTTATATTTATTTATTACAGAGTCCCAAAATTCATATGGCACGCCATTATATATTAACATATTATGTTAAAATTTTAATACATAAGCTCTACCTATGTTTGACATGTATGCTTTTTCATGTTCTTTGTCTTCTGTGTCATGATCCGTGTTTTTGCCAGAACAGCTGACCAGCAAGGGTGGTAAAGTGAGTTTATTGTTATCAGGACACACCTAGACATACCTGAGGTTGTCACTAAGGTAGCATCTACCAGGCTCCTTCTTCCTTTATCTAACCAGGAGAGGTTACTGAACTGACCATGGGCTTGATCCAGCTTAGCAGATACACAGGCTTTTGTTATTCATTAAATGTCTACATGGCTTTTCAAGATGAAAAGACACCCTGTATAATGAAATAAAGAGAAGCTATGAAATCAGGAAGACCTGGGTTTGTGTCTTGAATTTGCCAGGTAGAAGCCATATAACCTTAAGAATATCATTTGTTTGAGTCTCAGTTTCCTTATCTGTCACAAGGGAAGGAAAAGCCTACCTCATTTAAATATTCTAAGGATTTGAAACCTACCTTTTGAAATTGCAAGCAAAAAGCCTAAATATGTAAGGTTCCAAATGAATAGTAGTTATGATTACGAATCCTAAAAATCAGAGTATCAAGAAAAACTTAGATTAATAAAGAAACCAGTCTTTGTACTTAGTAACCTCATTGAAAACACAACTCTGAGAAATAGGTGGGAAATATATTAATATTTGGAATTGTGGCTTAGAAAATTGATGCTCAGAACATGTAAAAATGTGTTTGCCTGTTCATTTTCGTTTTTATTGAACAGTGGACTCAAGTGTGTACACAAAAGCCTTAATGTAGTGGTAGAAACATACATTAATCAAATAATCACACAAATAAGTATAAAATTCTATCTGTAATAAGAGCATTGCTAAAATGCTTGGAATGGGAAGGTGGGATGCAGGGTGAATGGGGGAGAAGGTGGTGCTGATGCAGGCTGGGTGGCCAGGAGAGGGGGGACCACAGGAGGCCTGGCAGGACGTGATGGTAGGTTAGACAAGGTGGGATTGGATGGAGCAAAAGTGGACAAATTCAAGTGCTCTTTTCAAAGTCAAGTCATCGGATTAATGAGGGACTATATATGAAGAGAGACTAGAAGGAAAATATCCTGGATAATTTTTTTTTAATGTATTCTTCAACACCCAATAGCAGAATATCAGGCAGAATCTGGGGAAGGAAGTTGATTTGGTTCAAAACCTATTGTACTTGAGATGCCTCTCAGATGTCCAAAAGGACACAGCAAGTGGGCAGCTGAAGCACAAGGACACGACTGGGGGAAGGATGAAATCTGTGACGGGCTTGTGGTCCTGTGGTTGTAGATGAGATCACCGAAGGAGAGTGAAAAAAGAAAAAAAAAGAGATAGAAAAGGGGCGAAGGCTGACGCTTTAGTAACTGAGTAAAGGAAGGTGTGCCTGCCAAGGAGAGAGAGGATGGGCATCCAAAGTAAAGAGGAAAAGGAGACCAAGAGGGGATTGTGTCAAAGAAGTCACGGGAAAAGAACATTACAAGAGCCAGGTCATCACTCTTGAGATTTTATAGGAAGTTAAGTAGAAAAATCTGCAGAAACTATCTTACTGTGGTTAATGTCATCGAGGTCAACGTGATTTCAACAAGGAACACAGCAGGGAGTGGCGAAGCTAGGTGTACCTGGACAATCTTCAGTGGAGGATGGAATGGAAGGTGAGGGAAAGAGACGGCCCTGGGTGAGGACAGTGCTTTAAAGAAGTTTAACCATGAACGGGGGAGATGATTGATTTTCTTTGCTGAATTCTGCTGAATTCATCTCATGACCCTCAATCTCTTCTCTCTCTCTGTTCTCTCTTTTTGTGCTTAATGTTTAGAACTGAACTATTTCCCCACAGCTTGCTCCTTCTGGAATCTTCTCTATGTCATCACTCAGTGTTTTGGAAGGGCAAAATCCTTGTGCCATCTTTTTTTTTTTTTTTTTTTTTGCGGCACGCGGGCCTCTCTCTGTTGTGGCCTCTTCCGTTGCGGAGCACAGGCTCCAGATGCGCAGGCTCAGCGGCCATGGCTCACGGGACCAGCCGCTCCGCGGCATGTGGGATCTTCCCGGGCCGGGGCACGAACCCGCGTCCCCTACATCGGCAGGCGGACTCTCAACCACTGCGCCACCCGGGAAGCCCCCTTGTGCCCTATTTAAATCACCTCTTTATCTCACGCCTCACAAACCGTTTGTGAGTAAATCCTGTTGGTTCTATCTTCAAAATGTATTCAGAATGAGAATGTTTTCATTGTCTCCCACAGAAAACTCTCTGGCCCAAGCCTTTTTCATACTTTATTTGAATCCTTGCAAGATCTCCCTGAGTTACCTCACTGCCCATGTCTTGTCCTTCCTCCCTCCCTCCCTCCCTCCCCCAGCCACATCAGTTCTCAACAGCACAGCCAAATTGATCCTTTTAACACATATGTTAGATCCTGTAACTTAAGCCTAAAACCCTCTGCCTGCATTCTAGCTCACTTAGAGGAAAAGCCAAAGTTGTTCCCATGACATGCAAAGCCCCACAGGATCAGGAATGCAGCTCCAAGGTCACAGTTCTCACTGCGGTCCCTCAAAACCACACTGCACTCTAAGAACGTTCTGACTCAGGATCTTTGCATGGCATTGTCTGTCAGAAACAGATTTCCGCTGGATAGTTTCCTGGATCACTTCCTTTTATCTTTTTCTGATGTTTGCTCACATGTTGTCTTGTCAGTGAGAACTTGCCGGATAACATTACTCAAAATAGCGAACCTTCTCTTCTCCCCAAATCCACGATGTGCCTTCCTTAGCCCTCTGCTCTTCTTTACGTTGCTTCACGGCACCTGTCGTGTGATGTACTATGTACTTTATTTATTCATTTGAGTTTTTCTGAATGCCTCTCTCCATTATAGCATAAGCTATAGGACAGCAGAAATTGTCGAGTGATTATCACTGTTCTATTGCTGATGACTCAAACATTGCCTCATACGTTGTGGATGCTCATTTAATATTTAATGAAGAGATGAAGGCATCTGGGGGGTGTACAGGGTCAGAAAAGTAGGCTGTGAGTGTCAGCCGAGTGTAGAATCTGTGGCAGCCCATCACTTAAGCAGTGGCTGAACAAAAGGGTCCAATAAAAGAAATCAACAAGTAACCACAGGGTATAAAGAGCACCTTCAGAAACTGAAGTCCTAGAAAACAAAGGGAAGTTTAAAGGTTGTGGATTTATACCAGATATGTTGGAAAATCAAACAAAATCAGAACTGGATAACTATCTTGGGATTTGTCTAACAGAGGTGTTTGATGATGTTGAAATGAACTATTTACAGAGTAGTTGGTTAAATGTAGGTGTTGGAACGTGACTGCATTAGGTTAATATGGGGATGAGATATGAGAAAAATGAAAAAATAAATGGAAAAAAGGCTGAGAGTGTTGATATACAGGGAATTCATGTCACAGGAGTCAAGTTTTAATTCTGCCATTTCTTTTTGCTCTTAGATAGGAACTGAATAATACAGCTGAAAGAAGGAAAAAATGACCATAATAACGCAACTTCTTGTTGTGCCATAAAACAGATCTATGGTACAACTTCTGTTCTGTGCATAGCTTGCTGTGAGGAGGTATTATTCCCAGCTCAGGCCATTCCCCTTAAGTCAAGAGCAGCTCCATGTGGTTACAGCATTGCATGGTCCAAATGTTAACACTTTTTATGTGGCCCATGCTGTGAAAATAATAGGGATACCTGTCCTATAAGAATTATTACACATCAGACTAGGAAGATGTATTATATCCATTGCAGAATTATTAGTAATAGCAAGTAAAATGGAAATAGCCTCAGTGTCCATCAAAAGGAGAGTGAGGATACGTAATAGAATTATGCAGTGAAATGTTACTCTGCAATTTAAAAAGAGCTACATCCACAAGGAGACTTTATACCTCCATAAACTCAGTATATAATTTACCCAAATGGGCTGACTTGCTCTTGCCTTTTCCTGTTTGTGAATGGAGTCTTTGGTCGTTGTTACTGTGCAGCCTCTTTCTGATTTTTATGCTTCCTTGGGAACACCTAGAAAATTGTTGGACTCTCTAGCCTCCAGTTATTTCACTTCCTTAAATCATAGGTATGGCTCAGTTTTGTCCAGAAGCAGATTAGGAGTAGTGGGCATTTTCCAAAAAGGGAGTGATGCAAGCATTCTGATGAGCATTCTGATGAGCATTGGGTGCAGCAGCCCAATGACCAGTATTTTAGTATTTCTCTTGGCTGCTTCCAGACGACCTGTCTGCATAGATCCCGTAGCCAGAGCTTCCAGGATCATAAATCAGATCGATTCCCAGGATGGAGTAGTTGTACCTGGGTTACAACTTCTGAATCTCAGCCATCACCCTCTCTTGGGTTTTCCCCAATTCAAAAAGTATCATTGTTTATTTTTGTGCAATCTAGTATATAGTCTGTAAATCAACATGCAAGTTTACAATGTGACACTCCAAAATCCAAATTATTCCAAGCCTATATGCATCTTTCTAATCCTGAGATGAACTTACAATGACAGCTTTGCATTTTGTTTTGTTTGTTTAATTATATTGCAGTATAGTTGATTTACAATGTTGTGTTAGTTTTAGGTACACAGTGAAGTGATTCAGTTATACGTATACATATATTCATTCTTTTTCAGATTCTTTTCTCATTTAGGTTATCACAGAATATTGAGTAGAGTTCCCTGTGCTATACATTAGGTCTTTAGTGGTTATCTCTTATGTATAGTCGTGTGTGTATGTTAATCCCAAACTCCTGATGTTTTTATTAAGTGGAATTCCCAACACAGTTCAGCCCAAGATGTGTCTAGAAATTTCACTTGTGAAACTGACCGAATTTATAAATGTTGGATCAGCCAATTTGGCATACCAAATGTTGCATTTCTTCATCCGTAACTCTTAATACTGTTTCACATGTATAATGAATTATATACAGGTGTGACTGCCATGTAAAATCTATATTTACTAAGCTGTGAGAATGAGTAGTAAAATAAGCGCAGCCAGGAAGCAGTGCCATGCAGTGTATAACATTCATTCTCATGTGAAATAATTTAGCAGGATCCTTCCTGAAAATTCAACCAATAATTTGAGAATCGGGCCAGTAAATCTCAACAAGATGTCAGGGAGAGCTAAGTTTTTTAAAGCTGATGAAGTATGAGATGGTGTCACCAGAAGAGATTAGGGTATCCTTTTTGGTAGAGAATTTCAATAGAAGACATTGTAAGCAAATAAGAAATACATATACATAGATAAAACTGAAAAAAAATTATATAGTAGTCAGTGAAAAATATGAAGTGTGATTCAGTAAAAATTGTGAGAATCCTTAGTTTTGGGACTCAGATATTGAAAACATTCATAAGTTGTTGAAGCTCCTGAACAAAATAATATTTGAGGAATGCATGCAACGGAGATAAACTGATTTTTAAAGGAAAGGAGAAGATAAAGAGGCAACATAATCAACCCCAAACATCCTGGAGCAATGTAAATAGTCAAGAATTCATTTAAGGATTCCAGAATTCCATTATGTGATTGGGAACGTGTAAGGGAAGGAACTGGAATCAGAATCTCAAAGAGATACAGGCTCCCCAGTGTTCATAGCGGCACTATTCACAATAGCCAAGATGTGGAAGCAACCTAAGTATCCATCAACGGAAGAATGGATAAAGAAGATGTGATATATACAATGGAATATTACTCAGCCTCAATAAAAAAGGAAATCCTACCCTTTGCAACAAAATGGATGAATCTGGAGGACATTAAGCTAAGTGAAATAAGCCAGACATAGAAATACAAATACCATATCATCTCACTTATATGTGGAATCTAAGATAGTCAAACTCATAGAAACAGAGAGTAGCAGAGTGGTTATCAGGGGCTCGGGGGGAGAGAACGGGAGGTGATGGTCAAAGGGTACAAGGTTTCAGTTGTATAAGATAAAAAAGTTCTAGAGATCTACTATACAACATACTGCCTATAGCTAACGACACTGTACTGTACAACTAAGGTTTGCTAAGAAGGTAGGTCTCATGTTAAGTGTTCTTACCACACACACAAATAACAATAACAATAATAATAGAGGCGAGAGGAAACATTGCAAGATGATGGTTACGTCTATCACCTTAATGGTAGTGATGGTTTCATAGGTGTAAACTTACTCTTTAGCTCCTTGAGTTAAATGTGCACAACTTTTACATGCCAATTATACCTCGTTAAGGTAGTATGTATACATACATATATATATATATATATATAAAATGAAAGGAGCACTAATAGAGTCATATATTAGGAATTAAATAGGTACTTGTTTAATACAGAAACCTATATTAATAGTTTGAATTTAAAAGTATTTTCTTCTGCAAGAAAATAAAATTCAGTGGATATTAAAATTATTTTGAAATCCTTATTTCTAAATCTAAATATATTTTCAACATTTTTTTACAGTATTGAATATCTTGAAGAAAAAAAAATACTACTGTCTTTTGGATAACATTCAGTTCCTTCCAGGAAATAGCCAGGAGCACCTTCCAGAGTCACTTTCCGCTTTCTAATTCCTTAATTCTGTGCTTTGTCACAGTGTTCATTCCATGACTTGCTAGCCCGACTGACCTCACTCTCGGGTGTCTGGAGTAGGCTTTGCCCTCTGCAGCCTCTACCACAGCCTTTCAGACTAACGTCATGCAAATGCTGCCAGCTGAGCAGCCTCCGTACCCCAACTCAGCAACCCTCTACCTGTTACCCCTCACACTGCCACAGTGTTCCTTTGTTGACAGCAACCAGAATTCTCTCCGTTTTGATGGAGAAATGCATGAATATTCTCTATGCCGGCATTATTGCCTGAATGAATAGTCTTGAGGGATTTAGGAAGGTCCAGTAGTAGGGATAATAATTTTTTAAACTTTCTGATTAGGTGTGCTCATTGGTTATAATTAAACTGGGAGAAATTAACACTATGATATCGTTAATGAGTAATATAGTTATACTTGAAGATCTATTTGCAATATGTTCCTATGTAACACGTTAAGAGAAATATCGTGTCCGGTGCGTTAGTTTTCTAGTCACTCAGGCTAGCTTCCCTGTGTTCAAAAGATAACCATTTTCAAGAATCGTTAATAATGATCAATTTTATTCCAATACAAGCCATCCTTGTTGGATAGATTTGAATATTTAGCCTCTCAGTTTGATTCTGAAATAGTTTAAATTCTTTTTTTCTTACGAAATGTATTTCTTCACGCTCTAACATACAAACACAGAGTTGAGATTAAGAAAAATAAATGAGTCACGATCCAGTCCAGTCATACTTCACGAAAACAACTGTTTGGCCATTTCTTTTTGTATTTTCAGCTCTTCTGATGGTGATCTCCATTCTTCTAAATAATACGTCTTTATCAGGTTTACATCCTTGTTCACTGCCCACTGTGAAAACCAGGGACTAATCACCTCACATTACTCCCATGCCACTCCCACTACCCTCTTGCCTTTTCCTATCCACTTCTAAATTTGTAATAATCACACAACTTATGGTCACCTAGTTAACTTAAAATAATATGCCAAAAGGTAACTTCTTAAATCTTAAAAAGTGAGAATTCCTTGCTGTATTGAATGCTCCAATGTTGTTTGACATCTCATCCGTAACATAAGATGTTCCTCAAATTATGATCCATTTTTCTTTGCTAATTTTTCAGTTTATTCATCGTAGACCTTTTGTATTCTTAACGCTCCAAAAAGACTTAATGATCCTTGTTTAGCCATTCATATTTTAAAATGAAGAACTAAGTCAATTAACATAAGTAACTGATATGAATATTCTCTGCTCTTGTGAATTTAGGTTTATATCCCAATAATCTCCCATAAAAGGATAACTTTCTGGGGACTTGTAGGCTTGACTTTAGCATGTGTATAGGAAGCAGGCTAGGACCCTCTCCCACCAAATGCCAATTTGTAAAGGATTATAATTTTCATGTCACCATCAAAGCTAAAAGCCCCAGCTATCCACAGGTAGATCATCACACTTTTTTATAGAAATACTCTGCTGCTTGTTCTGTGTAAATACCATGTTTCCAGTAACTCTGAAAAAGTGAGTTTGGAAAGCAATGAGTGGGAAGCGGTCCCACTGGTAAATTCTTTATAGAGAGTCCTTAAGATAACCTTCCTGTTTGTGATCCTGTTACCCACTCCCATTTTTTATTCCTGTTGTTTCTGTGTTTGAAGTCTTTGGGGAGCAATACTGGAAAAGTCAGCTCTTCATATTCACTACAGCCTTCTTTCGCTAGGATAGATTTTGGATGATGCCAACATTCACTAAGTGTTACCTCTCAGTGTTCTCCTCGAGCTTTCTCCCATGTCAAAAGTGCATTACTAGACTTCACCCAGGCTCCAACCACAAACCCTTTTCCCTAAGCCCTTGGCAATGATGTATGGAAAGATGACTCCACTCTGTCCAATGGGATGAAAGCAAGAGTCTGGTTGGTAGTGGGACTTTGGGAAAAGTTTTACTTTCTTGATAAAATGGAACAGATTCAGGCAACTTGTTTCAGGCTTCCTCCTCTTTGCTTCTGTACCCAAAGTGAACATGAATTTGAAGGAACAAGAGCCATGTTATAACCATGGGAATTAAAGCCAAATTTCTGAGAAAGGCAGAGAACAGAGACCTAGGTCTCTGACATCACCGCTGAGCAGCTGCACTAAGCATGAGCTGCCACCTTCAGTCTTATTAGGTGAAATACATGTATATGTATAATTGAATCACTTCGTTGTTCACCTGAAACTAACACAACATTGTTAATCAACTATACTCCGATATAAAATAAAAAGTTAAAAAAAAGAAAAGAAAACTCATATTTGATTAGTCTATACTTAATTTGTTTTGCTCTATAACCTGTCAAATGTGTTCCTCTATAACCTGTCAAATGCATTCCTAATTGATGTAGCAAACCTGCCCCCAGGCTTACCCCAGCCTAGCATGTTTTCTTCTCTGATGTGAAGTTATTCTATCTAGAAATTTCCTGCTGTCGTTCCAAGGGGGCATTGTAAGGGAAGACAAGCACACTTATGCTTGCTCCTCCACAGGAAACTAGAAGCTTTAAAATTTCGTAAGAGTACACTTCTACCAAAGGAAATTGGCATGATCATAAGGTCCATTCGTAATAATAATAAATAATAAAAATAATAAGTAATAACTAGCTAAGGAATGTCTATTGTGTATAAGGATCTGTGTTAGGAAATAAAGTTATAAAAACTAAAGCATAATCTGTGTTTGTAAAATGTTAGGGACTGTGTGTATATATAGTATAAGATGGAATATACACGTATGTACCAAGTGGCCTAATTCTGTCTTGGATTTGGTGGGGCAGGACGGGGGTGGGTTAGTGGGTGGTACAGAAAAGGATGACTGGGGTTGGTGATGTATGAGGTGAGTCTTGCATTTCCCGGAAGGACGAGGCAAAGAAGGGTAATTCAGGGACACGAGGAAATAGTTGTAAAGTCATGGTGTTAAATCAGACTCTCTGAGATTGAAGAATCCGTGTTTGTTACAAGTTCTCCAAGTTATTTTCATCTGAAGTGAGATCAGTAAACCACCACAGCCCAGGAGTGATGTGGGTGGTTTGTGTCTTATCGGTTCCCTGTGAAAGCAGTGAGGAGGACATATCAGAAGTGAGCAAGACTGTGGACAAGGAAAGCAATTTGGGTCAATTATAGGTGTGACTATCTCACACCATTGATTTGGCAAGTGGTTACCAACCAGGGGCAATTTGCCCCCCAGGGGATGTTTGGCAGTGTTTTTGGAGATGGTTTAAAAAATCTCAGTGGACAAGTGGGCATGAACTGTTACTGGGACCCAGTGGGTAGATGCTGCTAAACATCATATAAAGTACAGGCCAGTCCCCCAAACAAAAAATTACCTGGCCTACGTGTCCATAGTACTGCTGTGGCAAACTCTGAAAGAGGAAATGTGCTCGTCATAGGTCATAATAAATGATGGTATGACAATTAATAAAACATCGCAAAGACTGTGAGACTTTGCTCAAGGATTGAATCCTGGGGACCACTCATCATTTTATGTTGTTGGGGGAATCGAACTTAAGGAGTGTCCAGAGCAGTAGAAGGAGAACCAGGAGAGAACGAGGTTGGGAAATCAAAAAGAGCAGGCTTCCCAGAAAGATGCTGCTTCTAACACCAGAGAGATGCCAGAAACATCCTGTGTATTCCCGTTGGCTTGGTGAACTTTGAGGGGAGGGATGATTTGCATGAAAGCAAGTTCGGGATGGCAGTTAAACCAAGCGCAGTGGTGAGAAGAAGGCAGGTGGGGTCTTTGGAGTGAGAGCACTGTTTGCTGAAGTTCGACTGAAGAGGAAGACAGAACAAAGCCAGAAGCAGGGGCAGCTGGAGGGGCAGGTGCGTACAGCTGAGAAGGTGGGTAAGACCTAGGTGCGTTCATATAAAGGGACAAAAGAATGATTTTACATGGAAAGCCTGAAGATAAGGGGGAGGAAAAGGAAATAAAAGATGGGGCAGGGCTTCCCTGGTGGTGCAGTGGTTGAGAGTCTGCCTGCCGATGCAGGGGACACGGGTTCGTGCCCCGGTTCGGGAGGATCCCACATGCCACGGAGCGGCTGGGCCCGTGAGCCATGGCCGCTGAGCCTGCGCGTCCGGAGCCTGTGCTCCACAACGGGAGAGGCCACAGCAGTGAGAGGCCCGCGTACCGCAAAAAAAAAAAAAAATTTTTAAATAAAATTAAATTAAAAAGATGGGGCAAAGGCATGCTAAGGAGGTCTGAGAACGTAGGCATCAGAGCACAGAAGAAATGCTAGTGGACTGGAGGAGACTGGATAAGATAGGATGGTATGGTTAATGATGATAATTGTAAACTTTCACTATGCTATTGGAAGCTTTGGAATAATAATAAATGAATATGTATTGCTGCGCTTTTATTTTAAGCCTCCTGAATATTTCAGTTCTATATGGGTGTATTTCATTGTAGGCAGTAGGCAGGACCATGTGTCAGAACATCCTGAACACACAGTGACTGTGTGTATTGAATATGTCCAAGACTGAAACATGAGAAGCTCTTGGTAGGAACTAGTGGATACTCACAAAGTGAGGATGCCTGCTCCCACTCTCCAGCTGGCAGTATGGAGAGAGAGACCCCCTCCACAGCTGCCCAGGGCAGCCAGCTGTGGACAGTCCAGCACCTCCCAAAGCCACAGTCCTTAGGTGTGTACACTTAGTCAAATGTCTGTGCCATCCTCCCCTGGCTTGGAAGAATGCAGACATTAACCGAAATGACAAAAGACCAATGTTTACTCTTCTCAGTCATTACTTTGTTCATCCAATAAATATTTATTGAGTAGCTACTGTCTCTCAAGCACTTTACTAGGTAGGGGACCGAACATCGAACAACAGACAGACATTCCTGGCCAAAATAGAGCTGCTTATGTTTACAGAGAGCTGGAGAGACAGAGAATAAATAAACAAACCAGTTGTTGATACATGTTATGAAGAAATATAAAGTTAACAGTCAAGTACAAGGACAAAGGGCAATACTGTATTGAGTGGAAGCTACATAGTATGGCTAAGGATGAAGTCTCTGATAATTTGATATTCAGACAAAGACCAGAAGATTTGAAGGAAGAAACTGTGTCACTTTCTTTCATTCCACGGAGAGGAAACAGCAAGAGCCAGAGTCCTAAAGTAAAAGCATCCTTTGTATTCTTACCCCTCATTCAATTTCCCTCTGAATTTTCATCTAGCACTGCCTTATCTAGTTGATGGAAACGCCATATTCTTGATGAGGGGGAAATTAATGTCCATTGCATGCTGAATGGACCTAGGAATTAAGCTCTAATTTATTTAGGGTTGATAGCTAAGGTCGTTAGAATGTGATGCTTAACTATCCCACTTTTCACGTTTGGTCCTTATATGGGCCCATGATCATTCCTCCTTACCCTCTACACCGTTGACCTCATTCTCATGGTATAAATTAGCGATTGTAACAGGACATCACATAAAAGGGTTAACTTGCTTTGATTTGCATTTCCCTGATGATTAGCGATGTTGAGCATCGCTCATATGAAAAATATGTCTGTTGGCCATCTGCATTTCCCTTTAGGAAAAATGTCTATTCAGTTCATCTGCCCATTTTTTAATTGGGCTGTTTGTTTGATATTAAGTTATATGAGCTCTTTATATATATTGGACATTAATCCCTTGTCGGTCCTATCATTTGCAAATAATTTCTCCCATTCAGTAGGTTGTCTCTTCATTTTGTCCATGGTTCCCTTTGCTGTGCAAAAGATTTTAAGTTTCATTAGGTCCCATTTGTTTATTTTTGCTCTTATTTCCTTTGCTTTAGGAGACAGATACAAAAAAATATTGCTATGATTTATGTCAGAGAGTGTTCTGCCTATGTTTTTCTTTAGGCGTTTTATAGTATCCAGTCTTACATTTGGGTCTTTAATCCATTTTGAATTGATTTTTGTATATGGCATTAGAGAATGTTCTAATTTCATTCTTTTACATGTAGCTGTCCAGTTTCCCCAGCACCACTTAAGAGACTGTCTTCTGTGTTGTATACTCATGCTTCCTTTGTTGTAGATTAATTGACCATAAGTGTATGGGTTTATTTCTGAGCTCTCTATTCCGTTCAGTTGATCTATGTGTCTGTTTCTGTGCCAGTAATCAAAGACACAATGAGGTATCACCTCACACTTGTCAGAATGGCTATTATCAAAAAGACGACAAATAAAAAATGTTAGTTAGCATGTGGAGAAAATGGAAGCCTTGTGCACTCTTGGTGGGAATGTAAATTGGTGCAGCCACTGTGGGAAGCAGTATGGTGGTTTCTTAAAAAAACTGAAAATAGAACTACCATACAACCCAGCAATTCCACTCCTGGGTATGTATCTAAAAAAAAGCAAAAACACTAATTTGAAAAGATACCTGCACCCCAGTATCTGTTGATCAATTTACTGTGCGTCAAGAACGTCTTTCATAAAATACCTGAGGTGGGCACTTCTATTGCCACTTCCATATATAGAAACTGAGACAAGGGAAAGAAAAGCAACCTTTTTCAACACACGAAACTGGCAAGTGGTGCAGTAGAGACAGAGATTCTCATAGTTTGGCTCCAGGACTCATTTTTAAACATTAGACTCCCTCCATAAGTTGAATCTATAATTTTAGTTTTAAAAGATAACATTTAATTTAATATATTTGCCACAATGACAATTACTGTAAACGTATTCTTTTTTTTTTTTTTTTTTTTTTTTTTTTGCGGTAAGCGGGCCTCTCACTGTTGTGGCCTCTTCCGTTGCGGAGCACAGGCTCTGGACGCGCAGGCTCAGCGGCCATGGCTCACGGGCCCAGCCGCTCCGCGGCATGTGGGATCTTCCCGGACCGGGGCACGAACCCATGTCCCCTCCATCGGCAGGTGGACTCTCAACCACTGCGCCACCAGGGAAGACCTGTAAACGTATTCTTATATGGCCTCGTTTAAGAGAGGTTTTTTCTTTCTTTCAAAAATGTGATTTGATTTTAGGATTTTTTTTGTTTGTTTTTTCTGTATGAGTAAGCTAGTAGATCTCTAGGATAATAACTCTTTTGGACTTAAATCACTTTTAATTTCTTATTAGTAGTATCACTTTTTAAAGGTTTAACCAGCACAGTGACTGCTTATCATTTGTCATTTAATTCAGGAATGTCAGAAAAAATAGTCTACAATACATATGTTTTTAAAATACATGAAGTGGGGCCTCCCTGGTGGCGCAGTGGTTGAGAGTCCGCCTGCCGATGCAGGGGATACGGGTTCGTGCCCCGGTCTGGGAGGATCCCATATGCCGCGGAGCGGCTGGGCCCGTGAGCCATGGCCGCTGGGCCTGCGCGTCCGGAGCCTGTGCTCCGCAACGGGAGAGGCCACAGCAGTGAGAGGCCCGCATACCGCAAAAAGAAAAAAAAAACAAAAACAAACAAACAAAAAATACATGAAGTGAAGATTGTTATCAGAAGGGACCTATTTGTATATATTCAGCCTGTTATAATGAAGACTTTCCTAACGTACTGAGGTTTTCCTAAGGTACTGAGAGATTGAGCCCCTCAATCTCTGAACTTAATATTTTCCAAGATGAAAGCAATAGGCAGAAAAATAAAGGTAAAAAGAAAATTGAGGATAGGAGATATAGAACATATGAAAATATAATAATTTAGGTAACTCTTTTAAACTAATAGATAATTTAAAAGATAAAAATATCATCATTATGCCAAAATGAAATGATAAAGCCCCAGGCAGAGTTCTATTAAGCAAAAATAATTATTAACTAGAGTTAATTGAATGTCTGTTGTGATTTACATAACTGGAACCCTCCCAATAATCTTTGAGGTTGGCAGTATCTCTGTTATAAATGAGAAAACAGGTTGGGAAGGTTAAGCTTCATGTGCAGAAGACATGAGTTTTATTCTTTCCAATCATCCCAAAGAACAAGAGCCGGGCTTTCCCTTCCATGTGACCAGATAAGCTCCCTAAGTCAAAGATGCAGCCTCTTTTCCTTGAACTTCTAAGAATTCTGGCTTAAAAAGGGGAGTAGGTGGTTGGAAATTCAGGCACTGGAGGGGACTCATTCAAATCTCAGGGCACAAGAGAGTGTCCTTAAAGTGGACAATCCATGGGAGATGAGCAGCCAGCTTTGGCTGAGAAAACCTGAGCCAGAGTCTCAGTCAAAGCCGGTTGATGTGCTCTTTGGAACGGGAAGAGGTGTTCTCTACCTCCTGGCCTGCCTGCCTGGATTAATGCTCTGTGGTCTCTAGTAGCCACGCCAACTCCTCAGACTCGTGCTTCCAGATCAAAGCCCCTCCTTTTCACATCTTTGCTCCTGCCCCAAGGAAACGCCTCATTTCCCTGCTTCACAGGTCTAACCTAGGTGACCTTCATAGAGGCTCAGGGCTCCCGTCTGGAAATGTCATCTCTCTCCATGCTGTCTCCAGTCCATGGCTGTAGGGTGCACCATAAGTCCAGCCTTGCTCACAGCCTACTTTTTTGATTAACAAACACTTATTGACAGTCCCAAACTAAAACTCACCTGGGCTTTCTTCGTGTTCCTGCTCTAATATCCTGATTCTCATCCAGGAGATTTGGATGCTGCTTACTAGAAAGAGATTTGTAATGAAAGGCAGAAAATAAATGCTCACTGGTATCATCTTCTACATTTATCCAAAATCACCTACAAGTCTCTAAGGTCAACAGTAGACATGACCTTTGAATCTAATCAACCAAGATATGCCATTTAAAACCATTTATTCTTTAGAATCAATTTGGCAATTTTTAGAGACAGACATTATTTTAATTTGCAATGGTTCTTGGAATATCCTTTCGGTCCTAAATCAAATCAACAAATATTCATTGACTGTTGATTAAATACTAGTAATTTTCTTCATTGATTTTTTGCTTTTTATACCTTGCTTGATGTTTTAAAATTTTTAAAGTGAGTTGAAAAAAGACATGAGAAACTAAAACCATGGTTAAAATGAAAAATTGAATTAAAAAGAATAGACACTATTGAAAAAATCCTTGTGTCTGAGTTTCTTAGAAGTCATGGTAAAAAGGGAACCATTATAAACTACATAGTTCTTGTTGTTTAATCTACTTCCAGAGGTTGAAAAAAAAATCCTGACTCTGGAATCTATTAATGGAACATCTATGTGAGAATTTTGGCTGTCAGCAGTGGTTTTCAAAATAATTAGGAAGAGTTTCTAGATGGTCTTGGGGAATATGTATCCCAGTGGGGATTTACTGAATACACTCTAATATAACTTATAAAAACCAACAAACTAGAATATGGTTTTATTAGCAGGATCTCAAAGCTACAGAAGCTCATTAATTCTCTTATTTTATCCCCAGATAACAATTTTAATCATAAAGGAATATAGTCCAGACATGAAAAATTCAGTTGATATAATGTTATATGTGAGAACAGTTCAAATAAAAGGAGGGCTGTTTAGCTGGTCTCTTAGGCCAAGAGTGGAGAGCTTTTCAATGAAGTTGCTCTGATTGTGCATCTTAATTCTGAAGAATGTGTGGCCATAACATTTTGGATCCAGTAAGGATGATGTCAGGAGTTTTACAGAGAGCAGCTGGGCTAAGAGAACAGTTGAGAGTGACCCCTAAACCTGATAAGAGGACCAAGCATCAGCACTAGGGCGGAGTTAGGAGCCTGAACAGCCCAGTGTGGAAATAGTCCATTAGAGCAGCAAGAGTCAGAAGGAAAACAGTGAATCAGAAGTAAAGGAACTGGAAATCCAGAAGGGAACGAGGTTGTATTACATTGGAGTCTAGGAAACAAAGTGATGCATTAAATAGGGATTTAGTCACTTCTGCAGTGGTACATTCAGGAGGCTAAAACTGGAGAAACCACCGACTCTTCCTGTTCAGTTTCCCTTCCATTAAATGATGTTTTGGTTGAGGATCAGGTGGATCAGCACAGACAGGAGGTTCATCTCCCTGTTTAGGAGCCCCTCCCTGAGACAAAAGGCTCCAGCAGTTTTATGGACTTGGGGGCCAGGAGGAGGGGGAGGGTTAGGGCTGTGAGTGGAAACTAGTGAGCACTGAGTCAGCATGGAGACAATATCTTTAAGCTTCCCCACCTCTTCCTCCTCTCAAAAAGGAAGCCTCAGAAGAGGACCTGAAGAAGATGTCCACCCAGGGCCTCCAGTCTAGGAATGGAGGCACCTGGACTAGGGATGCATCTAAGGACGTGGCCGGCCAGGGGTACCCAAGCCCTTGACTGCAAGTCCTCTTAGAGCCTGCCCCATACTGTCTGTGCACAAGTCTGCTGTGGGGAGGGCAGCTTTTCTCTGAGTAAAGCCTTTATAATTGCCTTTGATTGGACCTGAAAAGTCACACACAGGTTTTTAACCAGAAGCTGGCCTGCTCAGGAAGAAGCTAATGCACTCCCTTGCTGAGGCAGAAATTATCTATCCCGTTACTCTAAAGGCTGATTTCAATTATTTAGGCAAGTGCGAAGGAAGACAGGGCACTGCAAGTTACCCTGTGAGTCTAAAGGCTTTCATACATCATAAGCCTGTTATGATTACTGTTATCATCATGGAACTATGTATAGTTCACAGTATTTAATACTTACAAAGGGATCTGCATTCGCCTGTTGCCTATTTCCCTGTTATATCAGCCCTTGCTGTGAAGTCACGTTCCACTAATTTGGAATGTACACACTGAATGCCTGTTGGTAACTTTACTTTTTCCTGCAGCCAACCAGAGAAAAGCTGTTACAATGCTGTCCCTAGAGAACCAGCAGGACTCGTGTCCTTTCTGTAGGCTTAGAGCTCCTGGGATGCCTGTGGGGTTAGCATCACCTTTTTACTATCTCTACAAGAGGAGAAGGAGTCTCCTTTCCAGGGAGCAGTAGGGTGCACAGTTATCCTTGGCTGACCTAGGGCACCACATCCAGAGGGAGACCCGCCTGGCACTCCTAGACACATCACCTTAGCGGAATCCTCCCTGGGGCCTCCATATTCCAGTTATCCAAAAATAGATACTTTGGGCTTAGACCAAGGAACTGGGACAGGTTTTTAGAAATTCAACCAGGGCCACTGGTGGAGAAAATACCTGAGAGTGTTTATGAATCTGGACCTTCATGTGAGGATTTACCAAACCAGAGAAGTAAAAATAGCTGGTAGTCAACACAAGACACAGTGCCCTAAACTGAAGGACAGAAATTGCTTGTGAAAGATGAAGAGGTGAATCAGAAGTAAAGGACCTGGAAATCCAGAAGGAAACAAGGTTGTATTACATTGGAATCTAAGAAACGAAGTAGTGCATTAAATAGGGACTTAGTCATAGGTAGGAAGAAATAGTAAAGAGCATGCTTGTCAAGAAAGATGTACTCCTCATATGTGTCTTAACAAAAAATCAGCTCAGGTGTCTATGGCTTTGTTTTGTATTTCACGTACTGTTCAGACAGCTCCAAATAGCTAAAATTTTAATAAAGTTTATGTCTGAGTCTGCTCTTCTACTGTTATATGAATTTTACATCTGTGATTACAAACCTTATCTGGTTTGAAACTCTGCCTGTATCCTATAAATGTTGACAGAAATTAATCACAGAAGTGGGTTGACACTTCTGGCTAGTGAGTGGAAAAACTCCTCTGAGAATTTGGAATGTTTAGCCTGTACACTGCATACTTGTGGCATGAAAATTCATGTTATCTTGAAATGCAAGAAGCCCATGGTAAAAATGTATTATAAATAGTCCCAGAATGGTAAAAACCAAAGGACCCTGGTATATACAGATGCAAAATTGTCCCTGGGAATATCTCCATGATTGATGCATTCTGTATATGGTAGCTCTTGCCATAGATATTCTAGAATTACAAAGCTCATAGGGAAGCAAATTGCCTTGAGAAAGAGTCCACAAAAACAAAACACAGTAATATATTGCCGTATGGATTATATAATAGAAAAATGCAAATAGATTGCCAATTAAATGAGATTTAATTGTTCAAAGGGTAAAAAGAAGGAAAAGAAATCTAATGGCAAGATCTAAATGTTATAAAACGAATAACTGGATTGTAAATAGAATCAAAGAGGAATTCTAGAGATTAAAATATGGTCTTTGAAATTAAAATAAAACATTGGAAGAGTTCAACATCAGACTGAAAACAGAGGATGAAATTAATGAATTGGAAGATTAATCTATAGAAATCCAGAGTAAATATAGGAAAGATGTGAATTACAATTTAAAAATAAAAGGGAATAGAAGAGATGTTTTAAAAATATGTCTAGTAGGAGTTTAAGAAGAGAATAGAGCAAGTGAAGTTAAGAAAATATTTAAAGACATAATGTATTTTTTTAATTAAAGAAACTAATAAGATTTCAGATTTAGAAAAAATGATAAATAAAATGATAAATAATGATAAATAAAAGTCATGCATTGACACCTCATAGTGAAACTGTATAATGTCCATAATAATGAGAAAATGTTAGAAGCTTCTAGAGAGAAGATATAGATTATTTACATAAGGTTAAATAGGGGGCATCTATTTTTATTAATAAACAAAAAATCCTTGAATATATAATGAATAAAACTTCCAAAGGCCTGAATTAAATAATTGTCAACTGTCAACTATATGAGAAAAACTCATTCAAGATCAAATACAAAATATTTTCTTGAAACAACAAAACATACATTTTAAAAATTATACACCCATGTTGAAATAAGCAACAAGTAATTGAATCTACACATTTCAATAGTGAACAAAGAAGAAAGAGTGAGCAAAAGAATTTCTAAAATATCTGACATTGGGTAAACCTAAATAAGTATCAATCATAAAATTGTATAATGAATTATTAATTGTAAGTTTAAATGTTAAATTAGGGATTTAAAAATTAAGTGGAACTACCCGTAAAATATAAGTTGATACTGATACTTTGGAGAAGAATTGGCAATAGTAAAGTTGAAGATGTATATACCTTTCAAAATTGCAGTGACATTTCTTGGTCTATGCAGGTGTTGAATATGGATGTGAATAAGAAATCTGTACATTTTCCAGACAAGAGGAAATGACTTAGCAAAAGACTCCGGAGTAAAGGCTTAGATTAGCAGTAGTTAGGAATGAATTCTTGTTTTCTGAGGAAGAACCCAAGCCCACGTTCTTGTTTTTATTCATCAGTGAAAATAAGGCTTGGCATAATTCAGTATGCCTAGAGTAGGGGCCTTCTGTAAAGCAATATTAAGTGTCAGAATTTTAAAATCTGTTCATGATTCCAGGGGAGGATTCTGGAATTGAGGATTTCATAATTTCATGTAGAAGTTACCTACAAAATCCTGTTATCCCAAGAATCAACTAAAATATCTCTTTGTAATAAGTATTAGATATTTCTGAATCATTTCAACCATGTAACAGACATATCCATCCATTAGATGGTAATTAATTTCTTAGATAAAGGATATTTTTCCTGGTAGAATTTTATTTTGTCTTTGGGGTTTTATGCCCTATTGGAACTAACATGTCAAGAGGTATACAGAACCCTCTTGAGAACTAACTAAATCTAGTGAATACAATAGCAAGTGGTCTATGTACAGTATGAGTGCTTAACCTCCTAGAAGAAATTAAATTCTTTAAGTAGATTTTAAATACTAAAATAAATAAAATACGACTCTAGGAATTTTTAGGGCATTGCAATTAAGGTGTATCGTTGATCTCTCCACGTAAAAGTGAAGAGATACTTCTAAAGAACGCAGATCCCAGGCCGACCTGAGGTTGGGTCTTTTTTTTTTTTTTATTGACATACAGTTAATTTACAATGTTACTTTAGTTTCAGGTGTACAGCAGAGTGATTCAGTTATATATATTTAGTTTTTCCAGCACTGCATACTGAAGAGACTATCTTTTCTCCATTGTAGATTCTTGCCTCCTTTGTCATAGGTTAATTGACCATAAGAGTGCATGTTCATTGCTGGGCTCTCTATTCTGTTCCATTGATCTATGTGCCTGTTTTTGTGCCAATTCCATACTGTTTTGATTACTGTAGTTTTGTAGTATAGTCAAAGTCAGGGAGTGTGATTCTTCCAGCTCTGTTCTTCTTTCTCAAGATTGTTCTGGCTATTCAGGGTCTTTTGTGTTTCCATACAAATTAAAAAAAATTTTTTTTCCAGTTCTGTGAAAAATGGCATGGGTAATTTGTTAGGGATTGCATTGAATCTGTAGATTGCCTTGGTCATTTTAACAACATTGATTCTTCCAATCAAAGAACAAGGTATATCTTTCCATCTGTTTGTGTTGTCTTTGATTTCTTTCATCAGCGTCTTACAGTTTTTGGAGTACAGGTTTGAAGAAATACCTCTAAAGAAGGCAAATCATAGTCCAACCTAAGGTTGGGTGATTTTTGGCATTTCAGTTGGCCAAATGCAGATAACAAGATTTGGGGGAGAAGCCAGGGAACGGTCCTAGTATTGGTTGTCCCCAGAGTTGCATAAGAACGGACACTCACAGAGAAGACGATATGAAGATGTCTTCAGCAGATGAATCAAGACAATATCACAGCACAGGACGTGACTCAGGGCCACTTGTAAACTATTCAGCTGAAACGTGGCTCACATCTTGTAAACAGCAGCCCAGTGATCCGGTTGAATAGTGGGTAGCTTTGTCACTCAAAATTTTTGCAACTCTGCAGACAAACCACTTAACAGAGACAGACATCAGTCTCTCAGTAATGTCTCTCAGTGCTGAAGAACAAGTGCCTCTGGACTGAAACAGTTCAAATGACTGTGAGATAGAAGTGAATCAAATGGCTGAGAACCAAAAGGAGTCAAGACTCAATTCACTGCCTGGTTGGACTGACCAAAGGCAGCCAAGGCCTGGAGGTCTGAGCAGAAGGCCAAAGCTCTCAAGGAGGGAGAGGGTTGAGGTCACTTCATTGGCTTCACTGGGTGAGACCAAGGATGCAGATCTTGGTGGGATCTCAAGAAAAGGGTCAAAAGAAAAACTCATAAACATTTTAGCACTGTAAATTAAAAAAAAAATTTGTTTAAATTTTCTGAAGGAAAGAACTTGTCAAATAAAGAGAAAAATAAATGATATAACTTTAATTCAAATTTGACCATGAATTGGTAGGATGTTTCCATCTTTGAAAAGTAAGAACCTTTCCTCTTTTCCATGGCTTGTCTTGGAATGTAGCACTTTCAGGAGGTTCTTCCTTTTTTCCCCTTTTTGGTTATTTTTGGAATGCAAGGCTTTTGATAATATAAGCCTTTGTTTTTCAGCTGTATTGTGTGATTTGTTCATTGTTGGACAGGACTAGGCTAAGACTAAAAGCGTTAGATTTTCTTTTCTCTGTTTGGAATAACCTACTGAAGAAGTGAATTGTACTCAACAGTTGATTATAGTGAGACAAGGAAATAAAAAATAGTTGGAAAAATTATTGGAGGCCGTTAATAGAACTGTCATTATAATTGATGTATCAAAATTCTTCAGAGAAGATGGGATGAAATATGGAAAAAATATTTGAAGAAAGCAGGGATGGTACTTTCACAATATTTAGTTAGTCACTAGCATTTTTTAAAAATCAAAGGAAAAAGTACATCTATTTCAGGATGTGATACAATAGTCAACAAGTATTTTCTGCCAAAAATCTTCCTAGAGAGCTGTAGGAGCACTCCAACCCTACCAGAGCTGCCAGTTATTTATAAAATAACCTTAAGTTTAAAGAGGGCTTTGATTGTACGGAATTGAATTGTACAGATCTCCAAATGCTTTCTACTCTAAATTCCATGTTTGAGAAAAAGGGTTTATGCCTGCTTTTTGCTGGTTGACACACAGCTACAGAAATTATCCTTTTCAATAAAATTTTGCAAATTGGGCTGGTACTTTTGAATATCTGAATAGACTGACATCCATACTCCTTAAGAAAAACAGGACCCCTGTTACTTATGACTCAACTTGGTACATTCTGGGCTAAGCCCATCTATAAGAAAAGGAAAGGGGGCTACAGTAAAATTATTTTCTCATCTTGACCTTTTCAAGGATACAGTTTTTAAAAATATTTTCTAGGATTAGTAACCATGCGCAAGATGAATTCAGAGGCTATGTTTCCCCCACTGTGGTTGGAAATCCCATTTGGAAGCTTTGAAGAGTTTTCTTCTTGCAGGTAATCCAGTGGTGATCACTTCATTAGATGATCACTCAGAAGAATTTTGATTCAGTGATTATGGAGTAAAACAAATTGTGGGTGTCAAACTTTTATCATCCTGAAAACATATATGAAAGAACGTTTTTCATTTTGGGGCAATAAAACTAATCAGACCAATTAGCTGAGTCTTAAAATTTTACACTATCAAGGATAGAAATGATGCAAGCCGCCTCTATGTTAATGTCAAAACCACACACTTAAATATATAGGTTTAGAAATCAAAATATTTAATTTTTCATAGATAAGTGTTGGTTTTAATTCATTTTGAAATTTTACTAAACATGAAAGAGTAAAGAAAGCATGACCTTAATTTAATGAAAATTTTTAATTTTTCTCTTTACTAGAAAGGTAGTGTTTTTCCCTTTCTCTCATTCTAATTTTAATATAATTTAGAATTTGAGATTTTGGATTCATATTACTAAAATATTCACTATAAATTTTGAATTTTATATTAATATTTTATTAAATGAATGGGAAATAATTGAAATGCTGAGTGGGAGAAAATATTTGCAAATGATATTACTGATAACGGGTTAATATTCAAAATACATAGACAGCTCATACAACTCAACATCAAAAAAGCAAACAACGTGATTGAAAAAGGGGCAGAAGACCTGAATGGACATTTTTCCAAAAAGGACATGCAGATGGCCAAGAGACATGTGAGAATATGCTCAACACTGTTAATCATCAGGGAAATGCAAATCAAAACTACCATGAGGTATCACCTCACACTTGTCACAATGGCTGTCGTCAAAAAGACAACAATTAACAAGTGTTGGCAAGGATGTGGAGAAAAGGGAACCCTATTTCACGGTTGATAGGAATATAAATTGATGCAGCCACTGTGGAAAACAGTATGGAGGTTCCTGAAAAACTAAAAATAGAACTGCCATATGACCCAGCAATTCTCCTCCTGGGTGTTTATCCAAAAAACCCCAAAACACTAATTTGAAAACATACATGCACCCCAATGTTCATAGCAACATTATTTACAATAGCCAAGACATGGGAGCAACCTAAGTGTTCATTAACAGATGAATGGATAAAGAAGATGTGGTATAGGGATATTACTCAGCCATAAAAAAGAATGAAATAATGCCATTTGCAGCAACATGGATGGACTTGGAGGGTATTCTGCTTAATGAAATAAGTCAGACAGAGAAAGACAAATAATGTATGGTATCACTTATATGTGAAATAAAAAAATGAAACAAACTAGTGAATATAGCAAAAATGAAATAAATTTTGAATTTTCGTATTAATTATTTTTGAAATCGCATTTTTATAACTACAGTAAGATACTTTGGGAGTTGATTTTATATTTTAGGGTTTCTGCTCACTGTCTATCTTTGTTACTTGTATACATTCTAGAATTCTTTATTTTGATTCATCTCTCACCTAGAATATTTACGTGAGTGATTTTACATGTCTTGCCTTTTTAAGAATGTTTTGTTTCACTTGAGTGTAAATAGATCTTATTTGCACTGCATCCAGTATGTTTTTAGACTCAGCAAGTATTTTTTTTTCTCAGTAGTTTCACACTCTGATCTCATTTTTCTCACTTGAGGAATTTATGCTGAAGCACTATATATGTAAGATTTTACTTAATCTTGTTGAATCTATTACCTAAAATTTTTCTGCAATTTACTTTTGCTTTTGATGTGACATTTATTCTTAGGTAATTTCGTTTCTTTTTTTAAAAAAAATATTTATTTATTTACTTATTTGGTTGTGCCAGGTCTTAGTTGTGGCAGGCAGGCTACTTAGTTGCAGCTCGTGAGCTCCTTAGTTGTGGCACATGGGCCCCTTAGTTGTGGCATGTGAACTCTTAGTTGCATGTGGGATCTACTTCCGGGCCCCCTGCATTGGTAGCACGGAGTCTTATCCACTGCGCCACCAGGGAAGTCCCTGGTAATTTCCTTTCTTGAATTGCATGGTTTCCAAACATCCAAGATCATTTTTGTTGTTGGCAAATCTATCTGTGAGTGTCACTTATTTAATTGGTGTTACTTGGTGTGGTATAGACACATGTTGTAGCAAAAGGAAAATATAGTACTAGAAAAAAACAGTTCTTAAAATCAGACATTTCATTTCTACGTCTTTGTACATAGGTAGTACAATGACCGTATAAAATGTTAAGTTGTGCATGTGAATCTGAGTTCAGAAATCTTTTCTTTTTCTTCTTAAACATTCTGACATTTTCCCCCCAGCACTGTGAATGCTGTTTGAATTAGATATTTCAATAGAAGTCAAAGAGGTAGTTACACAGGTTGCGTTGTAAGTTTGCCTTAGGAAACCTCTTGCAAAGACGTAACGGTCCACACATTTACTCATAAACTCTTAATGAAATGGATTGACAGTTACAGCTCAATTCAGACAGGTAGATGACCAAAGCAAATGGGACCCTCGTAGGGTCCTCTGTTTTTGAAGTGTTCTAGCACAGAGCTTTCTATGATAACAAGCACCTGTGTGTTGAGAGTTAACTTACTTCATTATATTTTTCTTTTATCAAGTGGCTTTTTTATTTTTATTTTTTAAGCTCTAAAATGACAACTACTTAGTCTCCTAATTATTGAGACACAGTTATTGGAACTACAAAGAGCCCAGAGCTTTTGAGTATCAGAAGAAAAATGTCAGAACTTCATCACTGTGGAGACCCAGAAATGGATAATTTAACCATGATTAGTGGCATTTGTTTTAAAAAAGAAAAGATGAATAATTAATGGTTAGATAGTTTTCTAAGAAGCTTAAAGAAATAATGAGCATGGTTCCTCAAGGTTTAGGTACATGATTTTTTTTATTATATAACCAACATATAACTTAGATGTTAAATGGGACCTGCTTGCCGGGAATTTGGATAAACTTTGTGTGGACTCCTCAACTGTATGAAATATAAGAGCTGAGGGACTATCTCAAAATTTCTGCGCTTTACATGGTGAGGTTATATTCTGAACTGTTCTTGGAGCTCCATACACTTTACTTATACTATCTCTTTGTTTTCCTTCTGTTTGGGGATTAACACAAAATTGTCACCTTATGTTACAGAGAAAATTTCTGCAAAAGATGAAGATCCTTGGTGTCTCACATTCAATACCCAAGGCTTTGTTAGAGTGTTTTCCCCTCAAAAATTTTAGTTCTCTTTCTAAGTGGTGTTCTGATAACAGCTGTTAATATAATAGTGTTAAGATGGTGATTAAATATTCGGAGGAAAACCTTTTAGAATAACATTTGAAAGGTACAGAACTGATATTTCTGAAAAATGCCAAAAGTGATCAAAAGAACTTAAGGATTGTTTTTAGGTTGAAGTACATAGAGAAGAGCTTAATGAAGGTGGTACAGAATTAGTAGATTATAGAGAATAAGCAAAATTCACCTCCTAATCTTCATTTTCTCAGACTCACACTATTAGTGATGTATGGCTTTGGTCGTAAGTACTGGTTGGCTGAGTCGATAGTGAGAAACGAACGATGACTCTAAAGAAGAATACATTTCCAAGTCTGGATTATTTCCGTTTCAGGACACCAAAAGATTCCTTGACGTGTAAGAACAGAACCACTAATATTAATCCTAAAGTAATAATGGAAATAAAATGAATTTTTGTGGCACTTTCAAAATGGTGGAAAAGACAAATGGATGCTAGAACAGGAAGTAAATGTCCTAGGAAATTTTAAGCTGTGTTATTAAATAAAAGAAGTCTGAATACTACGAAAATACAAAATGCTAGTGAAGAGTAGGAATGTCTCATGAAGAATATTAATGCCCAATTAATTTCATTTTCTTTTCAAGAAAGATTATCTTGACTAGATCAAAGCAATGTCAAAGAATATACAGGATTTCATCTAAACCTCTGTTTCTAACTCTTACAGTTAAAATTGAGTAGAAGATGTGAATTACATGTCTGTAAGTACTAATTTATTGAAAAATAGTTGAAAGGGTCTATTTTTAATAAGTTGGTATCAACCTAAGAGGAATATAAATGCTAACCTATACTGCTGTATAACTGGCTCTTCCTCAGGTTTCACATGTTCTATTCCGTTGTTATCTTATAATTTTATTACTATCTAAAAGCATATTCACTTAATTTTTAGGCAAGACAAAGCTGAAGCAAACAGTCAATACATTGAACACTTACTTCAACATTAGGTTTTTAAAGGATTGACTCATCATCCAAAATTAAAAGGAGATAATTTAGTATCAGAGAACATATTGCCCTGCAGTAATGTGTTTTTTTTTTTTTTTAATTCCACAACTTAAGGAAACTTGGCAAAACTACAGTCCATGTGTGAAAGTCTGGGGGTTTTAACTGACTGATATGTCAAGTCAACACTAAGACAAACTTAAGTGTTGAAATATATTATCTAGACCAAGAAAAGCAGCACCAACATTGCCCTCTCCTGCAGTCCACACACAAGTGGAGGATGTGTCGAGTGTTGAAGAAAGACGTTAACTTACAGAGCTGCAAAAATTAAAATAGTCTTGGCTGGAAATTAGAAAGATATGCCAATGAAATAGAATACAATGGCTAAAAAACAGACTAATGTATGTAAAATATTTCAGTATGTGATAAAGTAAATTTTAATTGGTGGATAAATGATGAATTTAATCAATAAAAGGTCTAGGGACAAGTGATTAGAAACCCGATAGATAATTATCTCTGGCAAATACCTTATCCAGATACACAACAGTTGCAATAAAGATTTAGATGAAATAAAACAATAAACATAAAGTCACTGAAAAAAGATCGAATGTTCTTAAGCTGGGGAAGAAATTTCTGAGCATGACAATAAATACAGAAATGACAATTCTCTCTTTTTAATATGAAATCAACATAGTTTTAAAATTTAAAACTGCATTTTCCAATATGGTAGCCACTGTTCACATGTAGCTATTGAGCACTTGTAAGCTGGCTTGTCCAAATTGACATGTGCTGTAAGTGTGAAATACACACTGGATTTTGTAAACAGTACCAAAAAAGATACTAAAACAACAGTAATTTTTTAACATTAATTACACTTTGAAATTATAACATTGAGTATATACTGGAGTACATATACAATTAAAATTAATTTCACTTGTTACTTTTTACTCTATGTAACAGCTAGAAATTTTTAAATTGCATATCTGGCTCTCATTATATTTCTGTTGGACCACATAGTTAAAAAAGCATTTCTTTTCTAATTTTAGATTGATTCCTTTCCCATATATGACATTTTTTTTTTTTTTGCAGTACGCGGGCCTCTCACTGTTGTGGCCTCTCCCGTTGTGGAGCACAGGCTCCGACGCGCAGGCTCAGCGGCCATGGCTCATGGGCCCAGCCGCTCCGCGGCATGTGGGATCTTCCCGGACCGGGGCACGAACCCGTGTCCCCTGCATCGGCAGGCGGACTCTCAACCACTGTGCCACCAGGGAAGCCCCATATATGACATTTTTAATGACTCCTTTGGGGACACAAGTTACAGATTTCCTAAGCTCCGCCCTCCCCATTTGGCAGGGCACTGGGCAAGGGGATGGGGGAGGTTCTTTGCAATAAGCTTGTCTAGGGTGGAGTCAGAGGGGATCCTCTTCTCTTTCTGCTCATGAGTACTTTAGTTTCCATGCTGCCTCTTTCAGTGTTTCTCCAAATTCTGCTATTTGTTCCCTATAGTTGGGGGGGGTCTGTATTTTTTTAATATTGGGAGTTGAGGTGGTTTCGGTGTCAATGCGTGCACTGTGTTCATGTCACTGCTGACATTTAAACTCCCCACATGGGGAATGGAGGACAAAGCCATCACGCGGCCACTGCCCCAGCAATGGTTCCCTTTCCCTATCGCAGACACGCGGCCTCCCCTGGGAGTCTCACAGCTGGGTGTGATGTGACCAGCTCTGTTAGTGCCTCTCACTGGGGTCAAATGAACTCATGACCCTGGCTGGCTAAGAAAGGCACCCTGTGGCATCACAGACATTCTTGAAATAGGACATTTCCAAAGCCATCATCCCCTCAGGGATGTGCCTGTATGTGGGTTCCTGCTGAGCTTCATTTGATCTGTGGCCCAAGCAACTTTCCAAGCATGTGTGAGAGCGTTTGATGGTTGTCCATTCTTCTACTTATTCTCTCCGTCAGCTGTTTATTTTAGAGTTTGTTGAGTATTACCAGCATCTCATGCTAAGAAAGATTTTAAACTATATTTCTATTCCTTGTATTATTCCTTTGAGAGCTGAGAATGGTGAGGATAGGGAGAAAAGTTAAAAGCAAGATCTCGGATCAACAGATCAACACAGACAAATTTGTCTGGAAAATGTTTCCCAGTTACAATGCCATTTCAAAGCACACCTTCATGTTTTAGCTGCAAAGTACGTTATAGTTTGTAATTCTAAGGGAAGTCAAAAGAGAAAATGTGTAGAAAATATAATGGGATCTTCTTGCTTTAATTTTTAGTTAATACTAATACAGCAAATATATTTTTTTCTAAAATGACTTAAACAAGGAGAAATATATCAAAATATTTTAAAAGTAGTGCTTTAGGGCTTCCCTGGTGGCGCAGTGGTTGAGAGCTGCCTGCCGGTGCAGGGGACAGGGGTTCGTGCCCCGGTCCGGGAAGATCCCACATGCCGTGGAGCGGCTGGGCCCGTGAGCCATGGCCGCTGAGCCTGCACGTCCGGAGCCTGTGCTCCGCATTGGGAGAGGCCACAACAGTGAGAGGCCTGCGTACCACAAAAAAAAAAAAAAAAAAGTAGTGCTTTAGATTTTTTTTTTTTAATTTACATCAAGTATCAAACTATTTTAAAGAAAATTAAATTAATCTGATTATTTTTCCAGAGGATTGTTCTGTTTATATTATTTTAAGGTAGCATAGATATATGTGTGTATGACTTCTAATATCACTTATTTGTTCGAGAGAAATTGTTTCTATTAATGTGCTGCAAGCAAACTGTTATTATAGACTAATAAAGATTCAAGAGTCAACTGTTAATTTTAAAGCAAACTTCATAGAACAAAAAGCAATGTAACAAAGTATCTCAGTGATGTAGTTCCAACTCTCCCCTAACCCCTCCTCCCCATGTCCACCCAGGCATCTGACCCACAAGCCCTATCTTTCAGCCATGGTTTCTCTTCCAGCTGAAGACTAATAGAAAAGTAAATCAACAGCATTATGCCCCAAAGTAATAGCATATTGCATGAAGTTTTACTGTAATTGAGTCATTTTAGATTGTTTCCATTACAGTTTTCTATTACCAGTAATCAAAGCAATGAAAGCTAGCGTCCACTGAGACCTCAGTGTGTGACAGGCAGTGTCGTTAAGAGCCATATATATATATATATATATATATATATATATATGAACTCTCTTTGTCCTCATAACCAGCCTATGAAGTAGAACTGTACTCTCCCTCTATTAGCGGGGCGTCTGGTAAGATGGGAACCTCAGCACACCTAAGTGAATTTTATAATATACTCTATATCAGACTGCCATAAATATGTTTTATTATTGTTGTTGATTTTGCCAACTTCCCAGAGTAATTCTTGAATGTAATCAATGTCAGTTTTTTGGTTTGAAAATTATATCTTGAAACAACTCAAGGAGAGGTGTCAGTGGTGGTGGAGAAAAGTTGTTTTCCTTGATTGTAAATTTCCAATAAGCAGTGATTTTATTTTTTTTCCCTTTCTGAACCAAGCCTACTTCTGAAATGAGAAAACCAGCAGAGTTTCTAGCATTACTCCAAACTTTTTGACTTTTACTTGAATGGCAATTTCCTGCGTGTGTGAGATACATAGATAAAACTCTCTTTTTTTTGTTATGATCCCATCACATCTCCTATTCCCAATAAAGTTATTTCCATGCTAGGGACATGGCCTTAATAAGAATTGTGATATGAAAGCATAGTATGGGCTGTGTAAATAGTATGTGAATATTGATTCCAATATTAAACTATTGTATTTCTTGATAATGCTAGAGAAAATGTAATTCACAGTATATTCATGAAAGGGCCAAAATAACGTGCGGGGTCATTTTTTATTGTGCGTTTGTGGTTCATATCAGTTTGAGTCTGTAAGAGCTGTATTTTTCTCCATTAGAAAGGCTTATCTCATTCTAACATGGCATTTCAGATTTATTTCAGTGCGCTAATTGTAGTAACAGAAATATGATTTTATTTTAACACACTTTAGAAAGCTAAATGGACTCATTATTGGGTTATTATCACGTTCTAATTCTGAATTCCAGTGGGTTTTTTATGGAATGAGCTCCAGTACATTCAGAAATGCAGGAGAAAGGGACATATTCAGAAACAAGTAGTTGGCTAATGTGTTAGTTATCTTGTAACCATTTTCTTGGCCATTTGTCGTATCATCCTGAAAAACCATATAATTATTCATTTACCACCCAGTTTTAGATTGTGCTGTATCCTCACCAGAAGTCAGCACGTTTTTGCTGCATAGGGTCAAAGGATCAACCTTTTAGGCTTTGCAGACCATGAAGTCTCTGACGCATCTACTCAACTCTGTCCTTGTCACAAAAACCGTCGTGGAAGATACATAAATGAAAGGGCATGGGTGTATTCCAATAATACTTTATTCACAACATCAACACACAGGCTGCTCCAGACTAGGGCTTCTCAAACGTCCATGTGCATAAGAGTCTCCTGCAGAGATTCTGATTCAGTAGGTCTGAGGTGGAGCACAAGAATTTGAGCTTTGAACTGGTTCTGCCTCTGAATTCAGCTATGTGACTGAAACATTCTGCACCTCAGTTTCCAGAAATATAAAAAGAACCTGAGTGTCTTCCCTACCTGCTTTGCACACTCGTCATAAAGATCAAGTAGAATAAATCTGTGCCATGTAATATGTAGTATACACATTTGGTGAGGGTTTCTGCTCACCTGTTGATATATGTTTTTCCCAATTATAGACATTAGAATCTTAATTATATAAGTTATAATAGGACTATAACAAGGTCTACTTTAAATATCCTCGTTCCACAGTTTTCAAAAGAATTTTAAGATGTATTGGCTTCCTACTGTTGCTGTAACAAATTACCACACACTTAGTAGCTTAAAACAACACAGATTTAGTATTTTATGGTTCTGGATGTCAGAAGTCTGAAATGAGTCTTACGGGATGAAAACTAAGGTATCAGCAGGACCAGGTCCTTCTGAAGCTCTAGGAGAGAATCACCTTGTCTTTCTTTTCCCAACTGTAGAGGCTACTCCATTCCTTAAATCAGTGCCCCACATCACATCCCCTTTTATGCTTCTCTCCCCATCCCCTCTTGTCTTATAAGGACCCTTGTAATTACATTGGGCCCACCTGGGTAATCCAGGATTATCTCCTCATCTCAAGATCCTTAACTTGATCACATCTGTTAAGTTCTTATTACCATGTAAGATAACCTATTCACAGGTTCTGGGGACTAGGATATGGACATCTATGGAGGCCATTATTCAGCCTAACACATTAGGGCACTAGCAAGGTAACAAAATGTGAATTGAGTTTCTGGTGGAAAGAGATGGATAAATAGATAGGGACCAAAATCCTGAAGCTTTCCTTGCCAGAGTTAACCACGTTTTAGGATCCCTGAACAAACGGGTTCTTTTCTTGGGAGGATGCTTTGCCCCAACCTGACCAAATAGTGCCTTGGTGGGATGAGCCTTCCTAAGTTGCCTACACCTCTGCCTCAGCTGTAGGCAAGTCTAAGCTGCTTATCACATTGTGGGCCAGTGGACATTTTAGTACCTTCTCCCACAAGCTGAGGTACATTGTACTTCAGCCTTCTGTATTTTATTTAGTACTTTGATGATAATGGGAGATGGGTTTAGACAGAGAAGGCCAAGGCATCGTGGGAGAAATTCCAGGCTTCCATCTAAGCCTCAGTAGTCTGACCCTTAGTTCAATCCTAATGTTTCTGGAGAGAAAAGATTTCCCCCATGGAAGTGCTCCAGGTCTGTCATCCTGTGTCAGCATTTAGGAATAAAAAAAGGAGTATCAGAGGCTTCAAAAAGATAAAATGAAAACTAAAATAAAATGCTCATTTGGTCCAAAAATATCCTTTTCCTTGACCCATCTATGTGAACAGATCCTCTCTTTAAAGAACAGAGCAACAAAATCCAGTCAATAGGCAGAAAACACACATTGCTTATTTGAACACAAAAATTCTGTTATTTGAAAATAGGTAACTTAGTCTTTTTTTGTTTTTATTTTTATTGAAGTATAGTTGACAGGTAGTATTATATTAATTTCAGGTGTACAACATAGTGATTCAACATTTAAATATATTATGATATGATCACTACAGTAAGTCTAGTAGCCATCTGTCCTCATACAAATGTATTGCAGTATTATTGACAATATTCCCTGTGCTGTATATTACATCCCCATGACTTATTTATTTTTTAACTGGAAGTTTGTATCTCTTAATCCTCCTCACCTATTTTGCTCATCCCCTCATCCTCCTCCCCTCTGGCAAACTCCAGTTTGATCTCTATATCTATGATTCTGTTTCTGTCTTGCTTATTTGTTTTGTTTTTTGTGATAACACATGTAAGTAAGATCACGTGATATGTGTCCTTATCTGTCTGACTTATTTCACTTAGCTTAATACCCTCTAGGTCAAACCATGTTGTTGCACATGGCAAGATTTCATTCTTTTTTATGGCTGAGTAATGTTCCACTGTATATGTATATACCACATCTTCTTTATCATTCATCTATCAATTGACACTTAGATTGCTTCCATATCTTGGCTATTGTAAATAATGCTGCAGTAAACACGTGGGTGCATATCTCTTTTGGAATTACTTTTTTTGTTTTCTTCAGGTAAATATGAGAAGTGGAATTGCTGAATCATACAGTAGTTCTAATTTTTTATTTTTGAGGACTCTTTTTTACTGTTTTCCATGGTGGCTGCTTCAAATTACAGTCCAACCCAACAATGCACACGTGTTCTCTTTTCTTCACATTTTTGCTAACACTTGTTATTTATTGTCTTTTTGATAATAGCCATTCTGACAGGTGTGAGATGACATGTCATTGTGGTTTGATTTGCATTTCCTGATGATTAGTGATGTTGAGCATCTTTCGATATGTCTGTTGGTCATTCTATGTCTTCTTTAGAAAAATGGCTATTCGGGTCATCTGCCCATTTTTAAATTGTTTTTTTTTTTTTTTTTTTGATGTTAAGTTGTATGAGTTCTTTGTATATTTTGGTTATTAACCTCTCATCAGACATATCCTTTGCAAACATTTTCTCCCATTCAGTAGGCTGCCTTTTTGTTTTGTTCACGGTTTCCTTTGCTGTGCAAATCTTTTTAGTTGGATGCAGTCCTATTAGTTTATTTTAGCTTTCATTTCCTTTGCCTAAAGAGAGAGATCCAACAAATGACATCAAGAGCTTACTGCCTACGTCTTTTCCTAGGAATTTTGTGGTTTAAGGACTTACATTTAAGTTTTTAATCTATTTTGAGCTTATTTTTGTATATGGTGTAAAAAACTGGTCTAGTTTCATTCTTTTGCCTGTAACTGTCCAGTTTTCCCAACACCACTTGTTGAAGAGGTTGTCTTTTCCTCATTTTATGTTCTTGCCTATTTTATCATAGATTAATTTACCACATAAGCATGTGTTCTTTTCCAAACTATTTTGTCCCGTTGATCTATCTGCCTGTTTTTGTGCCTGGACCATACTATTTTGATTACTGTAGGTTTGAAGTATAGTTTGAAATCAGGGAGCATGATACCTCCAGCTTTGTAGTTCTTTCTCAAGATTGCTTTGGCTATTCAGGGTCTTTTGTGGTTTCATATAAATTCTAGGATCATTGCTCTATTTCTGGGAAAAATACTATTGGTTTTTTGATAGAGATTGTGTTGATTCTGTAGATTGCCTTGGGTATTATTAACATTTTAACCATATTAATTCTTCCAATCCATGGACACAGTGTACCTTTCCACTTACATGTGTAGTCTTTAATTTCTTTCATCAATGTTTTATACTTTTAAGAGTACAGGTAAAAGACCTGTACTCTTATTTAATTTAAATTAAATAAATATAATTTATTTCTAGGTATTTTTTTTCTTTTTGATACAATTGTAAATGGGATTGTTTTCTTAATTTCCCTTTCTGATAGTTTGTTTTTAGTATATAGGGATGCAACAGATTTCTGTATATCAATTTTGTAACCTGCAACTTTACTGAATTCACTTATTAGTTTTAATAGTTTTATGGTGACATCTTTAGGATTTCCGTATATAGTATCATGTAACCTGCAAACAGTGATAGCATTATTCTTCCTTCTAATTTGGATTGTTTTTTGTCTGATTGCTGTGGTTAGGACTTCCTATACCATGTTGAATATAAGTGGTGAGAGTAGATGTCCTTGTCTTGTTCCTGGTCTTAGAGGAAATGCTGTCAGCTTTTAACAATTGATAATAATGTTAGCTGTGGGTTTGTCATATATGGTCTTTATTACATTGAGGTATGTTCCTTCTATACCCACTTTGTTGGGAGTTTTTATAATAAGTTGATGTTGAATTTTGTCAAAAGAACTTTATGCATCTACTGAAATGATTGTACGATTTTTATCTTTCTTTTTTTAAGTATGGTTATACATTGATTGATTTGTAGTTACTGAACCATCCTTGCATCCCCGAGATAAACCCACCTGATAATGGTCTATGCTCCTTTGTATGTATTGTTTAATTTGTCTTGCTTGCATTTTGTTGAGGATTTTTGTGTCTGTATTTATCATGAATATTGAATATTGGCCTGTAATTCCCACCCCAACCCCCGACCCCCTGTGGTGTCTTTGTCTGGTTTTGGTATCAGGGTAATGGTAGCCTTGTAGAATGAGTTTGAAAGAGTTCCCTTCCTCTTCAATTTGTTGGATTAGTTTGAAAATCTTAAGTTTTAACTCTTCTCTAAATGTTTGGTAGAATTCGCCTGTGAAGCTGTTTAGTCCTGGGCTGTTTGTTGGGAGTTTTTGCTTGTTTGTTTTATGGATTCAATTTCATTACTAGTAATTGGTCATTTTATGTTTTCTATTTCTTCCTGATTCAGTCTTGGGAAATTGTATGTTTCTAGGAGTTTTATCTACTTCTTCAATGTTGTCCATTTTATTGGTGAATAATTGTTTGTAGTAATCTCTTATGATCCTTTGTATTTCTGTGGTGTCAGTTGTAACTTTTTACTCTTTTTTTCTGATTTCATTTATTTACACCCTCTCTCTTTTCTTCCTGAGTTATATTAATTTTGTTTATCTTTTCAGTGAACCAGCCATTAGTTTCATTGACCTATTCTATTGTTTTTTTGGGGGGGTTTGGTTTTTTTTTTTTAGTCTCTATTTATTTCCACTCTGATCTTTATTATTCCTTCCTTCTACTTACTTTGGGTTTTGTTTGTTACTCTTATTTCCTTTAGGTGTAAGTTTAGATTGTTTATTTGAGACTTTTCTAGTTTTAAGAGATACACCTGTATTGTAAAATTTCCTCCTATAACTGTTTTTGTTGTATCTATAGATACTGGAATGTTGTTTCCATTTTCGTTTATCTCCTAGTATTTTTTTATTTCCTCTTTACTTTCTTCAGTGACTCACTGGTTAATAGCTTGTTGGTTAGGATCCACATTTCTGGTTTTTTTTTTTTTTTTGGTTGGTATCTAGTCTCATACAGTTGTGATCAGAAACTACACAGTTTCAATCTTAAATTTATTGAGACTTTTTTGTGACCTAGCAGGTAATTTATCCTGAAAAATATTCCATGTGCACTTGAAAAAATGTGTATTCTGCTGTTTCAGGGTGGAATATTTTGTGTAAATCTATTAAGTCCATCTGTTTTAATAAGTCTTTCAAGACCAGTGTTTCCTTATTGATTTTCTGTCTGGATGATGTCCATTGATGTAAGTGGGCTGTTAAATTGCCCTACTGTTGTGTTACTGTCAGTTTCTTCCTTCATGTCTGTTAACATTTGCTTTATGTATTTCGTTGCTTCTGTGTTGGATGCATATATATTTACAGGTTAGGGAACTTTTCAGCTATTATTTCTTCAAATAAATTCTCTGCCCCTTTCTCTGTCTCTTCTCCTTATGGAACTCCTTAATGTTCCAGAAGTTCCTAAACTATCCTTATTTTTTAAAAATTCTCTTTCTGTTCAGCTGGTTCATTCCTTTGTATTGTCTAGTCTACTTTTGTCCAATTCCCTCTAGCGCATTTTTCATTTCAGTTATTCTATTCTTCAGCTCTGATTTATTTTCATATATTTTCTAACACTTTGATGAAGTTCTCACTGCGTTCATCCATTTGTCTCCTGAGTTTGATGAGCATGTTTATGATCATTACCTTAAGCTCCTTATCAGGTAGATTGCTTACCTCCGTTTGGTTTGAGTCTTTTTCTGGAGTTTTGTCCTGTTCTTTGTTCAGAACATATTTCTCTGTCCTGTTGCCTCATTTTGCCCAATTCTGTGTGTTTATTTCTATGTATTTGGTAGGTCCATTAAGACTCCTCATCTTGGAGAAGTGGCCTTAATGTAGATGTCATATGGGGCCCAGAAGCATGTTATCTTCTGGCCAACAGTTATGTTCTCCAGGGGTACCCCCTTGGTGGCTTAATGCACCCTTTTGTTGTGGCAGAGATGATGACTCCAAGTGCTTTGGTAGGTGGCTCTGGCCCCAGGACGGCTGGAGTGTATGCTCCTGTTTGGGGCAGGCCCCCCAGCATGGCTGGCTGCGAGGCCCAACTGTGTGCAGCTGCTGAGGTCGTGCTGGTGGGTGGGACGGGCTTTTCACTCAGGTGGTTCTGAGGCCCAGAACCACATGACTGCTGAAGGGGTGCTGATGGGCAAGGCAGGCTCCTGCATGGCTGGTTGTGAAGCCCAGTGGTGCAAAACTGCTGCAGATGCATTGCGGGGCAAGGCAGACCTCCCGGCACCAAGAGGCTACAGGGAAGATTCCAACATGGTGCCGACCAGTGTGGGGGTCAGTACAGGAGAACAAGATCATCAATCTGGCCGCCTCTAATGTCTCAGGAGGCTCTTCAAGGTCGGTAAGTACCTTTCAAACCACTGCCTCTGCACTGGGACTTGGAACATGTAAGATCTTTCATACGCCCTTTAAGAGGGATGTGTCCGTTTCCTACAGCCCTGCAGCTCTCCTGAAGAGCGATTGGTTTTCGCTGCCAGACCTTCTGGTGGCTCATTTTTCTTGTGCAGAACCCCCGGGCTGGGGAGCCTGATGTCAGGTTCGGACCCCTTGCCCCTCAAGGAGATCCTCCGGGGTTGTGATATCCCATCCGCTGGTGGATTGCCTTCCCAGGGGTGTGGGTTCTGACTAGACCCCATCTCCGCTTCTTCTACCCTTCTTGTCGTGGTTCCTTTATATCTTTAGTTGTGGAAAATCTCTTCTGTTGGTCTTCAGGTTGTTTTCATAGATTGTTGCTCTGTAAGTAGCTGTAGTTTTAGTGTGCTTGGGGAAGGAGGTGAGCACAGGGTCTTCCTACTCCACTATCTTGATCCTATCTCTCTCCAAAAGGAATTTAGGGCTTCCCTGGTGGTGCAGTGGTTGAGAGTCCGCCTGCTGTTGCAGGGCACACGGGTTCGTGCCCCGGACCGGGAAGATCCCACATGCCGCGGAGCGGCTAGGCCCGTGAGCCATGGCCGCTGAGCCTGCGCGTCCGGAGCCTGTGCTCCGCAACGGGAGAGGCCACAACAATGAGAAGCCCGCGTACCGCAAAAAGGAAAAAAAATAAAAATAAAAAAAGGAATTTAATATATTTTTAAAAAATGTTAACTAGGTATGAAATAATTGAAAAAGTTTTAAAAAAAAAGGAACACGAAAACATCATGAAGCTACTACCTACAGGAAGTAGCTACCATTCCTAGTGGTGGTGAAACAAGGAGAAGAGGTTGGCATTATTGCACCATAGAAGGTTGGCAGAGAGGTCCTGTGCGGCTAGGACTCTGAGCTCTGAAAAGGCTGGTGGTGGTATGCCTGAACTCCAAGGAAGAGCCTGGACATAAGGCCCACACCTTGGGAAAGAAAAGGCTTACTTGCTCACGTGGGTGTTGCTAAGGGTTCAGCATGCAGGGCTGAAAAAAGTTTTGCAAACTCAAATCAACTTCTGTTAATGGAACAAACTGCCTCTGATAGGGCAAAGCGCCATCTGTTACTAGGAGCAGGATGCAGTGAAAAGAACTGGATGCAAAATCACAAATAAGGTGCTTCCCTGGTGGCGCAGTGGTTGAGAGTCCGCCTGCCAATGCAGGCGACATGGGTTTGTGCCCCAGTCCAGGAGGATCCCACATGCCACGGAGCGGCTGGGCCCGTGAGCCATGGCTGCTGATCCTGTGCGTCCGGAGCCTGTGCTCCACAATGGGAGAGGCCGCAACAGTGAGAGGCCCACATACCGTTAAAAAAAAAAAAAAAAAAAAAATCACAAATAGGAAGCAGAAAGGAGAGAGTGGACACATCCTCCTCTAGACTTGCAGCATGCCTTCATCTTCCCTCCTGGCAATCACACAAGGAGTCACCTGGCAAAGGGGACAAGTGATGTGCAGAGTCCCAGCCATGGCATCACAAACATGAGTCCTGGGTTCCTTAAAGTGAAGCTGGAAAAGTCGCATCAAGTTGGCATCCTTGAGAAGCTATATACTTTGAGTGAAAGGATAGACTAGGAAAACAAACTGCCTCTCACTAGTAAAGTGAAACAACAAGGAAACTTTTTGTTTGTTTATTTGGGAGACTTGATTTTGAGGGGGGAAGAGATAACAAATCATGTTCCCTGAGTATGTGTGTGTGTGTATATAAAATCTCCACAGGTCTGCACCCCACATAGCACAGAAGTTCACATTTGAATCAGAAAAAGAGCCAGTTACCCTAACCAAAAACAAACAAAACAAAACAAAACACACACACACACACACAAAAAAAAAAAGAAAAAAAAAAACACCCAACAACCAATCTACCAAGCTGAAAGAAATGAAGTGAAAACTTCTTCTTGGAGAGATTAACAGAAACAAATACAAAGCCAGTATGAAGAAAAATGTCCTCAGTTGCATCAATGTATTCTTATAAATAAAGTCATTTTTATGGTGAACTCAATATAATAAAGTCACATGAAAAAATAATTCAGTATGAAATAAAATCAGCAGAAATGATATGTAGCAAGAAAAAAAACCTCAAGATTTTCAGATAAAAAATGATCTGTTATAGACTATAGAATAAATATTTAAGACAATTATAGACTTATAAACAAAATAAAATCATATGCCATCAGTTAGATCTGAGAATTGAGTCAAAAAATAATGCTCTTAGACATTAAAAATCAACAGATGTAAACTGCCATTAAAATTTTGCTGAGGAGAGAATTCATGAATGGAAGATAAATCTAAGGATTTATCTTAGATTGAAGTTACTTAGATTGAAGTTTAGTCAGCCTAAAGACATGGAAAATATGAATGTATGAAAGTAAAATATGAAAGTAAAGTTAAGGAATAAACATTGTATAATCCAAGATACATTTAATACAGTTTTCATAAGGGAAGAATAGTGAGAATTGTAGAAAAGCTATATTTAAAGTGATAATGGCTGATAATAAGTGATATTGTGGCTCAAGTTCAGAAAGCACTTTGTGTCTTGATTGTGATGATAATGCTAATCTCCACATTTAGTACATTTTGTAGAAGGGAAAACTCCAAAGTAAAAACATCAACTACAAAACATACTGCCAGATACTGACATGTCATAACATTTCAAATATGGCTTATAAATATGGAATTCTGGATGGTTTTAAATTTAACACCATTATTTTATTCCATGATTTAGGCCAAGAATATTTCTTAGTTTTCCACTTACTCTTTAGGAAGATAACTAAGGATGTTTCTCTTTTTCTTAATGGTATCACCTATATAATTTACAGTTGAAAATAATTGTAATTGGTAAATATATAAAAATAAATTACACATAGAAGCAAGATCTATGATGCATTTGTTTCTAATTGGAAAACATTTCCTCTCTACAGTGAACTTTTTAAATCAAAAGTAACTTAGAAAATATTTTAAAAATAAATACACAGTTAACAAGCTGTTATTTGAGCCTATGAATTCAAAATATATTTGTAAATAGTGCTATGTATTCTTAGAAACTGTAGGTTTTAAAATAAACTGAATCACATGCCATTATGAACATCAAAAGCACAGCAATTTTATGGAAGAGAAATAGAAACTGTGAAATAAATGTAGTTAGTTCCCTTTGTCTGAAACAAACCATTCCCAAAGAGAAAGATAATGAAATTTAGAAAACTATTTAAGGCATTGGCTCCATAAAGAGATGTTTTATTATGTATTTGCATAAATGTAACACACGTGAATATTCTGACACTGTATATCTATATAGTATCTATTCCCTTCCATGGGTTAGCTTTAGTATTTTACATTGAAACTATGTTGCTTGTTTTTCTTGAGGTGAGTTGATTTTTATTTGTTTATTCTATCAAGTGTTATATTTCATTATAGAACCAAAAATTTTAAGTAGACTTTGGGATTTTTGTCAAAGAAGATTTAATTTTTGAGAAAATATGACTAAACATTGAGGTATCATTTCAAAACAAACAAGAATCTCTTCCCTTGTGTGAAGAATTGTGTCTGGTATAGTAAATGACTGAACTGATTGACTGGAAATATGAGGACTGTATTTAAAGTGCAAAAACTGGTATTTGCTTATGATTCATTTTATTTAAACTAGTTCCCTCCTCCTATTCCATTGTGCCTTTCCTAATATAGTTCTGTATTACAGCAGAACATTGTTTTAAGAACATTGCAGTATATGTTTAGTGTATTATTGTGGCTTGCAAAGTAAGGCGAGGTGGATATTTTACTCAAATTTGAGATAGACTGATACAAAATAAATTTTACAGACACCTGACATAAATGTGATATATACATTAACCATCTAACTGTTCCTCTCTGTCTGGGATAGTACAACCATGTTCATTGTTTCAGCTATTGTATGTAAAGTCTTTTCAGGCCTGACTACTTCTCACCAAGCCTCTGGAACAACAGCCCAAGGGATCTGTTAGGGCTCCTGATTTCAGTGGCAGAATGACCACTTCCACCTGGGGTATATGTGTCTTCTCCACAGCTTTCAAATCTGCTAGCTTTTTCCTTGAATGCTTCTTAAGAGTCAGGGCCTGACCTGGTGTCTGGCAAATAGTAGACACTCAGTAAGTGCCAGTATTCTCTTACTCCAGGATTCCTTCAGTTTTCAATAAGTCTTACCAGGCTTCCCTGGTGGCGCAGTGGTTGGGAGTCCGCCTGCCAATGCAGGGGACATGAGTTCGTGCCCCGGTCCTGGAGGATCCCACGTGCCATGGAGCGGCTGGGCCCGTGAGCCATGGACGCTGAGCCTGTGTGTCCGGAGCCTGTGCTCCACAACAGGAGAGGCCACAACGGTGAGAGGCCCGCATACCGCCAAAAAAAGATAATAATAATAAGTCTTACCTCCTAATCTCTTTATTACTTAAACAGTATTTTATCAGAACTCCATGCTTTCATTCACCCATTTCCTTTGGCATTGATGATCCATGGGTCTTACAAGTTCCATATCAAATTGCAATAGGTAAGTTGCTCAGCTGGGTATTAAGGCCACTTATATATGCATATCAAATAAATAATATAGGTATATTAAGACCACCTTATACATGAAAAGGTGCTCAACATTGTTAATCATCAGAGAAATGCAAATCAAAACCACAGTGAGGGCTTCCCTGGTGGCACAGTGGTTGAGGGTCTCTTGGAAGGAGAGACTGTGTACACTTCTGTTGTCTCTCCAGAGCACTGGCTGCTACTCTGTTCATTGTGCACACAATATGCTTAAATTTATGTTAATTTAATACAGATCAGCCATGTAAACATAACATGAGGTGTTACATTTGATAGATAAGTACTGCTTACCTCCTGGCAAAGAATCCACGGGATAGCTTTCCAGTCTTGTAAAGCAAACCTCTTATAAAATAATATACATCATTCTAGAGAGTATTAACTGAGCACTTAAATTTTTCTTTTGACATGGGTGGAAAAGGGAAAACAAAAGATGCTTCTCAGGGAAAAATCCAGGAATGTTGGAACAGATATTTTATTTTGATCCTAATGCATGCAAGATTAACTCACCCATCTGGTTATAGAAAAATACAAGCAATGTCTTCATTAAGTTTGAATTTCGAGATATGCTGGATTTACTTTATCCCTGACAGCCTGTGCGTTGCTAAATGTTGATATCTCATTTCCTTGACTGTGATTAAATTTTCCCGTAAATCAGTGATATAGTTTGGAAAGCAACCAATTCAATCATATCATTTTTGAACACATGAATATTTAATTTCCAAAGTGATTAAGAAGGCATTTTGTTTCTGCCACCAAACAATCATCTCTGCCAATAATAGTTAAACTGAGACCCGAAATACTTTAAGCTTCATGGTTGTCCATTTAAGTTCCTTTTCGTTTCCACCAATAGGCTTATTTCTCTGTAATTTCAGAGATGTTGAATTTGTGGTGTGATTGTGTGCATGTGTGTGCACGTGCACTTAAAGGCATGTTTTCCTTTCTCCCATGTCAGTGGCTAAAATATTTATGATTATTTCATGTTGAATTTGTCTTATAAACAAAGTCAAAAAGCTGTGTTGGTGCTTACTAGATATAGGCTGTATTCTTCAGGTGGATTCTATTGAAACCTTTCAGTGTTGTTATGCATGCAGTTGTTAAAACAGCTGAACCTCTAAAAAAGTTGTTCCTCTCTGAGATGTGAATAGAAAAACCTACTGTTATAAATCTATTGCTCATGTAACATTGCCCTCTGATTCTTTTTTTTTTTTTTTTTTTTTTTTTTTTTGCCGTACGCGGGCCTCTCACCGTTGTGGCCTCTCCCATTGTGGAGCACAGGCTCCGGACACGCAGGCTCAGCGGCCATGGCTCACGGGCCCAGCCGCTCCACGGCATGTGGGATCTTCCCGGACCGGGGCACGAACCGGTGTCCCCTGCATCGGCAGGCAGACTCTCAACCGCTGCGCCACCAGGGAAGCCCCATGCCCTCTGATTCTTTAAGTATCATTTATATTCCTAATCTTGTTTCAAAAATCACTTGGCAACACTAAAATATAGGAACCTTTCCTGCCTTTATGTATGAAGGTATATATGTCAGTATCCACTTAGTGTATTCTTTAATTCATCTAATTTTGCATATGCACGATAGAAACCACTTACATGATTTCCCACTGAAAGTTACAAATGAAATGGCTTAATTGAGAAATGCACTTTCAAGTGACTAATGAACTAAGCAAAAAACTAGCAGAATGTGTCATATTCTCTTAAATCTTCAGCAATTCTCGTCCTTTCACTAGATTATTAGTTTAACACAGCAACACACACAAGTGATAAATCAGCCTGAACTCCAATTTGTCTCCTGTAAGTAGGTTGCTAATTTGGCAGTGGAGGTAAGATAATGAGGTCAGGAGCTTTGCTGAGAGTATCCCCAAAAGTGGGTCTAAATGTATTAACATAAACCAGTCTATGCAGTTTCATATTTTGAGTTGTTCCATTTACATAGAAAATTACATTATTGAGAGTAATACACAGATTATTCATTATCAGTTCATTTGAACACATTTACTGAAAGTCTGTGTTGGTTTAGAGCATGCCATGCTGTCAAGTGTTCTAGTGTCCAGTGGAAAATAAAGGCAGGGAAAAAACATCGAGGCTACACTCTCCTGTTGTTGAAAATACAGTGGACGGTCAGTGAATAAAAAGTCACCACACCTGCTACAGCCTGATTTGTATCTGGTGGGGCTGCAAACGAGTCTTCACAGCAAAGGCAAAACCTGGATGGAGTGTTTGATTACTAGCACTTTTTAGCCAAGGTTTTTTCAGCGAGAGAGAGGCAGCTCTTCCAGTCTGTGGAATGAATGTGTTCAAAGTTACAGGACTACAGGATGGCCGACATATAAGAGAAACCACATATTAAATAGCCACAGTGACTATCGAGAAGTAGAGAGGAATATATTTGGGAAATGCATCAAAGATCACATCATAAATGATCTTACTTTCTACTAATGGATCCAGATTTTTCTGAAAATATAGAGACAGCAATTTTAAAGAAGGTAGTGACATTGTCAGTGTTGCTCGTAAGAAATAAATTTTTGACAGGTCTCGAAAATTAGTTAACTGAAGAATGTGATTCAAACTAGGAGACCCTCCACATGGTAATCACATGTGATAATTATTCATTATGGATTAAGAGAGTGACGGTGATCCCTGAGAGAATGAGCTGGGTTATAAAACATTTCTGACTTATTGGTCTTCATGAATTATTGGATAAATTTAGGACATGAGCAAAAGAGAAGATTGTTTTAATAGAATGATTTTGACCTTTATACTAAACAACAGAGTGGACGAGGTTACCTTATCAAAGAAGAAATATACGACTGGGCAGGGGATTTGAAAGTGATGGTGAATTAAGTTTTGGCCAGGCTGAATTTGAAATATATGACATAGTTGAGAAAAGTTGTTAGTTTGGAAAATGGAGTCAGAGTGACCAGAAACAGGTTTCAGCAGCTGTGTTAGTTGAGATAGACTAACTGCTGTAACCAATAGCCCGCATATTTCAGTGATGTATGTAAAGCAGTAAAATTTATTTCCTGCTTATGCAACAGTGCAGCCAAAGTGCACCCCAAAGCATGAAATAGGACTGAGATTTCTTCCATCCAGTGGCTTGTTCCTTTTCTAGGCCTTGGTAAAGGGAAGGGGGCAAATAACACAAATAGCATGTTGGAGGATCATGGTAGCTCACATCCGTGGTGAGAACTCAGTTACAGGGCCATGATGCACATCCACAAAGGATGCTGGGAAATGTAGTCCAGGTGGTGGCCAGTCCCCTACTAAAGAGTAAGGTCATCCTTGATGTGACCTCCACAGATTCCAATTTAGCAACTCCTGCTTGTCAACAGTCCCCTTAGTACCAGCCATTCTGAGAAGAAAATACAGATATTGAGGAGTTAAAGTAGTTAACATATTTAGAACAGTTAAAATAATAAACATTTTAAGCTGCACTTGTCATTTTAATATATTAGTTTTTATTCTTAAGCAACTCAGTTTTCTGATTAACAAAACTTCCAGGCAGTCTGTATTGTTGAAAATCAAGTAAATTAATTGTGCAGAACTTAGGGTCTTTAAAATCCAGAGTCTCCAGCCCAGGATGCTGGGCTGGATTCATCCTCAAGATACTGATGGCACATCCAGAAGCTCTAAAGGAAAATCTGCACCTAAGAAAAAGGCCTACCGTGCAACACTTGCTCTTAACCTGAAATCCAATCAATACATTCTCCTCTACTAATTGACGTCAGCAAATGCCCATTAATTTATAGCTAACATTCTTCAGTGGTTTTGTTGACTTTTGCAATTATTTCACAGTTTCAGGTATGTAAGTGCTTTCTGGCATAGATTCTGCAAACATCAAGATTTTCTCTGACAGTACATACATAAGGTCCTTCCAATGATATAAGTAATTTCAAAAGCAACTTAAAACATAATTTCTGTCTTCAGAGAGCAAATCATTTGCATGGAGAGATAACATGTCACAAAGTAGTAAACATACAATAAGTCAATGTGTGAGACAATTTAAGCCAATGACGTTGGTCAGTGATATGCAAACTTTTTGATCAAGTACACTGCACACTAATACATTGACCATGCCTCCCCAGTATATGGATTTATATTTACATAGCATATCAATATAGTCTTGGACTGATGATGCTTGTTTTAAAAACAAATTTAAAAGGATGAAAGAAACTTGAGTATAATTAGACTTCTCAATGTTTTATTCTCTTTTCCCATGAATCATCTTTTGTACCCCCCTGCCCGCCCCGTTACAAGTACACAGTCCAGCTTGAGGCCCACGCTATCAAAGAGGTTCAGGAAAAGGAGAACAAAGCTCGATCCCGCAAAGCCTTTGTGAAGGGTTTATACAATCAATGAATAAGAGATGGTTTGTTAGGAGCAATGTGGGAAAATGTATGAGAAGAAGATAAAACCGTTATCTTTTCAGCAGACTGAATCTACTGGCCTGCTCATGTAGGTAGTTTCTTTACAAGAAAGGAAAAGAAAGAAAGAAAATGCCTCTAGAGTTAGACAACCTGGTTTCTAATTCTGGTGTTTTATTCTGTGACCTCGTAAGATGGACCTAACTTTTCTAGGCATTAGTGGCCTTATATCTGAAACAGGGATATTAACAGTATCTCCCTTGTTGGATCTTTGAGAAAATTATGGGAAATGGCTCGTGTACATATATTAATTGTGCAAAAAACAGGTTTTGTTGTTGTTGTTAAAACTAGAATGATAGATTGAGGTGTGACTTGAACAGCCTGAAAAATCAATGTACACAGCTTTGCATATCTCCTCAGAGCTTTTGGGGTAGCGTCAAAGGTACTGAGGTTTTGTGTCTAGAGAGGGGTGAGTAGAGAATTATAATTGTCAATAAGGAACCCAGTGGTATGACAGGTGGGAGTTTCGCTGCCTTTGCAGTAATTGGACCACACAGCACAAAGGAAGAGTTCATTGAATAATTAGGTATCTAGAAAATTGTCAAATGAAAAATGACCAAGACAATTTACTGTCTTTTTGTTGTTGGGTGAGCATTCTATAGAATTAACATAATACATTTATACATACATACTTTTAAAATGTGAAGTCTTATGTTGAAAAGAAAACATTGAAAATTGTCTTACATAAAACCTATGAGTTCAAAAGAAACACTTCCAATTGTATTCTCCCTCTGTCTCACATCTAAAAGGCACATTCTCTGAGCGTGGGAAGAATGTTAATTTGAATCTGGGCATGTTTATACATGTGTGAGAGAGAGAGATGTTGAAAACTAGCTTTAATTATATGCTTAAGTCATTGATTCTGGTTTTTTTTCAAAATTTTTTATAAGATAGACATATCAATTTCTATTGTTAAAATGATGAAGCAACCTCAGATGGGTTGAGGGCCTCCCAAGCGCTATCCTGGTTTAATTAGGAAGGAAGTTAAGTTCCTAATACATATACCTAGACTCCTGCAGAAGTTTCATGAAAGGATGTTTCATTGAACGCTGCAAGTGGGAGATAAATCTCATAGTTTAGGTTCATCCTTTTATAATTCAAATCTCACATCATTGAAGTCAATGGATTCAATATTGCTCTTAATTGGTTAACTTGAAAATATTTGACAATTCAGACTCGATATGGGGCTTTGTGTAATTGGTTCAAATGTAAATCACACTGAAAAATCCTTCCACTAAAAAAAGAGAAAAAATGTAGGCGATTGGTCTTCTTTCTTCCTTTAGTTTTACTTATAAGTCACTTGTTTGCTAGGTACCTCTGTTCAATTTTTTTTTAACTTTTCTGGACATGAGACTTTTCAGATATGCAAAAATACAATCTGGCCTTTATAATCTCAGTGATCTCCTCCAACCCCACATATTCATATCTGAATATTTGTTTCTCTCATGACCTTGAAAATGGTCTTACAAGTCAGAAAATTATTAAAATGTGTTTGTTTCAAAGTATGATGTTTCTAGAATATTCATATCAGATTTTATAGTAATACTTCTATTTAACTATTGGAAAGTTAGATTTAATTTGTTTTGTATATTATGTTATTTCATAATTGTGAAGGAATACAATATGACCACTTGAAATATGTGCATATATTTACACATGGCTCTTTATACAGAGATAGTACAAGGTAAATGATTGTGGAATGATTAAAATCATTTTTATAATATTTTAGTCCTTTCCACTAAACAAAGTATTTGCTAAAATAACAATCATGAAAAGAAATAGGGTCAAGCTATGGTTTTTAGTATACTAGACAACAAAGCCCCAAAGCAATTAAATGTAAATAATCAGTTTCTGAAAAAACAAAGTCTACTTTATTCCAACTTTTCCCATTGGCCAAGGAATTGCCTTTATTTTCTTCCTAGGATTGTCTAACTCCCACTTTACTTAATGCACAGGGAATTTAACAGGCTGTGTTATCAGAAGTCTCCATTTGATCCAGTTAGATCTTTCATTCACAGAGAGAGTTTGTAGCTAGAAGTTCAGAAGCCAAGATTATTTAACTGGAGGTAGTAGTTCATATATGTCATGATTGAATATTATTATTTTTTATTATTGATACATATCAGGAATAACTACCTGTTACATCACCTGGAGAGATATTTGATTGCAATTATATTTTCTTCTTTATAACTTTGTAAAAGGAAGATTCTGATGCTGGGGGAAGAAAAGTATTTTAGTGTTATTAAATTCTATTTTGAGGGCTTCCCTGGTGGCGCAGTGGTTGAGAGTCCGCCTGCCGATGCAGAGGACATGGGTTCGTGCCCCGGTCTGGGAAGATCCCACAGGCTGCGGAGCAGCTGGGCCCGTGAGCCATGGCCACTGAGCCTGCGTGTCCGGAGCCTGTGCTCCGCAATGGGAGAGACCACAACAGTGAGAGGCCCGCGTACCGCAAAAAAAAAAAAAAAAAAAAAATTCTATTTTGAGCCTATGTAGTATACTTTACAATCTAAATAACTTCAGGGGAAGTTTTATTTAAGAATAACATCAATGATATGGCCTATAAATTTAATCTCACAGAGGTATGTACAGTTGAAATACCATACACTTCCTGTCCTCGGTCGACACACAAAATGACTGAAGGTTCCTTTACAGAGGTTTTGCCTGAGCCATACCATAACCTGTATTTAGGGAAGAAATCCGAAGAATAAAATTTAATGGACCTAAAAGGGGAAGATCTACAGAATGCAAGAAATATGACTTGCATGTTGGTAAAAGGTTTGCAGATAAAAAAAAACAACAACAACACAACAGGCAACCGGATGAAGAGTAGGTCAGAAAGCACCAAGGGTTTACTGTGGTTTTAGATATTTGAGCTCTTTCTCTGATTTTCAACCTCCCAACCCCCCAGTTGGATGAGAATCTACTCCTCATTTGGGTTGATTATAACTTTGTGCCATCTCAAGAGCAAAGAGGCAAGTGCAAGCTATGAAGGAATCTGATCTCTGAAATCATGCTGCCTTAGAATAGGAAACGCAGTGATTGTGCAAAGGCTTGCATTGTTTTCTGTAGGCTACCAAGTAGTAAGCCAGCCGCGTTTGGCACAGAGGAGGGATCACTGAAAGCCCTGGCGCCTGGGAGAAAGCCAGCTTGCAGTGATTTCGGGGGTGTTGTCATGAGCATGTATCCTGCTGCAGAGTCCTGATAAAGGTGACTACAGATTTTCCAATATTATGTTGATGAAATAGGTTCTAAAAGCATTTGAAAATATCTGCTGTAGCAGCACAGACCATTCTAAAGCCTCCCAAATGCCCTGAATTATGATTGGTTGACACAGTGATGACTTTTCCAGTTCAGTTTATATTTGATCTGTAAAATGAAGCGTAATGGTTTACTATAGAGATTATTGTGAATTACATAGACCCACAGGAATATTCAAATGAGTCTCTGAATACCTTGATCATACTTGATATTTTCAGTGTTGTTTCAGTATTAACTTCCTTTTGCATCCAGTTGATTTGCTTTTCTTTTTACTGAGCCTCGTTAGTCTAGTGCTCTTCTGTGTTTTTTGGGATTTTTTTTTTTTGCGATACGCAGGTCTTTCACTGCTGTGGCCTCTCCCGTTGCGGAGCACAGGCTCCGGACGCACAGGCCCAGCGGCCATGGCTCACGGGCCCAGCCGCTCCGCGGCATGTGGGATCCTCCCGGACCGGGGCACGAACCCGTGTCCCCTGCATCGGCAGGCGGACTCTCAACCCCCGCGCCACCAGGGAAGCCCTAGTGCTCTTCTTAATTTTCCTTTTTTTTTTTTGGCCAGATAGCTCAGAGTCAAATTTGGTGTTCAACTGTCTTAACTTAGATTGATTTTCTGTATTTTAAATGATCTGCTATCTCTCTTCCTAGTTACCCTGTGTTATTTTATATTTAATTTCCATGTTGTCTCCAATTATTTATAATAAGAAAACTTTAGAAATTAATTCTCTACTAAATGAATAATAAAGAGTATCAACAAAACATTAGAAGGATAACATCATAGAAGGAACAGAAAAGTTAAATATCATTTACTGGCTGGATGAGTTCTAGGAATTGGAAAAGGCCAGTGTGATTGTAACTTCTTGGGTAGGTGAAGAAAGGACACATCATAAGTTGTGAAAGTCACACTGGGGCTAGACTATATGGGATCATGTAAGCAGTGGTAATTAGAATTTTATGACTGTTAACTTATGTCCTCTACAGCACTTTACAGTCTTTACCTTTTAAAGGAAAAGAGGTATTAGAAATACTTAACTTTTTTATTGATGGACAGAAAAATAAAATTTCAAGCAAATGCATTTAACTTTACACTGAAAATCTCTTGAAATAATTTGGCAAACACCTGGATGTTTATAGAATTCCAGAATTTCAACAGAATGGTCAAAAAACCAGAGCTTAAACCAGTTAGGGCAGACATGGAATGATATCTCACAGTGAAGGAAAAAAAAAAATACTGCAGCCTAACCCAGAATTGTTGCTGTAATTAAGATAATCACACTCCCAGGATTAAATCCTCTCTTTTCTAGAATATCATTGTTCAGATGTGAAATTGTCAAGGGTATAAGCTGGGAATTGAACAATCTGCCACATTGCTCTCTTCCCATGGGCCAGGAGGGATGAATCACACCTTCCAGGCAAATTTGAGAATTTCAATAAGTCTATGTCTTCATAAGATCCACTTCTGTTCCTTTAGAATTAGCTTGTATCCGCCTCATGAGAACCAACTTCCCTGTTCTGTCCACAAATAAGTTTTCATCCATTGTGTCAAAAGCTATTCCAATTTTTTTTTTCTTTTTTTTCTTTTTTTTCTTTTTTTTTTTTTTACGGTACGCGGGCCTCTCACTGTTGTGGCCTCTCCTGTCGTGGAGCACAGGCTCCGGACGCGCAGGCTCAGCGGCCATGGCTCACGGGCCTAGCCGCTCCGCAGCATGTGGGGTCTTCCCAGACCGGGGCACGAACCCGGGTCCCCTGCCTCGGCAGGCGGACCCTCAACCACTGCACCACCAGAGAAGCCCCTTCCAATTATTTAAAGCCATTTTGTTTTTATTCTGATTACTCCGAAACATTGCATGTCTTGATTATGATAATGCTGGCCTTTTGAATTGAACTTGCTGAAAATGCACATATTGTATAAATCTATTTTAGGTCTTCAACAGGTACGTATGGATATTGCTTAAGTAGTATTTTTTTATTACTTGTACTTTCTACCCAACTTGGAGAATACCGATACTTACCTACAGTGTGTTAGCGCTATTGTGTGTATTCTGAGGGTGTTTCGCACAAATTTCTGCACTCACAACCCCAGCAAGCCTGTCCCAATTTAAGTGACAATGAGAGCAATCTCAGGGAATTCATTCCAGGTCTTCATCTCTGAATATCTCCATACTTAAATTTATCTAGTCTTTCAACAGCTACATGTTGCAAGAAAAGAGGTCATGAACAACACCTTCAGGCTACATTCAGCCAAAATGAATTTATAAAACATAGTACTCTAGGGAACAGATGTATGGTACTTTTTAAGACACCCAGAAATGTAGTATACTATTAAATTAATCTTTAGATAATACCAAGAAGCCTATCAGTCTACAAAACATCTTACTTATTTTAATTCACAAATATGTATATAGCTTTTCCAATCAGTCATTATTCTAAGAACTTCATAAATATCAGCTCAACCCGCATATAGCCCTGTAACATAGGTGTCACTATTTTCTCCATTTTACAGATAAAAAAGCTGAACCTTAGAGAGGTTAAATAGTTTTCTCAAGGTCACAACGAGTAAGTGGTAGGTATAGGATTCAAGTCCAGGATTTACGCTCTCAACTCTGGGCTAGACTCACTAACTCTAATGCTGCATCTAGAGCCTGCCCTCAAGTTTTACGTTCATTCAGTAGACAGAACAGTTAATATATAAAAGCAAGAAGGTGAATCAAGAGCAAAGGCCATCAGAGGTAAAAATCTGAACAGATGGAAGTTGATTTGACAGGAGATATGGGGTACATATGTCGTTTGTTTTTTGTTAAGGATCACTGATCCCCAGTATTGAAAAAAGAAGCAAAGGACTGACAGTTAAAGTGACTTTTAAATATTCTATGACTTTATCAAAAGTATAAAAGAGATGCAGCCACCTCCTTTTAAAGTTATGAGAGGATAAAGATACAGCAAGTGCTTCTGGCTTCTGGCTTCTGTATCAATTATGTACCGTTTAGTGCAAACCTATTTGTAACTTTAATCTGATGAATCTTTGCCCTTTATGTAAATTAAATTAGCTTTAGGGAATCAAAGAAACATGATCTTAGAGAGTATTACTTTGACACCATCCTGCTGAGACAGGATATGGGTAGAAATACCAGAGAGAGAGCAGGAAAGCATCTCCAGTGTGTCTGGGTGGTATGTGCTTAAGTGTCAGCAAAAACACACTTTCTGCTTCTCAGATTTTTTCCATCAATTTGAAGCAAGCAAGCACCATATTAGCTTTTGGGAAACAGACATAAAGTATACACAGCCTGTTTCTTTCAAGTATCTCAGTGTGGCAGGGAAGGCAGACAAAATACAGAAATAGCACTTTTTTGTGCCACGTGATATCAATTCTGTGGGCCAACCATCACTTGTCAGATGGTATTAGTACAGACTGAGTGAAAAACTTACCCTTGATTCATACTTTAGTTTAATAAAGTTGAGTTTTAAACATATAATAGGTAATTAGTTTAGAAAAAGTAAATATACACACATACATACACACATGCACATACATACACACATATACACATACACATGTACATATACACGCCCACACATACATACACACACATGCACACAAATACACACACATATATACACGCATACATGCATACACATGCGCATATACATATACACACGTACGCACATACACAAACACATGCACATATACACTCATACACACACATTAGTGTATACACACACCTGATATAAGGAAAGTATAAACAAAGCAAAGCTGTTAAAAATAAAACTCCATTGATTTGCCAAAAGAATCACTGTAAATGAAGATAGATATTATTTATGATTTCCACTGACACATTTCCTAAATTTATTCCCCAGAAAAAGCAGAATGAAGGATGTTTTCTATAGTCCCCAGTGTAACATTGTTTTTACTTTTCATAATCTAAGTTATACAGAAATAGTGTGATAAGGACTAATCCCTTTACATGCCCTTTATTTGTTTTTTTATTAATTTTTATCGGAGTGTAGTTGCTTTACAATGTTGTGTTAGTTTCTGCTGTGCAACAGAGTGAATCAGCCATAGGTATACATATATCCCCTCTTTTTTGGATTTCCTTCCCATTTAGGTCACCACAGAGCACTGGGTAGAGTTCCTGTGCTATATAGTAGGTTCTCATTAGTTACCTATTTTATACATAGTAGTGTGTATATGTCAGTCCCAATCTCCCAATTTATCCCACCTCCCCTTCCCCCCCTTTGTATCCATATGTTTGTTCTCTACATCTGTGTCTCTATTTCTGCTTTGCAGATAAGATCCTTTCTATTCCCTTTAAAAGAGCATGATTTTTTAGATTAAACACACGGGTACAAAATCTAAAATCTCTTCTGTAACTGGGAACAGTGTAAGTGTGTGATCACGTTGAGTACAAGTCATGCTGCACAATGTGAAGTTTTATGCAATCCGTAAGCGTTCACTTTCCCGTCTTGCAAAGGTCTACATGCATGTCATAGTATATGATAAAGGATTTAATAAACATGAAAGTCACTGCTTCCTCCGTCATATTGCACTTGATTGCAATCAGCATGTTACAACCACAGTCTAATTACAAAACGTCAAATGTTTCATCAGCTCTTCTAGCTCAGTGAGCTCAGTGCCGTGCTGCATCTGTGGTCACTGGCCCATTGAACATAAATTTTAATCCCTTTTATGTTCAATTTGAATCTGAATTACACAGTTGATGCTAAACTATCCCCGAATTAAAACTCCTTTGAAGATAACTTGTCTGGCGAACTATTTTCAGGGACATGATTTCCCAAACTTTCCTTTCATCACTCATGCAAATGAGCAATAATTTTGCAAAACTTGTTCTGCTTACATTTCTAGAATTTTAATTCTGAAGTTTTAAAGAAACACAATAAAGGAGTTAACCATGAATTCATATTCCTTACTACTCTTGAGGACAGTTATTTGAATGGACAACAAATGGGATATCTAAGATAATGGACCTTGATATTTATTAACATAGAAGTCATTAAATTTTATGGAGAGTTTTCCTTTCCGTCTCTTGTCTGTTTCTCCTACCTTCTCAGAGACAGTTATTTTCCTGAATTAGGTATATATGCATCCAATCCAATGTATCATTGATTTAGTCAACAAGTATTGGTATGTATTGGCTGTTTACTGAATGTTAGATATTGGAGAAATAGCAGGAAAATAAAACTAAGTCAGTGTTCAGGGTGCTTTTAGTGCGTGTCCTATATCCACTGAAATAGTTCGTTAGTGAGTGTTAGTATTTTCCTGTTATATTCTTTTTCTTTACGTGCACTTTTTTGGAGTAATTTTAAATTAAGTATATCTCCTATAAACAGTGTATGGGTTTTATGCTTAGATAAGAAATCTATTTGTTAATCAGTCTATTTCTTTTAAAATGGAATTCTACTTCTAAATGTTCTTCATATTTAAATATTTGGATTTTAAACTGATATTTTAAGTTTTGTATTTACTTTCTCTGCCTTTTGACTTCTTTGCATCAGTGTCCCTGTTAGGCTTTTCCCCTGTTCTTTTCTTTTCTTCTTCTCCTTCATCTGTGCCTATTGTAGTTTTGTGTTTTCTTTTAACCTTTTTGCACCATCCAAACTTAGAAGTTGAATGTTCCATTTCTACTATGGCAGTGCTTGCTATTATAATTTTACAGTGTGTACCGAAGAAGTCTAACATTATCGACATTTCTACCTGCCTCCAAAAGGTGCAAGGCCTTGGGCACTTTGTTGCCGTTTCCTCATGACCTTGCTCATGAGGGTTTGATCTAGTGTTTTAGTTCCCCATTGTTTGGCTCACCATGAATTTATTTTTACAGTCAATATTTATTTAGACTTAACAACATATTTTCTTCATAGTGATTTGTTTCTTCAATTGGTGTATCGTTTTTATCATCTTCCACATAAGTTGTTTTCCTTGGGTCTCCCGTATGCCTAAGGTTGGACATGTATACCTATAGTAGTTCTTTGCCCTTTAGGGGACTTGGCATTTTATCTGTTGTGAATATTTGTTTTGCTCATTACTTCTCTCCCACTCCCTGTTTTACGGCAATAACCACAGCAGTTCTGGCTGAACCCCAGCTTTCCACTATTAGCTCCTTTGTCCCTGGATACACGTGATTCCTCAGGACACTGGGATGCCTAGGATTTCTCCCATGACTGTAGGAGAACACAGGCCAGTGGATAGAGGGTTTCTGTCCCAAACATCAGGAGCTCCACTGCTCCCACGGTCACTGGGACAACCTTGGTTTTGTTCTTTAACATTGTTTGCATTATCAGATTTCTAACGTAGGTTGGTTGCTAGAAGGCTTCTGTCAATTCAAAATTTAATAGAATTTTTAGTGAAATAAATGAAACCATGGTGCATCTGGTTTAATGGCCCCTATAGCGGTGTTCTGTCAGATTTGCACACGGATAATTTACTAACTCTAACTTCCAGTTTAGTTTCTGCTACGAGGTAACTCTGAAGACTTGGCTGAGTTAACCAGTGTTTCTGAGCACCAGTGTCCTCATTCATAAAACAAGAGTCTGGACTGGGTTGTCTCTATCTTAATCTGCAAGCTTTAAAATACTCAGAGATTAAAATTGTATCTAAAACTTCAGGAAAAAAATGGAAGTGCTTTCCCAGTCTGATATACTTACAAATTCATATTATAGAATTTCACATGCAAGGGAGCTAGAGATCATCTTGTTCCAGCCTCTTCTTTGGTAGACGAATATAGTGAAGTTCTATGAAGTTAGGTAATCTGCTCAAAAGGCTTTACTGAAAAAGTCGGGCCTAGAATTCCATCTTTTCTAAATCTTAATATAATGATCTTTTCTTTGTACTGTTGTTTCCCATCTTAGACAAACTAAGTTGTTTCATAAATACATATATGTTTATAGTTACCTACTCTGCAGATTTTGCAGAGTGAAATTCCTTCTCACTCTAAAAACTTGGTATGTAATTTCTCGTCTGTATTAAATGGAACTCTAATACTCTGTGAGGCATTTCTTTAGCCAATTTAGGTCTTCTAGAAATACTTATTTTTTAATATATGTGACATATATGTGTTTCTGAATTTAGCTCCTCAATCTTCTAATTTAGTCTCAACTATTTCTTAAAAGGCTGTATTTTATCCATCTAGAATCACAAAGAAAGTTAAGAGCATGTATCATCTTTCCCTTTCTGCTAAAACATGTTATTTCTGAGATCCCAATGATGAACAATATGTCAGTGGCTAAAGGGAATGATAGTGGCCTTTTAACCACTCCAACTCAATCGTGTCTTTTTTAAATTTTTTTTGCTTTTGTTTATACCTAAATGTGTATGACTTTTTCAGCATAAAACTTTAAAAATATGTCAGTTTCAGAAGAAGTGTGAACCATAGGAAAGCAAAAGGAAACCCAAAAAAGACAAGAAAAAAAAAAAAAACTTTAAGTCCATAGGTGAGCTATCTTTTCATAGGTATCAATTTATTTTACACAAGGACTGACTATACATGTATGTGAATTTGTCTATGAGATATATACGTCTATTGTTCCGTATACTTATTTTTTAAGTGGCAGCATGGTGAATGTACTGTTCAGGGCTAGTGTTTTTTTTTTATTTTAATAATACCCTAAGACTGTTCCCCATCTCTGACCCATCACTTTATTACATATCCTATTGCTGTCTGTAATGATCTGTACCTATTTTTTGTCTGTTGTCTGTCTCATCCACAAGAATATATGTTCCATAAGAACAGGGACCCAGTGTGTCTTTCTTATTAAGTGCAGGCAAATTGAGCCTCTCAATAAATATTTGTTACAATGAATAACATAAATGATATATTAAGATAATTTGGTATTCATCCAGGTTTTACTTTATATTCATCAGATTTAATATAAAGTAAAAAGGGAACTCTATTTTTAATAGATGAGCATATATTAGCCACAATCCATCCCCACAAAAAATGATCCCCGGTTTTGCTTATATGGAGTTTTAACACATTTAAATATAGCAAAATTAAGCATGCATTTTTAGACAATGGGAATTGTTGAAATGGACTATCAAAACAGAGTTACAGATAATAGGTATTTTTGACATCTCTAATAGAGGGCATGTATTTTCAAGTTGTCATTTGGTTTACAGAAAATAATTCCATTATAGTTCTCACATGCTGTATTTTCATTTTGACCATTATCTTAATATTTACTTGTTATTATTAATTTTATTAAAATACTCCCCCAGTTTTCTGAATATGAAGCTAGGCTAAAATCTCGTTTCCTGCATTTTCATATATTGCTTCATTATGCATATTTGTCTGTCAAAACATAAACATTTTTACTAGCAAAATGTCAGCATAAAGGAACGACACCCAACACACAGTTATACAGAATTTTTAGGATTCTTAATATCTTTTGAGATATAGAATGTCTGTCATTGTGCTAAATGAACGATTATGAGTTTGGTCATGAAACTCATTCAAGATAATTTGTTCAATTGATGTATTTATTTATGAGCCCATCCCTGGTAAGCATGGGTGTACATCATTTCTGAAGTAAGTCATATGTGTTGCCTTTTTTCAGAAAGCCAGTTAATCCTACAAGGAACTTACATTTCCATGCTGCCCTGAAAGGAACTGATTCTATCATTCACTGCCTTTACTTAAATATTTTGTAGTTCCTAAAAGATGTACTATACAAACTTTCAGCAGTAATTTATGAAGAAAAGAAACATTCCCAGCTTGTTTAAAACTAGTTTTTTTTTTTTTAAAAAAAGGGGGCTATAAACAAAGCACATAAGGATTGTGCAGGATGAATCTCTAAGACACAATACTGATCCCTTGGGTGATGCCAGAGAGTAACTAAAAGAGCTGTTTTTGCAAAACAGTCGGAAAATAACCATGAAAACAATCCCCAAATACCTGAATCAGCAGCAATTTTACTCTATGCTTATGGAACTTACAAAGAGACTTTTAATAGTGCTGTGAATCTACTCCAGGATCAACTTCTCCATCTGCTGGCTGAAGGTCAAATTTTGATCTTTCTTAGTTATAAAAATCAAGAATTTATTTGTATGTGCATATGAATATGTTTTCCGTGATGAATATGTTATTAACCAAAGGTATAACTTCCTCTCTTTAAACTGTAATGTAACTCAAAGAATCACAGACTACATTTTGAAAACAATATTATTGCATTAGAGTGTAAATCAGGCTGACACTTGATATTGTTTTTGAAAGCAGTTTTATTATTATCGTGATTAAATACACATCTCATTCTCAAAACATAATATACTTAAATGTGGCTATTGAGGAGCTTTTAATTTACTGGCCTGTAGGAAGATAATCCTACAGTGCCTTTCACAGGCACTGTGGTTTTATATTCCAAGATCCATTTTGCTGTTTTGTTCCATCTGTTTTCAAAACAGCACTCAAATTGACAGATGATATTACTCAGAGAATCTTAACCTGTGACTTAGAAATCAGATGAAGCCATTAATGCAAACCCAAAACTTAATGTTAACCACAATTTAGCAATTTCAGTTTAGTCAGACAAGTTGTTTGGCAATCTGAAAAAGATGTCGAATACATGAAAGCATAAGGCGGACATTCCTCACGGCAAAATCTTGGTTCCTAAGAGTTTTACAAGCCTTATTAAGTAGTCTGTCGACTCCTAACGTGTTTTTACAGATTTCCTGTATGTGTTCTATCTCACCTGTTTTAAACAATCTATCCTTGTCCTTCTCACTAATCCTAAGTGTCTAAAACTATAGTCACCATCTGAATGCCTCTACTGCCAACACAAAGCACTCTTGCAGTTCACAGAATTATTCTCACACAGAAATATGATGAAGCTGACTACTCTGATTTCTGTGATTGTTCTATCCCATCAAGGTGCTTTACTGATTCTTTCTTAAAATTTCTTATAACCACTTTATAGTACTTATCTACGAGGGCATAATACATACCCCTGTCAGTAGGTACGGAATTTTTCTGTGTACACTCCTATGGATGTGGCCATCCTGTGATTGCTCATGAGCACGATGTTGTTTCTCCAGTCGCGCCTCATTCACTGAGAGTCAGCATCCCCACCCCATATCCACTGTGCCCACATCCAGCTCCTACATATGCCATGGGGCTGGTTGGTAAACTAGTGAAAAACACCAGCCATGCTATTCTACATATAAAACTGCATTGAATCCAAATAGAAATGTTTGTTATTGTGAGATCCATATATTTTTTCCTTTTTTATTGAAGTAGAGTTGATTAACAATGTTGTGTTAGTTTCAGGGGTACAGCAAAGTGATTCAGGTATACATATACATGTATCTATTCTTTTTCAGAGTGTTTTCCCTTATAGGTTATTACAAAATATTGAGTAGAGTTCCCTGTGCTATACAGTAGGTCCTTGTTGGTTTTCTATTCTATATAGAGTAATGTGTGTATGTTAATCCCAACCTCCTAATGTATCCCTTCCTCTACTTCCCTCTTTGGTAACCTTAAGTTTTCTATGTCTGTGAGTCTGTTTCTGCTTTGCAAATAAGTTCATTTGTATCATTTTTTTAGATTCCACATGCAAGTGATATCATATGATATTTGTCTTTCTCTGTCTGACTTACTTCACTTAGTATGATCATCTCTAGGTCCATCCATGTTGCTGCAAATGGCATTATTTCGTTTTTTTATGCCTGAGTAGTATTCCATCGTATATATGCACCACATCTTCTTTATCCATTTATCTGTCGATGGATATTTAGGTTGCTTCCATGTCTTGGCTATTGTAAACAGTGCTGCAGTGAACATTGGGTACATGTATCTATTTGAATTATAGTTAAATAAATTACTAATAAGACAAATACATAAATATTCACATTTGCATATATCTGTTTTTCAGTATCTTTCATATAACAGAACGATTCTTTTCTCCTTAAATATTATCTTCTAATTTATGTCCATGTATCCTAAGTATCCCCTGCACTGCACAACCTGTGGGTGGTTAGAAATGAGTGCAGTGGGAGTGGTGCACAGGGCATGGATTCATGTCCATAGTTCAGCGCATTCCGACCATGATCGGTGGGGCATTGCTTTGCCCTCTCTGGTGGTCTTTCCTCCCGTTTCCTGCACCTGCTCCAGGGATAAGTGCTTGCGCTCACAAACCATCCAGTGTGCTTTTCTCGCACCTGCTCTTTTGCGCTGCTGTTCTTTATCTCCGTGATTCTGTGTTGCATCATTTTAAAGCTACTCTTACTGCCAAGTCCTAGCTGTGACTGAAGTCACCCAGCATTCTTCCAACCACCGCTTCTAATCTTAGATGCTCCCTTTAAGGTTAATCCTCAGTCCCTGTGTAAGTCAGCAGACACTGATCTTGAAAAGAGGAGCCGACCTGCGGGCACAGTGTCTACTACAAACATGATTATTTGTGTAAGGTTATGATTGTGGAACACATGTGTGGCTGACATGATGTTCTCTAAGAGATGGGATTTTAGACAGAGAGGAGTAAACCAGAGATTGACTTACAAAGCTTATCGCCATGGTGTCAAAGGATCTTCAACACAAACCCTCAAAAGCACTATGACAGAGAAGACGTGGGTTCCATGGAAAGAATGGTAGGGGGAGGGGCCCTTTAGATTTGGGGCAGGGGCAGAGAAGGCCTCTTTGAGAGAGTGTTTTTTAAGCCAAGTCCGCTTTAGTCATTAAAGAGTGAAACAAAGACATCCCAGGCAAAGGAAATAACAGTGAATAACCAGTGAATGCAGTGAAACCTTTGGCTCATTCGAAGAATTAAAATAGTAGCTAAGAGACACTGCTTTGGGAAGCAAGTGTTCTCCGTACTTGCTGCAAGTAATAAATCCTTCATTCTCTGGGGAAAAAAAAAAAAAAAAAAAGATAAGCAGCTTAAGTAAAGTAAGTAAAAGGGCAGAGTGGAACACAATGAGCTTGGTCCATGGGCACCAGACATAAGAGTGCCGGGAAAGTGTACAATGTAACAAAAAGATATGTCACGATTGGAAGAAAATAGAACATATTTTTAACTCTATTTATCACATATTTTTTTAATTAAGACTTTATATCTTTTAAATAGTTTGGGGTTCACAGCAAAACTGAGGGGAAGTTACAGGGATCCCCTATGTGCTCCCTGGCCCCATACATGTACAGCCTCCCCCATTCTCAACATCTCTGCCAGATGTGTTACAACTGATGAACCTACACTGACATGTCATTATCCCCCAAAGTCCATAGTTTACAATGCAGTTCACTCTGGGCGTTGTGTGTTCTGTTGGTTTGGATAAATGTGTAATGACATGTATCCGTCATTATAGTATCATACAGAGCATTTCACTGCTCTAAAAATCCTCTGCGTTCTGCCTGTTCATCCTTCCCTGCCCGCTAACCATGGGCAGTCACTGATTTTTTTTTTTTTTTTTTTTTTTTTTACTGTCCCCATAGTTTTGCTTTTTCCAGAATGCCATACAGTTGGAATCATACAGAATGGAGCCTTTTCAGATTGGCTTCTTTCACTTAGTCATATGCATTTTGTTTCCTCCATGCCTTTTTATGGCTTGATAGCTCATTTCTTTTTAGTGTTGAGTAATATTCCATTATCTGGATGAACCACCATTTATTTATCTCTTCACATACTGAAGGACTTCTTGGTTGCTTCCAAGATTTGTTGATTGGGAATAAAGCTGCCAGAGACATCATGTGCAAGTTTTTGTGTGGACATAAGTTTTCAACTACTCTGTATAAATACCAAGGAGCATGATTGTTGGATCATATGGTAAGAGTATGTTTAGTTTTATGAGAAACTGAAACTGTCAAGCTGCCTTCCAAAGTGGCTGTACCGTTTTTGCATCCCCACCAGCAATGAATGAGAGTTCCTGTTGCTCCACATCCTCACCAAGGATTCTTTGTATATTATGGATAACAGTCCTTCACCAGATGCCTTTTGCAAATGTTTTCTCCCTGTCTGTGGCTTGTCTTCTCTCTCTTGACACTCTTGACATTGTCTTTCTCAGAGAAGAAGACTTTAATTTTAACAAAGTCCACTTATAAATGATTTTCTTTCATGGATTGTGCCTATGGTGTTTTATCTAAAATGTTATTGCCTTAGCCAAGGTCATCTAGGTTTACCATAGGTTTTCTCCTATGTTGTCTTCTAGGAGTTTTATAGTTTTGCATTTTATACTTATGTTTGTGATCTATTTTGATTTAATTTTGGGGAAGGAAGACATTGATGTTTTTTGCATATGGATGTCCAGTTGTTCTAGCACCATTTGTTGAAAAGACTGTCTATGCTTCATTGTATTGTTCTTTCTCCTTTGCTAAAGATCAGTTGATTGTATTTACGTGAGTCCATTTCTGGGCTCTCTATTCTGTTCCATTGATCTATTTGCCTCTTCTTCCACCAATACCACACAGTTTGGATGACTGTAGCTTTATAGTCTGTCTTGAAGTCAGGTAGTGTCAAGCTTCCAACTTTGTTCTTCTGCTTCAATATTGCAGTGACTATTCTGGGTCTTTTGCCTATTTACCCAAGAATTTTTAAATAATTTATTGGAGTCAAAAGTAGAACCACGTTGTATTATAAGAAAAAAAATCAGAAAATAATTTGCTGTTTTTTATCAGCAATATTATAAAATTAAATTCTGATTCCATATTTGTACTTAGTTTTTCTCAATCAACTCTGTGTTTTGTTAATTGGATCTGTTATTGAACTTCGTAAACTACCTAAAGAACACAGTCATTGTTATCACACAGAGGTCTCTCAAATGAGCATGGATTCTTGGCGACTATGACAGATAAGATTTTGGTATCCAGTTTACCATCCTGAATATATGGATGATATAGGCTGAAAACACCAAAAAAAGAAAAAAGAAAAAAGAAATTAAGATCAAAGTGGGAAATGGCTAAGAAAAATAAAGAGGTAAATCACAAAAGAGAGAATGTAAGTAGCTAATAAGTTTGCTTTTAAAAGCTTAAACTCACTAATAAAGAAAAAATTAAAACCATAGTACAATTTTTTTTCCTAAAGTTTTAAAAAGATCATTGTCCATGCTATCTGGATAAGAGGAGATCTCCTATCTTAATGATTGTTATTCTTTAAACTATTTTTAGACAGTAGGTTTACAATTCATGTCATGAACCATAAAAAATATTTTCTGACAGTCTATCCAAGATGAAAACAAAATGTATGCATAGATTTATCCATAGGATTTTCATCATTGTAGGTCCTGTAAGATTAGCTATCAAGTCATGGGGAATGATTTAGGAGTTTATAAACAGTTTCAGAAGAAAGGAAAAGTGAAGCAGATCTCAATTTGACACAGTTAAAGAGTGTTTGAAAAAAAGTATTTTCCTAAATTTAGGGGGTGTGGCTCGTACTTCTAGGGCAATGTTGTCAAACTTTAAAGTCCCTACGTATCACCTTGAGCTCTATTAGAAGCAAATTCTGATTCAGTAGGTCTGTGCAGGGCCTGAGATTCTGTGTCACTAAGGAGCTCCCAGGTGGGGCTGCCTCTTGGACTTACATTTTTTTTTAGCTTTTAAGTTGGAGTATAATTAATGCATTTTTTTGTTGGACAGGGAATACGAGTAAAAGACTTTTATTTAGTGTTAAAATAATAAAATCATGGCCATAGAGTGCCTGCCTGTGCATTTATGGAACACTTTCTGCATGTCTCTTCTCTCGGGATTTCATGGCTGTTGTGCCCATGCACATAGCTGACTGACAACCTGGGAGACATCACATTTATGAATGAGATGACATTTGCCATATTGGTGTTAAATATTTTAAATCCACTTTCATTGACACAGGAATCAGTAGCTAAGGAAAAATAGTTCAGAAAAGAAATTGCAGAAAGTGTATTCCATATTATAAAGTGCAATAGTCAAGGATTACTGGGAAGTGTGAATTAGCGAATCGAGACATTGTAATGAGCGGACTGTTTAAAAACAGGATCATCTGACCACGAGCATGGATGCAAAGTTATATGTGAAAATCAACGTCTTCAATTTATAGCTCTAGCCGAAGTTCCTCGTATCACGCCCACCCTCAAACACTGTGCTGACAATTTATGTCACGGTGTGGAAGCTTTATTTTAATACTTTAAAGAATAAAGAACTTTGACATTTACAGCGGTTTTGGAAAGAAGACGGGAAACCAATAGTAACATACTTCACTATTTTTACCTCATCACTGTTAAGACCTCTTAAGAGTATTTGCATTGGCTGTGATATTGTATCAGTATATTCAAAGAAAATAATTGGAAGTGAATCAAAATTGTATTCACAAATGAATAGTCAGTTATATTGCTAAACCAATGGCCTAGGCGTTAGCAATTTTAATTTAAATCTACATTGCAGATATCTTCTTTATGTTTCTAAGATCTCCTTCAGTCAATATTTAGAACTACTTGAGGCTTTTTTTTTAAATTTAGTTACCAAAAAATAATGTACCTTTCTTCCACTGAAGGGCAACCATTAAGCTGTGACAAAGCGAGAGAGTGGCATGGACATATATACACTACCAAACGTAAGGTAGATAGCTAGTGGGAAGCAGCCGCATAGCACAGGGAGATCAGCTTGGTGCTTTGTGACCGCCTGGAGGGGTGGGATAGGGAGGGTGGGAGGGAGGGAGACGCAAGAGGGAAGGGATATGGGAACAGATGTATATGTATAACTGATTCACTTTGTTATAAAGCAGAAACTAACACACCATTGTGAAGCAATTATAGTCCAATAAAGTTGTAAAAAAAAAGCTAATTTTTAAACCGTTTTGCATAAAAACTGTTCTTTAATCCATAGTGAGATGTTTACTCTGAATTTCACATAAACTGCTATGCTGGTTCCTAATGGTGCTGTAGATTGTTTTGTTAGATATTGTTCTTACAGATGGTAGAGGTTGATATATTTGTGAATTTAATATTCTTGAAGAATATAAAACATATGGTCCCACATTCACAGTAACTGAATTCAGATGTAGCAAACACTGACAGAAAAGCTCCCAGGAATACTGTGTGACCTAGGAATTAAATGTAATCACCACACAATGCTTGCAGACTCATCAAAGTTCAATCCTCCACCACCAGGCCTCTTGACCCTTCGAGGAGGCAGTACTAAAAGGAGGCTGAGGCTACCAACTGAATTTAAATGGACTTTCTGAAGAAGACTTAACCTAACATGAGATTATGTCTTTATCATCTGGTACTAAGCAGTTAGGTAGTGTTTTTCTTTTTTTCATTTTCAGAGTACTTTATTACCATTAAGAAATGACTGTTCACTGCTTCTTGTGTGTTAAAATAAAAATCATACTCATTTTCCATGAAAAGTCACTGAGATCAAGAGATTTATTCATTTGCTATTGCTACAAGGAAACCCTATAAAGGGAATTAACCCTGGCTGTATTTTATTACTATATTTTGAATGATAACTTGCTTGTTTGTGGGGTGTTTTGTTTCTGCAAAGGGAACCTTCTCTTCACTGTGTCTTAAAGCCAGGGAACATGAAAGGTATATGCTTCCTCTCATATGTGCTGTATGCTGATAATTGACAAGCATCTTCTACCTGTTAAACTCAGAGGACAGGGTTTTGCAGGTACCATTCATCAGGCACTTATGAAATGAAATGTCGTACATCTTGAAAGGTCCAGTGCAAAGCTGGAACATTTTGAGGAAGAGAAAATTTGTATAAGTTATTTCTATCTGTAAATCAGTAAATGTTTGATATGATTCTGAATATACAGTCATCTAAATCTAAAATATATTTCTATTAGATTTTAATGACCACTAGTAAAGAATGCAAACCGTATGCTTTAGAATTAAATATTGGCCAACATTAGTACTATTTTTGGAACTAATTTTTTAATATATTTTCATCTTTAGAATATTCAATAATTATCCTTATTTGTTATTGAATTATGCCAGACCAGGGTAATGGCCCATTAAATCAGTGAGTTTTGATTATTGAGACATTTTATTATTCACTTATTTTTGCTGAATTTTCCATGATTAAAACCAAATAGAACTTTGACCACATCTCTCAATGTTTAATCTCTCTTCCTTTCCAGTTTCCCTTTGCTCTTATCTAATAAGTTTTCAAACTAAAATAATAAGACTGAATAGACAAGTGAGTGCATAGTTTTAGAAAGTTAATATTGAGAGCTTTCAAAAGAAGCCTCTAGAAAAATGATCATTTTAAATGTTTATGTATTTAAACATTTTCAGTTTGATTCTGCATTGTGTTTTCACTAGAAAACTGTGAAACATTTATGTAAAATATGTATCCTCCTATACATAGAGATGTATAAGTTGACTCTAAATATATATGCATATATGCACATATACATGCATATATATATGCGTGTATATGTGTTTATGTATATGATAATAATTATCCTTCTCTTTATCTCTATATAATCCTCAGCTAGTCATTAACTGTAAAATCATGTGGAAATCAGATGTATGCAATCATCTGCATCTTTTACGAAAATACAATCAAGTGGGAGAGGCAAGACACCTTAATGTCATGACTGAAACAAAATACAAAAGAAAAGACATGTCGGTGGGGGGAGAGAGAGAAAGAAAGGCAGGGGCGGGAAGGGAAGAGGGAACCGCTCCATCTGCCTTCGAGAGACGCTGAGTACTTATGACGTGGATGGGATGGTGCGTACTTAGAACAGAGGCCGTGGAAGCTCTTCCAGGCGGAATTAAAGATCACACTCATGATCTGGGGTTGGACAAGCTCTAGCATTTCCTATAATACTGAGTCCCAGCCTAGGTGTCCTCTATTTCTTCACAACTCTGCTTACCCCATCCATATGAACAGGAGATGTTTTCTTAAGACTTCTTTTTTTTTTTTTTTTGATGTGGACCATTTTTAAAGTCTTTATTGAATTTGTTTCAATTTTGCTTCTGTTTTCTGTTTTGGTTTTTTTCTTTTTTGGCGGTGAGGCATGTAGGATCTTAGCTCCCCAACCGGGGATCGAACCCACACCCCCTGCAATGGAAGACGATGTCTTAACCACTAGACCGCTAGGGAGGTCCCTGAACAGGAGAAGTTTTCTCTATCAGTAAATGAACAAACCTATCCTGGAATCTTATTTTATGTATACGATTAGAGGAGTCATTCTAGAGAAGACAAGGAATAAATATCATTCTTTCCTTTAAGGAATTAAGAATCTAATGACAGCTAAAGTGCCAACATACTAAAGCAGCTGGAAGCCAAATTTCAATGCAAATGACTTTATAGATTCTGATTCCAGCAGCCCTAAGGTCTAAGCCAGTGGTATCTTTTAAACCTGATCACAACTAAATTTCAGTTTGGAAGTGTAGAAAGAAAATAAAAAGCATTACCCTCACTGCTTGTCTGTAGGTGATGTACTGTATCGAGTCTCAGAAGGAGATCAACATAGGCTACCTAAGATTCAGCAGTAACTAGAAATTGAAGAGCTTCTATTAGTGACATCACAGAATAGAAGGCGTTTGGAACTATGCTCCCTACTTCCTTCCAGTTTTTCTACAAATGTATTTTCTTTCCTGTACCCTTTCTTTTCCTTATGATTTCCTGAATCTACTTCCTCAATTTGGGAAGCGGCTTACATTAATGGTTAAGTATTTGTTAGTACACGTCACACTCTGCTCATTACTGTGACTAGCATTCTACAGTGATAGTAATCTGTTCGTGGATACAAGATTAGAGAAGTGAGTTTACCCCAAGACGCTTGTTCTCCTTGAGTATCTTGGAGTCAATTGGAGATAGTAAGCCTCTTCCCCTAGTCATTAAGTGCCATTATGAAAATGATTTGTTTTCAAAGTACTTCTGGTACTATGAACAATATTTATAAAATAGGATAGTTTTTTTGTGATAAGCATATATTTTATCATTTGAAAAAAATGACCTCTACAGTTTTCTAATTTGAGATCATCATTATAACTTTTCCAGTCTCTGCCAAAGGCATCTCCTCAGATTTTAAACATTTTGTATGATTAGATTGTTTCATCGACATGCTGCCAGATCAAAAGCTGTGTTTGCTAGCACCCCTCCTCAGGTACGATAAATTAATTGGGCATATTGTGGCCTTTGCAGCATGATCTTTTGCTTGTAAATGATTCATGTTGCGTCCCAATCAAGGTGAACAGCAAACTTTCACCAGAAACAGATGGAGGAGTGATTTGGGCCATTTGTGACCACCTCAGCCTCACTGAGAAGAAACTGAAGTTTGTGGGAAATTGACCTCTAATGCTGTTGTCCAGACTTGATTCACCTTGGGTGGGTGTTCTGCTGAGAAAAGTCATCAGCACCAGCAGATGGACATCCCCAGGTTCGCTTTCCTAGGCGTTTACAAATCTGTTGCTAAAACATACAGCTATCACATATTTTGATATCTCTATGTGGCAGCACTTCCCATCAATTTACGATCATAAAAATAGAGATCAGGTTCAGTCACTCCCCCAACCCCAAACTACCCTAATGGGCCTGCTTTTGTATTACAAAAGTTTTTTTTTTTTCTTTTTAAGAAAATTCTAACAAAATAGAACTGTATTTTTAAAGTATAAGTTAATCAAACGCCGTTCTCTCTGCACCCAACTGCTTTCCTGTGATACATCTTTTCCCCCTACATGCTCAGACATTATTCACATTAAAAAAAAAGAAAAATGGTAACAAACTTTCCATGACTTTTTCATCTAATCCCATAGTTTTGTGCTATATTAAGTGATGATGTACTAACTGTCCTTTTATTTAAATATGATAGTGCTCCCAATTTGGTAGTTAGGAGTTGTATTTTTAATTTCTAGTAACTGATCCACTCACTTTCTCTTATTCTCATGATCATGAACAGAATTTTATGATACAAATGCCTGGACCACGTGACAAAGTCAAACAGGGTCCATTTATATAATAGAAGTTATGAAGTCCAGTTTGCGCCCAGTTAATAACTTGAGCAGATGGCATAATATGTCAAATGGGCAATTAATTATTTTGTGAATATTTTGTTAATCGGAGTTGTTTCTCTGCAGAGTCTATGAAACAGAATTTTCTGTAAGTCAGACAAAGAATCCAGCTTTGTATAGGTTATTAACACTCCTGCAATTAAGAAGAAAAACTTTCAGCATATAAATGAATTATCATGAATGCAACTGACATCATTTGCTCCTTCCTATTCAACCAATCATTAGAGCAGTTGTTATGAAAAATAAAAATAAAATAGTTATCCTAATCTAACTTGTGTTAGAAAGCAGTTATTTTTTAAAGTTGCCCTAAAAGGTAATTCTTTATTTCAGCCACCATTGGTTGAGTACCGGTAAGGGCCAGCCCTTGTCCATATGGTACCTGTGTGCAAAGCTAGTAAAACCTACACCTCCAGGAGGTCACTGCCCTGCACCAGAACCAGTGGCAGCAAGCAGTGCACAGGCTAGAATGAAACCATCATTTACCCCGGGACCGATGCCTTTGTGTTCTGAATAACCCCTACAATAGTGTGAGATAGTCCTGGCACCTACGACACCTAGGAACCGGGAGGTCAGGGGTGAACAGAACAGAGATCGTCTAGGTCCTGAGAAGACCTGCAGATGTGTGAAAAGACAGATATCATCACACAAATAAATATGCAATTACAAAGGTGCCTTAGAGGCTTTGAAAGAAAATACAGTTGGAGACTATTACTGGAGAAGCTCCATTTATATTGAGAGATCAGAGTAGTCTTCTCTGAGGAAGTGGTGTTTAAGTTGAGATCTGAAGCATGAGTTGTAGGTGAGCAGGAGAATGTTCTAGGGAGAGGGAACAGCCTGTTATGACATTTAGGGGGGAAAAAAGCTTTCTGTATTGCAGGAACTGAGAAGGAGCCTCTGTTCTTGGAGCATGATGAACAAGGCTGGAGTTTAGTGAAGCAGAGATCATGCAGACTCTTTGAGTGCGTGTTCAGAATTTTAGAGCCAGACACGGAAACATGTTAAAGGAGGAAGTAATGCGATCAGGCATGTGTTGAAATAAAACACCCTGACTTTTGTGTGGAAAGTGGCTTGGAGAAGTGAAAGAATACACAAAGGGAGAGAATAAAGGGGTTTTGCAGTAGTCTAGGTGAGAGATGTGGTGCTTGGTCTCAGAGGTTGGCCTGGGGGTTGGATAGGGTTTAGAAATGGCATCCGTTGAGCTCGTGATGTATTGCAGATACGAAAGTTCAAGCTCCAGCGTGAGTTCTCTTTTTTCTGAAGCTTCAGCTTGTACTTAGGTCTCACTTTTTAGAGTGTACTATTAAAAGCTAGAACCAAATATAGATTTGGGGAAGTACCTTCCCCATTACTGCAGCAGTAATAGTTCTTTCCTTATTTGATGCTCAGTACCTTGTCAAATAGGTGAGTTAGTGTGTTTGTTTTCAGTTACATGCCCCCCAAATTAGACTCAGTTCAAGCACTTGGAGAAATTACTGAGAATATTTGTAGATTTCCAAATGATTGAGTTTTCATCCTCTTATAATTACTGTGTAAGTGTTCTCTAAACTGCTAAGTGTTATGCAAATGTTAGCTGCTATTATTAGTTCGGATCTTCCAAAAGTCTTTCCAAAAAAAGGTGAAAATACATATGCTCTAATAGATGTAGCTCAGCGAGGAATGAGGTTCCTGTTATGTTTCATGTAGGGAACTAACTCATTGATACTCACATGCTCACCTTTGTCACCAGTGTAGAGTCTTTAACTCTGGCTGGCAAGCAGAATTTCAAGAAGGTTAAGGAAAAGCGGGACAACTTGTCATAGTTTTTCAAAATATAGTTCCAAGCATCCTAATTTTTTTAAGGTATGATAGTTCATGTTCTAAATTGTGTGTGCATGTATATTTTTGTATGTTTCTTTGTTTGCTTACCTCTTGATTGATTGTGCCATCTTTATTTTATGGTTCATTTATATTGAATTGTACTGGTCACAATATGTTTTATACACTTTCAATTAATCTCCCCAGCAACCGAGTATGATATTATGAGATGATGGGCATGTGGCCACAGAAGAGCTCCTCCAACTTAATGCAAGCGAAACTGAAGCTCAGAGAGGTAGGAAGTTGTCTATCACCATTAGAGTTCATAGAAAGGAAACTCGAGGCAGAAGCAAAGTTTTTGCTTGAAAGTCCTATTCTTTTCTCACCATGTCATAGCTATTCTCAAAAGACTTCCCAAATGTCTTAGGGGAACCAAGACAGTCACTTTGTAATTTCGAGAATGAGAGAATGACCCCCATGACAAGATAAAAAGGCAAATATATTTCCTTTACAAACATAATTTAACTACAGAATTGCTGCTTCGTTTAGCAATTTTGTGATAAGCGTATTATGAATTTAAATTGGAATTCTGTGGTCTGGCATATATGCCAAGGGTACTGTGACATTCATAGACAAAAGGAAAAATTTAAATATTTATGGGCATAAGAGAATAAACAAGGCTGAAACATTATGCTTCTAATAATAGGACATTTTTCTGAAAGTCTTAAGAAAATAATCATGGGGTTAAGAAAAATAGTGTCAATACAGACATAGTCTACCAATTTTCTTACTGCTAATGAACAAATGCTGCTTCATAAAGATGATCTGTATTGGGTTTTAGAAAGAAGCTGACACATCTGCAGGGAGATCAGTGAGACCTAAGTACAAGCTGAAGCTTCAGAAAAAGAGAACTAAAGAAACATATAATATATATACAAATAAAACGTCACTGCATGAAAACAACAGTAAATTCTATTAAAAGTCAGTGCATCAACGGAAATTAAATACACAAAATTAACCAATGTCTTGTCATCACAGAAGATCCAAGATATACTTTCCATGTAAACACAAATACTGTGCATCTCACTGGCTTAATCATGAGAGTAGAGGATTGTGATAAAAGGTTAAAATTGCTGAAAAATTGTCTATGACATTATTGAATACTATGATTCTATCAAAGAAATGCAACAATTGAAACCTGTTAACTAAAAGCATGAGGGTAAATAAAAAGCATAGGCCAAATCATTTCATCCGAATCAAGGACGTACGTCAATCTTGGGGAGAGTAATCAGATTGTTCTCACCAGATTGCCATTTTCCTGCAGAGACTATTGACCTTGATCTGTGAGGTTTTACAAACCAATTATCTGTTGACATCATCTTTCCATCTCCTAGATGGTGAATTATTTCAATGTGGATTTGTACACTATCTGCATCAAATTTTATATTTTTTATATTCAAATATAAATAAGAGGGATTCTCTCATTTTATGATACTTATGGTTCTACTCTGGTTTATTAGATGTATGGCTGTGTTACATTGGTTTCCATGTTTACTTTACCAATACTTAACGTAAGTGACGCACCTTTGTGAAAAGAACACAGGAATCGTTACTACTGGGTTCCAGACATGGCTTGACCAATAAGTAGTTTGTGTCCTAAGGAAAGATATTTCATCTAGTAGTGCTTCAGCATTCTTGTCTCTGAAATTCACGTTCAGAAGATCAGAACACTTGTTCTCAATCCTGGCTATATGTTTCCTGACTGTATCTTACCCAAGAAGCTTTTAAAAACTCCCAGTGCCTGCCGCACTCGAGATAAATGAAACCAAAATTTGGGAGAGTGGTGCGGTGGTATTGAAAAAAATCTTAGGTGATTCTGTGAGCAGGCTTGATTAAGAACCGATACTTTTAGGAACAGAGGCCCATTAGTTTCAGTGTCCTGAGCTAGGCTAAGACAAGCGCATAAGATTTCTGAGTGTCCAAAGGTATAAGCAACATTTTAGAAAATGGTAAAACTGTTGGCAGGAATGTCGTGTTATGCATAGCACATCCCAGCCAAAAGAAGTCCTGTTGAAACAAAATTCCTTAAGAGGTGATGTTTCCCTGCTTAGAGCAAAGGGATAAATTTGATGACTCACTGTAAAAAAAAAAACCATGATAAAATATATATAACTAAAAAAAAATATATATATATATATATATATATCAGTTATAAAGGAGTTAATTTGGCGATAAAAGAATTAACCAAATGTGGAAATAGCAATCTATTTATGAATATATGTGGCCTTTAAATGGAGCAAAGAATATGCTTTTTTTGGGTCAATTTTTCCAAATTGCTGTCATGACATGTGAAATAAGCAAGAAACATTTTTGAGGCCAAATCCAATGATTCTGTGTCTTATTGGTCTGCTTCCAATAAATACTTCATTCTACTTCCTGAAATACATTTTTTCACATTTGATGAGAACTCTATTAGCAGTTGTCTGGAAAATATCTGTACTATATAATTCAAGCTTAATTAATTTAAAGCCACTATGTCTTATTTTTAATTTGGTGAAATCCATGAAAATATTCCAGGTACCATTTGAAGACATGTAAAAAGCCCCAAAGTTTCAAGTACCAAGATGGTCTTGCCAAAATTTCTTTAAATTATTTATCTGTTCCCTCTATATGCTGATTGACATAGGTCCTGTGTGTCTGACAACCATGTGCAGGTCATGTTAACGATGGTGTTGATCAGGATGTTGCTGATGACAGTAATGGTGATGTTCATGATGCTGCTGCTGATGGTGATGGTGATGTTCTTGGTGATGCTGATGATGGTGATGGTGATGTTCTTGGTGATGCTGATGGCAGTAATAGTGATGATCAGGATGATGCTGATGATGGTAATGGTGATGGTCAAGAAGATGAGGATGGCTCTAATCTTTCACATTGACCACGAAGGTCCTATCACTTACAGGGCAAAACATAAAAGGGATGTTTTATCAGATACAGTAATAGAAAATTAAGCTTTACAGTAATGTTTCCTTTCTATTTTGTGGAACTCTTTTGATGTTTTTTAAACCGTAAATGTTGTAAAACTTTATCTTTGTATGAGAACATGCTAATATATCATAGTCTAAAACACTATGAAGTGGAATTTCTTTTGAAATATTTTTTGAGGATAGCAATTCGGCATGCAAAATTTCAGGTATAAACTTTAGAAATTAGTGAAAATTTTCTTCGTTAAAGGCCATCTCACGTTTGGGAATTTTGTCAGTGTTTATCTGGGTAGTTTATTCCTAGCCTTAGTTTGAGCCTAAGGGCTTGGAAAGGCAGTCCATGAGAAGTAATTGACTTGTCCTGTAAGACGAAAGAAGTAAAAAATGAGATTGGATTCAAAGAATACAAGTAACCTGGACTTCCCATAAAAGAGAACATTCTCCCAGTCAGGAAGCCCCACTCTAAAGTTAGCTGGAGATATCCAACTAAAGGCTTCACCTATTTGGACTGTGTAATGAGATTTCTGCCATAGCTGAAGAGTTGCTTTAGACAATGTCAAGAGTCTCTTTCATTGCTAGAGTTCCATGATTAATGATAGAAGCTAGGCAGTTTGGATAAGATGCTTTAACTATATAAAAATAGATATAGTGATCTAGTGTGACACTTTCTTTGACATATTGCAATAATTCTTACTCCTGTTTTTTAAATACTTTGTATTTGAAAGGTAGAACAGAGCCTCAGGATTCATACATTTTTTTAACCCCTTGGTAAGATTTCAGTACAGACAGATACCTAAGCAGAAATTAGTCAGAGATTAGATTTTGTTATTACAGATGCAACTTATATGAAAATCATGTCACCAAAATAGAACTAGGATCTTATTTATAGTAATGTGGCTAAAAGTTGGAGGTGGAAAGTGCAATTGATTTGTGAAGGAGAAACTAGGAGATACGAAAACGAAGATGTGATACTGTGATTTATGAGAAATATATGGTTGGTCTTCGGCTAACCAAAATATGTTTCTCATATATATCTGGTCTTCTTCCATGGTTCCTGGCTCTCAGCTCCCAAAACTCTTGGAATTTCCTGAGCTATAAGACTAACAGGAGCATCTTTCGTTGTAATATTTGGTCTCTTGTCCTCAGTTCCTGAAGTGCTTCAGAGCCATAACGGTGAAATGAGTGTCTCGCGATTCATAACAAGCCCCTTCCCACCACAGCTGGGTTTCTGTTAACGAGGTGACTTTTGGAACACACCTAAAGATGGGGTTGCTGGTTGCCAGGGGACCAACTGTGATTAGAGGGTTGGAACTTTCAGTCCCACCCTCTGATTTTGGGAGAGGAGAGGGGCTGGGGGGTTGAATCGATCAATCATGCCTCTATAATGACACTACCACAAAACCCCCAAAGGACAAGGTTCTGAGGCCTTCCGGGCTGGTAAGCCCTCCCATAGCTCAGAGCGAGCACAGAAGCTCCCTGTCTCTTCCCACGTATCTTACCTTATACATCTCTTTCATCTGGCTGCTTCTGAGTTATATCCTTTTGCAATAAACCAGTAATCCAACAAATAAAATGTTTCTCTGACTTCTGTTCAGTGCTTTAGCAAATTAGTTGACCCCAAGGCGGGGATCGTGGGGACTTCTGATTTGTAGCCAATTGGTCTGAAGTGCAAGTGACAACCTGGACCTGCGTGTGGTGTCTGAAGTCCAAGGAGGGAACCTCCAACCTGTAGCCAGTGGGTCAGAAGCACAGGAGGCAACCAGGACTTGTGACTGGCATCTGAAGTCAGGGCAGTCTTGTGGGACTGAGCCCTTCACCTGTGGAATCTGATGCTCTCTCCAGGTAGATAGTGTCAGAGTTGAGTTGAATTGTAGGTGTGCAGCTGGTGTTTGGAGAATTGCTTCTTCTTGGTAGGGGGAACCACCCCTCCCAGTGGAACTGGGTCCCAGAATCAGCCTTTTTAATAGGGTGTGCAATTTGCTACTACAGCCCTCTCTCTGATAGTGATCACGGCCTCTCAGAGGTTTAATTTCAGAAGTAATGATAATGATTATTATTGAAGGAGTTCAAGGAAGTGCTTTGCAGGCACCACATTATTTGCTTGGCACAACTTTTGGTAGCCAGTGTCTTGGTTTGAGGGAACGGGAAACTGAGACTTAGATTTGGTAATTATCTTAACTGAAGTCACATTCCTGGGAGTGAGAAAGGGGGATTGGACCCCACGCAGTCCTCTACCACAGTCATCTGCAGGGCTCCCACCCGCTTCTACTGCCTATGCTGGCGGCCCCTACCCTGCCTCCATACCCCGCATCGTTCTAGCTTCCCAACATGGCTGCACGGAAAGTGAGGCCCCACTGGCTTCAGTTACACCTGTGCATGGTGATTATTAAATAACTTCTCTGTTTCTTTTTTTAAATTGTATATCAGATTATATTTGATTTACAATGTTATGTTAGTTTCAGGTGTACAGCAAAGTGATTTAGTTACACAGATACATATGTCTATTCTTTTTCAGTTTCTTTTCCCATTTAGGTTATTACAGAGTATTGAGTAGAGTTCCCTGTGCTATACAGTAGGTCCTTGTTGATTAACTATTTTATCTAGTAGTGTGTCTATGTTAATCCCAAACTCCTAATTTATCCTTACCCCATATCTTTCCCCTTTGGTAACCATAAGTTTGTTTTCTAAGTCTGTGAGTCTGTTTCTATTTTCTAAATAAGTTCATTCGTATCTTTTTTTTTCTTAGATTCCACATATAAGTTATATCATATGATATTTGTCTTTCTCTCTCTGACTTACTTCACTTAGTATTATAATCTCTGAATCCATCAATGTTGCTGCAAATGGCATTCTTTCACTCTTTTTTATGGCTGAGTAGTATTTCATTGTATTTATGTACCACATCTTCTTTATCCATTCATCTGTCAATGGGCACTTAGGTTGCTTTCATGTCTTGGCTATTGTGAATAGTGCTGCTTTGAACATTGTGGTGCATGGGCACATGCACTTCTCCATTTCTTTATTCTCTAGATCCTTTACCTTTTTCTTATCACCAAATAAGATATTAAAACAAAAACGTTAGTACTATTATACATTAGTAACATTACCAAAACACATAAGATGGTAAGTTCATCTCTGATCATTTACCAAGATGTAGAGCCATTAATTTGGTGTCTATGTGGCAAAGAAAATTATTAAACGAAACCACCATAACAGCAGCAAAAACCCATAGCCAAAGCATCCTGTTGCAGTAAGATTAAACTTAGTTTCAGGACTTTAGATTTTTTTAGAGGTATAACTGCACTGAAAAGGTGTAACCTTAATTTCCAAAGCATAGGTTAGTCTAAGTGTTCAAAGTAGTGATCTTTTTCATTCTGCTTTAAGATCCTACAGAAAGGATATTAGTTGTATAAAATTGTATTCCATTCATTGTAATTCTCCTTTTTAGTGATTGTTGCAAGAATTATCTAGCATTATCATAAAAGGAAAATATAATTTTACATGACATAAACTGGAAAGGAGAATGTTTTCAGGAAGGCTAATGTTTGAGTGTAGGTGATTTGATTTCTCTTAGTGGCCTGAAGAATATAATAGTCCCAGTGGAAAATACATCACTGGCAACATCCGCCAGGCACCAGTCAACTCCTGGTGGAGGCCAGGAACCAAAGCTCCTGATCAGGGGAGCACTGGCAGTTCCTTGCAGCCACCAGGGAGCACAGCTCAGGCTTAACCTCCACAATGGGTGGCATTGGGTACTCTGGCTTAGAAGGCTCGTGTCTCAAGGGAACCAGTATTCCCATAGGTATAGTGCTCTGGACTAAACTGTGTGCCTTCAAAATTCCTATGTTGAAGTCCTGCCCCCCAGCACTTCAGAATGTGACTGTATTTGGAGATAAGGTCTTTAAAGAGGTAATGAGGTCAAATGAAGTCATATGGGTGGGCTGGTGTCCTCATAGGAAGAGAAAATTAGGACCCAGTCGTGAACAGAGGGAAGACCATGTAAGGATACAGAGAGGATAATATGGTAAGATAGTCACTTACAAGCTGAGAAGAGAGATCTCAGAAAATGAAAGCAAAAACAAAACAACCCTGCCAACACCTTGATCTCAGACTTCTAGCCTCCAGGACTGTGAGAAAAATACATTTCTGTTGATTAAGCCTCCTGGTCTGTGAGACTTTGTTACGGCAGCAATAGCAATCAAATATATCTACTTTTCAACCTCCATCAAAGAATGTGAAGAATTACTAGAATAACCAAGCTCAGGCAAGCCCAACCCTCTGACTACCCGTAGCTCCTCCTGAATCCATATGCAATTCACCAACCTGGGTCTTTAATTTTTTTTAACTTTTTACTTTTTAGAGCAGCTTTAAGTTCATAGCAAAATTGAAAGGAAGAGGCAGAGATATCCCATATGCCCCCTGCCCCTGCACAGAGCCTTCCCCACTGTCACTGTCCCCCTCCAGAGTGGTACGTGTGTTAGAGTCGAGGAACCTACACTGACACATCAGAATCACCCAAAGTCCACAGTTTACATCAGGGTTCACCCTTGGTGCTGGTCTTTTTTAAAAATTATTTTACAGTAAGCAGTGTTGCCCATTAATATATTTGGACGTCCATTTTTTATCTGGTTTCCTGGAGGGGGGGTAGTTAGAAAGTTAACTGGGGGTCAGATTCTCATACAGCAGGGGAAAGTTTTTGTTTATTCTTGGTTGAAATCATAGTAGGTTTTTTATGATGGGGTGGGGATAAGAGTGGAGACGAAGAAGATTTTAAACCAGATTTTTGTCCCATTAGCTGGTTTTTTTTTTTTTTTTTTTTTTTGCGGTACGCGGGCCTCTCACTGTTGTGGCCTCTCCCATTGCGGAGCACAGGCTCCAGACACGCAGGCTCAGTGGCCATGGCTCACAGGCCCAGCCACTCCGCAGCATGTGGGATCTTCCCAGACCGGGGCACGAACCCGTGTCCCCTGCATCGGCAGGCGGACTCTCAACCACTGCGCCACCAGGGAAGCCCCATTAGCTGGTTTTTAAAGAGACGATTCTTGAGGTTGAAGATATTAAATGTTTAGTAAATCCAAAGAGATTTCCCAGATTGTGAGTATACAGCCAGTAACAGCTAAGACACATGTCATGGTCATCATCATCATCAGAGTCCTCAGGAGAAACTCATTGAAGAGCTGACATTTAAAATGAGTCCTTCAGGATAGCATTTATCCAGTCAAATGAGGAAGAGCATCTCCTGGGGCCCTTGGGGAAGAGCGCTCTGCTGCCGGTCTGTATGGCACCTTACCATGAGTTTGCATGAGATGCCCCTTCCTCTGGGAGGATACGGCATGTTGAGCTGGGCACATAGGGTTTCAATACTCCATTTCGCTCAGCTGACCATCCTTCTCCATGGGCCAACCTGCCCAAGAACGTGAGAAAGATCTGACTTGAAAAAATGGCAGCCATGAAACTCTCCGAAGTAAATTAATAGGAATTGTAACATACTGGAAAGATCAAGAGCAAGAGAAGCATTTGTTGTATTTGTTGGCTAATTGGAAATGGAGATATTATTTCTCACCAGTGAACTGAGTGATTATTTGACAAAAAAAGTCAAGAATTTAAGTACTTCTTCAGTGGAAAGAGGTAAGTATTGGATGTAGCCATTTAATAGTATATCGTTTCCAGGGATGATGGGGAAATGACTTCCAAAAGTATTTGAGACAGGAGGAGAAATATGGAAACAAAATCTCAAACCACACTAGGGATGGAAGACAGCCTGGGTGGCCAAACAGAGCAAACAAGGTGCAGAGTGGGGTGACTGGGAAGATGGTCCAGACTTAGTGCTTGGATTTTATTTCAAGTGCAAGTTATTGAAGGATTTTTAGCAGGGAAGTAACACAATCATTTTTCTTTCATCACTGTAGCTGACATATGACAAATGCATTGCAAGTTTTCAAGGCTGACAATGGAGAGACCAGTTAAGAGGCTGCTTAGTAATCCATTGAGAAATAATGACAGCGTGAACTCTGATTGCAACAGTGGCAGTGGAGAAAAGTGGATGGATCTGAGATGTATTTGCAAGTAGAATAATCAAAACGTACTGTGAAGTTTTTGTGTAGAAACTGAAGCACAGAGAGGAGAGGGACATGCGTTTACTCCCAATTTTCTTGCTTAAACAATTGATGAATTGTGGCGTCATTTACTGAAATGCGCCAGCCTTACTGAATTTTTTTTTGGTTGTTGTTGTTTTAAAAGTTGTATAAACAGCAAGATCCTTTTTGACCCACCTCCTAGAGAAATGGAAATAGGGACAAAAGTGAACAGATGGGACCTAATGAAGCTTAGAAGCTTTTGCACAGCAAAGGAAACCATAAACAAGACCAAAAGATAACCCTCAGAATGGGAGAAAATATTTGCAAATGAAGCAACTGAGAAAGGATTAATCTCCAAAACATACAAGCAACTCATGCAGCTCAATATCAAAAAAAAAAGCACAAACCAATCCAAAAATGGGCAGAAGACCTAAGTAGACATTTCTCCAAAGAAGATGTACAGATTGCCAGCAAACACATGAAAGAATGCTCAACATCAGTAAAGAGTGAAAGAAAGAAAGTTATAACGTTACTCACCGTGTTTTATGTGAAGGAGTTTCCATGCATTTCATAACCATAAAGTAACTAAGTTTCCTGAATCAATTCAGGTCTCTAATTGCCAGTGCTGAGGAGGGCTCGGCCTAAGACAGGAGAGTTTGTTTTGTTTTGTTTTTTAATCGGAGAATATTTGCTTCACAGTGTTGTGCCAGTTCCTGCTGCACAGCGAAGTGAATCAGCCATATGTATACACATATCCCCTCCCTTCTGGACCTCCCTCCCATCAGGCCACCACAGAGCCTTGAGTAGAGTTCCCTGCGTTATACAGCAGGTTCTCACTAGTTATCTGTTGCATACATAGCAGTGTATATATGTCAATCCCAATCTCCCACATTCATCCCACCCCCCCTTTCCCCCCTTGGCGTCCATATGTTTGTTCTGTACATCTGTGTCTCTATTTCTGCTTTGCAAATAGGTTCATCTGTACCATTTGTCTAGATTCCACATATGTGCGTTAATATATGATATTTGTTTTTCTCTTTCTGACTTACTTCACTCTGTATGACAGTCTGTAGGTCCATACACATCTCTACAAATGACCCAGTTTCGTTCATTTTTATGGCTGAGTAGTATTCCATTGTGTTGGAAACACATCTGGAGAAAGAAGCATATACAGCTACAGACATGCCATGCAGAAAGATGCACACTCCCAAAGAAAGTACAAACTAGCGTCGAGACACAGAGCAATAGGCAAGGAGTCAGAAAGGGGATAAACCAGATGATTTAACAGGGGAGCTGGTGCTCGAATATGCATCTTTTGTGGGGATAAGGGAAGGAGAGGCAAGAGGAACAGAATGAGTGATGAGTGAACACTTTATATGTTTAGGTTTAGGTTGTAAGTCTTCCTTTTTGGCTGAACCATAGGGTGATTTTAGGGAAGAGTTTGTGTCTAGTTGTGAGGCTATTAACCCAATGTAAGAACCGTGGCCCTATTTTTTCAGTGGCCGTCAATTGTAAATGCGTGTTTCCTAGTTTTTTACCTCTTGTGTACATTCTCTGTCTTCCAGTGTTCTATTGTTCTAACCATAATCTTGGAATATATTATCTTTTTTACTTGTTGTGCTCTTTTTCTTTTCTCTGTTTCTCTTTCTCTGTTTCTCTCACACATGTACTTTAGGATAAAAAATTATGGGTGAGAGAAAACTCAGTATAGCTGAATGATCACAGATGATATAGAAATCAATATGAATAAATGATGGATTGACTTTTGTTTTAAAACTCGCAGCAATGAAACTCTTAAATCAATTAATCCAGCATGGAACAAACTGGAAAGTCTAAACAAGAGGGTAGTCAGCATATTTATTGGATAAGTAGGCATGAAAATAATATTCATAGCCAGTTAATGTGGTAGATGGATTACGTGAAAAATAAGTAAAGAATTGAAACACTTTAACAGAAAGTCGTCCTTTTTATGGCATTAGGAAGTGCAGCTGGATCTCTTCTTCCGTTTCCTACCTGCCTCTGTTTCCTCTCTCCATACAGCTTATCGAGCATACACTTTCTTGTGTATTTTTTTTTTCTTAACACCTTCCTGGTGAGTTATTGATGTGCCATTTCTACTTCTGATCTCCATCTAGAAGTCCTGAATTAAATCTTGTGTATCCTCATTTTGCAACTTCCAGGCTCCACAAAGGATCCAGACTCCCCAAGTCATAATTCAGTTTCTATTTTTTCCACCTCTATTGTTCAGTAATAATCCCTAAGGCAAAAAGAGGGAAGTAGTCCATATACTAAAGACTGAGAGTCAGCCTCATACAGGGGTTGAACGTTGGCTTTTATCTAATAGGGAACGACATATATTGCTTTGATAATTCTCAAGCAAATATACTACCTTGAAATGAAAAATTAATAAAAAATCAGTTGTTGAAGAGTGTAGTAACATACATAAAATAATTGAGAAACAATAAATAAAGGAATACCGTATTGGAACATTTTTAGAATTTTCCTTGAAAAATGGAGAGAAACTATCTCCAGGTAGAAGTGATGTCAGTATTAAATAGACCTGGCGCTGTGACTTATTAGCTTTGTGACATTTGGCTGTGAGCCTGGGTTTCCTCATCTATAATGAGAAAAGCAGGAGTCAACTTACAAAATTGCTATAAGGATTAAAGATAGTAGTTATGTGAACATCACCTGACACATGCATCACAGGCATTAAATAAATGCTATTACAGGAGACTATAAGAATTTATATAGATGCTTACGTAAATATCTTAGCCCCACAAAGGCACAGCTGTTTCTATGTCTCTGCTTGTAAACAGGCCGCACATTATTTGAACAGGATGAGAATATTTACTTGTCTTTCTTAGTTGAATGACACATTGATTATTGTTCAACTATTTTGTTTACTAGTTCCACTGAGTATAGAAAGAGTACAAATGTATGCAATTTTATTTTCTCAACTAGACATAAATATGTTTATATTCTCATAGAACCCAAACAGAGTAAACATATATATGTATGCAGGTATGTGCATGCCTATATATCTATATCTACCTATCTGTATCTATATCTATCTATATATGCATATACTAAGTAGGCTACATACCATTCAAGAAGAAGATGTTATTTCTACTCTATCATATGACTTTCATAATTCATTTGGGAAACCTTCAGAGTTGCCCTTTGGATTTTCATGAACATGTCATTAAATGATATAAATTACACCATTAGTACTGAAAGGAACTGGTTGCTGTTTCTTTCAAAATTGATCTCAGTTGAAGTATTCATTGCTATAATGGAAAATGAACGGGCTTCAGATCAAAAGGCTTAACCTGGCACTGTGACTTATTAGCTTTGTGGTGTTTGGCTCTGAGGCTGTTTCCTCATCTATAATGAGAAGAGCAGGACTTAATTTACGAAATTGCTCCAAGGATTAAAGATAGTAGTTATGTGAACAGTGCCAGACAGATGCATCATAGGCATTAATGACGTGCTTGCTCTTTGAGTTCTCTTTTCTTTAGATGTGTCCAGGGAACCACTGCATCACCCAGACTCAGAATTTCTTGAGGTGAAAGGGCTCTAGATACCATGTGTTAGAAAACAATCTGGTAAAGAGGTATGTGATCTGGTTCTAGCTAAGTCACATGGGAATCTAGTAACTTGGCTGGTTCAGACAGAGTGTAGTCTTCTTCAGATATGTAAGCCCAGAGACTCAGTTTTAATTCATCCATAAGAGGACTGATCAATATTAGCAAAATACAACATTTAAATAGTTCTCAATGGCAAAATAGCTAGAGTGATAAACAGGGCTGGTGGCCTAGACAGAATGTTCTCTTCCCTGAGAGAATATCTACTAAGGAGACTAGATCAACCAATTTCCTGGTGAGGAAACTGTCAGAGCAGGTCCTTCAAGAGTATGACATCTGATGGGCTTCCCTGGTGGCGCAGTGGTTGAGAGTCCACCTGCCGATGCAGGGGATGCGGGCTCGTGCCCCGGTCCAGGAACATCCCACATGCCGCGGAGCGGCTGGGCCCGTGAGCCATGGCTGAGCCTGCGCATCCGGAGCCTGTGCTCCTCAATGGGAGAGGCCACAACAGTGAGAGGCCCGTGTACGGCAAAAAAAAAAAAAAAGAGAAAAAGAAAAAAAAGTATGACATCTGTTGATTTGTATAAATACATTTCTGAGATAGGCTTTCATTTTAAATACCAAAAAGTATGATAAACTGCAAATTCATACATTGTATTTTCGCAGAGATATATTCATCATTAATTTATAAAACTAATATCATTAGCCTCATCTTCTATGTGTTCTGTAAGTCAATTTTAAATGGACTGTACGTAATTCAAAGAAAATATTCTCAAGGGCTTTGGGAAGTTGATACCTAGGTTCGTAAGTTTTCACACTAGAAGACTGGTCTGTTTTATTGACTCTCAGTCGATAGACAGCAATCTGATGTGCTGTAAAACCTAGTCCTCTAAGATCTAATATTCATTTAACACACATTTGTTTTAGTTTGTTTCGCGACTACCAAAATGTTCTAAAACTTTTTATTCAATCAATAAATATTTATCAAACAAAGCGAGGCCGGCTGTAGTAAGTCTCCATTGTGTTTTTCTATTTTATCTACCTTTTTTCCCCCAAACTTTAAATGAAAACAGGAAGCATAAAAAGTAACGAGTAATAATTTAGTAATAATCATATCCCCGTCTTTTTCAGAACTATTGCTAAGGTGTTATTTGCAGGCATAGGGGTAACACGAGGGAAATATGCTGAGAAGCAGTAGAGAGTCAATTTAGCCATCAGAATCTCTCAGTGAGGATGCTTTTGGACATGACTAACCAATATGGCTTAAATAATAGTAAATTTTTTGATGAAACACCAAATTTAATATAGAGGTTTCCAAAATGTATGCAACTTCACATATATAAATTTGTAGATAATAACTTTTTAACCTGTAACCAACCCAAGGAAACCGTTTCTTAAAATTTAATTTTAAGAAAATTTCATTTTAACTTTGAGATGTCAAAAACATTCTAGGATCCTTTGAAGCCAGCTGAAGTATACTCCTAGATTCTAACAGTAGATCCGTCCAGTAAAGCAGGCACAAAATGGTGCTTTGTAAACATGTGATAGTTGCTATTCCAATGATAGATCAGTAGATTTGCCTGTAATGTTCATTCAGTTGCATATGTTCAGGACTCATATGACATGGACTGATTCCTTGATTCTAAAACATGGTCGCTTCTACAATAGCTACATGTAAAAAAGCAGAACAGGCTGGCAGAATTTGAAATACTAGTTATTATTTACATAGCAGGAGTCCAAATGGAAGGTGGGCTTCGGGATTGGTGTGTTCACTGGTTCAACAACGTAAGCAAGGACTCCAACCCTTTCTGTCTTCCTGTCCTGTGGTGGGCAGCATCTATCTGATTCTCCTTTCTCTTATTTATCATCCTAAGATGGCTTCTGGGAGCCTTTGGGGCTGCATGGACCCTTGATTAAATCCCATGGAGTGTGAGAGGACCCAGTAAATGTCTGTTGAAAGGCAGTTCTCCCTGCGTCTCTCATGTTTTTCTACTTTGCCTGAGAAAAGGCATTAACAATTATTTTGTTGTCACTGTTGTTGAAGATTATTTTTCAATGTTGTTTGTGTAGCCCACAGTCTTGGAGGATAGAGCCTGTGTCTTTCTCTGAGCAGAGGGATGATGATTTTTGTCTCCTGACCAGGGTAATAGATGGTATTTCCCACCAGGGCGAAGAGGGTGCAGGATTGCTAGTGGTTCTGTTACAAGATTGGGGATTTCCTAAGATCCGCATTTCTCAGCCGTGACACAGACACCCTGTGTGTAGCATTCACCTGAGCCCACCTCCGCAGCTCCCCCATGGGATTCAGGGTGCGAGAGGAACAGATATGCACATGAATCTTACACTGTTATAAGTAATAAATGCCTTTGCTTCGGAGCTAGGGCTCATCATGTCTTCTGGCAACATCTAAAACAACTGCAAAAGGCTAACTTTCACCTCGTAAGCACAGTAAAATCTTAGACCTTTCGCAGCTTTCTTCCGTTTCCGAAAACATTGTTAGTAAGCTTCTCCTTCCATGAGATAAGATGAAATTGTGTTGCAAGTTGTTCCCAAACTGATTGCCAGCAATGAGAATGGACTACAGGTATAAGCAGCAGCCCCACACCTTGAGCTGAGGACAATTCTCAGATGATAGCACTATTTATTATTCAATGGATGGAAGAAGAACAGAATAGAATTTGCAGGCTCAACTCAAATATCTGGCAAGGGTTCCACACAGATGATGATGGCATCCAGAAAGATTATTGTATAAGAAAAACATGGGAGTTAGGACTTTTTTTTTTTTTTTTTTACTATGACAGTGACATGGCTGGTGGGACAAAACTCCAAAAAGAATGATCCCCTGTGTATTCGAAGCCAAAGTAAGTAACAGCTATTTTAGGAAATATGCTGATTGGTATACCCTAACCCTCAGTCCTGTCACTTTAATATCTATAATACGTATATCATGTGTTGTGTATATCTCATTTTGTTCAGTTAAGTTTTTACTAATTTTTATGATTTTTTCCAGTGAGAGAAAAAACACTAAAATTCTCTTCAACTCTCAGAATTGGTGACAGAGAGATAGTATCTCCCGTTTTTGATAAATTATTTTTTATAACTGGATTTATAGTGATACCCAAGTACAAGTTTAGATGATTAGCTTTTGTGCTTGTTTTTTTTTTTTGTAAGTAAATTTTAAAGATGTCTACTGAAACCAGAAATGAATTTCACAGTTTTAGTGTCTTAATTAAAGTAACTGCTAAATCGTATCCTACATTTCTTTTTTCATTACCAACTGACATGATTTTAACAGCAGGGGATTTTCCTGAGAGCCTTGAAAGTTAATATGGCACTTGATGTGTAAATTTACTACTTGAGTAAAAGTAATACAGCATTGGAGGAAACGGTTAACATGCCGACCACAGACTTACGGAAATATCTTAACTGTGCAAATGCTAAGAAGTGCATGACAAACATTGCAATTTCCCAGAAAGAAGAAAAGAAAGAACTCTGTCTGAATCTTTAATAAGATGTGAGGAAGATGCAAAACTTTCCAACTGTTTACCTTTTATTCTTTTTTGAATGGCATAAGATGTTAAAAATGAAGGCCTATTAGAGAATTAAAGTCCCTGCCTTATACAAAGGCAGGAGTAGCCTATATTGAAAGAAACTTAACAATTAAAAATTGGTACACTTCTCCAAAAAAGATATGGAAAGATGCTCAACATCATTAGTCATTAGAGAAATGCAAATGAAAACCTTAATGAGGTGCCATTTCATATTCACAAAGATAGATATAGATTTTTGTTTTAAATGGAAAAATAACAAGGGTTAGCAAAGTTGTGGAGAAATTGGAACTCTCATACATTGCTTTTGGGGATGTGATATGTTTCAGTCACTGTAGCAAACAGTTCAGCTCTTCCTCAAAATGTTAAATTTGGAATTACCATATGACCCAGCAGTTCCACTCTTAGGTATATACCCAAAAGAGGGGAAAATGAGTACTCAAATTCATGTACACTCAAGTTCAAAGCAGCATTAATCACAATATGCCAAAAGTGGAAACAGCCCAAGTGGCCACCATCAGATGAATGTATAAACAAATTGTGATATATACATACAGTGGGATATTATTCATCTCTAAAGAGCAATGAGGTACTGACAAATGCTACAACATGGATAAACCTCTAGGACATCTTGCCAAGTGAAAGAAGCCAAATACAAAAGGTGACATATTACGTGATCCCATTTATATAAAATATTCAAATAGATCCAGAGAACAGAATGCAGATGGGTGATGGCCAGGGCCTGGGGGATGGAGGAGCAAATTCTCAGTGTGTCCAGGTTTCCTCTTAGGGTATGAAGGTGTTTTGTAGCTAGGTGGAGGTGGTGATTGTATGGCATGGCAAATGCACTAAATACCACTTAACTGTTTACTTTAAAATGGTTAATTTTATGTTATGTAAAACTTTTCTCAGTAAAAAATTAGAAGTTTAATAAGTGTTTTAAAAAATTGGCCCATCAGGCTTTCCTGGTGGCGCAGTGGTTGAGAGTCCACTTGCCAATGCAGGGGACATGGGTTCGTGCCCCGGTCCGGGAAGATCCCACATGCCGTGGAGTGGCTGGGCCCGTGAGCCATGGCCGCTGAGCCTGTGTGTCCGGAGCCTGTGCTCTGCAGCGGGAGAGGCCACAACAGTGAGAGGCCCGCGTACCCCCCCCCCAAAAAAATTGGCCCATTAACACCAGGTAGAATATTCACTAGCATACATATGTAACTTGTTTAACATGTAATATTTTTTGACAAATAAAATCCAGCAGACTATTACGACTTTTATCATGTAAAATCCTTAGTTACTGATTCCAGAACTCTCATACTGTTTCAATTTTAACCTTTCAGCAAAACATAAAAATTTCAGGATATTTATTCATTCCTATATTTGTATCATGGTACTGAAGGAAAAAAAGATCCAATATGAAACATGAGTAATTAATATCAAAATGAGGCAGGAGATAGATGGGCCTCAGGCTGAGCAGCTGGAATTTGTTCCCTTTGGACAGATACTCCAAGATGAGTAGTAGGAGGACCTGAGCCCTGCCTAGATAAGAGACCACATGTTTCTCATTCTCAAGGTCAAGGAGACCTTTCTGACTACACATGCGCAGAAAGGCTCCTTGGAGGTCAAAGTGGGAGTGATGTCAACCTACCCATAGGCCTCTTCACTAGAATCCATCTTGGCAAAGAGTTGCATGTGCACACATGGGAGGACTCTGAGATAAACTAAATATGGGCTCAGAAGCTGCCAAAGCACGATGATTGGCCAAAAGAAACCCATAAAGTGATTCAAACTACCACGAGGGCGCAACTCTCTCCCTGAGTCCGTGCTTGTGTCTATCCGCATGTCCTCTTTTTCCTCCTAAAAAACACTTTACTTCTTTCACTAAAAAAAAAAAAAAAAAAAAGAAAGAAAGAAACATGAGATTTCAGTATCTTTCAGGGTAAATTCTTAATTGTTAGAAAGTCTGCTTTGGAGTGTCCATTTTTTAATCTGAGTGCTAAGACATATATTTCAAAATTATATTGAAACTTCATCCTCCATATCCACTTAGTCTGTTCCACTGAAGAACTATTGCTTCCAATGAGCTTTTCTTTTTTTTTTTGCAAAAATTAAACATTTAATCATCCAACTGCTCTTTCAAGATAAGTAATCAAAATGACTCAACTTCATTTGTATTAATGACAGACTTTTCAATACATACCAATTATATTTTAAAAGGTTTAAATTCTTGATTTAAGGATATTCAGAACAGTTGTCTCATAAAAAATTCTGCTTTTGACAAGAGAGTTACTATGAAAGATTTGCAGTGTCTGTCCCCCTTAACCTTTACAGAGATGATTTCAAATGAAGAAAATAACCTTTATCTGTCTTGTTCAGGCACAATTTCAAGGCCAAAATTTCATTTTTGACATATTCACCGAAGATAATGGATATCACTGATGGCCTTTGATAATTCTGTGGCATTAATAAGAATAAGGAATTATTAAGTACTTTTATGCTATTTATTTAACTTGGATGACAAATCTCAGTGTTGGTTTTTTTGTTGTTGTTGTTGTTATTTTGGCCCACTCCACGCGGCATGTGGGATCTTAGTTCCCTGACCAGGGATCAAACCCACACCCCCTGCATTGGGAGCACAGAGTCTTAACCACTGGACCTCCAGGGAAATCTAGCGGATTTTTTTTTAAGCTCATTATTAAAGTGCTCTTCTGAGTGTTAACCGTTAGGTTTGTCCAGTTTGCTTATTTCAGCATTTTTCCAATATCAAGCTCATATTTTTATTATCACCAAGATGAGGTACTTGAAATACTTTTCCTTACCTGCTATTTTTAGAACACAGCGTTTGATTCTGCCTTTTCTTCCTCATATACAAAGTCATTGTAGAGATGCGCTGATGAAAACAAGCTTTATTTTTTCCGCACGATCAGTGAGATAAGTGATTGTATTCATTTTGACACATCTTATACCACTGAGCGTTCATTTAGAAAGCATTTGCATGCACCTACTATGTGCCAGGAATTGCAGATATAAAGAAGTAAGGCATATAGATTCCAGAAATCAATGCAACAGGAAGCTTCATATTCACAGATTGTTTCATGATCCCCAAGAGAAGAAGAAAGTAAGTTTCCTAATGCTTTCCAAAATAATATAAGGAAAGGGAAATATTTGTCAAGGCCCAGCTCACTGCATTTGTCCATCTTGCACAGAAATGTCCAATGTGAAAGCACCTTTCCTCATGTTCTATCATTTATTTATTCAAGGACTGTATGTTGAGTAATTACCAGGCCACAAGCAGAGTCCTCAGCACTGGAGCCAAAAGAGACGAGGTCTTCTTGGAGCTGAAGGGGAGGTGAGGAGAGAGCCATTGGACACGGTTTGCACTGAATAATGCTCACGAACATATAAGATGCTTGGAGTGACCCAAAGGCAAATTACAGAGTGTGACGAGTCAGTATCCCAGGAGCTCTAATTCAGGTTACAAAATCCGGGAAGTCTTCGCTGAGCGAATCATAGCCAAGCAGACACCCGAGGGGTCAATAGGACCCGCTCAGATGGAGGGTGGTGGGCTGAGCATCCAGGCAGAGGTGAGAGAGCTCTGAGGGGAGAGTGTCTGCCACCCAGAGGTCCTTTTAGGAAAGGATAGCCAGCAGCATCTCTGGAGTGCAGTGAGCGACACCAGACAGGGCACCTGCCGTGCACCAAGCTGAGAAAGTCAGACGGGTCTATGCTTTTTTTTTTTTTTTTTTTTCCGGTACACAGGCCTCTCACTGTTGTGGCCTCTCCCGTTGCGGAGCACAGGCTCCGGACGCGCAGGCTCAGCGGCCATGGCTCACGGGCCCAGCCGCTCCGCGGCATGTGGGATCTTCCCGGACTGGGGCACGAACTCCTGTCCCCTGCATTGGCAGACGGACTCTCAACCACTGCGCCACCAGGGAAGCCCGGGTCTATGCTTTTGAACAGCGCATTTTAATCATCATAGGTCTACCATGACGTCTCAGCAAAAGTTTGACACACATGTAGAGATTCCAGTTGGCAGTATTACTGCCAAAACCGCACATCGAATTCCTTCTTGTGAACGATGTTTTCAGCATGGCTGAGGGTTTCCTCATTTAAAAATGCTTTATCACTTTATCCATTTTGGGACTTTACCCATTTGGAACGCTTTATCACTTTATCCATTTTGGAACAAAACCTCATTTATACACTTTACCTTATGAAAGACTATAGTAGAAGGTTGGACCTTTCATGGATGCCTGCAATATAGAGGAGGCAAGGCTGCACAGAGAAACATCCCTGAACTAAATTTAAGTCCTAGATAAACCGACAGTGCCCTACAGTCTCTGCCTAGTTCCATTAAAGTCTAATGATTAAGAGGCATTGATTGTGCCAAATAATAGATAATTCGAGAATATACAGGCCCCACGGAAAACTAGAAACCACTGTGGAAGCTCCAAATGGATTAAGAATCTAAATGTAAAAACTAAAACCGTTAAAAAAAAAAAAAAAGCACTGTGAATCTAAGAAGCCAGTTGCTTGCATTTTGTCTGCTTTTGATTCTCAGAAACCCTGCTTACTGCTATCTTGGTTTCTAGTTCTGTGGCAAATGGGGGAGTGTCAGATCAGTGAAGTATTCCTGTTCTTAGATATAAACGGTGATTAGAAGCCAAGGGGGGTTACCTTCATTGCTGAAGGAAGCTGCAGGGCAAAGTGTTAAGAAGCATATGCGCTGAACGCTTTGCAGACTAAGTTATTATTTTTAAATGGCTTCATTTGTCATAGACATGAGCATATTATTTACACTTGGGTAAACGTGCCCTTTTCAAATTGAGAAGGGAATTAAATTCAAAAGACTTTTATTATGCAAAACAAAAATTTCTTTTTAGCAAAAGTTATTTTTATTCTTCTAAAGATTATATGCAGTTTGTCTGTTTCCTAATTTGGAATTCAGATAATTCAATGATACTAGTAATGATGGTCATGATAATAATACCTCTTACACTTACTAAGTTGAAGCAGATGGAAATCGAAAAATCCAAGCTGCTATTCAGCAGAGAATCACTATGCAAATATTGCAACAGCTTGTGTGATTTTTTCAAACTATTATCTAAAGTGCAACAAACCATTCATTATATTGAAAAGTTGAGAAAGATAGCACGTAGTAAAAAGATGATATGCATGTAGAGTTTGGGAGCATTTATAGTCAACTCAACAATGATAAATAAATCCACTGTTTTCAAAGGATACACGTAAGAAAGGGGAGGTTTGGAGATTATGTTTGACAACATTTCCTAAAGAAGAGCCCTGTGTGTGTGTGTGCCTGTGTGTGTGTGTGTGTGTATCACAGTGTTCTCTCTGGCCTCCTCCTCAGCATTCAAACATGTTGAATCTCACTTATCTTAAAAAACTCAGCCCCATAAACTTCCCTTCTACCTCCCTTTCTCTTTTCCCCCATTACAGCCACATTTCTTGCAAAAAAAAATGTTTAAAATGCATCTTTAATTCTTCACCTATCTTATGCTTTACTGCCTATTGCAATTCCATTAATTAATTTAAGAAATATTAATGGTGGACTTCCCTGGAGGCACAGTGGTTAAGAATCTGCCTGCCAATGCAGGGGACACCGGTTCTATCCCTGGTCCTGGAAGATCCCACATGCCGCAGAGCAACTAAGCCCGTGAGCCACACCTACTGAGCCTGTACTCTAGAGCCCGTGAGCCACAGCTACTGAGACCACGTCCTGCAACTACTGAGCCCACAAGCCACAACTACTGAGCCCACGTGCCACAACTACTGAAGCCCGTGCGCCTAGAGCCCGTGCTCCACAACAAGAGAAGCCACCACAACGAGAAGCCCGCACAACACAAGAGTAGCCCCCCTCACTGCAACTAGAGAAAGCCCGTGTGCCGCAATGAAGACCCAACACAGCCAAAAAGAAAAAAAAAAGGAATATTAACGGAACCCACATAATTTACTGTGTGCTGGAGATTCAATGGCGAATAATGCCAAAAATAGTGCATGTCCCGGAAATTCCCTTTAAGGGGGACTGGACATTAAATGTACATTACAAGGGAGAGAGAAAATGTTTTCAACCAAAATACTGGTAATTGACCAATCAGGAATTTAAGAGATGTCATCAATTAGTCTTTCTTGTTATGTTTGATTTTGGCTATGTTTCAGACCCCTTAGTTAACTATACCTAAACCTCAAAGGAGTTTTGAAAGGATTACTAGTCAAGTCATCCAACCATATCCCTTTTTAAAATTTTTTCGTGGAGCTTTGTGGCTTGTGGGATCTTAGTTCCCCAACCAGGGAACCAACCCAGACCTTCAGCAGTGAAAGTGCAGAGTTCTAATCACTGGACCACCAGGAAATTCCCCAGCCACATCCTTGAAGTGAGGTCATTATACTGCTTCACACACTCTAAATCATTTGTTCTCATGGACCCAATACTACTTTTGGAGGTAAGAGCTAAAAATTATAATTTAATTGACCTCCAGGCAATGGAGTCAGGTAGCATTTCTTGTAATATAAAGTTACTTTACCATTCATCTTAAATTAAATTGTTGAAAAGAATAGACTTCCTGAGTGCAGGTAGAGATTTAATACTACATGGAAAACTGCTTCCATTTTTAAGTTGAAGAAAGGAGTAAACTATGAACTAGAATCATACACAAATTTAACTGATTTTAATATAATTATGTCACTGAGGCATGAAATAGTTGTGTAGTCAAAGCAATGCCAAAATATCCAAACCAGAAAGCACAATATTCTTAATAGTTGAGTAGCTAAATCAAAAAGAAATAACATTAGATAACATCTATTGAAGTTATCATGTACTGGATATAATTCTAAGAATTCCACAGAGTAACATACAAACCTATAAGATCAAAAAAAGATCTATTATATAGATAAGAAACCTAAAAACAGACTCAAACACCTTGCCCATCATCACACAGCTGGTAAGAGGCCAAGCTGAGATTCAGATCCAAACCTACCAACTCCTAAGCTCTGAGATTCCAATTGCTTCTACTTGGACTACTGTACATGTGGCACCATGAGAAAACAAATGGCTTATAAAATTAATGCTAAGGGAGCGAACCTACTCTAAAGGTCTGTTGCACTAGCCTTTCCTTATCTACTTAAGTGATTACTGAATTCCTATGAACTGAGGTTTTTATGTGGCAAAATCACCCTCACAATCTATGGAGAAATGTGAGCCTCCAAGGGCCCATCTCTAAAGCCATGGTGTTATGACATGTACACATAAGCAGTGTTTATAACAACCAAGTAATGGACTTATGCAAGGACTAGGAAAAGAAAACTCAGGGGGCCTTACAACATTCACTTAAAAAACTGGGGGAGAAGAAACCACTAACTTTGGGCAGTGTATCAATGATAAGTGCACAGTGTGCAGATGTTATCCATCAGGTAATCTGTGAAATACCATAGAAGCTTCAGAGTAGAAAAGGTTTGCATTGTCTCTGGAAGACAAAATAACATGAAAGCAGCAGAAGTTATCCTAATTAGGTAGCCACATTAAAGGTTACACATATTCCTTTGTGTAAATATTCTGATGAGTGAGCTGGTACATAGGCTCAAAGAACTCCATAGAAGGACCAAGGAAGCATTACAACATCAAAAGTCATCATCTGATAGCAATAGAAGACACGTAATACTAAAATATTATAGTAAATATCAAGACTGATAGTGTCAGAAGAATTAATTAAAACACACACACAAACTCGTTCAGAAAGCCCAGTAATTGAGGTCCTTGAATTACTCATAAATATATGGCACAGAAATATTACTGAATTCGGTAGCAACTGATAATTCTGTATTCAGTGACAGACTGGATTAGGTAAAAATCAGAATTTTTCAATATTAGCTATATCTCGTGAGCTAGTCATTGCTCAAGAATGCAAAAGAAAGTGTAATGAAAACTTGAAATTTAATGGGCTTAGATGGCCAATTTGTGCAGCTGAAAACACCTCACTATGAGGTATGAAGGCAGAGATGATAGCCCCTCCTGCTTTAAGTGGACCACTTAACCAACAGCAGTTGAGCCTGGATGGAGGGAGGAGACTTTCAAATAGTTCAGACTGTGGGTTGCAGCCTGAAGTCTGGAGACCATTTTGGATGCAAAAGCGCATTCTCCTTGCAACCTTGCAGTGTTTCCCACTGATACTATCTTCTAAATCCCATTAATATGTTCCTTTCCTTTTGTTCTCACTATCCTAATTAAGTCCCTTATCATTGAGCTGCTAAACCACTGGCTCCTTTCTGTCCTTTTACTGCATTGCTGCCCTTGGTTATTCTAAAAACCCTTTAATGTGCCCCTTTGTCCTCAGTACAAATCCTAACTCCACAGACACCCTAACCTTCTCAGTTGAATGTCAAGTTCAAAAAACTAAATTTCTTCCCTAATCTTGGATCCACAAATGGCAAAGGTATCAGGAGTTCATAAGACAGATCCATCTCCAATTGTCCTGGAAAGAGAGACCCTATGTTGGCATGGAGATAACTTGTAGAAATAAAATGAAAAGAAGAAAAGAAACAGTCAGTGTATAAAATGCCTGAAATGAGCGTTATTTTCTTTACTCCCTTTGTCTCTCAGTCTACAGACCATAATTTACAGATGGCCTGGTAGATATTTTATTTGGATATTCAATACAACTCAAACTCATTTTAAACTGAGCTCAGTATTTTTCCTTTTCTGAAATTATTTTCTTCTTCCGTTCTCTAAGTTAGTAATTTTGATTAGAATCTACTCAGATTCTCAAAATGAAAAACCTCAGGGACAAACTGGATACTTGACTATTACTCTTCACTTCCTTGCTCTTTGATTAAGATGCCAGCATCATCTCTTACCTGGATTATTGCAATAGCCTTATAAACGATTGATATGGCGTGAGTCTTAACTATATTGTGGTAATGCCATTTGCTATTACATATAAACCCTGAAATCTTCAGACCTTAACAAAAAAGTTTATTTTTTGCTCATGTAAAGTCCAGTGGGAGGCGGCCTTTCTTTCATGTACTCATTCAGTAACTCAGATGAGAAATATATCTTCCAAGCATTTTTGAATGTTGACATTGACCTAAGGCCAGTAGATGGGGGGAAGAAGGAATATGGGAGGTTGCATAGGATGGGGTACATGGTCCATCACCGGCCGCTGCTTTCTGAGAAAACTCTACACTATAGAGATGAGCGTAAAGCCTTGGGCCGGGGGCTCGGGAGTGGTGGTGGGGAGGGGTTAGCCATCTGCCATATAGGTTGTCTCCAGACTATTCTTTTTTGCAGCCAGCGACTTTTCTAAAGCCTGAATCTGATTGTGCCAATTCTCTGTTGAAACACTGTATATCATGCCCATTGCCCTCACAGAAAGGTAGAACCTTCTACACATAGAATTGACTGTCCAGTAGAAGGGTGCTATCAAGTAAATATGTTGGGACAAAAGTGATATTAACGACACATATAGTCATTCGTCTTGTAAGATGCTTTAAAATCCACTGCTTACTTGCCTCTTCCAGCATCATTCCCAGGGCATCTGTACTAACTCAATGCATGTGCTAGCCACACGGCACTGCCTTCATTCCCAAATGTATTGCACTTTTTGTTGCTTTGGAGTTTCTCCTGTTTCTCTTTCCTTTTCCAATAAACAACACCCAGTCATCTTTCAGGTCCTTAGATATCACTTCCTCCAGGAAACCATCATCGTTTTCTATTGAAAGCACTCTACCCTTCTCCGTTTCCTTACCATACCACCAATTCCACTGGGTTATGAACAACGGTTTATTTATATGCAAGCCAGCCCCCATCTTGAACTCCTTCAGAGCAGAATATGCTAGACACCATTTTACCCTCGGTCCTAGAAAAGGAGCTAGTACAGAATAAATATTTGGTAAACATTTGTTGACTAAATGAATAAGTCTATGTTTTGTCATGTCTATGTCCACAATATCTTTTGTGTTTCTTTATTATCAGGTAAATAAGAATTGTATCTACTTAATAAGATTTTTATAGAAATGAATGGATCTAGTACAGTATACAACTTGACACAAAGACAGTCTCAGTAAGTTTTAGCAATTGTTATTCCCCAAACTTAGAGAGTGTATATGATGTCACCTCCTTGGGAATTTTTTTTCCTGATCACTTTCAGCCAAAACTGTTTTCCCTCATATGTTTGTGCTCCCATACTGATAGTTCTCTCATCATTGGACTTGTGATATAGTTGGGTGAGAAGAATTCTGCCCCCTAGGTAAGTAGTGATCCCTTGATAACAGAGTTCTGTCTTAGTGGCAGTCCAGGGATTAGTACAGTGTGGGCACCAAGTAAAACATGTATAGAATGCCTTATATTTAAAGAAAATTAAGGAGTGAAGAAATATAAGTTTAAGGCAAGACAGAGCTGATAGTGATTTTAATAAAAATAAAAATAAAAAAACTCTTGGTAAATAGACGATACTTACTTTGAAAGAAAGAGACTATTTTTTGGTTTCTTTGTTTGCTTGTTTTAAATAGCAGGAAAGTCCTAAAGCATTCTGAAATAAAACAGTAATTTCAGACTGTGTTGACAAACTCTGGAAAGAGTTTTCCTTCATTTTCTAAGGCAACTAGCCACAAGACTCCAAATTGTTTCCCCTTCCAGTAACTCAGATGATGCCAGACTTTTAGGACTCTAAAAAGACGTATAAAATGCCAGTCTGAATCCTCTCATTTTACATATGAGGAATCAAAAATCCCAAGAAGTTAAGTAACTGAAACTCCAACAGGCAGTAAAGGATTTGGGGAAATGTAATCACTAGCTATTTATCCAAATAATTAATGTCTTCAAAAGTATCAGTAATTTAGATGAAACAGTCAATTCAGTATATTCTAGAGGTAGTAGGGGCTTAATTGAATGTCTGCTTGGATTATATTCAGTTGTATTGATGTTTCGCTAATATGTATTGCCATGAACATAACAAAATCTCCCCCAAACTTGAACTTTTTTCCCATGTTGTTGAAGACTTCAGTTTAATTATCTTTAAAGTTTAGAACTGCTGCTCATGACTGCACATCGATTTCCCTTGCATTAAGGAAACAGGATAACCTTGAAGCATTTTTATATATTTATAAATCCTGATTGGTGCTTTTTTTGGTGTTTGGGACTAATTATTTCCATGCATGCAAACGTCAGCAATATGAAGAACAGGTTGTGGAATGGAACAAACACGTGTTATCAGAAAACATTTTATAGTTGCTTGCATAATCCGCTGTGTTCCTCATAATCTAATGTCATATGAAAGTGTGCATGATACAGAGGGCAACCTAGGGAGTTTGGGCATTATGTATTAGATAATGTAATTTTATTGAGCTTCAGTTTATTTCAGAGAACTACATCTGCATAGACACAAAAATACAAAAGTAAATGTAGGATAGCATCTAACTTACTAATCTTTTGGTTTTGCTAGTCTACCACAGAAGTTAAGTGATTTTTCTTGAATTTTTTTTTTTTTTTTGTGATACGCGGGCCTTTCGCTGTTGTGGTCTCTCCCGTTGCGGAGAACAGGCTCCGGATGCGCAGGCCCAGCGGCCATGGCTCACGGGCCCAGCCGCTCTGCGGCATGTGGGATCCTCCCGGACCGGGGCACGAACCCGTGTCCCCTGCATCGGCAGGCGGACTCTCAACCACTGCGCCACCAGGGAAGCCCTGAATTTTTCTTTTGATTAGAGAAGACTGATCTTAAGAGTAGTATCAGAATCACTACTGAGTGAGGTCCACTTTAAAAAGTTGATAATCGGTACTTCCCTGGCGGTCCAGTGGTTAAGACTCTGTGCTTCCACTGCAGGGGGTGAGGGTTTCATCCTGGTCATTGAACTAAGATCTTGCAAGCTGTGTGTCAAGCCACCCCCAATTTTTTTTTAAAGTTAATAATCTGCTGATTATAATACCAACTCTAAAGTGCTGTTGCATTAAATAAATTATTACATTTACAGGGCTTGACACAATGCCAGATACATGGTGTGCACTCAGGACATAATTATTTTGTCTCTACAAATAAAATAGAAAGCAAGCTTGATTGATGTTAGTTAATAGTATACATAAGAGAGGGGGAAATTTTTCTGCTTTAGACCTCATTACATCATTTCCCTCCCAAAAAAGATATATGGGGAAAAAAACTTCTGTTACTGACAAAGAATATGAGAAACTAAGATTTTTTTTTTAAATCAGGTGGACAAAATTATCTTCTAATGGTTTGCTTCGTTTTTAAAAAATTTTGGAAAATAATCGCTTGGGGCTTGTAAAGGTCTCTACTGATACTCTTGTTATTAAACAGGACAGGTGAACTCTGTTCTACATCCAGCTAGTTGCTACATGAGCTAGAATATCTCTTGTGGAATTTGCAAACTAACTGAACAATAAAATAATGTGCATAAAATGACAACTACAGTGAAAAGAAACTATGACATTAATTATTCTAATTGTATTGTCAATCATCAAACTGCAGTGGTAATAAGCCACTATTTCAGACTGGCTGTATAGGACTGACTGTCAGCCAGTGCTCTCCTGCAAAAGCAGATGGGTGTGGCCAGTTCTCACTTGATGCTAGTTCAACCTAGGCTAGAAAAAGAGGTGATACTAAGAAATGGGGGGCTGTAGTAGGCTTGATGGAACCAAACTTGTTCTTGGGTGCCTCACCTCCCTTTCTAAAATTTAAAAAGCACGACAGCTGTCACATGGGGGAGTACCTTCATTTAGTTTCAACCCTGAGGCAAAGTGTGAGGCATTAGGGAGAAATACATTTTGTGTAATATGAATATCTTCCTCACTTAAAACTCTCATGCTTCTTTTTTTTTTTTTTTTTTTTTTTTTTTTTGCTGTACGCGGGCCTCTCACCGCTGCGGCCTCTCCCGCCACAGAGCACAGGCCCTGGACGCGCAGGCTCAGCGGCCACGGCCCACGGGCCCAGACGCTCCGCGGCACGTGGGATCCTGCTGGACCGGGGCACGAACCCGCGTCCCCTGCATCGGCAGACGAACTCCCAACCACTAGCGCCACCAGGGAAGCCCCACGCTTCTCATACTTACACTTCTTCAAAGCATCTTTTGCGACAAGACTGGTGGTTAAAACTTTGCCAGTCTTTGGAATTGTATGGACTTTGCTGTGTCTGTAGATATTATGAGCCTATGAATTTGAGTTTGCATTCTGAGATGAAAGTAAATCATTTCTATTACAAAGAGCCAGATATTAGTGCAGTGGGTATTAATCTAATGTCCTTTGAATTATATTTGTTATTGGGTAGATAAATAAATAAATGGATTAAAAGTAGGAATATTTCAACATATTTATTATACCTTTATACTTTTAAAATAATACAGTAACCATATTAGTATTGAAATATTATTGACATAATAATTTCATATATTTTATAATATCCGATTATATGTGTATTTCTAGATATAGATAACTTAGATATAGATATGAGTTAGATATTAATATGATTTAAACATAGATGATAGACAAATATTATCTGGGGTAGAAAGTTTTAAAAATAGCTTCATGAGGTGCATTATCCCTGAAATAGTTATCTGGAGAATTTACTCTTGAAATCAACGCAGTCTATGATTACCATCTAGTGGCAAAGCCCTTGAATTGCAAATACTCCGTGCCAATGGAAAATCTAAGGGTGCTTCCTTGGCCAATTCAACCCATTTTCTTGATGTATATGTCACAAATATTAATTATTATATAACCTCATCAACCACAGACACATATCTTGTAAAAATGTTTTTACAAAAACTGATGGGTTTTCATGAAAGTGATTTGAATAAGACCAACTGGAAAAAGCTTTAATTCGTTTCGATAGATAGCAAAATCAAAATTGAGCTGAGAGGAGAACAGTATGTTTACGTTGATTTAAGTTACAAATAATAGGGTGTAGGAACAGAAAAACGTCCTGTGCATGGTTTGAAATATAGTTTGTCACTACTAAAATGGATGAGTTTGACTAAGTGAGAAATAAGTAAAGTTGGTTATGAAATTTAAAGGTCACATTGAATAGTATTAATTTTGTAATAAGGAATAAGGGCGATACTTTTGAAAAATAATATAATGATACAAAAGTGTGAAAATGTAGCTCTGTAGGGATGTTGTTACAGGAAAAGGTAAAGTTGGGAATGGTTTGCAGTACTTTGTGGGCGTGTGAGCACTTGTATTTGAGTGGTCACCAGGGGGATGCAAAGAAGGGCAGAATCTGTAAGCTTTGCCAGGAAAGAGGGAACAGTACAGTGAGTCCCCTACACACGAACCTTCAAGTTGCAAACTTTCAAAGATGCGAACCTTTGTTCTCATGTCCAATCACGTGTTAGTTCACGTGTCTGGTGTGCATCCTTTACAAATGGTTGTGCTTTTATGTACTTCACTGTACAGTACTATTTTTGTGTGTTTTTTTAATGTATTATTTGTGTGAAAAGTATTATAAACCTATTACAGTACAGTACTACATAGCTGATTGTGTGAGTTGGGTACCTAGGCTAACTTTATTGGACTTACAAACAAATTGGACTTTTGAACGCACTCTCAGAACGGAACTCATTCATATGCAGGGGACTTACTGTACTTGATAAATTTAGTGGAGGAGATAAAAAAAGGCACCTTTAAGGCTTTGAGCATGAAAAACTAAGAAATAATGGTGTTTTAAAAAGTATTAGGGAAATTAAGAATAGTTATTATAGAATCTTGTTGTAGGATATCAATCTCATAAAACTTGGATAGAATTCTAAGGAATTATTCTACATTATGTCATTCAATCCTCCCAACTATTCCTCCATTTTTAAACTGAGGTAAGGAAGGAGGAATCAGTTCCCAATATATAATGTCATTTTCCCATGACCTTACACCTAATATGTGACATCACTGGCATTTGACCCCCAGACCTATGTGATTCAAAGTGCCCGCTCTTTTCTCTTCTTCATGTAACTTTTTTGGTTGTTTAGCACCTGGAGAAGGTTTTTTTATTTTATTTTTTATTTATTTATTTTTTTTTGCGGTACGCAGGCCTCTCACTGTTGTGGCCTCTCCCGTTGCGGAGCACAGGCTCCGGACGCACAGGCTCAGCGGCCATGGCTCACGGGCCCAGCCGCTCCACGGCATGTGGGATCCTCCCAGACCGGGGTACGAACCCGTGTCCCCTGCATCGGCAGGTGGACTCTCAACCACTGCGCCACCAGGGAAGCCCTTGACAAGCGTTTTTAAAAGCTAAATTAATGTGAAGATTCTGTGGTGTACCCATTCTTTATTAAAAATTATATAAAACTTTACATAATTGTAGTTTAGGAATTGTAAATTTTACCAGGTTGTTTTCCTTATAAAGTAGGAGATATTTGCTTTGAACTTTAAACCTACAAAGGATCCAAGTAAAAGAATATAAAAAAATGTATACTTATATGCAATAATCTTTTTTTAATTGCACACTGTCATAACTGAAGTATGGTTTCTGCTAAAGTGTGCAGTGCCTGGTGGAGATGTGATCCTCTGGTCTGCAATTAAACAGTCAGTGTGACCACATTGATCCAGGCTGCTTGATAGTCAGGGGAGGGACAGTGAGGGCTGTGTGCAGAGGCTACACTGTGGTCTTTCCCGCTCCAGTGTGTGACTGTTTCCTGTTGTTCTTGTTTATTGGTTGGTAACAATTTCTTTTATTGTTGTTGTTATTATTATTACATGTTTGGGAATTAAGGTAGGTGAACTCCAAAAATAACTTAATAGTCTCAGCTATTCTATAATTATTAGTTATTCCAATATATTAATAACTATTAATTATTCAAGATATTATTATCCTCTCATTTAAAAATGTGTCCTATTTAGGTTGATAAATTATATTGTCACTTTAGACCAGGAGTTCTTAGACAGAGACATGGTGGTCTGGTAAAACTTATGGGCCCTTTGTAGAGTAGTTTTAACTGCATAGCATAAAATAAATACAATTAAAAAGAAAAGAAAGGCTACTGAAATACAGTTATCCAAATATTTTTAAGGCTTAAATTTGTGATGTAGGAATCCTAGTGTTCCTTTACTAACCCATTAAATACCAAGTTTAACAACTACTACACTTTAAAGAAGGGATGATCAAAGTATTTCAGCATAGCTGTGTTGAGTGTCATGTGAGATTAAAATATATGCAATTTCTATTGGTGAAGAAACCACAAATCCTACTAATTCTGTAGTTTATGGCCTACATTCACTCCTGAAGGAAGTGCTAATTTTCAGTTTTCTAAAAATTAAGATCTGTTTTAGAATCACCCATCCAACTAGGGAAGGACCCCTAGATGAACTGCACTGCTGGCTTAGCTGCCTTCTCCAACACTGGACTTGAGCTCCTTGGGCTCACAACTTATATTCATTCTTGCATCTTTAGTAACACATATAAAACATAACACATTCTACATGTTCAATGCATGGATAAGTGAATGCATAAAAAATAAAGTCAATGAAAAAACTGAGGATGTGCAAAATTAATCATGAAAGATTACATAATAGCAGACACAGTATTAAGAAGTTACCAGATGAAGGCTTTAGCTCGTGAGGTGATATACAGAAATATGGAAACAAAGATAAATTTTACACAAACTGAGACTTGTTGCCAGAGCCCACATTTGGGGGATAATTATGGCCTTTTAAAAAATTGTTATTTATATTGGAGTATAGTTGATTAACAATGTTGTGTTTCAGGTGTACAGCAAAGTGATTCAGTTATACATATACATGTATCTATTTTTTTTCAAATCCTTTTCCCATTTAGGTTATTACAGAGTATTGACAGGTACACACTGCTATATTTAAAATAGATAACCAACAAGGACCTACTGTATAGCACAGGGAACTCAGCTTAATTATGGCCTTTTAATGTCCTGGGAGACTTAAATGATGGCAGGGACTGACCCAGCTCACAGAGTGACATCATGGTGACCCACGGTGTTGTGAGACTGAGGACCTCAAAGCCAGGTCCTGGGACCCTTCTGACCAGGACCTCATCCTTTGTTTCTCCTCTCTTCCTACTTCCAGCCCCACTCCCAAATCCATAAGTACACTCTGAAGGGCTGAGGCAGGTGGTCACAGAGGCAGGGTCACCTCTCTTTGCTCTCACCTGGGAAGTCTTGGTTCCAAGGGTCTCTGCACATCACAGCCTCAGGGGCTCTCAACAGCTCGACCTCCTGTTGCTTTGCACCTCTACCAATGCCTCCATCAATGGATTCAAATTATAAAACAGGTGAAAAATGAATTTTTTTGTTTCCCATCTGCATACATAGGGCTATAACTGATGTTTCCAGAGTGGGGGAAGGCATGTGGAGATTTATTACATAAAGAGAAAAAATTGAACTGAATTTCTAATGAGAGAACACTTAAGCATCCTTTACTGTTCCAGCTGGGTCTCAGCAAAAATAGATTCTAATTCTGCTGGGACAAGCCCGTTTAAACACTCTCACCCCACACAAGGACAGCTGAATTTGTTCAGCTTGTCAACAATAATGACCTGAGAAAAAACTGTCCAAATTATGTGGGTCCAGGGGTATAGCAGGTGGTCACAGGACACAATGAAAGGGGGCCACAGAGAGGAAAAGACAAAATCAGTGCTTCCAGATGTTTGAGGTGTCTGACAAGAAACCCTATTCCGTTATAACGAATGTGCTCAGCAAGCCTTGGTGATTGGATGTATGTATGCTTTTTATAACTGTTTTAGCAATTTGTACTGGCACTGTTAATACCAGTAAGATAAGCTATTTCAGACAGTGATAGCTGATGGAAAATAAAACAGAGTGATGTGACATAGTGACTGAGGGGGAGGCTTCTTTGATGAGGTTGGGGGTAGGTTAGCATTTCTGAATTAGTGGCGTTTTAAATGAGACGTGAATGAGGAGAAAGAGGCAGTCGTGTGAACAGTTGGGGAAGGAACATTCCAGGCAGAGGGAATTGCATGTGCAAAGGTTCCGGAGATGGGGAGAAGCTTTGCATGTCTGCGGAACAGGACGTATATCAGAGCAGATGCAACACGGTGTAATTAGTGGGAGAATCTCAGGAAGTTAGGTCCTGGGGGTGGGCAAAGCCAAGCCAGACAGGGTCTCCTAAGCTTTGTGAGCACTTTGGGCTTCATACTGAGTCTAAGGAATTGATTCCCTAGATGGCTTTAAGTGGAAAGTGCATGATTTGGGTGAGCTTTGGAAAGCCTACTTTGGCTGTTTGTGCAGAATGGACAGGAGGGAACATGGGGAACCAGGGAAGAATTTTGTCCTCGTCCAGAGAGACAATGAGGTGTCTGCACAAATGGTCTGTCTTTTCTAAAAGAGATACAGGAAATTGATTCCAGCAAGCCGAGGAAGTGGCCAGAGGTCTGTTTGGAAATGTTAAGCTTGAATCACAATTTGGGCAACATTTTCTGAAGAGGTTAAGCATTTGCTTCCCTGTCCTAAATAAACCACTGGCCAATACCTCCTTCCAAGACACCGATTCGTTTAAGTCCTTAAAACCAGGTTCTGGACCCAGACTAACAGCATATAACCTCCGGCTCTGCCCATTATGAGCTGCGTAACCTTGGACACGTACTTGAATTCTCTGTTTCCTCAAATAATAAGAGAGGACAGTAATTATGTTCTCTCTACAGAATTTTTAAAGACTAAATAAATTAATCAAGGCAAAGCCCTTATAATGGAGCTGGGCACACAGTAAGGGCATAATACACATTGTTTCTTATGACGACTCCTAATCTAGTGTTTTCTACTAAAATCCACTGTCTTTAAGAATACTTGTTGAAAACAATGTCAAAAATAAATTTCACTGTGTATACTCCAAGTTCAACTTGAACTGTATGGAGCCTATGTAATAGTTATAATTTTAGGACAGAAAATATATGTGTACAAATAAAAAAAAAAAGAAAGTATACAGAATGGAAAGGAAGCAATAAAGCTGTCATTATTCCCAGACAACAAAAAATTTAAAAAAAATTTTTTAAAGTCTGTTTTCATTAAAAGAAAAAGAATACTTGTTCATTATATATTATTTATGGAGTTTTTCCTGCATGCTCTCTGGGCTTGTTAAGAGTTTTCTCTGATTATTAAAGGACATAATCTCTGCTTAAGCGAGTAAAAGAAGACAATGAGAAACCAAGTATTCTGAAGAGGTTAAGCATTTGCTTCCCTGTCCTAAATAAACCACTGGCCAATACCTCTTTAATTAATTAAACAGGTGAATACAACCCTTTAGCTCTTTTTGTGCTCCTCATTGATGTCATTGGGAGGTCATGCAGTGACCCAAGAGCCCCCCCAAGCAGGACCCCTGACTTGTACATGTTGGAAGTTGGGTTGTCATCAGAAACTCTAACCTTAAAATGACACTGTCTTTTTTTTTCCCCAGTAAGTTTGTTAGAGGTATTTCTTGGTATGCTTTCCATTTTTCTTTCCATTTTTAATTAATTTAATAATTCAATGATCACTCTAAATGTGAAATCATATAGCAGAACATGAATTCTTGGAATGCAAAACATCCATATATAACCAAGGTATTACTAAAAATACTGAATTCCTAAAGCATAGCTAAATAAAACAAAATTGTTTTACTATAAACCTGGAAACATTACAAAAGTAGGACTAAACAAGGCATAACTGAATTTCAACAGAGCCAAACCTGCTGAAGGGTCTTCTCAAATTTGCGACATTGGGTATTTTTCTAAGGAACATTCATGAGAATTGTGGTGCACTAGTGTTTATACTTCACAAAGCTGGGAGGCTTTATGAATTATTTTGCCTGTAAGACCACACAACAGAATATTTAAAAGCAAAACAGGTTTTATGGGTGTTTGGCGACTGCTTTGATAGAACTATTGGTCATAGAAAAAGAAAGGTAAACTGTTTTTTCCTGATTTGGTCAAAGGCTACCAGGACATCACAGGTGGATGGTTGTTAACAAGGGGAGGCTGAGGAAGATGATATAATCTCTAGTGACCATGTTTTCAATGAGAAGACTGATCACCTTCAAACAATTGGAAGCTTATTTTGTAGAGCAAAGGATCTATTCTTTTAACTTCAGGTAAAAATTATAGAAAGGCACAAAAAGAGAGTTTTTCAAACATAAATAATTGCTCAAAATACATGAGAAAGTTTAGACTACAGAAATTCTCAAGTTCTCTTTATTTTTTTTCTTGTTTCTACCGTCTACTATAGAAAAAGTTTGTTACAAGGATGTAAGTTACAAAGGAAAATATTTGCTCATGTTTTTAAATTGATTTCATTTACTTACACAATTGATTACATGTCTCAGAATTTACAATCTCATAATCTTACATGTTGCAAAATTGCATAGGTAAATTCCGATCCAAGCAATTTCTCGCAAAGGTTAACTCTGAGATGTTTCAGCATTCTGGAAATTGTCCATTGCAAGCTCAGAGTGTATATAGGTGGTACATAAGTCCACTGGTAGACTGGTTTATTTAATCTCCTCAAAAGCATCAGTGTGATATAATTTTAGAGACTCTGTTTGAAAAATTATGCATTCTTACTATCTTTCTAAGGAAGGAGAATCCAGGGTCATTGGTCCAAAAAATGGAGTAGTTCTAGAAGATGAAACATTTTAAAAATAATAACCTTTATTCATTTTATTGCTGCATTTTATTGATTCATAGCAAGTATGTAAACACAAGGAAAAAAGACAAACTGACATCAGCCTCCAATCTTTTAACAGATGACCAGGATTGTAACTCAATGAAATAAATAACATAGGATCAAAATAAAGAATTATATTACATTGCTTCATTTATTCATTCATAGGTTTAATAAATAGAGGCTAGAGCTTGCCGGTTTAATTTTCATTTCATTCAAATTTATATTTGCCCTTCCACAAATTCACTTTGCCGAATGGATTTCTATTTCCCAGTCAAGCTGGCAAAAAGGCGTTTGGATGCATTAGAATTTTAAATGATATCAAGACAAGTAAGTAAATAAAAATAATTAAAATGAATCGTTTATCATCATCTAAATGCAAACTAGTACAACAAAGAGAAAGCCAATGCCGTCCTTTCCCATTATTTATTTCAGTTATTAATTATGCCAATAAAATCACAGTAAAGAATGAGAAATGTTGACACGAGTCCATGAATTGAAAAGGCACATGTGCACTTCAGCATATGGATAGATTTAATAATATAAAAAGTAAAAATATTGCTAAAAATCTCAAAATTATCGCTGAAGAGACTTCTGTCATGTTTTTAAGGGAATGCTATTTTTATAACAGTTTTAATTTGCAGAAATGTTGCCAAGAGAGCACGGAGAGTTCTCATAAACCCAGAGCAGGATTTCTCCTGTTATTAGCGTCTTACATCATCAGGATTCATATATTACCATTAATGAAGCATGTTGATATACTGTTAGTAACTAAAGCCCACACTGTATTAATACTCTGTAACTTTTTCCCAATGTCTTTTTTCTATCCCAGCATGTCCCCTCCAAGACCACATCACACTTAGGCATCACGTCTCCTTAGGCTCCTCCTGGCTTGACAGTTTCATGCACTTTCCCTGTTATTGATGACCTTGACAGTTTTGAGTACTGGTTAGGTATTTTACAAAATCCCCCTCAATCGGACTTTGCCATTTTTTCTCATGATGAGATTGGGGTTATGGATTTTTGGAAGGAAGACCACTGAGGTAAAGTGCCATTTTTATGACATTATATCAAGGTCACATAATACTTCGATGACTTAATACTACAATGCCTTCATCAGTATTGATGTTGACCTTGATCATGTGGCTAAGATCATGTTCATCAGTTTTTTTATCTCTGGCTCCAACCCCCCTAAGACTGTGCACTTTGGAATAAAGTCACTATGCCAACTCTTATGGGATGAAGAATTACACTCCACCCACTTGAGGGTGAAATATCTACATAAATTATTTGAAATTCTTCTACACAGAATATTTGTCTCTTCCCACTTAATTTACTTAATCATTCACTTAAAATTGGTAGGTCTCATGGATGTTTACTTGATCCATTGTATCTTGTTTATTTTCTTGTTCAAATTGTTCCAGTTTTGGAAGCTCAGGTGGTTTTGGAGTCCCTCTGAAGGGTATGCATCGTTGTGGATATTTGTTGTTGATTTTTGTTTGTTTGTTTAATTGGTTGGCTTGCTTACATATTTATTTTCATTCATTCATTATTCTTCATTCATTCATAGGCTTTATTTGTTTAGGGTAGTTTTAGGTTTACAGCAAAATGGGCAGGAAGGTACGATTTCCCAGTCTCACAATCTCTGTCATTTAATTGGTGTAGTCGGACCATTCATATTTGTTTAAACTGATTATTGATATATTTACCATATCTGTAACTGTTTTCTATCTGCTGCAGTAGTTTTTGGTTTTTTTCCTTCTTTCTACCTTCTACAGTTTTTTTTTTTTTTTTTTTTTTTTTTTTTGTGGTACGCGGGCCTCTCACTGCTGTGGCCTCTCCCGTTGTGGAGCACAGGCTCCGGATGCACAGGCTCAGCGGCCATGGCTCACGGGCCCAGCCGCTCCGCGGCATGTAGGATCCTCCCGGACTGGGGCACAAACCCATGTCCCCTGCATCGGCAGGTGGACTCTCAACCACTGCTCCACCAGGGAAACCCCCTTCTACAGTTTTAATTGATCATTTTATATGATTCCATTTATCTCCTATCTTAGATATCAGTTCTCCTTCTTTTTACATATTTATTAGTTAGCCTAAAGTTTGCATTGTTAATTTTTTAAACGAAATACAGGTTATGTGCAATATTATGTTAGCTTTAGGTGCACCATGTAGTGATTTAATGTTTACATATTATGAAATGATCTCCTTGGTAAGTCTAGTAACCATCTATACCCATAAAAGCTATTACAATATTATTGACAGTATTCCATATCTATTTCTTCTAGGCTGTTCATTTTATGATTGTATAATTGGTTGTAGTAATCTTCTACGATCCTTTGTGTTTCTGTGGTGTCCACTGTAACTTCTCTTTCATTCCTGATTTTATTTATTTGAATCCTCTCTCCTTTTTCTTGATGAGTCTGGCTAAAGACTTATCAATTTAATTTATCTTTTCAAAGAACCAGCTCTTAGTTTCACTGATCTTTTTTTTCAGTCTCTATCTCATTTATTTCTATTCTGATCTTTATTATTTCTCTCCTTCTACTAAATTTGGGTTTTCTTGTTCCACTTTTTCTAGTTCCTTTAGATGTCATGTTAGACTGCCTATTAGAGATTTTTCTTGTTTCCTGAGGTAGGCTTGGACCCCTCTCTCCTTGGGGAGAATATCTACAATTGTGATACCCCCCCGCTTTGTGGGTCACCAACCAGGGGGTATGAGTCCTGACTATAATACTTCTCCACCCTTCCTACCCATCTCATTGTGGTTCCTTCTTTATCTCTTTGGTTGTAGAAAACCTTTTCTGCTGGTTTTCAGGTGGCTCTCATAGATACCCACTCTGTAAGTAGTTGTAATTTCCGTGGGTCTGTGGGAGGAGGTGAGCACAGGGTCTTCCGACTCCACCATCTTGGCCACCCCTCCTGTATTATTAATTTTTAACCAGTCTATGTCCACTTTTAAATAACTGCTTTGTATGTACTGCAGAATCCTTATAATTGACTATTCCCAATTTTTCCCTCTGTTCCCTTATGATATTGCTCTCATTTCACAGTATTAAATCATGTATCCATGTGCTATATTCCCTAATACAATACTATTATTATTTTAAACAAACCATTATCTTCTCAGTCAAGTAAGAATAAGAGGGAGCCGTGATTTCTGGTGAAGCCCCAGTGCTGATCCAGCAGCAGATCTAAATGAGGACTGTCAGTTGTCAGTTTGCAACTGCAGCCCCAGAATGATTTTAGGGGTGTTGGTGGCCTCCACCATAGAGGCATTGCCGGTGTTTGGAGCCTGAACCTAGCTCCACAGGCCTGGAGGGCCCTGCTGCCAAAGGACCAATAACCAGCCGTATGGCTGACAGGGTCTTGGTGCTCCAGCCAGGTGTCAGGCCTGTGACTCTGAGGTGGGAGAGCCGAGTTCAGGACATTCGTCCACCAGAGACCCTATGGCTCCACATAATATCAAATGGTGAAAGCTCTCCCAGAGATCTCCATCTCAACACTAAGACCCAGCTCCACTCAACGACCAGCAAGCTACAGGGCTGGACACCCTATGCCAAACAACTAGCAAGATAGGAACAAAACCCCACCCATTACCAGAGAGGCTGCCTAAAATCATAATAAGGTCACAGAAACCCCAAAACACACCATTGGATGCAGTCCTGCCCACCAGAAAGACAACATCTAGCCTCATCCACCAGAACATAGACACCAGTCCCCTCCACCAGGAAGCCTACACAACCCACTGAAACAACCTTAGCCACTGGGGACAGACACCAAAAACAATGGAAACTATGAACCTGCAGCCTGCAAAAACGAGACCCCAAACACAGTAGGTTAAGAAAAATGAGAAGACAGAGAAACACACAGCAGATGAAGGAGCAAGGCAAAAACCCACCAGACCTAACAAATGAAGAGGAAATAGGCAGTCTACCTGAAAAAGAATTCAGAATAATGATAGTAAAGATGAACCAAAATCTTGGACATAGAATGGAGAAAATACAAGAAATGTTTAACAAGGACCTAGAAGAACTAAACAGCAAACAAACAAAGATGAACAACACAATAAATGAAGTTAAAGATTCTCTAGAAGGAATCAATAGCAGAATAACTGAGGCAGAAGAATGGATAAGTGACCTGGAAGATAAAATAGTGGAAATAACTACCACAGACCAGAATAAAGAAAAACGAATGAAAAGAATTGAGGACAGTCTCAGAGACCTCTGGGACAACATTAAATGCACCAACATTCAAATTAGAGGGGTCACAGAAGAAGAAGGGAAAAAGAGAGTGAGAAAATATTTGAAGAGATTATAGTTGAAAACTTCCCTAATATGGGAAAGGAAATAGTTATCTCCAGGAAGTGCACAGAGTCTCATACAGGATAAATGCAAGGAGAAACATGCCAACACACATATTAATCACACTATCAAAAATTAAATATAAAGAAAACATATTAAAAGCAGCAAGGGAAAAAAACCAAATAATATACAAGGGAAACCCTGTAAGGTTAACAGCTGATCTTTCAGCAGAAACTCTGCAAGCCAGAAGGGAGTGGCAGGACATATTTAAAGTGATGAAAGGGAAAAACCTACAACCAAGGTTTTTCTACCCAGCAAGGATCTCATTCAGATTTGATGGAGAAATTAAAACCTTTACAGACAAGCAAAAGCTAAGAGAATTCAGCACCACCAAACCAGTTTTACAACAAATGCTAAAGGAACTTCTTTAGGCAGGAAACATGAGAGAAGGAAAAGACCTACAATAACAAACCCAAAACAATTAAGAAAATGGTAATAGGAACATACATATTGATAATTACCTTAAATGTAAATGGATTAAATGTTCCAACCAAAAGACATAGACTGGATGAATGGTTACAAAAACAACACCCGTATCTATGCTGTCTACAGGAGACCCACTTCAGACCTAGGGACACACACAGACTGAAAGTGAGGGGATGGAAAAAGATATTCCATGCAAATGGAAATCAAAAGAAAGCGGGGGCTTCCCTGGTGGTGCAGTGGTTGAGAGTCTGCCTGCCAATGCAGGGGACACGGGTTCGTTCCCAGGTCCGGGAAGATCCCACATGCCGCGGAGTGGCTGGGCTCGTGAGCCATGGCCACTGGGCCTGTGAGTCCGGAGCCTGTGCTCCGCAGTGGGAGAGGCCACAACAGTGAGGGGCCTGCGTACTGAAAAAAAAAAAAGCGGGAGTAGCAATCCTCATATCAGAAAAAATACACTTTAAAATAAAGACTATTACAAGAGACAAAGGACACTACATAATGATCAAGGGATCAATCCAAGAAGAACACATAACAATTGTAAATATATATGCACCCAAAATAGGAGCACCTCAATACATAAGAGCCATAAAGGGGGAAATCGGCAATAACACAATCGGAGTAGGAGACTTTAACACCCCACTTTCACCAACGGACAGATCATCCGAAATGAAAAAAGGAAACACAAGCTTTAAGTGATACATTAAATGAGATGGACTTAATTGATGTTTATAGTACATTCCATCCAAAAACAACAAAATACACTTTCTTCTTAAGTGCCCATGGAACATTTCCAGGATACCTCATATCTTGGGTCACAAATTAAGCTTTGGCAATTCAAGAAAAATGAAATTGTATCAAGTATCTTTTCCGACCACAACGCTATGAGACTAGATATCAATTACAGGAAAAAATCTGTAAAAACTACGAACACATGGAGGATAAATCATACCCTACTTAATAACCGAGAGATAGATCACTGAGGAAATAAAAAATATACCTAGAAACAAATGACACTGAAACCACGATGAGCAAAAACCTATGGGATGCAGAAAAAGCAGTTCTACGAGGGAAGTTTATAGCAATACAATCCTACCTCAAGAAACAAGAAACATCTCAAATAAACAAACTAACCTTGCACCTAAAGCAATTAGAGAAAGAAGAACAAAAAAGCCCCCAAAGTTAGCAGAAGAAATCATAAAGATCAGATCAGAAATAAATGAAAAAGAAATGAAGGAAACAATAGCAAAGATCAATAAAACTAAAAGGTGGTTCTTTGAGAAGATAAATAAAATTGATAAAATTGATAAACCATTAGCCAGACTCATTAAGAAAAAAAGGGAGAAGACTCAAATCAATAGAATTAGAAATGAAAAAGGAAAAGTAACAAGTGACACTGGAGAAATACAAAGGATTATGAGAGATTACTACAAGCAACTATATTGCCAATAAAATGGACACCCTGGAAGAAATGGAAAAATTCTTAGAAAGGCACAGCCTTCCAAGACTGAACCAGGAAGAAATAGAAAATATAAACAGACCAATCACAAGCACTGAAATTGAAACTGTGATTAAAAATCTTCTAACAGACAAAAGCCCAGGACCAGATGGCTTCACAGGCAAATTCTATCAAACACTTACAGAAGAGCTAACACCTATCCTTCTCAAACTCTTCCAAAATATAGCAGAGGGAGGAACACTCCCAAACTCATTCTCCGAGACCACCATCACCCTGACCCAAAACCAGACAAAGATGTCACAAAGAAAGAAAACTACAGGCCAATATCACTGATGAACATAGATGCAAAAATCCTCAACAAAATATTAGCAAACAGAATCCAACAGCACATTAAAAGGATCATACACCATGATCAAGTGGAGTTTATCCCAGGAATGCAAGGATTCTTCAATATATGCAAATCAATCAATGTGATAAACCATATTCACAAATTGAAGGAGAAAAAACATATGATCATCTCAATAGATGCAGAAAAAGCTTTTGACAAAATTCAGCACCCATTTATGGTAAAAACCCTCCAGAAAGTAGGCATAGAGGGAACTTACCTCAACATATTAAAGGGTATATATGACAAACCCACAGCCAACATTGCTCTCAGTGGTGAAAAACTGAAACCATTTCCACTAAGATCAGGAACAAGACAAGGTTGTCCACTCACACCACTATTATTCAACGTAGCTTTGGAATTTTTAGCCACAGCAATCAGAGAAGAGACAGAAATAAAAGGAATCCAAATCGGAAAAGAAGAACTAAAGCTGTCACTGTTTGCAGATGACATGGTACCACAGAGAGAGAATCCTAAAGATGCTACCAGAAAACTACTAGAGCTAATCAATGAATTTTGTAAAGTAGCAGGATACAGAATTAATGCACAGAAATCTCTTGCATTTCTATACACTAATGATGAAAAATCTGAAAGGGAAATTAAGGAAACACTCCCATTTACCATTGCAACAAAAAGAATAAAATACCTAGGAATAAACCTACCTAAGGAGACAAAAGACCTGTATGTAGAAAACTATAAGACACTGATGAAAAAAATTAAAGATGATACAAACAGATTGAGAGATATACCATGTTCTTGGGTTGGAAGAATCAACATTGTGAAAATGACTTTACTACCCAAAGCAATCTACAGATTCAGTGCAATCCCTATCAAACTACCAATGGCATTTTTCCACAGAACTAGAACAAAAATTTTCACAATTTGTATGGAAACAGAAAAGACCCCGACTAGCCAAAGCAACCTTGAGAAAGAAAAACAGCTGGAGGAATCAGGCTCCTGGACTTCAGACTATACTACAAAGTTACAGTAATCAAGACTGTATGGTACTGGCACAAAAATGGAAATATAGATCAATGGAACAGGATAGAAAGACCAGAGATACACCCATGCACATATGGTCACCTTATTTTTGATAAAGGAGGCAACAATATTCAATGGAGAAAAGACAGCCTCTTCAATAACTGGTGCTGGGAAAACTGGATTTCTACATGTGAAAGAATGAAATTAGAACACTCCCTAACACCATACACTAAAATAAACTAACAGTGGATTAAGAACCTAAATGTAAGGCCAGACACTATAAAACTCTTAGAGGAAAACATAGGCAGAACACTCTATGACATAAATCACAGCAAGATCCTTTGTGACCCACCTCCTAGAGAAACGGAAATAAAAACGAAAATAAACAAATGGAACCTAATGAAACTTAAAAGCTTTTGCACAGCAAAGGAGAACATAAACAAGATGAAAAGTCAACCTTCAGAATGGCAGAAAATATTTGCAAGTGAAGCAACTGACAAAGGATTAATCTCCAAAATTTACATGCAGCTCAATATCAAAAAAGCAAAAAACACAATCCAAAAATGGGCAGAAGACCTAAATAGGCATTTCTCCAAAGAAGATACACAGATTGCCAACAAACACATGAAAGGATGCTCAACATCGCTCATCATTAGAGAAATGCAAATCAAAACTACAATGAGGTACCACCTCGCGCTGGTCAGAATGGCCGTCATCAAAAAATCTATAAACAATACATGCTGGAGAGGGTGTGGAGAAAAGGGAACACTCTTGCACTGCTGGTGGGAATGTGAATTGGTACAGCCGCTATGGAGAACAGTATGGAGGTTCCTTAAAAAACTACAAATAGAACTACCATACAACCCAGCAATCCCACTACTGGACATATACCCTGAGAAAACCATAATTCAAAAAGAGTCATGTACCACAATGTTCATTGCAGCTCTATTTACAATAGCCAGGACACAGAAGCAATGTAAGTGTCCATTGACAGATAAATGGATAAAGAAGACGTGGCACATATATACAATGGAAAATTACTCAGCCATAAAAAGAAATGAGATTGAGTTATTTATAGTGAGGTGAATGGACCTAGAGACTGTCATACAGAGTGAAGTAAGTCAGAAAGAGAAAAACAAATACCATATGTTAACACATATATATGGAATCTAAAAAAACAAAACAAAAAGAAGGTTCTGAAGAACCTAGGGGCAGGACAGGAATAAAGATGCAGATGTAGAGAAGGGACTTGAGGACATGGGGAGTGGGAAAGGTAAGGTGGGACGAAGTGAGAGAGTGGCATGGACATATATACACTACCAAACGTAAAATAGATGGCTAGTGGGAAGCAGCCGCATAGCACAGGGAGATCAGCTCGGTGCTTTGTGACTACCTGGAGAGGTGGGATAGGGAGGGTGGGAGGGAAACGCAAGAGGGAAGAGATACGGGGATATATGTATACGTATAGCAGATTCACTTTGTTATACAGCAGAAACTAACACAACATTGTAAAGCAATTATACTCCAATAAAGATGTTTAAAAAAAAAAGAAAATGTGTTTTAGCCTCCTTTATTCCTGCTTTGAAGCTGTTCCTTTCTCCATGTAAATCTGAGTTTCTGAAATATATTATTTTTCTTCTATCTGAAGAACTTCTTTTAATGTTTCTTATTGGGCAAGTCTGCTGGCAATAAATTGCCTCAGCTTTGTCTGTCTGAAAATCTCATTGTTTTTTCTTCATTTCTGAAAAACAATTTACTTGGATATTGAATTCTATGATTGTGCTTTCTTTCCCTTTCAGTACTTTTAATATTTCAATTTACCCTCTTGTGTTCATGATTTCTGGCAAGAAGTCCTCCAAAAGTCTTTTCTCTGTTCTTTTCACTAGGTTATATGTTGCCAACCTCCTCATGATACTGTGATTTATAAGAAATATATGCTTGGTCACTCAAACAACCAAAATGTATTTCTCATATGTATTTGGTCTTCATCCATGTTTCTTGGCTCACAGCTTCCAAAACCCTGGTAACTTCCTGAGTGATAAGAGGAGTGGGAGCATCTTTTCTTACAATATTGGGTCTCTTGTCATCAGTTCCTGAAATGCTTCAGAACCATAAAGGTGAAATTGGTGTCTTGTTATTTGTAATGAGCTCCTTTCAACTACAACTGAGTTTTTATTAATAAGGTGACTTTTGGAAATCCCCTAAAGATGGGAGCTGGTTGCCAGGGAAACCATCTATGACTAGAAGGCTCGAAAGTTTCAGTCCCACCCCTGATTTCTGGGGAGAGAAAAGGGGCTGGAGTTTGCATCAATCACCATTGGTCAGTGATTGAATCAGTCATACCTGTGTAATGAAGCATCCATAAAAACCCCAAAGGAGGGAGTTCAGACAGCTTCCAGCTCAGTGAACCAGAATGTTCCCACTTGCTACTGTGCAGGCCCCCAAACTCGATGAGCATGGAAGCTCCTTTACTTGGGAACCTGTCTTATGTATTTCTTCCTCTGGCTATTGATTTGTTTCCTTTAATATCCTTTGTAATGAATTGGTAAGCTAGTGAGTAAATGGGTTCCCTGAGTTCTGTGAGCTGCTCTAGCAAATTAATTGAACTCAGGGAGGGAGTTGTGGGAACCTCTGATTTATAGTCAGTCAGAATCATCTGGACCTGAGACCGGCATCTGAAATGCAGGGCAGTCTTGGAAGACTGAGTCCTTAACCTGTAGGATCTAATGCTGACTCTTGGAAAACAGTGTCTGAATTGAGTTGAATTATAGGACACCCAATTGGTGTTTGCAGAATTGATTGTGTGGGGAGAATCCCCAAGTTAGAATTTGGTGGGCAGGACACAAATCAAGAGTGTTTGTCCTTATTTTGGGAAAATTCTCAGAGATTATTAATTTAAATACGCCTTCTCCTACAGTTCTTTTTTTATTATTTTTTCTCTTTGAGATTCAGTTTGGAAGTTTCTTCTATCACGTCTTTAAGCCCACTGGTTCTCCTCTTGACCGTGCCCATTCGATTCATGGCGCCATCAACGACATTCTTCATTTCTCTTAGTCTTTTTGATTTCTAGCATTTCCCTTTGATTCTTCTCAGAGTTTCCATCTCTGTTTTTATTTCCCATCTTTTCTGGCATCCTGTCTACTTTTCCCATTAGAACCCCTAATTATTGTTATTTTAAATTTGCTGTCAGTAATTTCAAATCTATGTCATGTGGGAATATGGTTCTGATACTTGCTTTGTCTCATGAGACTGTTTTTTCTTGCCTTTCAGCATGTCTTGTAATTTTTTTATTGACAGCTAGATATAAAGTATCACTTAATAAGAGGTGAAATAAATAGGTTTTGTGTTCATCTGGCTAGGAGTTGGGCTGTGTTTAAAGTTGGATGCAGCTCTACATGCCAGAAGCTTCAAATCCCTCTAGTGTCCTTGTTTTGGTCTCCCTTCTGTCTTTGGGCTCCCCTAAGAACTCCTTTTGAGATAGAATCTGTGTCTTTCAAGTAATCCACTGTGACACATGAGCCCTGTTGCTGCGATGGTAAGGTGTATGGGAGGGGAAGTATCCTGGAACGTTATGACCAAGTGTCAATCTTTTAATGGTCCTTTCCCATTAATGTAACATTTACCAGTAACTTTTAGCCCCACCCTCACACTATAGGTGAGATGGGAAAGGTAGAGCAGCCTGGAATCCTCAGGGAAATGCCCTTTCCCCAAGTTGGATAAGGCTCTGGTGAAGCCTTTCCCCCTGAGAGTAAGAATTTTTGATGCAGACACTCCGTGCACATTTCACAAAGGTTATTTTTTTTCTTTTCCTGAGAGAGCCTTGAGGGACTTCTCCTTGGCCCTTCACCATAGTGACCAGGTATGTTTCCCAGAGGTAAAACCCTGGAAAAGATCGGGACTCCCTAACACTGCAGCCCCAAGAATTTCTGATTCTTGTGCTGGTACATACTTATCTTCCATCAGTTTATCTAAATGATCATTTAATTATTTACCTCTTATGACTCCTGCAGTTTCTGCTCTGAGTAGGGAGATCTGGGCTGTGACTCTGGATTTTCCCATTTCTCTAGATTTTTGTGTGCCGGTTTCTCATGCAACCTCAGTCATCTGATGGAGCTAAGAGAAGTGGTGGATTTTCAGTTTGTTCAGCTTTATTCTTGTGGTAAAGACAAGAGTGACAACTTTCAAAGTATTTATAGGCTAGAGCTGAAATCAGAAATCTGTTATGGTCAATTTTTACGATTTATTTCTAGAGTAGTTATGTTAGAAGAATTTTAAAGGTCTGAACGTTCTTAGCAGTTAGAAAGACCAAAGTGTTTCAGACTTTGAGTGATATGATCTGTTTTCTTAGGGACATAGGGTTACTAATTTTCACACAAGCAGTTATTCTGTAAAAATTGTTGTGTTCAGCAAAATGTTAGCTCAAAAACCTATGATTAAGTTATATCCGATTGAAAATATAATTAAATTCTTAAATAGTTGAATATATGTGCATATCGTATATTTACTGTGTGCTAAGTACTATAATGGATTTTTTTATAAGGGATGTTTTATAAGTTAACCTTATCCTCATTTTACAGCTACGTGAAATAAATGTTATTATTCCCGTTTTATAGATTAAGAAAATGAGGCATTGAAATCTGTGCTCTTAACCACTAATTATTTTACCCCTCTAAAGAACCAGAAATTATCCATGTCTGATTATAAAAATGAAATACTTTATTGTACTTTTACTTCTTGGCATCTATACTTATTGACATGAAATATCTCCTTCATTGATATTTTTCAAGATACCAAAGGAAGTAAAGTAGGATAAATTGCACAGTTGTGCAGTTGACACTCTGACACATAGAAATGATATTACACAGATCTTCGTGTGTTTTGTTTCGTGGCCACATGTAGATAAATCTTTTCAACATTTAATAATATGCTGTTCAATCTCCTATCTATGTTCTATAAAGTATGCTGTTTTACATTTAGTTCTGATTTGTAAAAAAATTAGACTGTAAGCTAAAATTATAATAATCAAAGTTGCTTTCCCTTAAGTGAAATATTTGCACAGTACAGAGTAGATACCAGGAAAACACAATGATCTATTGTCTTTCATGTCTGCAATTTGTTGAACAAGAGACTCTAACTTAAGAGCTTGGAAAACATCTTTGCTGGTGTTTGAAATAATTAGCTGTGAAAGTCATGGTCCAGGACCCTTTAAAGATTTAAATTTTAAGTGCTCTCTCTTCTACTTGTCAAGCCTTGACATGTTATCACTTGGTATTTAAAGTGGAGACTACCCTCCCCCAACACTGTAGACAAATTATATTATGCTAGATAATCAATGCTATTAAAAGCCACCTAGCTTAGATATTCAAAAGCATTGACACTTATGCCTGAGAAGATTTTTTCACTCACATAAGAAATAGGTCTGTATATTCAGATAAAATGGGTTGTGTAAGTCATTTTTTAAGTGAAATTTTCTAGTGGAAAACATTTTATTGCTCATTCAGTCAGTAAATCCAATTATCTACTAGGGATCCCTTCTTCAAGGTTTTAGGCACCTTAAGCTAGTGTGTCCCAAACTCAACTTATATCTGCCCGATCTTTTCCCCAACAATACGTAAATTAATAAAGTATAAAAGACCTAGTTGAAGGTAATACTATGTAGTTTACTGGTTTCTTATGTATTTTTTAATATCACATTTCGGGAACCTAAGCCCATCAAGGGCATGACTCTTCCTCTGCATTACACACTGGTAAATCCCAAGTACCTAGAACAGTGCCAGGCACAAAGTAGATGCTCAATTAATATTGGTTCAGTGAATGAGTGTATCCTTCTACTAGAATATAAAGTCCAGCAGGTCTGCAACTTTGGTGACAATTATATTTTTAGTTTCAGAGTAGGCATTCAATAAATACCTGTTGACTGACCAGCTGAATGCTGAATTGAATAAAATAATATCAATATTTCAATGCTGAAAGTAGAAGGCAAACAGGGTATAAATACCTCTGCTCTCTATCTCTAAACAATATATCTGACTTAACAAGGATCCATTTTCCACAAATATGCTTGTTAGTTTCTTATACTTCTAAGAATAAAGAAATACTTGTTAAATTTTTTTTTTTTTTTTTTTTTTTTTTTTTTTTTTGCGGTATGTGGGCCTCCCACTGTTGTGGCCTCCCCCGTTGCGGAGCACAGGCTCCGGACGCGCAGGCCCAGTGGCCATGGCTCACGGGCCCAGCCGCTCCGCGGCATATGGGATCCTCCCAGACCGGGGCACGAACCCGTATCCCCTGCATCGGCAGGCGGACTCTCAACCACTGCGCCACCAGGGAGGCCCCCTTGTTAAATTTTTGATAATTTATAATGACTGTGTTACCTCTTCACTAAATCTTCCTGAATTAACTTAAAACACCAACTCAGCAATTAAGACAGAGAGGTTAACAAACATATTTGTTTGAGCCTTTCCAGTATGAAGTTTGCGCATTGCAATTGTCTTCACCATTTAAGACCATTTCCATCAGATAAAAATATAAAATTATCACTACAAAAGCCAACTGAAATTCCAACTATACTAAAAGTAGAAAAGACCTCATTGAAAGTAATATTGAGGTATCATCTACATTTGTGTGCATGTGGTCCATGCCATGATGATTTTAGTTATTGTGAAAATGATAATAACTGTAGCTGAATTGAGCATGTTTACATAGTAAATTTTTAAAAGTTTGAAATAGATGACTTAGCCATGCTATAGTCTATTCATTTCTTAGTTATGAACTAATTCTCTGCCCTCAGTTGTCATTCTGGGTTTAGTTGTATTCTATTGTTTATTTTGTTAGTGGAAATATAAAAGCACCTGGGCCACATACAACTTGGAAAAAAGTACTGACACTCTATTTTGATTATTTTGTTACTATCACACTTACCATGACAAAAGACCTTTGCTTTTTCTCTCTAATCCACATTTCATGTTGCTGTGTTATGTTTCCCTTTAGACATAGCACAGTGAGCTCACATTAATAAGAAAATAGAGTCACATTTTAAAATACTATTGATTCTGGAGAACAGCTGAGGATGCCATGTTTTTTTCCTTGAAGAATTGATAGGGTGGAATTCTAGAGGCACCCTATGATGTCCTTCTGAAGAAAAGTTCAGGGGGTCATGACACCCAGGCTTAATACCCCCAGGAAACTGCAAGTGTATGGATTCTCCATCACCAGGGGGCCATGTGATTCTTGAAGTTTTAATATGATGATTTTTTTTTGACATGATCTTTCTTTGCTTTTCAATTTTCACAGAAATGCCATCTGCTTCTATACTAAGTTTTCTTTATTGTTTTTTTATCTTTCCCCTTAGGAATCACAAAGAGAATACTTTGAGATGGGAATAAATCTCAGAAAATTTGTCATTTTTGTAAGATGCTGATCTCCTGAATATTTCACTGAGGTATGCCGCTGCATAGCAATCAGGATGTGGAAGGTTTTCCTTCTGACTTCACATGTTTCTGTTGTAATGGAAAAAAGTAAAAATTAGGGTAATTTTGAGGGTCAGTAACACAACTATCCTGCATTACACACTTAAACAGAAATAGAGTCTGTCAGCTGGATTATGGCTACTGCTGAGCTCCTTACCCTGTTTGATATCACGGAGGCTTTTACCAGGCACCTTCGGTCCATTTTCTTTAATTAGAAACCCTCTCCTAAGGATGTGTCCTTTATTCACAGGGAAATAGTTTGCTACTGATTGCGCTGGTTACTGACAGAAGCTTTTGTTTACTGACAATGAGTTCAGGCTATAATCTTAATGAAATTTACAAATTAACAATATAGAAAAAGAGTTAAACAACAGTTGTTTTTCTTTCTGTTTCAGCTACCCAGACAGGGAGGCATCTTCAAAAATTCTTCACAAAATTTCTTCACAAATATCCCAAGAATTCATACAATGAGGGTCCTATGACTTTTGTCTGTTCAAACAACTGATGTTTAAATCTTTCTAATGACCAAGGAATAAAGATTCATCAAGAAATAGTTTCAGAGAGATGGGAGCAGTAAGCAAGAGCTGTCAGTAGAACTCTTAAATTGGGCGGTCCTTGTACTACATGAATACAGTCATCTAAAGTAAAATGGTCGTATTATTCAAAGATGAGTATGGGGCTTCCCTGGTGGCGCAGTGGTTGGGAGTCCGCCTGCCGATGCAGGGGACGCCGGTTCGTGCCCCGGTCCGGGAGGATCCCACGTGCTGCGGAGCGGCTGGGCCCGTGAGCCATGGCCGCTGAGCCTGCGTGTCCGGATCCTGTGCTCTGCAACGGGAGAGGCCACAACAGTGAGAGGCCTGCGTACCGCAAAAAAAATATATATATATATATATATATACATATATATATGTATATACATATATATGAGTATGATAGCATCCTTTTTTTGCAAATAAATCCCACACAGAAATGTGTATAATAAAAGGAACCATTACAATATGACAGAATTTCATCCAGCAAGTTGTGTGGTCAGTGTAACTGTTGGTCATGAGGAAGAAAGTATCGGCGATGCTGAGCACCAATTGTTTTGGTTTTTTTCTGCTAAAATAAAAACCAGAGCACTGTTTAGTTACCACGTACCAGAACTGACTCTTCTTCTGACTTTTCACTTTTGCAGATCTCACCAATCTTGCCTCAGTGTTTGTCTTTAACTAGTTATGAGGATCTACACAGGCGCCTTGTAGAGATAACACCTTGCAGCGATAGTTTCATTCAAACGATACATGAAAAATCATTCTGTGCTCTCAGGAGTTGAGGTATGAATGGCAATACAGAGGATAAATTTATACGTTCAGGACGTTGGTAATCTCAGTCACATTTACACCCGATTAAAGACCCTGCTGTCAGTGTGTGGGTGAGGCTGAGTCAGGACTTGATCAAGAGTGTGGCATAAGCCTGGCCACTGGTTTAGGCATGGTGACTGCAGCCCTCATATCCCAAAGGCGTGATCCTGCAGAACATGTTTGATCAATTTTTGAATTTGTTTTCAGTTTTAAAATCAAGATATTTTATATAGCAACCCAGATTTTAAGATCTAAAAATTAGAGGGGAAATCCTTTGTACACCCTCCTGCCTGCTTCATACAGTTTTAGTTCTTAACTTCCTACACCATGTTTACAAAGTCTAGAGGGTAGACCCAAAGTTTCAGGACTCAACACTTAACTCAGGCTTATTTTTATTTTATTTTGTTTGTTTCTTGGAGTTGTGTTAACAATGTCACATCTGAACATTTATACAGAATGGAAAGAACAAGACAGTTCTATCTACTAAAAAAAATGATTTTGTATTCTGACATTAACTTATCAATACGTTTTGTGGGTATATAAACATGCCGAACCTCTCTGTAGGTTCGGCTCATTGCATGCTCCGTAGTTGGGTTGAAACCTAGGAAGGAAAAGGATGTTAGAACAACAACAAAAGTAATTTCTGTATCACGTGACTTTTTTGTGCTTCAGTTTGAGAGTCACTAATGACTCCTTACTGCTCATTGCAAAGAGTCTAAAGTCCTGGGTGTGACATTTTTTGGCTTTACCTATCTCTCTAGTTTTATTTCCTAACATTTTTTTAATTGAAGTGTAGTTGATTTACAATATTATATTACTTTCAGGTGTACAGCATTGTGATTCAGTATTTTTACAGGTTCTACTCCATTAAAAGTTATTAGAAGATAATGGCTATAATTCCCTGTTTTGTACAATATATTATTGTTGCTTATCTATTTTATACATAATAGTTTGTATCTCTTAATCCCCTACCCCTATCTTGTCTCTCCCCCCTTCCATCTCCCAACTGGCAACTGCTAGTTTCTTTTCAATGTCTGGGTCTGTTTTGCATATACATTCCTTTGTATTATTTTTTTACAATCTACACATAAGGGAGATCATACAGTATTTGTCTTTCTCTGTCTGACGTATTTCACTAAGCATAATATTCTCTAGGTCCATCCATGTTGCTGCAAGCAGTTCTTTTTATGGCTGAGTAATATCCTGTTGTATATATGTACTACATCTTCTTTATCCATTCATCTGTTGATAGACATTTGGGTTGCTTCCATTTCTTGGCAATTGTAAATAATGCAGCTATGAACATTGGGTTCATGTATCTTTTTGAATTAGTGTTTTTGTTTTTTCCCGTTATATGCCCAGGAGTGGAATTGCTGGATCATATGGTAGTTCTATTTTTAGTTTTTTGAGGAACCTCCGTATTGTTTTCCACAATAACTGCACCAATTTACTTCCCACCAACAACATACAATAGTCCCTTTTTCTTCACATCTTCACCAACATTTGTTATTTGTAGACGTTTTGATGATAGCCATTCTGATAGGTGTGATTTCTCACTGTTGTTTTGATTGGCATTTCTCTGAAAATTATCGATGTTGAGCATCTTTTCATGTGTCTGTTGGTCATCTGTAGGTCTTCCTTGGAAAAATGTCTGTTCAGGTCTTCTCATTTTTTGACTGGGTTTTGGGGTTTTTTTTAATATTGAATTGTATGTGTTATTTATACATTTTGAATATAAACCCTTGCTGGTCTATTTCCTCCCATTCCTTAGGTTGTCTTTTCATTTTGTCGATGGTTACCTTTGCTGTGCAAAAGCTTTTAAGTTTAATTAGGTCCGATTTGTTTATTTTGGTTTTATTTCCTTTGTTTTAAGGAGACAGATCCAGAAAAATATTGCTACCATTTATGTCAAAGTGTCTTCTGCCTATCTTCTCTTTTAGGATTTTTATTGTTTCAGGTCTTACATTTAGGTCTTTCATCCATTTTGAGTCCACTTTTGTATATGGTGTGAGAAAATGTTCTAATTTCATTCTTCTGCAAGTATTCTAATATTTTATAAATGACTTTATATAATGAAGTTTGAATAAATGGATAATGAGATAATGAGAGAATCATGAGAAGTCTACATATTTATTTTTAGTAATCCATAAGATTTAAAGGCAGACAGGCTTGATATGCCACTTCTTAGTTATGTGACCTTGAAGACTTTATTAATTATGTGACCTTAACGTTTCTGAACTTGAGTTCATCATCCTACTCTTACGACAATTGATTTATATAAGAATAAATGTCAGTTATGTCATTATTCCCAGCCATGTCATCCATTATATTATATACTTTTTCAGTTGTGTCTGTTTGCTTAGAACATCTCCCATGTGGCGATAATATATAAGAAACTTAATCACATCCAGTGTAAGAATTCACACCCACCACTATATTCTATTAACATTTACTGTAATAGACTCTGCCCACATAATTTATCGTTTGCTTACTGTTTATAAGTTTTGTGTCTTCAACTATGTTATAACCTTTCAAGGGCATTGGGAATAACTCACGTATCTTTAAAAATAGGAGAGATTGTGAAAACAACTGCCATTTATATAACACTTTATGATAAGCCAAGGGCTTTCACATACCTTATCCAATTTACTACTCAAAAATCCTTGTGAAGTCGGTGAGGTGGGTATTATTTTTTTACCCTAATTTCATATAGGAGTTAGCTGAGAGACCTAGAGGAAATGTAGATTTCTTGTATATGGTTTGAAACCCTAATTTATGTCTTCTGGCCTTGGATCCAGAGCATTTCCACTATGTCATGTTGTCTTCTAAAGAACAGGACTAGTGGTAAGTATATGGTTAATTGTGAGAATAAAAGTCCATTGGTCGTTGATTTATAAAACCTAAGATAGGTTTTAGAATACAGGCAATCTTTTCTTCGTAAAGATTCACAAATGTGTCTTTTCAATGGTATCACCATCTGTAGTTATCATAAATGAAACTGCTCTAATTTAGAGGCCAGAGGCAAGTTATTTTATTCACCCAGGGTTTTTAGACAGACAGCCCCTGAGAGGTATTTTGAGATTATATAAAAGTTAAGTACAGTGGTCAGGTAGCCCAAAGCCTATCATTTCCTAGAGAGGTACATCCTAGTTTCTCACCCATTTGTGTCACATCTGTGACCCCAGAAGATATTTGAGTTTGCTACTTCTGATAAACACACTGTCTATGAGTAATGTTTTACCTTTGGAAACTTCTTCTCATGACCCATTCTCGAGTATATTATTTTTTGATGGGCTCCTGGATTCAGCTCTAATGATTACATGTGGTTTCTACTTAATAGATTCTCTCTTCAATCCCTGCTATTCTTTTCAAGTTAATTATTTGTAGAAACATTACAATGAAAAAAAAGTCCACAGAGTGAAAAAGGATGCTCACAAATAAGTGGCCGATCTAGTGAGGGGTCTGAAATATGTCTTCTGGAGGTACAGTACTCTATTTGTTTACAAGGTCGTAGATAATGGATCTCTACTGCTGTAATTGTACAGAGGACATAGGGTATCACCCAGCAGAGAAGCCAGTGGATCTGGCAGTGGAGATGGTGCACCTGAAAGGAAAGACCAGAACACTGCTGGGTCACTTACTGGTGATTAAGCTTTCAGAACCAAGGTAGTTATATACAAATGGTCTGGAATAGATTTAGGTTTATTCACCCACCTTTCTGGCAGGTGAAAAGGATGCAAACACATCTAACCTCTATAGTGGTCATCGGCCATCAAAAAAATAAATTTATTAATTAAAACCTTCTACCTTAGATCGTGACATGTGTTTTGTGAATGAGTCTTGCATGTTTTTTTTTAGGTTTTAACGATAGTTGATTACAATGTTATATTAGTTTCAGGTGAACAACAGTGATTTGATATTTTTATAGATTATACTCAATTTAAAGATATTATAAAATGTTGGCTATATCTCCTGTGCTGCACATTACATTCTTGTATCATGCTTATTTTATACCTAGTAGTCTGTACCTCTTAATCCCCTATCCTGTTATTGCCCCTCCCCCCACCACCCCCAGTAGTAGCCACTACATTTGTTCTCTGTATCTATGAGTCTGTTTCTGTTTTGCTATATTTATTCATTTGCTTTATTTTTCAGATTCCACATATAAGTAATATCATACATTATTTGTATTTCTCTGTCTTATTTCACTAAGCATAATACCCTCCAGGTCCATTCATGTTCCTGAAAATGGCAAAATTTCTTTCTTTTTTATGGCTGACCAATATTCCACTGTATATCTATATCATATCTTCTTTATCCCTTTATCTGTTGATAGACACTTAGGTTGCATCCATTTCTTGGCTATTGTAAATAATGCTGCTATGAGCCTGGGGGTGCATATACCTTTCTGAATTACTGTTTTCATTTTCTTCAGATATATACCCAGGACTGGATTGCTGAATTATATGGTAGTTCTAGTTTTAATTTTGTGAGAAACCTCCATACTGTTTTCCATAGTGGCTGCACCAATTTACATTCCTACCAATGGTGTCCTAGGATTCCCTTTTCTCCACCTCCTAGCCAACATTTTTATGTGTCTTTTTTGATAATAGCCATTCTAACAGGTGTGAGGTGATAGCTCATTGTGGTTTTGATTTGCATTTCTCTGATAATTAGCAATGTTAAGCATCTTTTCATGTTGGCTGTCTGTATGTCTCCTTTGCAAAAGGTTTATTCAGGTCTTCTGCCCATTTTTTAATCAGTTGTTTTTAATGTTGAGTCATATGAGCTATTTATATGCTTTGGTTATTAAACCTTATCAGTCACATCATTTGCAAATATCTTCTCCTATTTGGTAGTTTGCCGTTTCATTGTGTAGATGGTTCCTTTGGCTGTGAAAAAGTTTTTAAGTTTAATTAGGGTCATTTCTTTATGTTTGCTTTTGTTTCCCTTACAAGAGGAGATAGATAGAAAAAAAAATTGCTAAGACTTATGACATCTTTACCTAATGTGATAATTGTGTTTCTTCCTATTCATATGGATTAGTTGCCCTCAAAATCACTTGGAGAACTTATTAAAACAGACTTCTCTGTCTCTCTGAAAGTTTCTGATTTAACAGGCATGAATTGGGAGCAGGGGATTGTATTTCTAACAAGTTCCCAGGTGATGCTGATTTGCTGGTGTGAGTAACACAGATATAGATAAGAAGAGACATGAGTGGGGCCAATCCTCAGATAGCCGTAATTAAAGCAGTTCCAGATGATCTGCTTTAACCTGAACCCTCTAACATCAGGAAATATCCTCATGATGCCGACACACCTTGCAGGAGCAATAACTGCCAGGAACGTCTAAGAAATTTTATTTGAGATTTATTTATATAAATAAATTTATAATATTTGAAATATTTGAAAATATTTTGTAATATTTGAAAATATTTTTAAAATGTAGTCATAATATAAAGCCCATAATGATAACCAGAAATGTCCTGGACCACTTCTCTCTACTTGAAATTTCTGATACCCAGGGGCAACCACATCAATTTTTTATCTTTATTCTATTATATGCTTCCGTATTTGTAGATAGCATGTGTATATTGCTGTTCTTTGTTTTTTTATTTTGATTTTATCTATTGTTCTATTATATAAGATGTATTTTTAACTTTTTCCACCCTTTCCCTCAACTTCCAGTATAGTTATAGCATCAATTTTAGTTAAACTAATATTTAGGTAAGAATATTCATACCTAAATCAAGTAGTGTGCTATAATAACACTTTCCTGCTTGTACATTGTTTTTTCTTAACCTCTAGCCTTATTAATTGACCCATTTCTCATTTGCTTAGATTTTTATATATGCATCATTAATTCATCCCAACCTCTTTGGAAGAACTGTAACTCTCCTTTTAATATGTTTAAAAAATAGGCAAAGAGTAAGTTTGTTTTTTCTGTTCACTTTTTTTTCCCCCACAAAGACAACCTTTCTGGATCTGCTTTCCACCCCGCTTGTACATTCAGGACTGGAGCAGCTCTAGGCTTGCTGCTATTTTGCTACCTCTCTTCAACTTATATATATATATTTAAATACTCTTTTTTTAAAAATAAATTTATTTACTTATTTATTTATTTTTGGCTGTGTTGGGTCTTCGTTGCTGCGCGTGGGCTTTCTCTAGTTGCGGCGAGCGGGGGCTACTCTTTGTTGTGGTGCGCAGGCTTCTCAGTGCGGTGGCTTCTCTTGTTGCAGAGCACGGGCTCTAGGTGCGTGGGCTTCAGTAGTTGTGGCACGCCAGCTCAGTAGTTGTGGTGCACGGGCTTAGTTGCTCCGTGGCATGTGGGATCTTCCTGGACCAGGGCTCAAACCTATGTCCCCGGCATTGGCAGGGAGATTCTTAACCACTGCGCCACCAGGGAAGCCCCTCAACTTATATTTTTATGCCTCTGACTCTCTTGTTTTTTTCCCCTTCCTCCCCCTCCCTCTCCTCCTTTCCCTCCTCCTTTTTCTTTTATTTTAAATTTCTTAGTAGCGTTCCTTTGACCATCATTTTCCAATTGCCTCTAAAATACTCTGTCCTGCTATCTCATTTTCACTTTCCAAGAGCTCTTCCTTAGTCCCTAAATACTTCTCTTTTTAAAATTTCTCTTTTTATAGAGAACCTTTTCTTAAAGCTCTTTGAGGAAATTAAATTTAGATTTTGGGGCAGACGTTTTCTTCTGAGCCTTACATTGCCTCAGTTTCCTTCAAGTTTATTACAGCTTTTGTTTATGTCGGCCGCCGATTTTATGTTAAAAGTTCTCTCAAATGCCTGGCGATCCTTGGCTGCCTGTTCTCAGTTGTACGTGGAGGGGTGAAAATGCTACTACGATGCTCTGTGTGTTGGGAACACGTCCCAGTGTAGTTACTGAGGATCCCCTACCTGTTCCTTGCTTTTGACTCAATTCTCCTGTAGGCATTTTTTTTTTAAACATCTTTATTGGAGTATAATTGCTTTACAATGGTGTGTTAGTTTCTGCTGTATAACAAAGTGAATCAGCTATACATATATATATATCCCCATATCCCCTCCCTCTTGCGTCTCCCTCCCACCCTCCCTATCCCACCCCTCTAGCTGGTCACGGAGCACTGAGCTGATCTCCCTGTGCTATGCGGCTGTTTCCCACTAGCCATCCTTTTTTTTTTTTTTTTTGCGGTACGCGGGCCTCTCACTGTTGTGGCCTCTCCCGTTGCGGAGCACAGGCTCCGGACCCACAGGCCCAGCGGCCATGGCTCACAGGCCCAGCCGCTCCGCGGCATGTGGGATCCTCCCAGACCAGGGCACGAACCCATGTCCCCTGCATCGGCAGGCGGACTCTCAACCACTGCGCCACTGGGGAAGCCCCTAGCCATCCATTTTACATTTGGTAGTGTGTATATGTCCATGCCACTCTCACTTCGTCCCAGCTTACCCTTCCCCCTCCCCGTGTCCTCAAGTCCATTCTCTACATCTGCGTCTTTATTCGTGTCCTGCCCCCTGTAGGGATTTAGCTTCTCTTGTCTAACAGGTGTGAGGCAGGCTGGCAGATTTCTGGGAGCTGGTGAGCTGTGGTTAACAACACTTAGTGTATAGACTCACGTGGAACACTGGTTTTCATTACACGGTGGCATCCTCCTGTCAGCTGTGTTTCGTAGCATGAAAACATGCTTGTCTCATTCAAACTCCAACCCTCTACGGGGGGGTAGCCTGGTGGGTGGGGCTCAGAAATCACCTCGTTGTTGGGACGGGGGAGGGAACCCAGGAGCATCTAACAACCCTGTGCAACGATGTCAATCTTATTGTTTTCACCTATAACCTCGCCCTCAGAAACACCTGATGCCTCCAATTTCACACATTTTAGAAGTTCACTGGCAAAACAAAAACAAAGAACAACATACACTTCCCTCCCAGTAACTCTCAGCCATTTACAAGAAGATCATGTCAGTTCCACTGTCTGCTTTCCTGATTCCTCTGGTGCGTCACTGCCATTTTCATGGGGTTTCTGGAGAAAGCGGAGATTAACTCCTGCAGTCAATCTGCGCTTGTGTTACCAGCTGCTACGGATTCTCAGCATTACCTAGATCAAAGCGAGGGAAATAGAATGTGCCTGGTAATGTTGGAGGAGGGCGGGGAGAGGTCGTGACCTCTGGTTAACCCCAGGCTTGGACGTGGCAACCAGAGGCTCCGCCCCTTCCGCATCCGGGAACGCAAGCCCTGCCTTCTCTCCCCAGCGGGCGCTTTTTCAGGAACGCCGCCTTCAGAGAGCAAAGCGGCGTGGGGACCGCCTGATGGGAGACTGCCCGAGCCCCTTCAGGCCTCTAGGTGACCTTCTGAGCCTCCGCGGGCGGGCGAGTGCGGAGGGCGGCTTGTTTCGGGGCCGCTCGGGATAAGCCTGCTGTGTAGGTTCTCTGTTTGTTACACGCGCCCGCGCCCACCTGGAGGGCTTGCCTCCTCCTCGGTGGGTCTCTCCTTGCTGTCTGTGTAGGGCGCTGGCTTGTGCACTAACAACTGGGGAGCCCTCCAAGGAGCGGGCCTTGAGAAAGAGACGCCCACAGGGGAGACCCCGAGTTGGCCGTCCCCTCTGTGGGAGGAGGGGTGTCCTAAGTGTTGGATGCTGTGGACGCCCTGAAGACGCCAGCTGGTCCAAGGCAGCCGTCTGAAGTGCTGTAGGGCCCAGCGTCCCAGACGGGAGAGAAATGGTCCCCTCAGTGGGCTGCCCTCTGCTCCACAGATGCCGACTAGAGGCTGAAAGGAGGGCCGAGGCCCCAGGAGGAGGCGCGGAGTCCCCTGCTCTGCTGGCCGCAGGCGAGCGGGAGCGATGCTGGGCTGGGGACTGCAGTCGGCTGTTTGCAAAACGAGGCTGCAAGCCGGCGGATGAAGATCCAGCGCTTGTGACATCCTGGTTGGGACGCCGAGACGTGGGACCCCTGGGAAGTTGATGAGCATGAAGACGAGGACACTGTGGTGGTTGACGGTGGAACGGATGAAAGCCCCTTGCCCTCCACCCCTCATACGAAGGCCAGCAAAAGCACATCAAGGGCAGCCCCCAGCTCAGGAAACGTTCCTGAGGGGAGAATGTACCACCGCCGAGATGATGGATGCAGCTTCCGAGTTCCAGCAAAAGGCCAGAGAAAGGATCCGGGAGAGGTTAGTGTGGCTATGGGATGGGGCGGGCAGAGGAAATGAGCATTACCGCCGCCCCCCCCAATACATACATACATACATACACACACACCCACACCCCTGCCCTCCAGCGGCACCTGCATGGCGCTGGGGGTTCCAGGTGCTTATAGGTTGGTTTATTCTAGCTGTTGGGAGGCTTGGGACCCTGGAAATCTAGAGAGGAGGTGCAGCGGATTCTTAGGTAGTTGGAAATGAAACAGGCCAACTACCCCCGGTCTTGGAAGGCTGCCCCATTTACTGCAGGAGTGAAAGCCGAGACACTCCCGCCCGCCCCAGCACCGGCTGTGGGACGAGAGGTCCACTCTGAACTCAGCTGTGAGGCACGTCACTTACGATGCTGGATAGTCCATTGCTAATCTGGGGGAAACGGGCAAATCCTGCGAATGGGTGCAGGCTGTGGGAAAGACCCGAGAGAGACAGGGAGAGCTTGAAACGCCACAGGCTATTCCAACAGTGACAGTAACCCAGAAGCAAAGGTGGTTTGACCTCAGTGCGGCCTGGGGCCCACCTGACAAGATAGACCAGCCTGTGGAAACATTTAAAACCTGAGCAGCAGTTCAGACTTGCCGCACCGCCCCTCTCATCCCTGACGGCCCACCTGCTCCAGCAGAGGCCTCGGGGATACCGCCCTGTTCGGGGTCCGTGCCTGCCACACCCCCGGTATAGGACGAGGGCCGAGATCGCCTCCAGCTGAGGGCCATCGCGGGGTGATCAGAGGCCTCACGTTGAGCTCTCTAGTCATTGGTCCCCAGAAATAAACAACAGGCGACGGCTCTGGTTGCTGCCGGAACTGAATGTGCTCTGTTACTTACTGCACAGTTGATGCCTAAAGAGGACAGTTACGTCAGGAAGGTAGGAAGGTCCCTTTGACCGTGCAAAGCGGGCGTTCTCCACCACGAGATGACAAAGTTTTAATCTCTCCGATACCAAAGGACAAACTGGGTGCTGATCTCCTAGGAGCTCAAACTCTGCAAACCCTTAATGGTGAAATTGGCCTCAGGTTACAGTAATCACATCAGTGCTGAGGGGAAGCACCGGCTGCGAGCCAGTAAGTCTACCGCTCCTTTGAAGCCTGTCCAACCAAATTAACTGCCCGGGAGCCTAAGGAAATAGGAGAAACTATCTAAGAACTGCACAGAGCGGGTATCACACTCCCGGGCCGTAGTGCTTTCTACAGCCCCGTAAGGCCAGTAAAAAAGCCAGATGGCTCCTGGCGGATGACGCTGCGTTAGGAGAAATGAGCAAGGCGGTCCGCATCAATGCCTCCCTCTAAGATGCCTTGGCCATGGTCCTAGGAGTGCACCATGCTGAGCTGGACTTAGCAAATGCTTTCTTCAGTCCACCCCTGGCCAGAGTCAAGCGATCAGTTTGCCTTCACGTGGGAGGGACAGCAGTGGAACTTTCCAGTGGTGCCCGGAAGCTGCTGCACAGCCCTTGCAAGTCGTGGTGTTGTTGAATAGGGTCCCACTGCTCGCCGCTTACAAAATCAAACTCACAGATGTTCCTAGAAGGGAAAGTTGTCTTTAATCAGAGTGCCGACAGTCTGGGGAGGTGGTGAACTCTGTGTCCCCCCAAAACACCTCTGAGATTCTGCTCGCCGTGGAAGTTTTAAAGGGAAGGAGGGAGTCATCTCAGTTAATCACTGAGATGGAGGGTCAGGGTCACCGCCGTCCCCCACTGTGTGCAGGCTCGTGGACTCGTCATCTTCCTCTAGATGTTCTCTTGCGCCCGCAGTTTGTTTGCGACCTTATGGGAGGAGATGCTAGGGAAGAGATCTAGTCACCTGTTAATTACTGATTCTTCATTTCCACGTCTTTGCCTACACTTGTACGTTCTTTCTGTAGATCAAAAGTATTGCGTGATCAAAAGACTTGAAAAGTGCGCCTGGGCTGGAGATGAGTAGAGCGTGGGGTGCCTGGTGAAAAGTTAGTCACAATACAGCTCTGCTAAAGTGACAAGGAAAGGGGCTTCCTGCTGAGGGCGGTTTCCTACCAAGAGCTGCTTACAGTGGGACGGGAGCCCGAGACCTGTCCCTGTTTCCTTCCCACATCTGTAAAATGGGCCCGACACACTGATGATACAGTGTTAACACGTGAAGACTAGCCTCTGCTTCAGGGCACTGCAGACTTTGCCAGAACACCTGTGAGGGAGGGGCTGGGCAGTGAAGCCACAGACAATTCAAGGCACTGCAGTGACGGTTTGGGAATTGCTTGTTCGGGTAAGACATGCATTGTCTCAGCAGCTGTGTTTGAGAAGGTGCAACCTATCTGACCCCTGGAAGAGGTGCCAGCCTTTGTAGGGCCTTGGGGAGGGCTTTTATTCCCCACCTGGCATAGTGTATGCATCCGTTTTACTACCTGGTAAAGAAAGGCCTGTGTGGAACTGTGGATCAGGGCAGCAAGCGGCCGTTGAGAAGCCAGAATACCAGGGAAGCAGATTAAAGCTCCGGGCATCTCCCAAGCGGGGCTGCCATTTGAGTTGGATGGATCTGTGACTCCCGGAAGTATGGGTAGGATCCTGTAGCAGGAACAACAGGAGCAGAGAGTTCCCCTGGGATTTTGGTCCCAGTTCTGGAAGGGGGCAGAAGCCAAGTAGCCCTGCAGAGAGCAAAAGACCCTGGCAGTCTACCTCACGCTTCTCCAGGTGGAGCATCCCAGGAAGAAACAGCATGTTGTAGTAGCTTCCCTGCCCATCAAGGGGTGGGTTGAGAAGACGTTCCATGGATCCCCGCAAAGTCCCAGGGTGACGAAGTGGCAGCCTGTCTGCAGCAGAGAAGCCCCTGTCTGCCTGTCCACTGTCTCTAGAAATGCGGGTGCTCTTAGGCCCCGTAGAGCCTGTAGATCCTCCCAACACCCCCTCCCCTATTTTTGTGGCGGTCCCTGCAGCCTGTAGAGAGGACATGGGGAAATTTCCGCTGAAGCCTGGCATACAGATGGGTCTAGTCGGGGCACCCCAACCGCAGGGGCTTCAGTTGCTCTTCAGCCCAACAAGGACACCATCTAGGTGGAAACTGGAAGGGACTGCAGCAGCCGCTGGGCTAGACTCAGACCTGCTGAGCTGGTCATCACCCCTGAGCCCTGGCCGTTAACCCTTGGCCCCGACAGCTGGGCTGTTCTCTAGGGCTTGACCTGATGGTGTAGACAAGGGGAAGCCTAGGGGTGGATGATCATGAATAAGCCCTTGGGGGCTCATATGTGCAGAAAGACTTTTATGTTCACCAGCAAGAGCCTGAGGCAGTCGGCACTGTCTTCCCCATCCTGGTCTGTGAGGTACTGACCCACTAGGCCATCAGGAGACAATGGTCCAGCTCAGTATGAGCCCTAAAAACTGATCCTTCAGGAGATGCATCAGATGGAGTGCACAGAAAGAGGGGCCGCTCAGTGACTATACTTGTCCCCATGCACCCCTTCCTGGGCAGTCCCCAAGGATGCCGAGTTGCCCTTGAAATACAGTGACTGGTTCATGCAGTAGTAGCGTGTCTTGTGTGTTCTAAACAACCCCAGGGCGACTGCCAAAGGAGTCTGGGGTCGTCCAGCGGAGGAGTCCCCAACAGTTGAGGGGTTGGCAAGTTGATCGTATTGGTCCCCTCCGTCCAAGTGAGGATATTCTGAATACGTCTCAGCTTGTGAGGACGCTGTGTCTGGCTTAACCCAAACGTTCCCTTTTTCCACTCAAACCAGGCAGTTTTTTTTCACCCATTAGGCAGTTAGAGAAACTGAATGCCCTGTATGGATGCCATTGTCGGATAGCGATCAGGGGTCATGTTCAAAGGTCATGATGTGCAAGACTGGGTAAAATAACATGGTATCGGATGGAGGTTCCATCTCTCCTGTAACTCACAAGCAGCAGGATTGCTAGAAAGGAAAAAATGGAACATCAAAGCAGCAGATTAACTTACTAACAAGTAAAACAGCATAGCCAGGGGGACTAAGTTACCACTTCGGCTTTGATACATTTGAGTAATCAATCAGTGGGGCCTGGTACCCCATATGCCAGACTGGGGACCCCTGCCGAAGCACCCAAGACTGTAAAGGTACAGAAATGGTGGAAACACTGGGGGTCAGCCTGCTGTGGGCTGAGAACACCAAGCCCCATCACACCTGGGACAGGTGCAGCTACTGGGATTTGCGATGGGATATCCCACAGGGATGGGTGGGTTACCTCGCACCCCTGGGTGAGGGGGAACCACTCAGCCTCCACTGGGACCCCATGGTCCTGCTGCCAGTTGGGACAGTGGGAACGCACCACACCTGGGGTGGAAGGTGCGCCCTTGAGTGAGGGCAGAAGTTGGGGCCCTGGCCTGGCATCTCTGGCCCCCAGTCTATCTTCTCAAGGCTAACAGTGCGCCTCCCCTGTCCAGTGTGTGTGGTATGCACAGCCAGGTCAAGTTCCTAAACAGCCGGAGGCCACGCTCTGTTTCCCACTGGAACCGCCCTTCGGCTGCCATCTTTGTCCCCCCGTCGGCCTGCAGGACATCATAGCTCACACAGAAGCCCTGACTGCAGTCCCCTAGGAAGCCTTGAATGAAGCCAACAAGGCTGTCTTTACTGAACACTGAAGTGCGTCTAACGAGGAGGGCTGTCCTCCCGGACAGGATGGCCTCGGACATTGTCCCTGCCTCACAAGGAAGAATCATCCAGACAGTGCTGTGTGTTCACACCCGATGAGTCTGCTGATGTATCACCTTCACTCAGTCACAGGAGGACACGAGTGAAGTCCTGCGTGATCAGACCCCAGCCTAGAGGACTTCATAAACCAGCGGTTCGAACCACAGGGCTCTTGGTGGAAACAAATTGTTATGGTTTTGAGAATCATCTCGATCTGTGTCTTCTCTTGCCTGTACCTGTATTGCTGCCGAGGTCTCTGCCTGCAGCGCAGTCAGATGGCTGCCTGGAGCCACCTCCAGGCTCACAAGACCCCTTGCAGACCCGCTCAGGGCACACTGCAAAAGTGAGGTCGTGTGAGATTGTAAGAGCCTGTCTCAAGGGGTGGGGTGTTGGAGGAGGTCACCAGGAGGTCATGGCAGCTGGTCCACCTGCCAGGTGGACCTGAGTGATGGGAGCCTGCTCACCCTTCCCCTGTCCTTGGAAGGGACGTCTGCCATCCATTCCCAAGGTGGGAACCAGTTTCAAGGATGCAGACTTGAGAGTAAAGTGCTGTTGAGACCGTCTGGGCTGAATAGTGACTGGACCTGTTAAGGCCTCTTTATAAGCTTTTAAGATTCAGGCAGACGGGTGCAGAGATCAAGTTGTCTTGCAGGACAAGCCTCATGTGTAAGTTCCCTGCATATTAAACCCACCCCCTGCCCATCCGGAGGGTCTGCCTCTATTCCTCTCTCCTTGCCCTCCATGTTTGGGGGTGGAGTAGGGGGCCGGCTTGTGAACCAACAGGTAATCAGAGAGAGCTTTGCATATTCAGAGTTTACACAAGAACATCCCCAGGTTTCATGGCAAAGTTTATTTTGAAATTATTTTAATCTGAAGGTGATGTTTATTATAAATTGATATTATCTAAATCTGTAAGATTTCTATGATTGCTCAGCACTGATCATTGGAAATGCATGGCTGAGACAAAACATGGGTTTTGTATTTTAAAGTTATTTGGTTATTTAAAACTTCCCATTCACAGCTGAGTTTGGGAACATTTCTAATTATAAAAGCAATATTGATCAGAAAATAAGGCATGAGGTTTTTTAGTATTGCTATTATAACCCCAAAATTGTTTTATTCCATTTTCTTCTATTTTTATATTTTCTGTTAATTTTTCCATCTCTTCTTTCTTGTCATCCTCCTTTAAACATTTTTCCTTTTTATTCTTAATATTTTATATAAACTCACCATCATCCTTTGTTTATTCCTCTTGTTTTCCTGAACTCACCACTATTATGAATAATTTTTTAAAAAACTATACAGATAATAGTCACCTGATCTGGAAAAGCTTTCTTCTGATTTAACTACATTTTTTTATATTAAGTCCATTTTTATTCTTTCAAAACAAGTGGATCCTTTATAAGCTATAAAGAGGGACCCAAGGCAGATAATTTTTTCATAAACACAGTAGTTGTACTGTTTTAAAATAAGAAGTAAGACCTTTTATTTGCCTTGGAAAGGCTCTTAGCGTAAAATTTCCTCACTGAAATTATTCATCTTTTGTTTTAAATTGAAACTTTCAAAAGTGTTCTCTTTATTCTGTTGATGTTTTATTTATTTCCAAAAATGAACCAGATAAAAGGAAAATGGTATGTGAATATGAAAACAGTTATTTTACATTATCTTGACTGTTAAGATTGTGAAAATACATGTCATTCAAAACATTTTTTGTTTATGACCAAAATAAACACCATAAAGAGAGAAGTAGCTTCAGCCATGCACACAGAAATAATTTTCAAGGTGACATTAGAATATATTGAATTTTACTAAAGCATAAAATATGTTGTGACTACCGTTGTTGACTTTGTGATAATTTCAACTATAAGCGTAACCACACACCATAATTTGACAGAAATCTAGGTGGTAGGCAGTATTTAATAGTTGTTAGGACCACAATGTTGGTCTTAATAGAACTGGTCCAAGTCCTGACTTGGCCCCTGTGGTTTCATTCAAGTTATTTTACTTCTCTGGGCCTTCGATTAATGAGCAGAAAAAGGAAGGTTTATAACCGAAGACTGTGATAAAGACCGAAGGGTCTTCTGTACACAGAGTATCCAACTTAGTGCCTGGTACACAGTGAGCATTCAATAAATGCTTGCTAATATTGTCACCAGGCCATTCAAATATACTTGATCAAAACAGGTAAAATTGTACAAATCACAAACAAAAGTATTTCCATGATACACAGTCAATACTACTACTATTTACACTTGTGGCAAGTGAAAACGGCTAGGCGTTTACGCTCAGACGAGGTGGTACACTAAATTATTAACGCCTCCGGATGAAATAAGATTGGAGATGGTAGGTGCTGTGTGCGACACATGCTCTTATTTTTAAAACGGAGAAAGGTTTTAAAATGTGTGTTCATCTGGTCATTAGCAACAGCTTCCTCTTCAGTAGACTGAGGAGGATCACTTATCCGAGTGTTCTTTGATTGCCTGTGATGTGCCTGGCTGTGTTTACCTGCCATGCGAAAGGAAATACCTCCTTTTTATGCTCTGAATACTTTCCTTTTCCACAGACATTTCCACTGGGCCTGGGAGATGGGCAATTCTATGCATGGACAGATGGTTTGAGAAGAAAGGACTGGCATGACCATGGGAGCATTCAGAAAGAGGCTCTGCGCTCAGGTATGGAGCTCAGTGTACCCCAAGGTGCTGCTTTGCTTTGTCACTTATAGGATCTCTCATTAGTGTTTCTTCTGCACCCAGTCAGGTAGGTTTCATGGGGACATTGGAGGTCAACGCTGGGCAGAACTGAAACAATTTCAAATTTCAGAGAGAGAAAAAATAGTGCGTAGCGTTTACAATATGAGCTGAACAGAGGTCATTCGAGTTTTAGAAATCTGCCGTGCTTTATACTTCCAGAGTGTCTTTCAATCATTTCTGGGGGTATCTTGGATTTATTCATGAGACTTGACTTGGAACACATGTTATCTTGAGCTAGATTCGCTCATTAGGGCTGTGGTGTATCCAACTGGCTGGGCCAAGGATGGAAGGAGGACCTCAGTTCTAGACGCTGGCAGGTGGATCAGAAGAGCCAGGGACCTGAAGTTGGCCATACCTGGGCAAACTAACAGGCAGTTCAGTGGGATCCAGAAGGTCTGTCTATGCATAGCAGATTCTAGTCTTAGGCTAGGGATAGAGGAAACATTTTACTTCTTGGAAAAGTAACAGGAAAAATTATGTCCTAGAAGGACTTAGGTTGTTGGAAACAGGGATTCGCAAGGGTATAGACGTAATAACCGAGTGAAGGTAACAACCTTCACTGATGATAGGAAGTCCATATTCTATTATTCAACCAAAGGAGCTCTGTTGGGTTTTTTGTTTGTTTGTTTTATTTTTGTTTTTGTTTTTGTTTTTTTTGTCATGGTGAGGATATCACAGAAATTGAGAAGATATGGTTTGGTAAAGACATCTTAGCAACACGGAAATGGTGCATCCCAGGTCAAATCAGCAGCAGAATCACGAGTAGCCACAGGCTGAGGTTCTCCTGGCCAGCCTTTCTCCTGACTTCTCTCCCCAGGAAGACAGGAGTGAGATATTCAGAGAGTTATGATAGTGTTCAGGGCTTTGGATGTTCTCAGCTCTGGATCAGGTGTGCTTGACTTAATTAGAGTCTTCCATTTTCTTCTTTCATTACTTTCCTCCAAATAAGACTGTCCCCTACCCTCCTGCTTGTCATAAGAATGTTCCCTGTCCCTCAGAGCATCAGCCTCTTCCATATGACATCATCCCTCCAACCTTGGCATGACTCCGTGAACAGTGACAAAGGCAAGCTCCTTACCAGAATCCTTACTTTTCCAGTCCTCTGATCTTTTTCCTCTATTTGCTTGATCAGCCCTGTATTCATCCAACCATCTGTTTCTTTTTTTAACCACAAGATGCTGAAAGTTTGGGGAGATGTTCTCATAATTTAACCACAAGTTAGTAATAATAATAATTGAATAGATGTTTTGTACTAGGGGCTTTGCATATGTATTTTATTTAAATTTCACAATGACTTTGATAGATAGGTATTATAGTCCCCAATTTGTAAAAAGAAAATAGGAAAGAAAAAGAAATGAGTTCTTAAGAATTCATGAAATATTATCCAAGGTCAAACAGCCAATAATTTGTAGAGAGAAATTAAAAGGTCGTCTTATGCTCTGTTACACCCCACCATCAGACATCAAATGATAATATTTGGGCAAAATGAAGTAATGGCCAGAGAACATATGGGAGGGAGACACACCTGGGTTCATATCCTAGCTTTTCTGTGTAAGTGGCAAGTCAATTTGTCTGTCTGATGTTCTACTTTGCAGAATTGCTATAAGGATCAAAGATACTATAAAGTAATTGGCCAATTATTTGCACATATTATAAACTCCACCAATGATAACTGTAATTATTTTTCCATCTAAGTTACTTTCACTTGATTTGATGTGCCTATCCTTTGCTTGCGCCAATGAGTTTTGGACACAAAATCCAATACTTCACATTTTTTCTGCTACATACTACCCTTTCTGCCTCCTGGAAAAATGTACCTTTAATTTTCTCATCAGAGCTCAGGGCAAAGGAAATTGACCTACAAAGAAAATTGGTGATAAAACAGGTTTCCTACAGTACAAATTTTGTGTGCAATTAAAATACTTTTAAATGCTAGTATGTATATGATTCACTGGAAGATACATGAAAAGTGCAACAGACTATAATTTATCATTTTTTAAAAAATATTTAAAATATATTTAAAATATAAGTAGAATATAACCTAAATAAAATATGCACACATAAACACACATGCAGTTATAAAGTCAAAATAAGATAAACATCTCTGTTCCCAATAAGCAGGCCAAGAAAGGGTCATTGGTACTATTCTGTCTCCTCCAAGTCTTGAAATTTGTATTCACTCTTACTTTTCTCTGTAATTTCTTATGTCTAAACAAATATTGTTGCATTTTGCCTATGTTTGGACTTTATCTAAACATTGAATCAAATAGTATGGCTTTCTTCTTTCATTCAAAATTATTTTTGAGATCCATTCTTGTGTGTGCACTTCTCGTTGATTTGTTGTAACTGTTGTTTAATTTTTTTTATATATAAACTTCTCAAATCTTTAAACTCCTAGGTTTTTTAAACATGTATTATGACAATGGTCTCATTGTACCATTCTATCCCCTCCCTTCACCCGAACTAAATCATTTTTACCAGTAAATTAGATAACCTTTAATGAAATGGGTGAACTCCAAAATGGAAATTATAAGACTTCAAAAGATTATTTTCTCCCCACCACCATCCTCCCCCCACCCCCCCACTTTCCCCCCTTAGTGTCCATACATTTGTTCTCTACATCTGTGTCTCTATTTCTGCCTTGCATACCAGTTCATCTGTACCATTTTTCTAGATTCCACATAATATGCGTTAGCATACAATATTTGGTTTTCTCTTTCTGACTTACTTCCCTCTGTATGACAGTCACTAGGTCCATGAACGTCTCTACAAATAACCCAATTTTGTTGCTTTTTATGGCTGAGTGATATTCCATTGTATATATGTACCACATCTTCTTTATCCATTCGTCTGTCGATGGGCATTTAGGTTGCTTCCATGTCCTGGCTATTGTAAATAGTGCTGCAATGAACATAGGGGTGCATGTGTCTTTTTGAATTATGGTTTTCTCTGGGTGTATGCCCTGTTGTTTAATTTGTGTAGACATTCTGAGAGTTCCCAGGTTTGGGTTATGTATGACGCTGCTCTAAGTATTCTTGCACATGGTTCTGGGATAGAGACAATATTTTCTTAGGGTACATATTTAATAGAATTTGCATGTCTGAGGAATGCACGTTTCAGTTATATTATGTAGTACATGACAAACTGTTTTTCAAAGTTGATATGCTGATTTCACTCCAATCAGTAATGGATGGAATTCCCATTGCTCTGCATCCTGTCAACACTTAATATTACTGTCTGACTTTTCATTTTTCTCAATTTTTTGGTATGAAATAATCACTCATTGTCACATAAATTTGCATATTACTAATTTTAATGTAGTTGATCTCTTATTTATGCTTATGGGCCATTTGTACCTTCTCTTAGGTAAAAGTACTATTCATTTCTATTTCCAGTTTTTTGATTTCTTTATTTTTCTTATTGATCCACAGAGTGTTCTTAATTTTTTTGAATAATATCCTTCATCAGTTGTACATGGTGAAAATATCCCACATTTTGTATATTTTTTTAAAAAACTCTATATATTGCCTAATGAGTAGAAGTTCTTAATTTTGTTTTAGTCAAATTTACAAATAATTTTTAAAGGATAGGCTTAATTGCTGTTCTACATTGTCTTTTTAAGCTTGAGAATTTTACCTTTTACATTTAGGTCTTAAATGCAGCTCATCTTCATTTTTATATCATGTGAGGTAGGGGCCCAATATTTATTTAGGTTTTACCTACTTAGATATCCAATCAACAGCACCATTTATTAGAAAATGTATCTTTTCCCACACCGATCAGCAGGGTTGACTCTATTATAAAAAGTTTCCATATTTGTGTGTTCTCATTCTGGTTTCTCAGTTCTGTTCCGTGAGTGAAAAACTTAGAGCTAATGAAATAATATCTTATGTACTATATATTTATAAAAATTGTTGCTATCTGGTAAAGTTCATTCTGCTTTCTTTGCTTTTCTTCTTGGGAATGTTTTGCCAATCTTCTTTTTTTTTTTTTTTTTTGCGGTACGTGGGCCTCTCACTGTGTGGTCTCTCCTGTTGCGGAGCACAGGCTCCGGACACACAGGCTTAGCGGCCATGGCTCACGGGCCCAGCCGCTCCATGGCATGTGGGATCTTCCCAGACCGGGGCACGAACCCGTGTCCCCTTCATCGGCAGGCACACTCTCAACCACTGCGCCACCAGGGAAGCCCTGCCAATCTTAACATTAGGATTTTCTTTAAACTTTTAGATTCAACTTGTCAGACTTTATGCACAATATGCAGATACACACAGAATATTGGAATTTTAGAATTGTATTAAGTCTATTGATAAATTAGGGAATAATTTACATTTTTTCAAATATTAAATTATTCATTCCGTGGTATATCATTATATTTCTTGGTGCTTATTTGTTATCTTTAGGGGTGTGTTTGTAATTTGATTCTCAGACATTTTCAGTGTTATTCCTAGAAAACTAACATTATATGGGTATTGAGAATGTTGTTGATCTTATTGAAGTTCTGAACTATTTGTAGCTGGTATAGAGAAAGGTTAATAATTTTTAAATATAGACCCAAATTTCGAAAACATTCTAAACTCTTTTATGAATTATAATCATTTACCCATAAGTTATTTTGGATCGTTAGTGTAGATAATCATAATATCTATAAGTAGTGACAGAGTTTAAAATTTTTTCCATCCTAGACCTTATAATTTTAGTTACTTTTACTCTGTTTCTGCACTTGCTAGGAACTCGAGTATCATGTTGTCCAGTGGGTATTGGTGGCTGCTTTTGATTTGTTATGGTTCTGACAATAGCAAATTAGATACTTGTGTTAGCATTTAATTTAGTTAATGAAAATGTACTGTACACTGTTTACTAGGCCTTCTGGATATGACTTTCTGAGAGTTTTACTTTTTTTACACCTAAATGAATGTTGATTTTAATCAAAATTGTTTTTGTTTGCATGTATTGAAATAAGATACATTTTCTCCTTTATGTTTTTGAGTATGTTGTACCTGTTGGTTTCTAATAGAAATCAAACTTTGAAATTATGGGCTAAATCTGACTTTTTATTTATTACTGGATTTAGTTTGCTACTATTTTAGCAATTTCACATCTTTACTCATGAGTGAATATTGGCCATGAATTTTTCTTTCTCGTAGAATCCTTGTCAAGTTTTGGTAACAGTGTATAATGATGGTTTCATAAAATGACTCGACTAATACCTCTCATCTTTCTATACTTTGTAATTGCTTGTGGCATATTAGAATTATTTATTTACTAATAGTTAATGATCATCTTGTGGGTGAAAATTTTCTGGACTGGACTTCTCTTGGAGCAAAGATTTTTCACTCCTGGTTTAAAATGTTCCTATTTATTAACACATTTATTCATAACATCCTCTTAAAGATTTTATAATGTCTGTCATGCTTAAATTTATGTTGCTTTTTCTTTCAAATTTCATTTATTTGTTTTTTTGTCATTTTTCCTTAACTTATTACACTAGGAAATTGTCAGTTTTATTAATTATGTCAAAAACCAATTTTCGACATAGTTCATCTTATCTATTGTGTTTTTCTCATTGATTTACAGTCATATTTATTACTTCTTTTCTTTGACTTTTACTATATTTTTCTAAACTAAAAAATTAGATTCATACCTCCTTAATTTCAGCCTTCTTCTGTTGTAGAATAAGCATCTAGGACTCTAAATTTCTTTCCAAGCACTGCTTTAAGTACATCACACTGGTCTGTGGTTTGATGTTTTATATTTGTTTGTTATGTTTTAATTATATTGTTTTAGTTATGTTTTCAAATGTCTGTCCTACTTAATAAACCCTGAAAATATCTTAAAAATATGAAAATCCAGAAACTACTTCCTGATGAGATCTCAATAATCTTTATAAAAGTGTATTAGCATAATATACCAGATGCATTTTATCAAATGTCTTTGTTAGTGTTTTTATTGCTGTTGTTAGTTTATGTTTTGTTTTGACAATTACACCTTTGTGGCATATTTGATAATTTTTGAAATGTCAGGTATTTTAAATAATCGTTTTTATATAAGCAGGTGGAATATAGGGGGAAAGGAGGTAGTTGAGTTATGAGGAAATGGTGAGGATGCTTCCACCTTTGAGAAAATTGGAGAGTTGGTTTTTTCTTTTTTAAATTAATTTTTATTGGAGTTTAGTTGCTTTACAATGTTGGGTTAGTTTCTTGCTTTACAGCAAGGTGAATCTGTCATACATATACATATATCCCCTCTTTTTTAGATTTCCTTCCCATTTAGGTCACCACAGAGCATTGAGTAGAGTTCCCTGTGCTATACAGTAGGTTCTCATTAGTTATCTATTTTATACATAGTAGTGTATATGTCAGTCCCAATCTCCCAATTCATCCACTCCCCTTCCCCCTTGGTAACCATAAGTTTGTTCTCTACATCTGTGACTGTACTTCTGCTTCGAAAATAAATTCATCTTATTTGAACTTTGCAAATAAGTTCACCTGTACCATTTTTCTAGATTCCACATATAAGTGATATTGTACGATATTTGTTTTTCTCTTTCTGACTGACTTACTTCACTCTGTATGACAATCTCTGGGTTCATCCACGTCTCTGCAAATGGCACTATTTTGTTCCTTTTTATGGCTGAGTAATATTCCATTGTATATATGTACCACATCTTCTTTATCCATTCCTCTGTTTATGGATATTTAGGTTGCTTCCATGTCCTGGCTATTGTAAATAGTGCTGCAGTGAACATTGGGGTGCATGCATCCTTTTGAATTATGGTTTTCTCTGGATATATGCCTAGGAGTGGGATTGCTGGGTCTTATGGTAGTTCTGTTTTTAGTTTTTTAAGGAAACTCCATACTGTTCTCCATAGTGGCTGTACCAATTTACATTCCCCCCAACAGTGTAGGAGGGTTCCCTTTTCTCCACACCCTCTTCAGCATTTATTGTTTGAAAATTTTTTGATGATGACTCTTCTCACAGGTGTGAGGTGATAGCTCATTGTACTTTTGATTTGCATTTCTCTAATAATTAGTGATGTTGAGCACCTTTTCATGTATTTGTTGACCACCTGTATGTCATTTTGGAGAAATGTCTATTTAGGTCTTCTGCCCATTTTTTGATTGGGTGGTTTGGTTTTTTTGATATTGAGCTGCATGAGCTGTTTATATATTTTGAAGATTAATCCCTTATCATTTGCTTCATTTGCACATGTTTCCTCCCATTCTGAGGGTTGTCTTTTGTTTGTGGTTTCCTTTGCTGTGCTAAAGCTTTTAAGTTTCATTAGGTCCCATTTGTTTATTTTTGTTTTTATTTTCATTACTGTAGGTGGTGGGTCAAAAATATCTTGCTGTGATTTATGGCAAAGAGTGTTCTGCTTGTACTTTCCTTGAAGAGTTTTATAGTATCCAGTGTTATATTTAGGTCTTTAATCCATTTTGAGTTTATTTTTGTGTATGGTGTTAAGGAGTGTTCTAATTTCATTCTTTAACATGTAGCTGTCCAGTTTTCCCAGCACCACTTATTGAAGAGCCTGTCTTTTCTGCATTGTATATTCTCGCCTCCTTTGTCATAGATTAGGTGGCCATAGGTGCGTGGGTTTATCTCTGGGCTTTCTATCCTGTTCCATTGATCTATATTTCTGTTTTTGTGACAGTACCATACTGTCTTGATTACTGTAGCTTTGTGGTATAGTCTGAAGTCAGGGAGCCTATTCCTCCAGCTCTGTTCTTCTTTCTCAAGATTGCTTTCTCTATTTGGGGTCTTTCGTGTTTCCATATAAAGTAAACAATTTTTTGCTCTAATTCTGTGAAAAATGCCCTTGGTAATTTGACAGGGATTGCATTGAACCTGTAGATTGCTTTAGGCTGAGAAAATGGAGAGTTCTTGCATGAAAAAAAATATATATAAAAGGAACAATTGAAGGATAGATTCCCAGACCTTAGGTGTAACTTAGAGTTCTTTTCTGGTATTTCTGTGCCCTTAGAGTTATAGTAAATTATAAGGATTTTAAAAAATTTGTTACAAGAATTCTAACTAATGTTTTTAAAAAAGCAGAGTTTCTATTATTTCATAATCTTTGTTTGGGGAGTAGCATTAACCAAACCAATTTACCCATAGATGAATAATATCCATCATACCATTTCAGGTTCAGGAAGGCTTCCCAGAAGAGGTAAACCAAATTTTCAAGATAAAGTCATATCCTGATACTAGATACATTTGTGCTTTCATCCAAGTAATTTTCTGAATGCTCTTTCTCATTATTTCCTATGAACCCAGTCATATTTTAGCCATTTTTTTCTAATCATATATCTTATGTATGATCCCATTATATTTCATTTAGTTTCACATCATTTGAGAATTTATTGACATTAGATTTTATCTCAACGGTTTAGCTCTCCTTTTGAGTTTTATTGTATCACAAAATTGATAAGCATGCTGTTGAACAGTCATTCAAATTATTTATAAAAGTTGAATGGAAAGAACTGAAATACAGATTTCTTTTGATATAATATGAAAGATGGTGTGTAAATTGATTTTGACTCATTATTCAGTAAGCATTGGGTATAATCATTATAGCAACTAAAGAGATATCCAGCTGACATCGCTCCATATATAAATTTTTTTAAATGCCATATATTTCTGAAATAAAGATAAACCCTGCCTATGGCATTTCCCTGAACTATGAACCTAATAACTTCTGCTGGATGTTGACAAGAAAATGCAATTAGTTATTATTTTTTTTTTTTATTATTATTATTTTTTTTGCGGTACACAGGCCTCAACTGTTGAGGCCTCTCCCGTTGCAGAGCACAGGCTCCGGACGCGCAGGCCCAGCGGCCATGGCTCACGGGCCCAGCCGCTCCGCGGCATGTGGGACCTTCCCCGGACCAGGGCACGAACCCGTGTCCCCTGCATCGGCAGGCGGACTCTCAACCACTGCACCACCAGGGAAGCCCAGGAAATGCAATTAGTATAGGTAGCTGTTTCTTAATTAATATGTGATGTTCCTGAATTCTCATAACAAATTTTTGAAGTCATCCATCCAGAGTGATGCAGGGGTGTGTGTGCATGGGCACACTTGCACATGTGATTCATGAAATCGTTAGTAAGACCCCTGATTTGTATTTGTAGAGAGTACCTATTTATAGTTTTGAAATTTGAAGATTTTTCTTGTCCAGTCTTCTTTTTATCCTAACTCAGAGTTTCACTGTGTTTATCACTGTTTTTTTTTTGGATTTCAGTATGTGTGAACTCAACATGAAAAAAGCTGTTTTCAACCTTTATATTCTCTCTCTTTCTTTGAAATAGGTTATATCCTCATATAATCACCATCAATTCCTGCATCCCACTGTATGCCTCAGGAATCCTGTGAAGTTATATTTAACTTCTCACTGTTTCCATTTGCTTAGTTGTACTTACAGGTTCGACTAGTCAAGGCTTTTACTATCTTGTCATTTTACTAATTTGTTCATTCACTTATTTGACAAATACTTACAAATGTCACTATATTTCAAATACTGCTCCAACGTCTGGAAGAAAAAGATGGACAAAAACGAATTCCAGTGGCTGTGGTATAATGAGAGCATAGTTGCAGGAGCTTTCACTCCAACCATGACACCACGGTGGTCACAGTGCCATGACATGGCCTGGTTATGGACATCATGGCTATTTGAATCCTGCCCATTAATCTCTCTTGTCTAAACTAATTCAGTAGCCTCTTCTCTGATCTCCCTGCCCCACTGTCAGCTCTTCAAATTACAGCCAGAGCAATCTTCTAAAAATATATATCAGATCATTTCACTCCTCTGATCCAAAGCATACAAAGCCCAGTCATCATATCCAAAATGTTCTCCAAGTCCCTTCCATAAGTATGAGATACAGCATATGATCCACCCCTGACCCAGGGCTCTGTCCTTCTCTCCTGCTGGTCGATGTGCAGTCTCTCCACTGGCCATGTTGTCCTCTTTGTTTTCCCTCAGGGATGATAAATACGTTCCAGGACTTTTCACTTGCTGTTCCTGCTGCCTGGACCAAACACTTGTGGTCTGTATCTTCACAGCCCACCCTCCCCTTCCTTAAGGTCATGAGACAGTATATCACCTGCTTTGATATGACTGCCAATCACCCTGTTATCATAGAGCGAAAGAATCCTTTCATTCTCTCTCCATCACTTGGCCCTACCTGATATTTATAGCAATTATCCTTCTATCTATATGATAGAAGGATATCTATCTTTTTTTGAAGTCATCCATCCAGAGTGATGTGGGGGTATGTGTGCATGGGCACACTTGCACATGTGATTTTCCCTTTCCCCTTTAGTAACCATACGTTTGTTTTCTACATCTTTGACTCTATTTCTGTTTTGTGAATAAGTTCCTTTGTACCATTTCTTTTAGATTCCACATATAAGCGATATCATTCATGTCTCTTAAAAATAGTATCTGGCATCTTTTTTGTTACTACAAACAATGAACAATGTTCATTGTTAATAATTTAGTATAACTGATATATCTATAATGTGTTATCAGTAAATTTCATAATGAGATTTGTTGGAAGGTGGTCAACTTTGGGAATATTGCCAAAATCACATTCATTATTATTCATTAGATTCAAATGAACTTTTAATGAAATATTTTCTTTGACACTCATTGTATAGTAATGAAAATGTAAACTGAAACTGAAAAGATGGTGAGCACTCTGTTGAGATGTATCATTTACGTGGCTAATAACAGAAAAAATTTAGCTGAAACTGAAGTGAGTGACAGTTACCTAGGGAATAATACCTTCAATATCACAATATGAAAATAGCAGTGTAGAAATATCTCAGGAGATTTGCTAAACTGCACTCAGTTTGTGTTAAAAAAAAAGACAAAATTAACTTTTAAAAATAATTCAATCTAACCATATGTTGCAGAAGTTGAAATATCAACTACCCATGGGCAAGTGTGCATGGGATTAATTAGCCTTTTTTTCCTCATTAGTAAAATGTGGTTTAATGATAATGCTTATTACAGAGTTATTTTAAGTGTTAATTAAGTTATTTAAGTAAACTGTCTGGGCTGTAGTATATACTCAATATATGGATATCTGTAGACATGTGGACCTTGTTTTTTTATTGTACTTGGCAGATATTATGCTTTTTGGAAGCTGAACATCTGTGGCAACCCTGCTTTTGAGCTAGTCTATTGGCACCATTTTTCCAACACATTTGCTCATTTCCTGTCCCTGTGTCACATTTGGTTAATTCCCACAATATTTTGAACATTTTTATTATTATTTTATTTGTTATGGTAATCTATGATCAGGGATCTCTGATGTTCCTGTTTTATTTGTTTGTGGGGCACCATGGACCACTGCACCCATACAAGACAGGGAACTTCATCAGTAAATGTTGTGTGTTCTCACTGCTCCACGGCCACCCATTCCCATCTTTCTCCCTGCCTCAGGCCTCCCTATTCCCTGAGACACAACAGTATTGAAATTAGGACAGTTAGTAACCCCACAATGGCCTCTAAGTGTTCAAGTGAAAGGAAGAGTCCCATGTCTCTTGCTCTAAGTCAAAAGCTAGAAATAATGAGGCTTAGTGAGGAAGGCATGTCAAGATCCAAGACAGGCTGAAAGCTAAGCCTCTGTGCCAAACAGTCAGCCAAGCTGTGAATGCAAAGGAGAAGTTCCTGATGGAAATGAAAAGCGCTGCTCCAGTGAACACATGAATGATAAGAAAGCGAAACAGCCATTCTTCTCATATGGAGAAAGTCCTAATGATCTAGGTAGGTGATCAAACCAGCCACAATATTCCCTTGAGTCAAAGCCTAATCGAGAGCAAGGCCCTAACTCTCTTCAATTCTGTGAAGGCTGAGAGAGGCGAGGAAGCTGCAGCAGAAAAGTTTGAAGCAATAGAGGGTGGTTCATAGGTTGAAGGACAGAAGCCATCTCCATGACATAAAAGTTCAAGGTAAAGCAGCAGGTGCTGCTGGAGAACCTGCAGCAAGTTATCCAGGAGATCCAGCTAAGATAAAGAATGAGATGACAGATTTTCAGTGTAGATGAGACAGCCTTCTGTTGGAAGAAGATGCCGTCTAGGACTTTCACAGCAAGGGAGGAGAAGTCAGCGGCTGGCTTCAGAGCTTCAGAGGACAGGCTGACTGTCTCATTAGGAGGTGATGCAAGTTGAACCCAGTGCTCATTTACGAATCCAAAACTCTTGGGCCCTTAAGAATTATGCTAAATCTACTCTGTCTGTACTCTATAAGTGGAAAGACAAAGCCTGGATGACAGCACTTCTGTTTACAACATAGTTTACTGAATATTTTAAGCCTACTGTTGAGACGTACTGCCCAGAAAAAGTAGATTCAAATATTACCGTGCTTTGAGTAGGCACCTGGTCACCCAACAGCTCTGACGGAGATGGACACTTTTATTTTCATGCTAGCACAACATCTCCTCTGCAGCCCATGGATCAAGGAGCAATTTTGACTTTCAAGCCTTATTATTTAAGAAATACATTTTGTAAAGCTGTTGATGCCATAGATCATGATTCCTCTGATGGATGTTAGCAAAGTCAATTGAAAATCTTCTGAAAAGGATTCATCATTCTAGATGCCATTAAGAACATTTGAGGTTCATAGGAAGAGGTCAGAATATCAACATTAACAGGAATGTGGAAGAAGTCGATTACTTTGAGGGGTTCAAGACTTCAGTGGAGGAAATGACTGCAGATGTGGTAGAAAGAGCAAGTGAACTAGAATTAGAAGTGGAGCCTGAAGAGGTGGCTGCATGGCTGCTATCTCATGGCAAAACTAATGAATGAGGAGCTGCTTCTTGTAGATGAGCAATGAAAGTGGTTTCTCAAGATGGAGTCTACTCCTGGTGAAGATGCTATGAAAATTGTTGAAATGACAACAAAGGATTTAGGCTATGACATAAACTTAGTGGATAAAGCAGCAGCAGGGTTTGAGAGGATTGACTCCAGTTTTGAAAAAGTTCTGCTGTGGGTAAAATGCTATCCAACAGCATGTCACGCTGCAGAGAAATCGTTCATGAAAGGAAGAGTCAATGGATCTGGCAGACTCCATTGTTGTTTATTTTAAGAAACTGCCACAGCTACCCCAGCCTTCAGCAACCGCTGCCCTGACCAGTCAGCAGCCATCAACATCCAACATCAAGGCAAGACCCTCCACCAGCAAAAAGATTATGGCTCGCTGAAGGCTCAGATGATGGTTAGCATTCTTTAGCAATAAAGTAGTTTTAAAGTTCGTTCTTTGGGGCTTCCCTGGTGGCGCAGTGGTTGGGAGTCCGCCTGCCGATGCAGGGGACACGGGTTCGTGCCCCGGTCCGGGAGGATCCCGCATGCCGCGGAGCGGCTGGGCCCGTGAGCCATGGCTGCTGAGCCTGCGCGTCCGTGCTCCGCAAGGGGAGAGGCCACGGCAGTGAGAGGCCCGCCTACCGCAAAAAAAAAAAAAAAAGTTCGTTCTTTGTTTTTTCAGACATAATGCTATTATACACTTAATAGTTCATAGTACAGTGTAAACATAACTTTTTTTTTTACAACTTTATTGGAGTATAAGTGCTTCATAATGGTGTATTAGTTTCTGCTTTATAACAAAGTGAATCAGTTATACATCTGTTCCCATATCTCTTCCCTCTTGCGTCTCCCTCCCTCCCACCCTCCCTATCCCACCCCTCCAGGCCATCACAAAGCACCGGGCTGATCTCCCTGTGCTATGCGGCTGCTTCCCACTGGGAAACCAAATATTTTGTGTGGTTTGCTGTACTGCGATAGTCACTTTATTTTGGTTGTCTGGAACCAAACCCACAGTATCTCTGAGGTTTGCCTGTGTTCACATAACCTTGATTCCTATGACTATGTGATTATAGATTGAATCACCTAGTCATAATTTTTCTCACGCCTTCAAATCTCATCAGTTGACACAAAGCCTCAGCAAAAAACTTCCCTAGGGTGTCCATATTTATTTATACTTCAGGTAACACTATCTTTAGGATTTCTTGTTACAGACATTTTGTGAGCATCTTCCCCAAACCTGTTTGCCTCTCAGTATTGTTTTTGTCCCTTGTCAAAAACATCTTTCCTATGGTGGTAGCTGTGGTTATTCTCAATTTTTTTCTGCCTTTAAACGCCCCATATTTGGAAGGAGTCATATGAGTAGATAATGACTCCTGATGATGAAAAGGTAGGAAAATGTTTTGCTGAACCAAGATAGTGTTTGATAAGAGCTAATAAGGAAAAGATGAGAAACACATAGTGAAGTAAAGGATTTGAATCTAAATGGATCAAGTAGACTAAGGTTAAATTGATTTTTATGCCTGCCATTTATGTTTCTGAAGTCTTGTACCCGATTTTAGTCTTGCCAGTTTTAACCTTTTCCTGTACAGCTCTGAAGTAAGTGTGAAGTTGTAAATCTGTGTTCCTAGCAGCTTGCACTAGAAAACTCTCATGCCCCCTGTACTTAATATTTACACTTCAAAGCCATTGGTAATAGTTCTGCTAATAGTGGCTCTAATCTGGAAACTCCAAGAAGTTACATTCGCTACTTTTGCTCTGGCTTTACTTTTTAGTAGGAGTCAAAGCCATCCTTACATTAATGTTGTACAGTTTATGTACCTATGTAGCATATATATTTTAGGAAGAAGAGTACAAGAACTAAAAGTAGGGAATAAATTTTTGGTGACCTAGGACTCTGTCACCATTATGGCATTAGTTGAGTTTTTGTAACATGCTAATGCTGTGATGACTGAGAGTTTCCCGTGATTTGAGGGAAATCACTAATTTGTTTGACCTCAAGTGGTCATTAAGACGTTGTATTTCAGGCACAAGGCATAGAGATTCAAGTGGTTATTTGAACATCCTCCAAAATTCATATCCAGGACCTGGCATAAATATATTAGTAATGAGTTCTGGGCCACCATGGCTCTAGGGGAAATGCATGTGCTCACCCACTGGGGAAGGAAAATGCCAGCTGGGGAGACCAATGCAGGACTTTCCAGACACTGGTTCAGAACCACGAACCCCAGTTTGACATGATGCTTTTTGTGTGAGTAGCAGTGGTTTTTGAACAGCCTTCATGCCAGATGAAAGCAGCTGTGCCTCATGATACTTCTTAGTCACAGAAACATGGTGTAAGTGGTCCTCAGGAATACGAGAAGCTCAAGTCTAGCGTTGTTTAATTGTGTTTAATTGAAGTATAGTTTACAATGTTGTGTTAGTATCAGGTGTACAGTAATTTTATATGTGTGTGTATATATATATATATATATATATATATAATCAGATTCTTTTATAGGTTATTACAAAATATTGAGTATAGTTCCCTGTGCTATACAAGGTCCTTGTGGGTTATCTCTTTTATATATAGTAGTGAGTGTGTATATGTGAATCCCAGACTCCTAATTTATCCCCCCCTTTCCCCTTTGGTAACCATAAATTGGTTTTCTATATTACCCAGCCATAGAAAAGAATGAAATCATGCCGTTTGCAGCAACATGGATGGGCCTAGAGATTATCATACTAAGTGAAGTAAGCCAGACAAAGACAAATATCGTATGATATTGCTTACATATGGAATCTAAAAAAATGATACAAATGAACTTATTTACAAAACAGAAATAGACCCACAGACATAGAAAACAAACATAGGGTTGTTTAATTTTGAAGGAAATTATCTCTGCCCAAAAGTATGTAAGAGAAACTTGCATTATTTATAAAACATAGACATCATAAAATAATGGAAAAATAAGCTTTGATGGTCAAGGGATTTAATGTACTGCAGTGTTTGGTTTACTGGTGTGAAGTGACAAGGACAGCACAGTGGAATTAGTATTCTCAGGCATTTTATAGTGATTTGAATTTCCTTGGTGACCAACTGGGCCTTAGGCATCCAAATACATTATTGGACTAGAATGAATGAATGAACTTAATAGACATTGACCTAGATTAACTGTCTAATGGAATTTAGTAGTACACATTAATTGAAGTATATTTATTAGTAGTGATTCCACTCATGCACAAAAAATTTTTATTTTGTTTTGAAGAACAAGAATCCTTAAGGAAAAACTTTTGAAATTATACCAGATGTTTTATAAATAACTTATTGGATTGATATTTAATCTTTAGTTCTTGTGTTTTGCAATAATAGAATTTTTTTTTTTTTTTGCGGTACACAGGCCTCTCAATGTTGTGGCCTCTCCCGTTGCGGAGCACAGGCTCCGGACGCGCAGGCTCAGCGGCCATGGCTCACGGGCCCAGCCGCTCTGCGGCATGTGGGATCCTCCCGGATGGGGGCACGAACCCGTGTCCCCTGCATCGGCAGGTGGACTCTCAACCACTGCGCCACCAGGGAAGCCCTAGAAATATTTTTATGCAACTTGATTAGGTACTTTATAAGCCTCTGACATATGTATCGCAAGTCTTTTTAAAACCAGAACAAAGTCATTAAAGTATTATCTAAATTTGGAAAGTCAGTTATAATTATGACACAGACCTAGCATTTTTTTTCACTACAAACTCTATATTATTATTTACTTTGTACGACACTTTCTCATTTCATCCTTTCTATATGCACAGTGCCCTAACTTCAGTACAGTGGGTTTTTTGCACATTGCCTCAATGTTTCTCACAAAAAACCCTATAAAGTAGGGATGGTTAAATATTATTAATCTTATAATAAGGAAATAGCCATGAATATAGGTTAGATGATTCTTCCTATTTTCTGCTTTCAACATATGCTTGTGCTAAAATAAGCAGGCACGCGTAGACTCCTAATCAGCAATATAAACCATTATAAATTGTACTTATTTTAATCAAAATTATAATATTGTAAAAGTATTAGCAAACTAACAAATGTCTGTGAAACAATTTTTCACGTTCATAAACAACTGTTTGGAAAAAGCTACTTTTAAGTACTCAAAAAAGAGCAATGCTGCCTCTTTTTATTAAAGAGACTTGTAGTCATTTTTATTTAACAATGAACAAAATATATTTGACAATAATGCAATACTTTTTTTAAATGAAATGCACATTTCCCATAAGGTTTTTGCACTGTTTAAAGGTGCCTTAAATATTTATTTAAATATAGTACTGTATGAGTTCCTTCATATTGAAAGCAATGGACACACAGATTACCTCAGTCAACTAATGGAAATTTAATTTAATAATAAATGTGGGGACTTCCCTAGTGGTGCAGTGGTTAAGAATCCGCCTGCCAATGCAGGGGACGCAGGTTTGATCCCTAGTCCGGGAAGATCCCACAATCTATGGAGCAGCTAAGCCCATGCACCACAACTACTGAGCCTGCGCTCTAGAGCCTGCGAGCCACAACTACTGAGCCCGTGTGCCACAACTACTGAAGCCCGCATGCCTAGAGCCCGTGCTCTGCAACAACAGAAGCCAACGCAATGAGAAGGCTTCGCACCACAACCAAGAGTAACCCCTGCACACCGCAGCTAGAGAAAGCCCATGAGCAGCAAAGAAGACCCTATGCAGCCAAAAATAAATAAAATATAAATAAATTTATTTTAAAAAATAATAATAAATGTGAAAGTGCTGAAAAGCAGAAAATACTCTCACAAGCATCCTTCCTGGACATTACGAGAAGGGAAGTTCAGCAGGTGACATGGAAGCATTACCAGCCTCACAGCAGCTTTGCAGGTACACGAAGATCAGGCAGTTAGAAGCGCTCCTTCTCTGTGCCGAGCACGCAGCTTCCTTTTGCACCTTAGTTGTCTTCTGCTGCCTCTGTTCTCCTTTCCGCTAATGACTGATTCTCACACTGTGTCTCCAGATCCAAATGCCCTACAGGTGAGGATGCCACAGGTCAGAGCAGTCCCCGGGCAATTTAAGTTATCTCTGTGGCTTAAAGCTCCTGTGCCAGGTTTCCCCAAACACTGCAGGACAGCTTGGTGTTAAGTGATTCCACGTGTGTCAGTACACATGATTGAATGCCCATGGCCACAGTAAATTAGGAACTTGGAATAAAGTACAGCAAGTCGTGTCTTATGAATCACTTTTTGGTCATTATTCAGAGAAGGAATCGATAAAACTAGCAGGCACTTGAAGCACACTGCACTATAGCCAGTTTTTATGTTCTTCTGATTATTCTACATAACAAGTACCTATCCTGAAATAAAGAGATGTTGGGGTGAGGATGATGTGATCAGGGTTTGTTTTGGGGTTTTCTAGAGGAGCAGAACCAATAGTATGTGTATGTCAACATGGAGAGAGATTTATTTTAAGGATGTGGCTCATGTGATTGTGAAAGGCTGGTGAGTCCAAAATCTGATGGGGTAGCACTGCAGGCTGAAGACTTAGGACAGAGTGTCAGTTCACATCCAAAGGTGATCCACTGGAAGAAGTCCTTCCTGTTGGGGGCAGTCAGCCTTTGTTCTTTAGGGGGTCTTCAACTGATTGGATGAGGCCCACCACACATGGAGGGCAATCTGCTTTACTTGAAGTCCACCATTTTGAATACAGTAAGTCCCCTACATACGAACCTTCAGGTTGCGAACTTTCAAAGATGTGAACGTGCATTTGCATGTCCAATCTCGTAAGTTAGTTTATGTGTCTGGTGTACATTGTCACGTGCGTGCATCCTCTACTAGTGGTTGTGTGTTTCTGTACTTTACTGTACAGGACTGGATTGAGTACAGTAGTACAGTATCTTTATTTCAAGCCTGGGATGTCTGGAAGCAAGTGTAAATGCAGCAGTGATGTAGCCGGTACTACTGTACTTTTCAAGGTAAGATTAAAAATGTTTTCTTTATTTTTGTGTTTTTTTTTATGTATTATGTGTGTGAAAAGTATTATAAACCTATTACAGAACAGTACTATATAGCTGATTATGTTATTTGGGTACCCAGGCTGACTTTTTTGGACTTATGAACAAATTGAACTTACAGACACACTCTCGGAACAGAACTTGTTCATATGTAGGGGACTTACTGTATAAGTCTCATTCAAAAAAGCACCATCCAGAAATACTCAGAATAATGTTTGACCAAGTATCTGGGCGCTGGGCTCAGTCATGTTGCCACATAAAATTGGCCTGAACAGACACAGGAATTGATACTGTGTGGGCCAGGGAAAGCCTGTATACCAGGCTGGAGGGTTCTGAGAAAGTGAACTGGTTCCTTCCTACACCTGCTCCTGGGAGTGGATGAGCCCCTGAAGTGGACAATTCTAGGAACAGAAGGCCTTCACATGGCTTCCTCAATAAGGACAGTTGATTTAATGACCTCCTACCAATTCTGGTGTGGCCACCAAGATAGAACAGGTGAACCTGCATTCCAAGAGACAGCAAAACCAAGAGAAAAGAGCAGTAATCACCTAAGGGGGCCAACAGCCAGAGAAAGGAACACAATAGGAACCCTCAACAAAAGAGTTGAAATCTAGTGAAAGAGAGATTCAGGAGGGGATGGAAGACAGGCTGAAAGACAGCAGCAACAGTATCAGTAAAGCTTTCAAAGAGGACAGCTAAACCCCACACAGGGCTTTCTGGAACTAAAAATGGGAGTTTCAACTTAAAACGTGTAGTGCAGGTATAAAAGTAGTGGATGATGACTTTTTTTTTTTCCTTTTTTAAATGTTGAGGTAAAATTGATTTAGAATATTATATGTTTCAGGTGTATAACAGTGATTCACAATTTTTAAAGGTTGTACTGCCTTTACAGTTATTATAAACTACTGGCTGTATTCCCTGTGCTGTACAATATATCCTTTTAGCTAATTTATACGTAGTATCAGTAGTTTATACCTCTTAATTCCCTACCCCTATCTTGTCCCTCCCTCTTCCCTCTCCCCACTGGTAACCACTGGTTTTTTCTCTGTTAGTCTGCTTCTTTTTTGTTATATTCACTAGTTTGTTGTATTTTTTTAGATTCCACATATAAGTGATATCATACAGTATTTGTCTTTCTCTGAATGACTTACTTCACTTAGTATAATGCCCTCCAAGTCCATCCATGTTGCTGCAAATGGCAAAATTTCATTCTTTTTGATGGCTGTGTGTGCGCGCGTGCGCGTGTGTGTGTGTGACATCATCTTTATCCATTTATTTGTTGATGGACACTTAGGTTGCTTCCATATCTTGGCAATTATCAATAATATTGCTATGAACATTGGAATGCATATATCTTTTCAAATTAATGTTTTTGTGTTCTTTGGATATATGTCCAGGAGTTGGATTTCTGGATCATATGGTAATTCTATTTTTAGTTTTTAAGGAACCTCCATACTGTTTTCCACAGTGGCTGCACCAAGCTACATTCCCACCAACAGTGTACAGGGGTTCCCTTTTGTCCACATCCTTGCCAGCGTTCACTATTCGTAGACTTTTTGATGATCGCCATTCTGGCAGGTGTGAGATAATAAGTCTTTGTGGGTTTTATTTGCATCTCCCTGATGTTTAATGATGTCAAGCACCTTTTCCTGTACCTGTTGGCCACCAGTATGTCTTCTTTGGAAAAAATTTTATTCAGGTCTTCTGACGATTTTTTAATCGGGATGTTTGGTTTTTTTGGTGTTGGGTTGTATGAGTTGTTTATATATTCTGATTATTAACCCCTTGTTGGTTGCATCATTTGCAAATATTGTCTCCTGTAGGTTGTCTTTCCATTTCGTAAATGGCTTCCTTTACTGTGCAGAAGCTTTTAAGTTTAATTTGGGCCTGTTCATTTATTTTTGCTTTTTTTCCCCTTTGCCTTAGGAAACAGATCCAAAAAATATTGCTATAATTTATGACAAAGAGTGTTCTGCCTATGTTGTTTTATGGTAGTTTTATGGTTTCTGGTATCACATTTAGGTCTTTAATCCATTTTGAGTTCATTTTTGTTCATGGGATTAGAAAATGTTCTAATTTCATCCTTATACATAGCTGTCCAGTTTTCTCAGCATTGCTTATTGTGTATTTAGGTGCTCCAATGTTGGGTGTGGATGATGACTTTTGAGACACAGATTAGGTGACAAAGATTAAATATAAAAAATGTATTAAAACAAGGCAGAAATTAATAGACAGATATTATGGGCAGAAAGGTTAAAACAGTGAAGAGATGTGTAAATTTTAACCAATAAATGCAAGAGAAAATAATTAAATATTAAAAGTAAATATTAGGTTTCTCAAATATTTCAGCCCCAAAATTGAAAGCATGATAGGAAACATTGATGAAAAAGACACACCTAAACAGATGTTAGTAAAATTTCAGAATTTAGTAAGAAGTTTATATAACTTCTTATTTCAAGCCTCTTGGCAGAAATAAGAAGTTATATATAAAGGAGAGATAATCAGTCTTGTCTTGAATCTTTATCTACAACTCTAGAAATTAGAATCCATAATATAATATCTATATCTAATATCTAATATCTATATAATTATATGTAATTAGATACTTAGATATAGATATAAATAGATACATATTTCACCATTCAATATATAGATTGGGAGAGTATATTACCCACATACCCATTCTGAATAAACTGATAAAGAATTCTAACCAAGGAACAAATAAATGAGAATAAAATCTGCAGAATAGGAAAAAACAAATAAAATTTTTGTGGGGCATGTATAGTAAAAAAAAAAAAAAAGATCTAGTTAAAGAAAAAGGGACTAGAAAAGCTTTATTTTTTCTAATATGCATTTTTAAAAGTGATTTATTCAAGAAAAAAATTAATATGAATAGTTTAAAGTAGCATGCCACCTTATGCAGGCATATGATCAGAGTGTCACGAGCGTGATAGTGATAGGAACCTGATGCCCTGTGACGAAGCTGATGTACCCATGAAGGATAAAATCACACTTAATATTATTTTGAAACCATTTTAAGTTGACGATATCCAAACATTTTTTATCTACAGAAGCAGCAATTTCCTCAAGTTCAACTGCATGTTTATGTTTTTGTATGAACATAAAAATTTACAAAAAGTTTGGGATAATAAAGACAGATTGCTAATGAAATGACAAGGATTATTTTATTTACATGATCAGAATAAAGGTACTGTATTTTATGTTTTAAATAAAAAATCACACTAAACAATGTGGACCCTACAGGGTAGGTCATGGAAGTTGGAAAAAGGAAGAGGTCATAGTGGAATAGGGTGGTCAAAGCATCAAGGAGAGAGATGGAAATTAAATTAGGTCTTGAAAGATGGCTGGAAGAAAAAAGACATTCCTAGATTGGGAGTGGGGAAAGAGATCTAAGCAAAAAAGGAGAAGCCTGTTTTTTTTGTTTGTTTGTTTGTTTGTTTTTGCGGTACACGGGCCTCTCACTGCTGTGGCCTCTCGTGCCGCAGAGCACAGGCTCCGGACGCGCAGGCTCAGCAGCCATGGCTCACGGGCCCAGCCGCTCCACGGCATGTGGGATCTTCCCGGACCGGGGCACGAACCCGTGTCCCCTGCATCGGCAAGCAGACTCTCAACCACTGCGCCACCAGGGAAGCCCGAGAAGCCTGTTTTAAATGTTGGAATAGATTGTCATCATAATGTCATGACCAGTGGGAGACAGATGAATGTCATAGACCACTAAGAAAAGGGGAAATGACAGTAATGCTCAAAGCACACCATTGTTTCAAACACAGCTTAGCTAATACAGAATATCAAATCCTGCAGCGGGTGGCATTTCCAAAGTGAGATGCCATGTGTCATTCTGCAAGCTTGCGTGTGACTGGGAGGTCATAGTGATCATCACAGTTGTTAGGTCAGTTCAGTCTCTCTGAGAAAGAATCCAAGAATGTAGTACAATCAGCACATCTGTTTCAAATATGTCCTTTTCAGAAAGCATAGTCACCAATGAATACATGTCACTGAACATGTATTGATACTATTTTCTGGCTTCCTTTGAATGTGTTTGTTTTGGGAGCTGGTAGAGAGGATTTCTACAAGGTATTAAAATGAAGATACTATCACTGGTGAAGAAAACTTTAAGTATTCAAATGAGGCTATTTTGTTGAACCCAGAAGCAAAACACTGATGGACACTTCCAAATAGAGCTGAATCTGTGCATCACCTTCCTGGAGCTTTTAAACAGTCTATCTGTCACAAAAGTCAGTGATGACAGTTGGAAAACAAATGTTAATCAAAGAACCCTAATTACTACTGTTGATGCTGTGAGACTTTTTTTATGGTAAGAAATCAACATTCTGCTAAAAATAGCTTCTGTTAATTTATACAGGACCTTAGCTGTATTCCCACAGAAAGGAATGCCAACTGTTGCTAAGGCACCTGTTTCATTTTCACTTGAAAAAAGTCGACAGAGAAGTGCCAAACTTAGAACATTTTACACTAGAGGTAAAAGAATATGAATTTCTCAATATAATAGAAAAAAGGAAATATTGTTCTGGATACATTAAATATTAGTAAAGAATGAGGCTGTCTTTTAACTCACCTCTGCATTTGAGATTCTGATTATACAAAAGTAATAGTTTTGCTTTGTCTGGTTCTAGCTCTGACCTGCTACAGAAAACTTTTTTCCTTTCAGCCTTTAGAAGTTTACACACACACAAGACCTACAAATGCTAATCACACACTAAACATGTTCACCTCTCCCATGAAGTATAAAATAGTGTTTCACATGAACAATATTTTGTTCCCTCTTAGAGAATGGAAGAATAATAAAGACGTCAGAATAGGAGTGACCATGGTAGAAAGAGTTTAAAACCCATTTATTCTATTAGTTAATGTATGAAGAGACCATCGTATATTTCTGTGTACACTGGTTTTCAATTTCAACAAGAGAAGAGATAAATGTAACCAACTTAACATAAGTCTGACTTGTCTTAAATGACTCAAGTGGCTTAATTATCATCAACTAAAATATTTTCTTATATCAACTTCCATTTTGGACTTTTTCCCTGTTTTTATGGGATTTTAGATTAACTGTGCTTTTATTTGGACATAGTATTTATGTGTTCATGTCCTTGATCGGTTTGGGGAGTTACTCAGTCATTTAATAGGTTATTAAAATAAATTATGACTAAAATGGTTGGGAGAAATTCAAACAAAATAGAGATTTTCTTAATTTGTTTATGTAAGACATCCCCAAAGAGCCGTGCTGTAGGGTCTTTTATGTCCTTAAGACATAATTTTATATTTTAAATGATTGTTTAATGTCACAAGACAGTAAGATTTATTTTCCCTAGAGAGTTCGTATTTGAATCATAAAGTCTCTGCAAATATGCAATTATGCGATCTCTGACAGAAGTGCTTAGAGTACTGCTGTATTTCTTCCTCACTGACTTGATAGCCCTCCAGTGCTTTAAATCATTAGTGTTATCACAATTTGATTTGTAGCTGCATGAAGATGGTTTCACTGCCACTTTTTTTTTTTTAAATCCCTGTACTGCAGTAAATGGAAAATTATCAGTGGAGCCTGTTGAAAGAGTTAGTTGAAAGAGCTGAAGATAATAGTGGTTTGCTAATATGTTAAAAATAGAAAGTAAATATTTTTAAATATATGCTATTTTTAACAGTGGGAATTAATGCTGTCGACCTCCAAATAGACCATAATTTGAACCTTTATTCCATCCAAAAAATCTAGTTACTTCTAAACATCTCTAATAACAAATGCCTCTTTTCTTTCATCCTGCTCTTTCTACCTACAAACTTAGTGCATATTATGATCTCATTTATACTCTAAATAAATGTATGCATATGCATGTACATGTATACCTGGGTACATCTGGGTGATTGTGAGATGATGGGTGATTTTTATTTTATATCTTGTGCTTTGATATTTTTCCAAGTATTGTGCAATGGCTACGGTTTGCTTTTGTAGTTGAAATTACAAGTATACTGAATATGTATCTTAAAAAGAAAACGAAGTAAATGGGAAATCAGGTAGGCAATTAAGAAACAGTGAAGAGAGAATAAACAATATCCATTTATTTAACTAATATTTCAGCATCTACTATTCATAAGCATTATGTTAATGCAGATATTTTTAGTGCAAATTCTTCCAGTGCCATGCATATGTATATGTGTGGAATATTTTTACAACAGCCTTGAGATTATAAGGTATGTATTGATTTACAAAGTGCTTTTACTTAATATATTATGAAAAATTTGCACCTTTTACTAAATATTATTTCACAAATACCAGAGTCTCCCATTTCAGTAAAAAGCACTATCATCTCATAGATAAACAACAAGGGCATATTGTACAGCATGGGGCATTATAGCCATTATCTTATAATAACTTATAATGGAGTATAATTTATAAAAATACTGAATCACTATTCTGTACACCTGGAACTAATATAATATTGTAAATCAACTATACTTCATTTACAAAAAGCACCATCAACTCCCTGACTTTGTAAGCCTAAATCCAAGAGTTACTCTTTTTTTTCTTTTTTCCCCAGCTTTAGTATGATATGATTGACATACAACGTTGTATAAGTTTTGGTTTTTGAAAGAGGAACCATTTAGTCTAAGAGTCAACAGACATAAAATCATATTTCAATAATCAGATCAAGTACACAATGAGAAAAAAGAATTGCAAAAACTATACATTATTCATTGAAATTGTAGCTGTAGGTAACTAATATAGGAAATATTACAGTTATAACTTTTGCTCTCCAAATTTAAGAAATTTTATGAGTGAAGTAACAGTCACCATACTAAACTCCTATATTCATATTTTGAATCAATTCTGTTTATCAATAACTTCTTTAAAATTTTTTTATTGATGTATAGTTGATTTACAACATTGGATTAGTTGCAGGTGTACAACATAGTGATTCAAAATTTTTATGGATTACACTTAATTTCCCTGTGTGGTACCTTATATCCTTGTAGCTTATTTCATACAAAATAGCCTGTACCTCTTAATTCCCTACCCCTACTTTACCCCTCCTCCTTCCCTCTCCCTGTTGGTAACCACTAGTTTGTTCTCTACATCTATGAGTCTGTTCTTCTTCTGCTGTTGCTGTTATATTCACTGGTCTGTTTTACTTTTTAGGTGCCACCTATAAGTGATAATATACAGTATTTGCCTTTCTCTGTCTGGCTTATTTCACTAAGCATAATACACCCTGGGCCCATCCATGTTGTTGCAAAGGGCAAAATTTCATTCTTCTTATGGCTGAGTAATATTCCACTGTATATATGTGCCACATCTTCTTTATCCATTCCTCTGTTGATGGACACTAATATTGCTTCCATAAGTTGGCTATTGTAAATAATGCTGCTATGAACATTCAGGTGCATATACCTTTCAGAATTAGTGTTTTTGTTTTCTTTGATATAAATCCAAGCATTTTTTAACAAAACTAGAACAAATACTTTTAAAATTTGTGTGGAAACACAAGAGACCTCGAGTAGCCAAAACAATCTTGAAAAGGAAGAACAGAGCTGGAGGAATCATACTCCCTGACTTCAGACTATACTACAAAGCTACAGTAATCAAAATAGCATGGTACTGGCACAAAAACAGACAAATAGATCAATGAAACAGGATAGAAAGCCCAGAAATAAACCCACACACTTACGTTCAATTAATCTATGACAAAGGAGGCAAGAATATACAATGGAGAAAAGACAGTTCTTCATTAAGTGGTTCTGGGAAAGCTGGACAGCTACATGTAAAAGAATGAAATTAGAACATTTTCTCACACCATATACAAAAATTTATTGAACACCTAAATGTAAGACTGGAAACCATAAAACTCCTAAAAGAAAGCATAGGCAGAACACTCTTTGACATAAATTGTAGCAGTATTTTTTTGGGTTGGTCCCCTGTGGCAAAGGAAACAAAAGCAAACACAAATGGGACTTAATCAAACTTAAAATCTCTTGCACAGCAAAGGAAACCATAGACAAAACAAAAAGACAACCTACTGAATGGGAGAAAATATTTGTAAATGATGACTAATAAGGGGTTAATATCCAAAATACATGAACAGCTCATACAACTCAAATCAAAAAATTTAAACAGTGCTTCCCTGGTAGCACAGTGGTTGAGAGTCCGCCTGCTGATGCAGGGGACGTGGGTTCGTGCCCTGGTCTGGGAAGATCTACTATTGTTTCCCTAATATGAAATATATTTACTTAGTTTATAAATCATCCATTCCTATATTCATTTATTCAACGAATATTCGCTGATCACCTGCCCAGATCCAGGCCTTGTGCAACATTCTCAGCATTTGTTTGTGAATAAGGCATTTTCTACCTTTAAGAAGTTTTAGAGTTAAAATCCTGAAATCATTTTAGCTCCGAATTAATGCACACTCTTTGCTTCAGGAATATACTGGACGAAATATATTTTTTAAATTTCTTATTGACTTAATTTGTAGCCACTTAGGACGTTTTTATTCAAAAGACTTATTTGACACTATGCCTAGAATTATTTGTGATGCCAAAAGCAAAATTTGCCTTCTTTATATATTGTTGCTGTTAGAAATTCTGCCTTCAATCCAAGGATTGTTCTTTGGTGGGTTATTTGTTAGACTCTCTCGTTGAATTCCAGAGGTCCACACAAATATATCTAGGTATAGATACAGGTTTCTTTATTCTTCTTGAGACTAGCTTGTGTTCCTGAATCTAAGGGTTATAATTGTTTTATCAATTTTTGAACACCCTCATTTATCATCACTTCAAATATTTTCCATCCTCTGCCTTCTTCTGGAATTCCAGTTTATATGTATTTGGTCTTATAAGTAGAATTATAAGCTGTTTGAAATCTGCTTTTTAATTCATCTGCTTAAATTCAAATTTCAATGAGAATTTCTATTTCTGGAAGTTCTAGTTTTTGCCAGATATTCATTATTCATGTTTATATATACTGTTTCTTCTTTCTCACGTTTAAATGCCTAGGTTAAATGACTTTAATAATTTTAATTTAAAAAATTTTCAGTTTCCATTGAATTATTCTATTAACTGAATTTCTTTGGAGTCTGATCCCTTTGTGTATGTACGTGTGTGTACGCGCTCACAGCCTCTACTCGTGGTGAAATGTTTCTTCACGTGGTTTGTAATTTTGGGTTGTGACCTCTTGTTTCATGGAGCTTACTCTGTGGGAATCCTATGAAACTTAGGCTGAGAATATGTCCCTCCAGACCAATTTTACATTCACTTCTGCAGGGTAGCCAAGGAAAAGCAACAGCCCCAGACATTATGTGTTAATTTCTTAGCTTGTATTTCTCAGTCCATGTAGGAAATAGAAATGTGCGTCCAGTGGAGAGAGACACAGAGAAAGCCCAGGAATTTGAAATCTCAGGGAAGACAGGTTTTTTTTTTTTTTTGCAGCCATATCAAGACTAAGACCAAATAACATCCTTGCCATTCTCTTGTGATATGGGAAGCCTCTTTCCTCCACTTCACTGTCTCAGAGGTTTTGGCTCTATCTACATAGATCTCAGCATCATGCAGGAGGCCTGTTTCCATTCCTAGTACTTTCTTGAGCCCAAGGTCTCATCTGCTGTTCAAAACATCCACATCTTACCTCGCCACCTCCAGACTGATAATGGCAGAAGCTTACAGTCTGCTGCACAGTTCCCTCTTTTTGTCCCTTAGGATTTTTATAATAAATCTCAGCTGCACATTTAAAAAATGTCTATATAATAAACCCAAAATTTATAGATACATATTAATAGAATGGTTTCATGTTATCGAGTCTACCATATGGTTCCTCATCACTTACACAGGATAAAATTCCTGTATCGATCTCAAATAATGATCATAATAGAAATAATGCACCTATATATGAGGTTTCTCCCAGGTACCCACTGGATGTACTGGCCATCTCAAACACTTTTTTTTTTTTTTTTCTGAAGATTCTGCATAGTTTTCTTGGTTCTGTCATCAGACTTAATAGCATGCAATCAGAAAGCAGGAAGGGAGGCTACAACTCATGATCAGATCCCATGCAGTTACAGTGTGGAAACTGTTACACCAAAAAGTGATATTGTTATTAGTGGCAATTGTTGTTTATTGTTTCTTGAAAACAGGGAGTTGTCACTTTTAGTGGCCCAGTAAACAAACTAACAAACAGTTCCCTTAGTACATTGCTGGTCTCAAGGTGCTTAGCTGTTTCTATAATATTAATAAGTGAGAAAGGGGATGGTCACATAAGCTGGATTTCAAGGAACAACAAGTCTGGAATTGATTATCATCAGGTAAACATGGGAGCAAATGGGAGAACTGTTACAAAAATAAGATTACATAGCGGATGCAGAATCCGACAAGCAATGCTCCTTTTTTGTTTCTTTTTGACCTAATAACCAATCCAGAGGAGGAGGGAGGCTTGTGACTGGCATTCTAAAGTGAGAGGCTAGTTTTCAAGTTTACCCGGGAGCAGGTGGAAGTGTTAATAAAATGGGTTTGTCAGACTAGTACGTCAGTAAAAATAGTTATTAAAGACTAGCCATGTGCAAGATAGTGAGTACTGCTTTCAGAAAGTTTCGAGATCTCATCTTCAGATTCTCTTGTCACGCTCAACTGATTTAAGACTAAAACAGAAAGTTCCTGTTGTCACAAATCAGAAACTTTATGAATTCAGAATTTGTGGAAATTCTTCTAAAGGGAGATACTCCATATTTCCCCCCAAACCTTGAGCAATAGATACAAAGACATAGTTTGCATAATCACTGTAATAGCATAGAAAAGCAGATAAAATTTTTGGAATAAAGTAGGAAAGTTTGCCTTCTTTTAGGGTTTATAAATAATAAACGTTATACAGGGCAACCAAAACTTGGCATATTTATCTCTTCTTCTCCAGACAAGAGAATAATAATAAGGTACATTAGAGACTGTTGTGACTTCTAGCTTGAAACGGAGGGAAAAAAGTGTAACTTCTAAAGCAGAGCTTGTACAGTCTTGCATATTGCTCTCACCTTAAAATTCCTCTTCTGCTAATGTTTCTCAACCATGGCTCCCCTTTAGGATCACTTGGGAGAAGTTAAAAAATAACAACGACCAATGGTGTTTAACTTCTGCTCCAGAACAGTTCAAGCAGAATTTCTGAGAGGGGAGCCCAAGCAGTGAGAGGATTTTAAATGTTCCCCAGATAGTTTGACCGTATGGTTGGATTAAGGCTGGCAGAGCCCTGTCGGGGTGGTGAACAGAGCGCCAGGAAGCCGGAGGGAAGCAGTGACGCGATGGGGCCCCCATCGAATCTCAACCTGACCCCTGACCGGAAGGGCTGGGGGCTACAGGCAGCTGGCGGAAGACCCTGAAGGCACACGTGCATGTTGCTTGACCGCTGTTTACAAAGCACGTGGGCGATGGGCCTGAGGAAATCAGTGCTTTCAAGTCCCACTCACAGTGGTTCTACATTCCCTCAGGTTTACTTCTTAGAAGCAGCTGAAGATGCCCTTTACACAGTCAGTTGATTCTCCTCCTATTTCGGCCACTAAACAATTGGCTACAGAGTAGAGAATATTTATAAGTAGATTAATTAATTTTTATTAGATTATGCATAAGCAAAATAGCTATAAACCATTGCAGCTGCAAAACATTCATTAATATACACTAATATACATTAGGTCGTAGTGTGCCCATTATAAATCAATGCCTGTTCTCTAAAACGAGTAAAAATATTATCACAATAAATATAAACACAATTTTTTTTTTTTTTTTTTTTTTGCGGTATGCGGGCCTCTCACTGTTGTGGCCTCTCCCGTTGCGGAGCACAGGCTCCGGATGCGCAGGCCCAGCGGCCATGGCTCACGGGCCCAGCCGCTCCGCGGCATATGGGATCCTCCCAGACCGGGGCACGAACCCGTATCCCCTGCATCGGCAGGCGGACTCTCAACCACTGCGCCACCAGGGAGGCCCCACAATTTATTTTTAATCTCTTTCCCCAGGGTTATTTTTTTAAGATTACTTAGTTATTTCAATCTTGAGGGCAATTTTTAAGTTCTTTCTTACTTTCAACTTCCATAGTTAATTTAGTAATCTGTATCCAAATACAGTGAAGACAGTCTAAGGTCCCAGTCTCTCCCCCTACCCACCTCTCTGTATCTCTCTCCAGTTGAGTCAGAAGTTTCCAAACTATATACACTATTGCCTGAGGTCCTTGTTAAAATGTACGTTCCTAAAGTTCAGTTCCAGATATTTTGACTGAGTGGATACAAAGCGGACACAGATTTTTACTTTGACAGTATTCCAGTTAATTCCAATTCAGCAGGTCCTTATATAAATACAATATGGTATTCATACATCTTTATTTAATAAGCACTTTTTTGATATCCTGGGTTGTACAATGCGGTTAAAATGCAAATATAGATGAAAAATGGGTCCTGCCTTCCAAAAGCCATGTTCGTTTAATATTATTGATGTTTACAAATGCCATTGGAAAGCTACACATACATTTTTAAGGGGATTTAATGACATCAGCAAATGGTTCTTCTAGGAAGTAGCATTTGTACATTTATATACAGCTAGGAAAAGTGAAATAGAATTAAGGAGAATATTCTAGGTAAACGGAATAGTATAAGAAAAGACTCAGTCATGGGAACACCCAGGGTTAGTTAGGATAGGAAATGGTGGATAGGTCTGATCCAAAAGCATGTGTTACTAGTGTTGGGGCCCAATTGTCAGTACTTTTTTAATGGTCATTTCAAGACTGTGGAGGAACTTAAAGGAAGATGAAATGTTTCTCAGAACCATGGAAGCATCTATCGATGTGATGGTTTCCATAGCACCAAGGGAGCTAGAAAACAGCCATCTCCAAAAGCGATTTTGTCAGCAAGGTTAACAAACAAAAGGAAAAAAAAAAAAAGGCCCACCCCCCGCTGGTTCCTTTCATGTTTTTCTTACATCTTGAGACATTCAGAACAGCTACTGAGCACCTATATTTCTCCCTTTTGCCCAACAAGGAATTAAGCCAAAGGAACATTCATTTTCTTTCTCCTACTGATAGTCTGATTCCCAGAAGTAAGAGTCCCCCAGCCAAAAAATTACCTCTAGACATTACTAGATGAACAATATTAACTGTTAAAAAGCCATTTGGCAAACAAAGCCATTCAACTCAGAATAATGAGGGGTTCAAAAGAGCAAAATGTTACACTTTTCACTTCTTTTCTTTTCTGGCACCCAGTTAATTACTCTGCCACCAATGCATTGCAGTTTGTCTTCATGGATCATGTAAACTTCTGATAATTTACTCATGACCTTTCCTTAGGAAATTAGGAAAATATCACAGCTCAAGTATCTAGATACACAATTCTAAAGTTTTATGCCTCAGTGAATTCCATGTGAGAAAATATTTGGGGTTATGAGAATTTACTCTTAAATCTTCAAATGATTCCACACAATAAACCTGCTGTGTTAATGCTAAATACTTCTGATTCCAGGTTCTGTCCTTTGTAACCCTTTGGAAGCTATCATGTGTTAGGTTATCTGGGAAGCAGACTCTGAAACAAAGATTGGCATGTGGGAGATTCATTACAGAATGTTCTTGGGGCAAAAATAAGAAGGAAAAGAAGCAAGATTGGGAAAAGCAGAAATTTAGGCTATCAAGTGGCCTTGGCCAAACCAAATGAAGCTGGGACAGTCCTTTGGTGTTGTCACACTTTGGAGCAAGGGAACAGGGCCTTTGCACCTCATATGGACCAGGAGTTGGATGCAAGTTGCTTCAGGAAGGGCATTTGGCCTGGGTAAAGCATTCCCCTTCAGCAGAGGTAATTCCAGTTATGGCAGTGAGCTGAGTTCTGTCTATAGCTAATAGTTCCAGCAGTATGAGGAAATAAGTCCTTCATTGCAGAAGGAGGATCTGTGTGGCATGTCAAAGCACCTGCTCTAGTCACATATTCCCTCATTCAACAAACAACTGGTGGTTGCTCCCCATTGCCTACTGATTCAGAGCTAAATATGAAGTCTGACCGTCAAGAATAAGTTGTTTGTTATTTCCCTGTCAACATCAGCTTCCACTGATTTTACTCCACCTAATAATCATCTTCTTGGCTCTCTTGTCCATTGTGTATGTGTTCATGCCCATTGCTTCTCATGCATCCCTGCTCTTGAAACATGCCCCCCCGTTAACTTCTACCAATTGTATGTTTTTCTTCATTTAACAATATATTAAAACTATTTTTAAGTCCCATCCTTTTTGAGGGAATCTCATTGACAACCCTAGGCTATATATTGCATAGAGAATTCTTGTAGCTATATTAAATGCTGTTTATGTATAGCATTTCATTTTGTACGATTTTTAGTTAAAGATGTTCATTTTTCTACCTAAATCATAATATTTTGCAATTTCCAAATATTTCACTACCTTATTTCTAAGAATCCCTTTTACATAATATCTTTTTTGCAAATATTATTGAAAAGTGTAGATTGAAGGGCCAAATCCAGACACCGCTTGAAAAAGTTCAACACAACTTGCTTATCTAGTTTGACGGAGAAAACTCATTACAGTCAGACTACCCACCATCAAGATCCATAAGCAAACACAGATTTGGGTAGGTGCCCCGACTCGCGTATCTCATCAGTGAGCACGATTTTGTGGCAGGAAAGTCTGAATTAGAGAGGGTCACAGTGGAGATTCTAGAAGGCCGAGTTCTCTTCTAGCCCAATCTTATAGTCGTATGGCTGGAACATCTTTACCCGTAGGCCAGTGTGCATGTGTGTGGGGCATCTCCACATCTGAGCCAGGTGCATGTCATCAATCTTGGGGTTATTTAACATACATGATGGCCATAGATTGTACTGTACAGTGTGTGCCGGCCTCTGTTCCATCCTCACTGATCACCCACAGATGCTCTACACTGACGTGGCCTGGGTCAAACACTTTCTTGATGCAGAGCTATGGGAATAAGACAGGGATCCATTAGCCCTATGTCTCATGGAGCCATGCTAAAGATGTTTAAAGAAGCTATGAAGCCTATCCTGTATCTGTATATCTATGTCTTTTTTAAACTTCTTATTTTATATCGGAATATAGTTGATTAACAATGTTGTGTTAGCTTCAGGGGTACAGCAGAGTGATTCAGTTATACCTATACATGTATCTATTCTTTTTCGAATTCTTTTCCCATTTAGGTTGTTACAGATACTGAGCAGAGTTCCCTGTGCTACACAGTACATCCTTGCTGGTTATCCATTTTAAATATAGCGGTGTGTACATGTCAATCCCAAACTCGCTAACTATCCCTCCCCCCCCACCCTTCCCCCCATAGCCATAAGTTCGTTCTCTCAGTCTGTAAGTCTGTTTGTTTTGTAAATAAGTCCATTTGTATCATTTTTTTTTACATTCTGCCTTTAAGCGATATCATACGATATTTCTCTTTCTCTGTCTGACTTACTTCATTCAGTATGACAACCTCTAGGTCCATCCATGTTGCTGCAAATGGCATTATTTTATTCTTTTTAATGGCTGAGTAATTCACATACAGATATAGACAAAGGTATAGATATATGGGCATGTATCTATGTCTTTGTCTATATCTGTATGTCAGGGTGTCCTAGTCCATTTGGGCTGCTATAACAAGAAACCATGGACGACTTATAAACAATAACAATTTATTTCTCACAGTTCTGGAGGCTGGGAAGTCCAAGATTAAGGTGATGGCAATTCTGTGTCTAATGAGGACCCACTTCCTGATTCATAGACTGCTGTCTTTTTGCTGTAATATCACATGGTAGAAGGGGCAAGGGAGCTCTCTGGGGTCTCCTTTATAAGGATATTAATCCCATTCATGAGGGATCTGCCTTCATGACCTCATCACCTCCCAAAGGCCTCACTTCCTAATGCCATCATCTTGGGCATCAGGATTTCAATATATGAATTTTGGGGGACACGACATTCAGACCAGAGCAGTTTGTATGTATTCTTCTTGATATTTAAAGAAGTAAAAATCTATAGCATTGTGATTAAAGCAGGATATTCAGATTATTCGCTCTATTCCCTCCAAAGTAAACTAACATCACAGAAAATTTAAACGATCATTCTGTTCAAAGAATTGTTTTCCTGGTATTGAGATTTTATTGAGATAAAATGTACTCTTTTTAATCTTTTGCTTTTAGACTCTTAATACAGATGTCACATAGATAGAGACACAGGCTGTCTTAAGCATTTTATGAAAAGGATTCCATCTCTTGAAGGAAGCTTGGTTAGGATACACATGAAGTCATCTCCAATTCTGACTCTATGATTTCATGAAATGCAGATAACAAACATAAGGAAGTGTCATAATAGATTTTTACTTGTTCAAATGTGTTAATATTTCATAAATATACAATTATGTAATATAGACATTGCCTTGTTAGAAATTGTGATGCACAGGGGATTAGGAATATAGAACATTAATTGTGCTTAAATTTATTAATTTCTATAGTGAGAGAAATATATGTAAATCTAAGAAATGTACATCCTATGTATGTATGCATCTGCCTACATAATAGACAACACAATTAGAGACACACATCATTTATGTGTATATATATAACATATATGTACATATACATATATATGAAAATGCATGCATAAATACACAAATACAAAGTATATTTAGATATTTGCCCAAATCATACTTGTACACACATGTATGCATGCAAGCATATATATGTATACACACAAGCACGTATATGTGCACACACATGCATTTATGCATGTGTGTGGCTGTGGGCATGGCTATGCTTGGATAGGTGTGTGCAGACATGCATGTATGTGTGTAGATACTTATGTATATATTCATATACATATATTGATATGTTTATACATGTGTGTATATTTGCATTAATAGCATGTATGTATATATGCCTCCATATATATGTGTATACACCCATGTACAGATATGTAGCTATTGTATTGGCTCAAAAACAGACACATAGACCAATGGAACAGAATAGAGAGCCCAGAAAAGACCCACACTTACATGGTCACTTAATTTACAACGAAGGAGGCAAAAATATACAGTGGAGAAGAGACAGTCTCTTCATTACATTATATTGGGCAAACTGGACAGCCACATGCGAAAGAATGTAACTGGACCCCTATACACAAAAATTAACTCAAAATGGTTTAAAAACTTAAATATAAGGGCTTCCCTGGTGGCGCAGTGGTTGAGAGTCCGCCTGCCGATGCAGGGGAAGCGGGTTCGTGCCTCGGTCTGGGAGGATCCCGCATGCCGTGGAGCGGCTGGGCCTGTGAGCCATGGCCGCTGAGCCTGCGCATCCGGAGCCTGTGCTCCGCGGCAGGAGAGGCCGCAGCAGTGAGAGGCCCGCGTACCGCAAAAAACAAACAAACAAACAAACAAAAACCTAAATGTAAGACCTCAAAGCATAAAACTCCTAGAAGAAAATATAGGCAGTGTGGTGTTTGACAACAGGCTTAGCAGTATTATTCTGGGTCTGTCTCCTCAGGCAAATGAAACAAAAGCAGACAAGTGGAACCACATCAAACAAAAAAGCTTTTTCACTGTTAAAGAAACCCTCAACAAAACAAAAAGGCAGCCTACCGAGTGGGAGATGATATTAGCAAATGATATGTCCCAAAAGGGGTTGATATCTGTTAGCCATATTAACATAAAAAACTCATTCGACTCCATATCAAAAAACAAACATTTTAAGTTAAAAAAATGGGCAGCAGATCTGAAGAGACATTTTTCCAAAGAAGACATACAGATGGCCAACAGGTACATGAAAAGATGTTTAACGTCACTCATCATCAGGAAAATGCAAATCAAAAGAACAATGAGTTATCCCCTCACACCTTTCAGAATGTCTGTTATCAAAAAGACAAGAGGATATGGAGAAAAAGGAACGCTTGTGCACTCTTGGAGGGAATGAAAATTGGTATAACCACTATGGAAAACAGTATAGAGTTTCCTCAAAAAACTAAAAATATGCAATTCAGCAATTCCACTTCTGGGTATTTATCCAAAGAAAATGAAAACTAATTTGAGAATATATGCACATGATGTTCATTGCAGTGTTATTTACAATAGCTAATATACAAAGCAACATAAATGTCCATCGATAGATGAATAAAGAAGTGGTATATATATACACATATATGTATGTATATATGTACACACATACACACATATACACATACAGTGGAATATTACTCAGCCATTGAAAAGAATGAAATTTTACCATTTTCAACAGCATGAATGGACCTAGATGGTGTTATGCTAAGTGAAAGAATCAGAGAAGGCAGATACTGTATGTTTTCACTTATGTGTGGAGTCTAAAAAAGCAAAACAATTGAACAAATGTAACAAAACAGAAACAGACTCACAGATACAGAGAACAGTCTAGTGGTTGCCAGAGGGGAGGGGGTGGGAGGATGAGAGAATTAGGGGAAGGAGAGTAAGAGGTACAGCTGTCCAGTTATAAATGAGTCACAGGGATGTAATGAACAGCATAGGGAAGGTACTCGATAATGTCATAATTTTTATGGTGACAGATGGTAACTGGACTTACCTTGGTGATCATTTCATAATGTATAAAATTATCAAATCACTATTTGATGTACCTAGAACTACTATAATACTGTAAGTCAGTTTTACTTCAAAAAAAAAGCGCATTCCTTCTTCATGATCCATTTCATTATTTAATAATCATAAAACTTATGTTTGCTTTTTTGAACATTTTTATTTTAAAGTAGAGCCACCATATTTTGATCAAGATAAAATGTATTTCTTTCAGTGTAATACGTTTCTTGGTATTTCCCAATTTTTAAAGAAATATGAATACGATGATACCTATAAGCTTTATGTTCTAAAGGAAAATGTTTTCCCCAATAGGAAATACCCCAAAAGAAAAAAGATGTCTTAAGAAAAGAGAAAGTCAATATATATGAGAAATATCAAAAGTACATTTTAAGGGAGTATTGTTTATCTTTTTTCCCTGGGTGAATTAGGATTTACACTTCTACCATATGAGGGGGAAAAGGGGGGAAGGTAAGAGAGTGGGGAAAAAAGAGAGAAAAGAGGAAAAGAGAGAGGAATCTGTAGATAAAAAGAAGATGGAGGAGACATATTTGTTGCACATGCTTATTAAGGATTAATGCGCTTTTCAGGAGCACAGAGTATCTAAGAACTCCATTTTCTTTTTATTTCTTTATTTAAAATAACATAGATCATAACTAAGAAATTATTAAAACATATTTTTCACCCCCAAAGGTATATTATATGACTAACTAATGGCCTACATATAGAAAAGGAAATTGCACATTGTAAACACATTTTTCATCCTAGTATAAGTATCCATTCACCTCAACATCTCAGCAAGTGTTTGTTAAAAATCTAATATATGCTTGATAGGTGCTAATACATGTACGAAGTTGCTGCATAAATCACAGCTATAAAAGCATGTGAAGAGTGCACATAGGGCTTCCCTGGTGGCGCAGTGGTTGAGAGTCCGCCTGCCGATGCAGGGGACACGGGTTCGAGCCCCGGTTCGGGAGGATCCCACATGCTGCAGAGCGGCTGGGCCCGTGAGCCATGGCTGCTGGGCCTGCGCGTCCGGAGCCTGTGCTCCGCAACGGGAGAGGCCACAACAGTGAGAGGCCCGCGTACCGCAAAAAACAAACACACACACAAACAAACAAACAAAAAAAGTGCACATAATCATGTACGTGCATCGTGCATTCTCAGTGGGAGCATTGCCATCTCTACGTACACACAACTGGTTCTTGGTAGAGTGGACAAAAGATCCTACTCATTTTACACATACACATGCATGCAGTACATGAACAGATATGCAGTATCTCCGTGCTGTTAACAATTCATAATGGGAGGTGGTGATTGGGAAGGAAAATGTAAGTTTCCTGGGGAGCAGGATCCTATAATAATGAACACTTCTGAGAACATTGGTGCAGTTGATGCAATGGAAACCCAGAAGAGAAAGAGGGAAGGAAGTTCAGGCCAGCTTCTTGGAGGACCTGAATGAGAGCCATGTCCAAAGAGAAGTAGAGGTGACCTGGGTGGGGAGAGGGGCTGGTGGTGAGGCAGGAAGGGCAACTGAACAAATGAAAGGGTAACAAAGCAGTCACTGGAGGTGTGAAGCAACGTGGCCCTGGCAGGCTGCAGACCCCTGGGTCCGAGGGTGAATTTAGCCTAGAGGGAAGCTGTGTTGGAGGGATGGATGGGGGAACAGCTGGAGCGCTCGCAGGCAAAGAGCGGACATTGATGGCCTTTCTCCACCAACTGATGTGGGTGATTTGCATTTTGAACAGTCGTGTTATGGAAACAATGGGAGCAGCAAAGAGACTGTAGATGATTCTAACACCCAGGCCTACTTTCTCTCATCCGCAGTTTCAGAATCCAAAATGGCCTGAGCACCATACATTTTTTTTTTTTGGTAACTGACCTAATCTTCCATGAATCTATTTATATTTTGATGTATCTCTTTATGTTTCATTATAAACATAATAAAATGTGATGGGTTTGATTATGCCTCTCATCCCCCTGAGAATTTGACTTAATTCCCAGTATACTGTGCACTGAGTTTTATTTCTAAAATCTGAAGAAATAGAAAGTCAAAACTGAACTGTGAAACTCCAAGGAGTTGGGATATTGGGTAAGGCTTTGTAGACCTAGAATAGCTTCTGTCTTGAGATTTTACTTTATGCCAAGACAGATGAAACAGGGAGAAAGGTACGAACAAACACCTACTAATTATTTTTGTCTGACAGACACTGAGATGAAGAAAACAGGTTTGGGGTTGAACAAATACACTAAGGACTGACTTACTCATTTTGTTTGCTGTGAGCAATTTGCTTAAATTTTCTGAGTTTTCACTTGTTTTAGATGGCAGGTGGATATAAAAATAACTACCTTAGAAACCTGCCGCAACACATAGCATCGTGTAAATGAAAATCAGGAAACAGGTTTTAGTTTTGCTTCCAGTTGTTTTTCACTTTGTTAGATATTGTCGGTTGCTTAACGCAATTAGTTATTCCCAAACTTCTTACCTCTCTTCACATCCCACTCTGCAGCCTCCAAAAGTATGATAGTTGTTTCCTAAGATTCCCTTGTAGCTGGGCTTGGCCATGGGGTCCAGATCTGGCCAGGGAACAGAAATGTGGGCTTCAAGGAAAACATTTTCCTCTCAGAAGAAAGAACAGAATTTTTATCCATTTTACTTATATGAATGTGAACATGTTTCCTGAGGTTATGGCGGTCATTCTGTGACCATGAGGTGACCAGCGTGGGACAAGAAGACAGTATGCCAGGGAGAAAAGAGCAGTAAGACACTGAGTAAACCTCAGTATGACTGAGCTTGTGATAGCATTTCAAGGACCTGAATCAGTGCCAGTGACCACTGAACTCTGGCTTTCTCAGTATCCAAGGAAAGTGAACTATTTTGAAACCCAGGTTGCTTGCAGCGTCATACATTTGTAAAATATATGCTATCATGTTGCTAACCCCTCAACTTACAGGAACTTCAGTTTTGTTCTTATTAACAAGGGACATGCTACCACCAGTCCAACTGTTTAGTTATGAAGAGACAGTGAACAAGGACAGTGGTGTGGTGACAACCATTTCTTAAACTTTCTTTTTCAATAGCACAGCCAGGTATTTGCCTGTGTCATAGCGTATATTGATCTTAAAATACATTGTTTTTTCAGAGTCTGTACGAATCCTTTTATACAGGGATTGGATACTTCAACTGATACCAATCACCTCAGGGTTTAATCAATTTAAATAGTAAAATGTATTTTAAATACAGATTTAAATACATTAAGAAACCAGGGTATTTTATGAATTTAGTGGACAGTTTTCATCTGCATCTTACTTGAGTATAGCAGGATTTAATGCCTTTGACCACAAGGTCTTCTTGAAAGGCTTTCTCTGCAGTTGTCTGAACAGCCCTGCATTTTCTCCCACCTCTGTTCACTTTCTCTGTCTTCCTTATTGATACCTCTTGAGCCACTTTTTAAGTGTTGACACTACTTACCCCTCTTTTCTTTAAACCTTATATTCATTACTTGATGGATATTGCCTACTCACATAGCTTTAAATATTTCAATTTCTTTAACCCCTTTCACTTTTATTAACTAGAGTCATGGGGTTCCCCTGAGCTCCATCTACATTAATCCCTTGTTTCCTTCCGTTTTCACAGGATTTCCAGATCATCAGTCCCCCATACCCTATACCTTAACCCCCAAGTTCCTATCTCTGTCTATCTACCTATTTGTCCATCTCTGTATGTATGTATGTATCTATCTTTCTATCTGTCTGCCTATCTGTCTGTCTTTGTCTGTCTTATATGTCACCTATCTCTCTATGGTCTGTGTATCTATGTATCTAATCTGTCTATCTATCTATCTATCTATCTATCTATCTATCTATCTATCTATCTATCTTATTATCTATCTTTTCTGTCTATCACTGTCTGTCTCTCCTCTCTGACCTGTCACCAACCAATCTCCAACTTCCCAAATCCTTTTACTTTGGAATACAAGATCAGTCAACAGGGAACTCTCCTCCATCTCTAACCCCTTATAGAAACACCATCCTTACATTCTTGCCCTAACGGAAACCCAGTTCTCTGAGGACACCGCTTCCTTGCTGCCCCCCTCAAGTTGTAGATGCTCTCCTTCCATACCTCTTACGGTATGAAAGTAGCAGCATGAGTGAGTTTCTTGCTTTTCAGTGCTAAACCCAGACCGTTCTCCACACGTCTTCACTAAAAACATGGAGTTCATGTCATCGGACAATGAAACTCGCCATCTATTCTCTATCTAAGAAATGCTGGGTCACCCCCTTTTTGCTTGGAAGATTTTAGCTCTGAACATAGTACCACTTTCTCAGTCACCACATACATCATAATTCTTGCTGGTTTTAGCATCTGTGTAGATGATTCTTCCAAATACTCTGGGCTTTCAGTTCCTTGACTACCTCTCCTTCAGTATACCTGAGCCCCACCATACCTCTGCACTCCTCCGGAGAGCATGCACTAGGCCACTATCAAGGCTTCGGTTCCTCTAGATTTCCGATTTAAAGCATATCATTAATTGACTAGTATCTTCTGTCTTTCTAATTCAATCCCTCTACTATTCATATTCCAGTTATTATCTGACCTACTGATACCGACAGTTTATAACTGTCATGGTGTCAGTATCCCATGACCACTTGTGTCTTCTTTAACTGTAATAACATAATTTAAATTGATTACACCTTTAATTCCTTCCTTTTCCTTTCTCTGTATTCACTAGCAAAATACCAGCCATGTTTATACCCATCATTCTTCCTAAATGGTGCTACCACTGTGTGTTTAAATATGGCTACAGGGGCCTCCCTGGTGGCGCAGTGGTTGAGAGTCCGCCTGCCGATGCAGGGGATACGGGTTCGTGCCCCGGTCTGGGAGGATCCCATATGCCGCGGGGCGGCTGGGCCCGTGGGCCATGGCCGCTGAGCCTGCGCATCCGGAGCCTGCGCGTCCGGAGCCTGTGCTCCGCAACGGGAGAGGCCACAACAGTGAGAGGCCCGCATACCGCAAAAAGAAAAAAAAAAAAAAATATGGCTACAGGAAAACTTAAGATCATTCTAAATGGTCTCCCTCTTGATTTTTTGATTCATAATTTATTAACTTCTATAACTACTCCATGTGCTTTACCACTCTCCTAAAAGAATCCTTCATGTTTTTTATTGTTTTCTCAAAACTTCAAAATCTCAAATGATGATGGCCTTGTTATGTACATGACTGAGAAAATAGAAGCGATCAGCAGAGACATATACGCAGGTTTCCATCTCCACAGCCGTCAGACATTTACACATCTGCTCTAAACCTCCACAGACACAGATGTCCAACCACCTATACCTATACCTGTCACTTATCCATATGTTCTGGTTTTGCCTGATACCATGCGTGAACTATGTTCTAACTGAACAGCAGCCATTCTAATTACTCCTTTAGTCCCGTACTTTCTCATCTCCTGGAAGACATCTCTCCAGCAAGTCTCCTGTCACCTCTCCTGAGTTTTCCATCTGTACTTCTCTTCTCAGCATTCCCATCAGGCTATAATAAGCATGCTGTTATTTCACCTTTCCCTTGATGCCACCTTCCCAAACTACTACACTAATTTTCAATTCTCCTTTTTAGAAAAATTCTTCAAAGCGTTATTTATATTCACTGTCCCTGTCTCCTATCTGTGCATTCTCTCATGAACCAACCAGAAGTCTTATCTTTACTACTGTATCAAAGCATCTCTTATCAGATTTGGGAATGGCCTCCAAATTGTTCAATCTAGTTATTAGCACTCATATTGACTGATCAGCAACACGGAGGCAATTTGACTGCTGCTCTTTGAAACAGTTCTTTTATTTTTTTATAGATTTATTTATTTATTTATCTATCTATCTATTTATTTATTTATTTATGGCTGAGTTGGGTCTTCGTTGCTGTGTGCAGGCTTTCTCTAGTTGTGGTGAATGGAGGCTACTCTTCGTTGTGGGCTTCTCATTGCAGTGGCTTCTCTTGATGTGGAGCACAGGTTCTAGGTGCGTAGGCTTCAGCGGTTGTAGCACACAGGCTCAGTAGGTGTGGCACATGGGCTCAGTAGCTGTGGCTCATGGGCTCTAGAGCACAGGCTCAGTAGTTGTGGTGCCCGGCCTAATTGCTCTGCGGCATGTGGGATCTTCCCAGACCAGGGCCCAAACCCATGTCCCCTGCATTGGTAGGCGGATTCTTAACCACTGTCCCACCAGGGAAGTACTGAGACATTTTTAAAAATTGGCTTCTAGCACAGCAGACATCAGGTTTTCTTCCCACTTCCTATTAAGTCTCAGGATCTTTGATGTTTTGTTCTTCATCTCTTATCCTTAAAATTAATTTGTAAAGCAATCCATAGACCTCTTTTTCTTTTTCTTTTCTCTTCTTTTTTTTTCCTTTTCTTTGTAGTTAACTTTGGTAATCTAGTCATCTAGCCTGATGACTTTAAATGATGTCTATATGCTGATGGCTGCCTTATTTAATTCCCTAGACTGGACCTTTTCCCTGGGCTTCAGATTATGTATTTAACTATCTATTGGACACCTCACTGGTTATCCAGTGAGGGACCTCCATCTTAGATTGTTTAAAACTGAGCTGCTGATCTTCACCTTAACCCTCCCTCCCAATGTGTTTTTTCTGCAATCCCCTACCTTCTCATTCAATAACATCATATTTTCAGATGTTAAGGAAGAACAGGCAACAAAACAAAATAATCCTTGAAATCATCCATAATTTCTTTATTTTCCTGTTGCACAAATGCAATTCAATAGTACATACTCTTAGTTCAACCTTTAAAATATATCCAGAATCCAATCTCTTGTCACCACCTTCTCCACAAACACCCTCTCTGGAGCAGGTGGCTTCTTTTATCCTGTTTATTACAACACCTTCATATCTGGTTTCCTGCTTTGCTTGTTTCCCCTACAGTCAGTTCTCAATACATCATCCAAAGTCATCCTATTAGGGAAAAACAAGTCAGATGGCATTATTAGTTGACCCAGAACCTTTTGATGAGTTCCTAACTCATCTATACTGATATGAAAATGCTTTCTGTGACTTTATGTTCCTTTATGTTTTGCTCCCTTGTTATAATTTTGACTGCTTCTTCTATCACTCTGTATTTTTTTCCCTTTGCCCCCAAATGATGGTCTCCTTGCCTTTTCTTGAACACACCAGATATGCCCCCTTTCAGGGTCTCTCCACTGACTGGTTTTTCTGCCTGGTTTGCTCTTTCCCCTATGGCACACACCTTTAACTAGTTGAGGTCTTCACTCAAATGATTACGTTCTCAGTGTGGTCTTTCCTGATGATTCTAAGAGAAATTGAAATGAACTCACATTCTTTATCTCCTCTCCTATTTTATTTTTCTTCTTGGCACTGGTAGTCATCTGATATGTGTTTCACTCCCTTGTTTATTGGCTGTCTAAACCCCAACAGAATATATTTTCCACAGGACAAGATTTTTATGTCATATTTTTCATTGCGTTATATCCAACTTCTAGACAAGTTTGTGGCACACACCAGGCACTTAGACAACGTTTAGTTAATGTATAAATCTTCTCTCCCACGTTATAGTTGTGTTCTAAAATTCATACTGAAGGTATCCACTTCTGTATTGCAAAACATCAGTAGGTCAGCATATTAATATTGATACCTTCCTTCTTCCACACCATCTCCAGATGGTAGCATTGCCACAAAAAATGCTAAATAAAATAAATAAGCTACAAGGATATACTGTACAGCACAGGGAATAAAGCCAATATTTTATAGTAACTTTAAATGGACTACAATTTTTAAAAATTGTGAATCACTATGTTGTACACCTGAAACATATAATATGGCAAATCAAGTATACCACAATAAAAAAAAAGTCCCCTAATTAATTTATAGATGACTTAGATGTGGTTCCTCCTTTAATACTGGGTTATTCAATAAAAGGGGACCATTTCAGGCAAGAGAGACATTAAATTATTAACAAAAAATTAAGTTAATTAATTCAAATGATTGATTTAACTTAGCATAATAATCTTCAATGTACAATTCTAAGATGGGCCTTGGTTCTTGATGATGCATTTGGTCCAGAATAAAATCAGTCCTTATCCAACAGTAGCTGAGATAAAGGCTCTGTGCGTGTCTTTTAATTTATTTTGCTTATAATTGTTGTGCCAGTAATAATTGTTTCTTGAGTTCAAACAGGAGTGATATGATAGGTCTGTATGTGTAAAGGTTAAGACTAAGACTGTGCCTTTGTAGTCAGTCAGAGATGAGGTTCAAATTCCAGTGCCATCACTAAGAGCTGAACTTGGGCAAGTTTCTTTACTAAATTTAAATTTAATGTATCTTAAAATGGAATAATCTGTATTATTATGAATATTATAAAATAACTTATGTAATAGCTTATGGCACATAGTGCTCAGTAAATTGTGGTTATTACTTGTTTTATTTTGTAGGAATTGAGATTGAGGACTCTCCCACCCCTTAAGAATTTGATAAAGTTTCTTAGATTTTTGAGCTTAACCATTTACTAAATTTAAAATTCTTTTTACTCTTAATATGGATTTAGAAATTTAAAATAAGGCTGTTTAGATAGAGCAACTGGGCAACAAATAGACTGAACATTAGTAAGACCTTTCAGAGGACTAAATAACAATGGATGTGAAAGGATGGATGGATGTGGGTTTATGTTACTTTTATTTTTGACCATATTGATGCTTAAATTAATTTCAGAGCATTTACATGAACTAAAAAAAGACAAATATTCTCAGGAATATAAATGATGGAAGAAGAATGTGGATTCATGGATCCTAAGGGCTAAAAATAACATGTGGCCAAAGAAACACAAATATTCTGCAGCAGTGGAAGTTTGTGTGAAATCCTGCCTACAGGATTCCATTTAGTGGGCTGAAGCTCTGTTCCATGTGCCCAGGAGCTGTCTTGATAATGAGTCTGTTGTTTTGGAAACAAGTCCAAGCTTAGTAATATTTGGCAGCCCTAAGAATGGTTTTACATGATTTTTTTTTCCTGAACATGAGAGAAAATGATAACAACCAATAAATGAAAAACATATGAACAATGGGATAATCTGGCATCAACAAGTAAGACCACTTGTTTTCACATAATTCAGCATTGCAGGGGGAAATGGAACATCAAAAATTGAGAATTGTTTTTTGTCCCATAATAACATGACCAACAACTAATTTGGCCAAGTCTCTGTTGTGTAATTTTCCACCCTGACAAATATTAATGTTTGCTCTGTATGGCTGCATCTGCCTAGAGCAAAGTCAAAGTGGGGTTTGGTTTGTTTCTTTGGTAAACTGTCTTATTTTCTGAATGTGGAAAAATGGAATTCTACCCTTGAATGTAGCACATTTGTTAAGCCTGACTTTCACATGCTTCTTTTATCAGTCTATCAGTTAATTTTTTGTGTGTGTGTGTGGTACGCGGGCCTCTCACTGTTGTGGCCTCTCCTGTTGTGGAGCACAGGCTCCGGACGTGCAGGCTCAGTGGCCATGGCTCACGCGTCTAGCCACTCCGCAGCATGTGGGATCTTCCCGGACCGGGGCACGAACCCGTGTCCCCTGCATTGGCAAGTGGACTCTGAACCACTGCGCCACCAAGGGAAGCCCCCATCAGTTAATTTTTAACATGTTTAAATATAGAAAGGCAAATCTAGAATATTTTAAGCTTTTCTAATTGCAAATGGGATACATGTACCTAATTAAAATATTAAACTGGTAATAAATTTTTAATATTAAGACAGAACTCAATACCACTTTCTCCCTTTCTCAATTTTCGAGAGGTAACATTCTCTATTTCTGCTTCAGTTTATCTCATATTTTTAAAATAGCCAGTAAATATCACTATTGATTGATTGATTGATTGATTGATTGATTGATTGCTGCGCCGGGTCTTAGTTGCGGCATGCGAACTCTTAGTTGCGGCATGCGAACTCTTAGTTGCGGCATGCATGCGGGATCTAGTTCCTTGACCAGGGATAGAACCCAGGCCCCCTGCATTGGGAGCGCAGAGTCTTACCCGCTGGACCACCAGGGGAAGTCCCAAATTGATTGATTTATATTATCATCCATTAACTTCCTATTGTTGCAGGTGAGAATTTTCTCTCTCATGTGTCCGATCTTCCCGTCTTTTCATTTTCTAGTTTTTTTTTAATCACAAATTTTTTCATCATTATAGTTATTTAAATTGTTTACATTGAGCCAAATGGCTTAATAAGATCACATTTCCTGTCTAGTAACACTTTGTGTTTGACCTAGACTTAACAAGGACCTCTTTTGTTTTCTCATCTGTGTAGGTGTCTTTGCCTTTCTGGCTAAGTCTTCACATCCCCTTTCTAATAACTTTAAATTGCCCATCAGAACAATTTCAGCGTGTCTATCCTGTATGATGATCTATTTGTTCTAGTTTTTTTTCCTTACTGGGGCCTCCTGTCATCCTATTCCAACTTGATCTGATTATTCTTTAAACCTTCTTTATCATCCTGGGTCTCCCTTTCATCACCATTCTGGGAATTCACTTTGACCTCTGTCCTCTATTACATCAGCTGTTTCCTGAATCCTGTCCTGTCCTTTTGGGTTTACCCCCATATTTTGGTAAGTTAACTCTTCTTGTAACTTCTTGAGAATGAGCCCATGAGAAGTAAATTTTTGAAGTTTCATCTAAAAATATCTTTGTTCTGTGCTTATGTTTGATTGATTGATAGTAAAGTTCTGTGTTAAAAAAAAAAAAGTCTGACCTGGAAGATACAAACAGTTTTGAAGAGAAGAATGAGTTTGGAAGTCTCACACTTGCTGACTTCAAAACTTATTACAAAGCTATAGTAATCAAAACAGTATGTGAGCAGCATAAAGACAGACATATAGGCCAATCAAATAGAAAAGAGAGCCCAGAAATAAATTCTTACATACATGATCAAATGAGTTTTGACACAGGTGCCAAGACTTTTCAATGGAGAAACGACTCGTTACAACACATGGTTTTGGGGAAACTGGATATCCATGTGCAAAAGAAGGACATTGGACCCTTACCTTAGACCATATACAAAAATTAACTCAAAATATATCAAAGCCTGAAATGTAAGCCTTAAAGCTATTAAACTCTTAAAAGAAAATCTATGGGAAGAGCTTCATGGGTTTGGATTTGACAGTAATTCTTGGATTACGACACCAAAAGCACGGGTAGCAAAAGTGAAAATCAGTAAGTTGGACACAGTCTGTGCGTCAAATAAGCAGCAATAGAATTACACGGTACAGCAATTCCACCGCTAAATAATATCCAGGGGCTTCCCTGGTGGCGCAGTGGTTGAGAGCCCGCCTGCCGATGCAGGGGATGCGGGTTCGTGCCCCGGTCCGGGAGGATCCCACATGCCGCGGAGCTGCTGGGCCCGTGAGCCATGGCCGCTGAGCCTGCGCGTCCGGAGCCTGTGCTCCGCAACGGGAGAGGCCACGACAGTGAGAGGCCCGCGTACCGCAAAAGAAAAAAAAAAAAAATAATAATAATATCCAAAAGAATTGGAAGCAGGGTCTCGAAGAGATGTTTGTACACTCATGTCAATAGCAACATTATTCACAATAGCCAAGAGGTAGAAGCAACACTCATTGACAGAAAAATGGATTAAAAAAATTGTTGTATGTACATACAATGGAGTATCATCCGGTCTTAAAAAGGAAAAAATATCTTGTCACCCGCTTCAACATGGGTGAACCTTGAGGGCATTATGCTAAGTGAAATAGGACAGTCACAAGAAGTCAAATACTGTGTGATTCTACTTATATGAGGTCTACAGCAGTCAAAACAGAAGGAATGTTGGTTGCCAGAGGCTGGGAGGAGATAAAAATGGGAAGTTACTTATGAGTATAGAGTCAGTTGTGCCAGATTAAAAAAAAAAGTTCTGGAGGTTGGTTGTATAACAATGTGAATATAATTAACATAACTGAACTTTACACTTAAAAATAGTTAAAATGGTAAATTTTATGTTATGGGTATTTTTCCGCAATTAATGTTTTCAATGCAAAATAATTCTGAAGAGAACGCTCAGTGAAGTAAGTTAGAATATGTAAAACTCTGTACTTGAAATACGTAGGATCTTCCATTTGTGTTAGCTCTGTTGTCATAATTAATGTTACCTTTTACCTCCAGTGTTACTTTTAAGAAGTCCAAAGTTATTCTGATCCCTCATGCCTTGAACTTTTGCCTTATACCTTCTACTGGAAATTAACCCCATTGCTGCTCTCAGTGCTTTCCTATGTTGGGACCAGAAGTCTAAAATCTACATTTTTCAACCACACTTAACACAGTGATCTGGTTCCAGTTCCACCAAAGCAAAGGGTTTGTGCTAGACCCAGAAGGCAGAGAAGAAGCAGAAGCATAGTGTCTACCCAGTATTTGCAGGCAGCCACGAGAGCTTCAGTCATGGATGTGAGTTTTTATAAACACCTCCGGGGCATTCTCCTGCCACTTATGGGCTTGGGTGCTCTTCAAGTTTTCATTATTTCCAGAGGCTTTATATACAATTGATAGTCGGTATTAAGTATTGTTTTTACCTGAAACTCCTAAAGTGACTTCTCGTTTCCTGTAGAAATCTGAAACAAGTACCAATACATGACTACTATACCCCCCCAAAAAAATTGTTTCTTTTTAATTTAAAAGGAGGGTGTGGGAGAAGCATTAGCTTATTGGTAAGGGTGTGGGTTCTGAGGAATCCGGTACTAGCAGCAGAATGAGGACGGTGTTTGCTATGCATGGGAGATATACTCGGTAACATGTGGTTATAACTGGGAAGAGAGACATACTGTAAGGATCTGAGCATTTGTGTGTTGGCCCCAGTTGGTTCTGTGTGACATGACATGAGCTGAGCTCAGGGCGACATTGGTTGGTTTGCAAACAGAAATGTAAAAGAAAGAGTTCAAAACAGAGGGAGCATTCACAGCATTAGCTCAGAGGGATTTCCCAGTCCCTGTAGACATGACTTTTGGGATCTCCCTTTCTGTTCTTTTTCAAAGGTGCATGTGCATTGAACCTTGTTTCTTTTTCTTATAGAGTTAGTATTGGGTTGGGGAGAGAAATAGTTTGTTATTAGGTCTTTGGTCCTAGAGGATTCACATCCACAATTGTGAACCACGGGGAGTTCTAGGCTTAGAATGATCATTTTATTTGAGACTATGTATCAACTTTTTAAAGGTACTGATATTATTTAACACAGTTAACCTGAATTTAAAGTGTACTTGTTTATATCACTAGATTGAAATATTTTATGATCAATATTATTCCATTAAAGAAACATTTGTTATGAGGATTGTTTTTATTTTTTTTCCTCCAGATGCTAGATAAAACATCAAGGACTAGCCATATTCTTTATGTAGGGAATTTTTGTTTTCTTGAATAGATAAGAATTTGAGATTTGACCCTAAAGTGTGTTTTGTCCCTTAAATTCATTGTAGACACTTTTATTTGCCTGGAACACACTGAAATTCAATTGAACACCTTCTAAAATAAATCTTTCATTAGGATTATTTTTTAAACACAGACTTTGGCTTGACAGATATTTTAGTAATATAATATCCAAGGTTTTTCTTTTTATTATATTTACAGAATGCAAAATAAAACAACCTTATTATAGACATATAATCTTATGATTTTTAAGTTAAAAGCAAATAGTCAACATTTGCAATTTTAAGGTAGTCCTTGAATTTCAAAGTATTTAGTCCTTGAAACAGATTCTAAATGCTTAAATAAGGTTAGACATGAAGTTCCCTTCAATCTTGTTCAACTTTATCAGTACACAACTTTAGTTAATTGCGAGAAATGGAATACACATGCACAATCTACTGAATAAGAAAATCCATGTAATAATCTCCATTGGTGATAAGAAGGCATGCCATAGAAAACAAAATAAAATATAAGGTATTGCTCTCTTAATTTTTGAAAAAAAATTACTAGCTAGGGTTTATAAGATACATTTGTATCATTATAAAATATCTATCATAAATCAAGAACCAGCATTGTAATTAATGGTAAAACCTTGGAAGCACCCCCATTAAAAGCAGAATCAAAACATGAGTAATGTCATTTCGCTTTTTCATTTAACCTTGTTCTGAATTTTCTTGCAAATTCAATAAAGCATGGAAAAAAGCATAGACATATTTGAAACACAGAGCAAAATTATTCATGAAATTTAATTAAAGAATTGTTACAAGAGAGCTCAGAAAATTGGCCAGAAAAAACAAAATGTAAAAATATAAATACTTTTAGGAAATATAATGGTGAGATTCTAGAATAATAGTAATACAAATATTTTGTTTAAATACAGACTTGACATAAGATATGTGTAAGAATTCTGTGAAAAAATATAATACACTGAAAAATATTAAAGGAAGAAAGTTTACTTTTAGTAATGATGGACTACATATTGCAGGCATAATAGTCAACTAAGAGCACACACAAAACCTGTAAAATATCAAAGACAGCATTTTCAAAGGCTTAAGAGAGCTGTGAAAAACAATGAAGAATTATAGCCAATATCTTTTGAGAAGAAAATTCAGAGCCAGCCAAGCATTTGGGGCCAAACTTTAGTTATGGGCATCTATCTATTGTGGAAAATTTTAGGCCAGTTTATAAGCCAATCTTACTCATAAATGTAGATGTAATATTCCAACAAAATTCTACCAAACCAAATCCAGCCATACATAAAAATAATTATAATGCCAACAAATTTATATTTATTTCAGGAATGTAAAGCTGTTTTAATCTAATTTACTGCATTAACAGAGTAAGATAGACAAATCAGATTATTATCTCAATAAATATAGAATATAAATTTGTAACAATTATATATCCATTTATGCTTTTTAAAACTAGCCATATAAGAACACAAGAGAATTTTCTCAGTATGATAAAGGATCTTCACAAAACTTACAGCAATCATACTTTATTGTTAAATTGCAGACATTTGTCCTCTGAGATTAGATGTAAGGTAGGGATTCTACCACTTCTATTGAACATCGATCTGGCCTCATAGGCCATATAATAAAGCAAGAAGAATAAAGTATATGAAATTTAGAAAGGAAAAAATAAACTCTAATCACTTGCTGACAATAAAAATGTGTACAAAGAATTGGCATGTAGATTATTAAGACTTTAAGTGAGTTTAGCACATATGTTAATTACACAGTAATTACCGTGAGTGTTCAAATGTTAAAAGGACTCATAGGGTTCAGCTGATCATCACAGCAAGTCCAGAGATCTCAAGTACAGGGCTCTGTGTCCTGCCTCTGCTGAGTCATATGGGACACACGTCTCTGAGCCTCACATCACCACTGCCTGCATGCAAAGCACCTTAGTTGCAGGGAGTCCACAGTTATCTCATGGTGGGTCTCTGAGAGGAGGCTGAGTAAGCACATCCCACTTTAAAACCAGTAACCTAAGAGATAATGATTAAGAAATTTGATGATCAAGAGATTTGAGCTAGGAAGTATTCAAATATTCTATATACATATAAAACATTTTGCTGTACTTCACCAGATATCTGGGCAATGCAAACTAAGACCACAATAAGATACAACTATCCCCCCACCAAAATGACTAAAAAAGACTGACAATTGGAAGAACTCTTATACACTCCCCAGACTACCAGTCACTACTGCTGGCAAGTAAATTGCCACAACCATTTTGGAAAACTGTTTAGTGCTATTTTATAAGTTGGAACAAAAGCATAGCTTGTTTAAGAAACAAAAAGGAAGCCAGTGTAGGTAGAGTATTCTTGTAGGATGTGGGAGTACTGCAGATTTAATTCTCCTATAGAGCCTTCCATCCCTAGATTTTTGTTTTCTGGGAGTTTTTTGTTTGTTTTTGTTTTTATTTTACAAATTCCATTTCACTACTAGTGATCAGTCTGGTCAGATTGTCTATCTCTTCCTGATTCAGTCTTGGACGGTTTCTAGAAATTTGCCCATTTTTTCTAAGCTGCTGAATTTGTTGGCATATAAATGTTCATAATATTCTCTTATGATTTTTGTATCTCTGTGGTATCAGTTGTTATTTCTTCTCTTTCATTTCTTATTTTGTTCATTACAGGCTTCTCTCTTTTCTTCTTGATGAGCCTGGCTAAAGGTTTATAAGTTTTATTTTTCTTTTCAAAGAACCAGCTTTTTGTTTTATTGATCTTTTCTATTTTTTTTTTACTCTATTTCATTTATTTCCTCTCTGATCTTTATTATTTCCTTCCTTCTGCTGACTTTGTGTTTGTTCTTCCTTTTCTAATTCCTTTAGATAGAAGATTAGGTTGGTTGTTTGAGACTTTTTGTTGTTTCTTGAGGTAAGCCTGTATTGCTGTAAACTTCCCTCTTAGAATTGCTTTTGCTGCATTTCATAGATTTGGGAAAGTTATGCTTTCATTGCCATTTGTCTCAAGGTATTTTCAGATTTCCTCTGTATATTTTCCAAGATATTTGATTTCTTCATTGACCCAACTTTTTTAGTAGCATGTTGTTTAGTCTCCATGTGTCTTTGCTTTTCCCATTTTTCTCCCTGTAATTGATTTCTAGTTCCATACCAATGTGGTCAGAGAAAATACTTCATATAATTTTTATCCTCTTAAATATGTTAAGACTTGTTTTGTGGCCTAGCGTGTGATCTATCCTGGAGAATGTTCCAGGTGCACTTGAAATAATGTATATTCTGCTATTTTTGGATGGAATGGCCTGTAGATACCTATTAAGTCCATTTGGCCTATTGTGTCCTTTAATACCACTGTAGCATTATTGATTTTCTGTCTGAATGATCTGTCCATTTATATAAGAGAGGTATTAAACTTTCTCACTAGTGTTATATTATTGTCATTTTCTCCTTTTACTTATGTTGATATTGGCTTTATATTTTCAGGTGCTCCTTATTGGGTGTGTATATGTCAATGATTATAATATCCTCTTCTTGTATTGATCCCTTTATCATTATGTAACACCTTTCTTTGTCTTTTGTTATAGACTTGGTTTTAAAATCTATTTTGTCTCCTATGAGTATTGCTACCCTAACTTGCTTATCATTCCATTTGCATGAAGTATCTTTTTTTATTCCTTGGCTATCAGTCTGTGTGTGTCTATAGCTCTGAAGTAAGTCTCCTGTAGGCAGCATATTGAAGGGTCTTATTTTTTGTTCAATCAGCCCCCCTATGTATTATGATTGGAGCATTTAATCCATTGACATTCAAAGTGATTATTGATTGGTGTGTATTCATTGCCGTTTTGTTACTTGTTTTCTGGTTGGTTTTGCAGTTCTTCTCTGTTCCTTTCCTCTTCTTTTATTTTCCTCCCTTGTAGTTTGATGATTTTCTTTTGTGGTATGCTTGTGTTCCTTTCTCTCCAGTTTTTGTAGGTTTTTGATTTATGGTTACCATGGGGTTCATATTTGTTGACCTATAATTATATCTACTTGTTTTAAATAGGTAGTCCTTTAAGTTCAAACACATTTTACAAGATCTACATTTTTACTCCTCTCCCCCAAATTCTGTGTTTTTGATGGCATATTCTACATTTTCATGTTTATTCCTTTACTGATTATTGTTGTTATACTTGATTTTACAATGATTTGTCTTTTAATCTTCATACCAGTTTATTAAGTGGTTGATCCTCAGGCTTTACTATATATTTGCCTATACTAGTGCTTTCCCCCCCACCCCTTTCCTATAGTTACTTCTTGTTTTAACCTTTTCTTTTCCACTTAGAGAAGATTCTTTAACATTTCTTTTATGGTAGTTTTACTATTGATGAACTCCTTTAGTTTTTATATGTCTGAGAATTTCTTCATCTCTCCTTTACTTCTAAATGATAATCTTGCTAAGTAGAATATCCTAGGTTGCAAATTTTTCCCTTTCAGTACTTTGAATGTATCATGCCACTTTCTCCTGGCCTGCAAAGATTTTGCAGAAAAATCAGCTGATAGCCTTATGGGGGTTCTCTTGTATGTGACTCTTTGCTTTTCTCTTGCTGTCTTTAGAATTCTCTCTTTAACTTTTGCCATTTTAATTATGATATGTCTTGGTGTGGGTCTGTTAGGGTTCATCTTGTTTGGGACCCTTTCTCCTTCTTGTAACTGGATATCTGTTTCTGTCTTGAGGTTTGGGGCATTTTCAGCCATACTTTCCTCAAATATATTTTCAACTGCTTTCTCTCTGTCTTCTCCTTCTGGGACTCCTATAATGCAAACGTTGGTACACTTTATGTTATTCTAGAGATCCCTTAAACTGTTCTTTTTTAAAATTTGTTTTTCTTCTTGCTGCTCTAATTGGGTGATTTTCCTTATTCTGTTTTCCAGAGCACTTATACATTCTTCTGTATCACCTCGTCTGCTGTTAATTCTTTCTAGTGTGTTTTTCTTTTCAGTTATTATATTCTTCAATTCTGACTGGTTCCTTTTTTTACATTTTTCTAGTTCTTGTTAAAATGCTCACTGTTTATCTATTCTTTTCTCTAATTCAGTTAGCATTCTTATTACTAATGCTTTGAATTCTGAATCTGGTAAATTGTTTATTTTTGTTTTCCTTGGTTGGTTTTTTAGGGGTTTTCTCTTGCTCTTTCAATTGAGACAAACAAATTTTTCTGTCTTCTCATTTTGCTTAACCTTCTGTCTCTATGAAATTATGTGATACTGTTACCTGTTGCAGTTGAAACTGTGTCCTTATGTGGAAGCGTCCCTGAACAATCTCCGTGTGCCTAGTAGCTTTTATGGGAGAGCTGGATTTGATGTGAACACAAGTCACGTCTTTCCTCAAGGGGGCTGACAGCTAGCACCATGGTAGGAGGTGGGGCTGGAGGTACAGAGGCTAGGAGTCGAGGCAGGTGTGAGCCGGGGCTTCCCCTCTACTCAGTGGCCATCAGTGCCCTATCAGGGGTGGGGGCAGGTTTCAGGTTGCTGGAGCAGAAGCCCTAAGGGTTGGTCTGAGCTGGCTCTCTTCCCCCAAAGGGTGTGCTCTCCCCGCTCCCAGTACTGGCATCCTCTCCCCAGAGGGAAGCAGGGCTAGAGCAAGAGGGGCTGGTGTGGGCCCTCAGCATGGATGGGACATGCGTATGGTGGTCCCACTGGGGTCAAAGACCCAGACTGCTTCTGACACACTGTGTGTAAGCGCCTGTAATGGCTGCCCCGCCCTGCTCAGACGTAGCCTTGGGGCTGAGCTGCCTCTGTGTCTCTTGGCGGAGCTCCTTCCTCAGTTGTAGCAGCCTGTTGAGGGGATTTCTTAATGAAAAAGTCTTTCCTACATATGTGTAGTGCTTACAAGCTTGAACAGGAATTTAGACAAGTGTTTCACATTCTGAACTTAGGGATGATAACGTTGAAAAAATGTATACAAGTGTTGAATCTTAGTTTACAGATACAGGTATGCATGAAATGTTTATTCTTGTCTAAAATAAATTAAATTGACACCTAATCCTTATCCCGCCAGACCAACAGGAAACTCAGTCACAGTTACTGTCCCCCTCCCCCCTTTCATAAGTGTAACTGAAAATCTAGTAAAAATCTGATGTCTTAAGCAGAGGAAGATATTCTACAAAGCCCCTCTGTTCTGTTGTCTATGCTCCTGATGATTGGGCCCTTGCTTCAAACTAACAGGCTCTTTTAGGTCTCTCGAGTCCAAGGGCTTAGAAGCTTCTCTGCTCTGCTAACTTGTAGAGCTGTTTGGGAAGATGGGGAGCCCCTGCTTTCTCAGAGTCTCCCTTAATTCGCTTTGCCTCGGCATCCTCGGCACCTTTGTCTTTTCAGTGACACACACTGAACAGGCCAAGCTCTGACCTCCTCCTTATCTTGGTGGAAATCTGTTCCACTTTCTCTGAGCTGTGATCACAGATACCCCTTCTGCTTCCTCTTCTTCCTCAGTGGAGTGTATTCTCATCCCTGTCCTGAAGCTTTAGCACTTACAGAAACATCAGGCAGACCCTGCCCTTACATTTGTCCAATTCCCTGAGGCAAGAAATTCAAAGGGATGGTGTGCCTGCATGGAAAATACAGAGGACAGATAAAAATTAACATCTGAACATTATTTTTGCCAAGAATAAAAAAACTAAATGGATTACTCATACCATGAGTCAAAAGCATTAGAACCTTCACTTCCTAAATCAAATCTCCTTTGTTTTGCTGTATTATTTTGTGGACATTTTTCATCCCAAATCTGTCAGTACCTATTCTGAGATTATTATGTATTCTTCTAACTAGTGTTGGTTTTCTTGCTGGTTTGTAACCCAGGGAAAATGTGCTGAAAAGCTCTCATATTTGGCTGTTCATCTTGAGATTACTGACAGGAGTGCAGAAGACCTCAGCATGTCTTCTATTCTGAAGAAAATTTTAAAAATAAAGAAATAAGCTAATGTCTTACCCTTAAAAGTAAGCTAATGAAACGTTCTTTGACTTCTGTAATCTTTATACATGGATTGACTCATTCATTTACTGAGCACCTACCATAAGGCAGGTGCTACACAGGTTGTGTGGTGCACAGGGTACTTAAACACATGTGATGATCCTGTGAAAGGAGACACATTGTTGTTCCTTGAAGAAAAGGACCTAAACTGAGACTAGAAGCATATGTAGAAGTCAACCGAATGAGTGGGCTGTTTGATAGAGGATGGAGTAATATTTTTTCAGGCAGAGGAAAGCATAGATGCAAAGGATAATACAGCTCATGGGCCTTCCCAAGAATTAAACGAAGTCCAGTAGAGCAAATCTTCACAAGCCCTATAGCCCCAAGTTAAAGAAATCAGATTTTTGTCCTAAGGATTTTAGAGAAATGTCGTTACAGGGCTGAGGGTCTAACAAACCCAGAGCAGTATTTTCAGAAGATAATTGAATGGAGAAGGGAACAGGCTGGTGGCCGGCGGGGAAGGCGGGGAGGGTTGGCTTCAGGATGGCTATTTAAGAGGTTATCACAGTGGTTCAGGTGTGAAAATACTTTTATCTGGGAAGTTAGTATAGGATACATCCAGTATGCGGTATTTGTGAGGCACACACGTGAAGATGCTAAGTGCTTGAATTTGAGGAGAGAAATCTGGACAGAAGAAGTGTATCTATTGTCATAAGCAGACACATCATCATTAAAGGCATGAAAGTGAACCAGGTGACATAGGAAGAAAATGCAGGAAGAAAAGAGAAGACTATCTAGGGCAAAAGCTGAAGAAACTTCAATGCTCAGGTAGAGAGGAGTGAGCCTACAAATAAAAGAGGAAGGGATGGCTGGAGCAAAAGGAGGAAAACCAAGAGAGCTTGGCTTCTACGAAGGACAGAGAAGAGAGAGTTTTAAGAATGAGAGAAGAGTCCATCCACATAGGTCAAGAGTCAAAGCAAGACAAGGAATGAAGTGAATCCATCAGTGGAAGGAGCCTGGGGATAATTGTTCATGTCATTGGTGCAGACAGGCTCAGAGGCTGTGGAAAGTACAAGCCAGAGAGCAGTGTGTTCAGGTCTGAGTGCAAAAGAGGTGGAAGGAGAGGAATCAGGCGTTGGCTTGGAAGGTGGGAGAACTCAAGGGAGAGGGAATCTTTTTCTAATTTTTAAATTTTTTTAAATTTTATTTTATTGAAGTATAATTGATTTACAATGTGTTAATTTCTACTGTGCAGCAAAGTGATTCCGTTATACTAATATATATATATATATTTTTTTTCTTTTTTTCATATTCTTTTCCATTCTGGTTTATCACAGGATATTGGATATAGTTCCCTGTGCTACACAGTAGGACCTTTGTTTATCTATGCTATATATACTAGTTTGCATCTGCTAATCCCAACCTCCCACTCCATCCCTCCTCCACCCTCCCTCCGCCTTGGCAATGTCTATGTCTGTGAGTCTGTTTTTGTTCCGAAGATAAGTAGATAAGTTCATTTGTGCCATATTTTAGATGCCACATATAAGTGATATCATATGGTGTGTGTCTTTCTCTTTCTGACTTCCTTCGCTTAGTATGATAATCTTCCTTTTCTAAATTTAAGATGAGATTTGATCAAGTCTGCATATCGAATGGAAAGACAAAATAGAGAATGACCAAAAAAAGAGGTGTGTGCTGGGCAGTGACACAATCAATAGGACAGATGCCCTAAGAAAGCAGGAAAAGGAGGTGGGATTAAAAGAATAGATGGAGAGATTAGTTACAACTATCGTATAAGAGGAAACTCTTTCAGTAAAACAAGGGGGAAGGAGGAAAGTCATAGGTGCTGATTTAAGGAAAGTGATAGATGCTTTGAAATGCACATTAACAACAGTGAGAAGGTACACATCTGCACACCACTGCAGACCTGCTAGCACGGGCCAAAGTTCAGAGCACTGACGACGTGAGGCGGGGCACACATTCGGAGCAACAGGAACTCTCGTTCGTTGTCGGTGGAAATGTCCCTGTGTCTGTCAGTAAGCAGGCATCACATCTTTACTGGGTGTCTACTGTGAGTGGAGCATGTTTCCAGACACTGGGGAATCAGCAGTACTCAGGGCAGACAGAATTCCTGCCCTTCAAGAGCTCCCATTACAGTGGAGGAAAGATTCTTTCAGGTTCTAATACCGTAAGATAATGCAGTGAAGAGAACAAGGTAGAGAGAGGACTGATTCAGTTAGAGGAAGGCACTTCACAGAGGTGACTTGGAAACTGAGGTATGGAGCATGCAGCCGTGATATTGTTGACCTGAAACAAATAGCCAGGTATTTCTCCAGTAAACATGGGTAGATTGGCGATCAGCAGAGAATTGTAATTAGGGGTCTGCAACCTTGGAGAGGCACATGCAAGTACCGGCACAAGGGAAGGAAAACACTTTTATAGGGAGGAAAGGGGATTTGGGAGGGCCACAGTAAACACAGTCCATGAGTTTTCTTAGCTGAGTCTTTCTTCTTGTTGGGCTCCGCTATAGTCACAGGGTGTGAGAGCTCCCCCTGCTGGTCTCCTGACTCTATTTAATTGAGGTTTCTGTTTATTAACTTTTTTACAGTATCATTTTAGGAAAGAGTATTCTCTGTTGATGGAACAGCAGGTGCAGAAACCCTGAGATGGAAACTAGCTTGGTGTGTTCAGTGGAGAAGAATTAGCCTGCCGTGGCTCGAGTGCAGAGGGGCGGAGTGGAATGAGATGAGCTCTCAGAAGTGGGCTGGAGTCTAGCGACTAGAGCCTGGTATACCATCGTAGTGATTTGGGTTTTATTTTAAGTATAATTGAAAGTCACTGGAAGGTCGTAAGACCTTTTCCTATTGATGTGAACTGATTTATGCTTTTATATGATCATATGAGCTCCTGAGTGAAGGATCTGAAGGATAATCCATATGGGAGCAAGAGAAGATTCAGGGAGACCACTGAGAAGATGAAATTCAGAGTAAAGATGCTAGTGACCACAACCAGGTTATTTTGTCCTAAAGGATGCGTTATGACGTGGAGCAAACACCACCAAACATCTCAGTGGTTTTCAACAAAGAAGCTTCACTTGTGGCCCACTCTAAATGCCCCTCCTCAGTCTACAGCAGCTCTATTCTACATCCTCTGTATTTTAGGACTCAGGCTGACAGAAGAGCCTCTGTCTTGATCACTGTGGACATGAAAAAACAGAGAACACAGTACAGTACATTCTGCACTGGCTCTTAAAGACTCTCCAAAAACTCATGTGCCATTCTGCTCCCTACCCATCCCCCTTTCTTTTGGCTCAGGCAAGTCACCTCAACAAGCCTAGCATGAATAAGATAAGAAATTTAATCTTACTCAAGACAGGGTCATCAGCTATTTGTGAACAATAATACAGCATGTTGAAGATGTAGCAACAAAGGTGGGGATTAGAATGGAAATAGGGCCAATGCAAATGTCCTGTGAATTAGACGTGGAAAGTGAAGGAAAAGAGAAATCAAGAAGGACCCCCAACTTTGCACCTGAGACACCTGGAGAGGGTGTAGGATGTGATTTTCCCAGCGTTGATAAGCAGGACAGAGGGAAGAAGAAAGCAGATAAATGAACCCATCGAAGTTTGGTTGTGAGAGAATAGTCTGGGAAAATATTAGTCCAAATGATGGACAATAGGACGAAAAGAAGAATGTCAGGGGACTGAGAGTCTGAATGGGGTACAAGGACAGGTATAAAGGAAATAAGTAAGTGAAATAAGTAACTCCAAGCCAGAAGGATAGGAGTACTTTTCTGGTGATTTTAGTGTTGGATCCGTTTGGGGTCATGGCAGTGCCAACGTGTGACCGTGAGCTGATGACCGAGATACGATAAGAAGGTCACTTGGAGAGAACAGTACACTTGATGAGCTTTCCGGGTAGAAAATGAAATCACAAAGGAAAATGGTAGGACTTTGTAGGCTGGGCAACTCTGTGTTGTGTGTGAAAATGTCTATTGAATTAAGGGGAAGTAAAGATAAAATCAAAAGATGACCCAGTAAGGATACGAATAGGGTTTTACAGCTAAATTGTATGGGTGGTAGCAGACTTTATACAAGGTGTGGGAAGATCACTTTTCACATCTTCCTGATGTGAGACTTCCGAAGCTTGAAAGGAAGATCACCGTCTGCTTCAAAGACCTGTAAGTAAAGCTGCATATTCAGGGGACAAACAGGTTTCCTTTGAGGGCATGGTGAAGAGGACAAGGATGTAGGGAATTATTTTCTTCTGATGTGGGAGATCTAATAAGAACTATAATTCAGAATGGAAGAGGGGTGGTGCGCCAGAGGGGAGAGGAACCCAGAGTAGTGGATACGAGAGATTGTGATTTGCCCGAGGACGTGGGGGCTCGGTGGATTGGCCTTGACGATCATTAGAAACATTTCTAAGCACTCAGATCTCAACAGATGCAGCTGCAAGTTGGATGGAGGCCAGGTATGTGGGTGTGCCAGAACCTGCAGATGTGGGGAGCGGCAGGACACTGGGCAGGACATCCTCCAAGGCTGTTTCTTCCTGTCGCTGAGTTTATCCAGGAGATACTGGCTACACAGCGGGAGCCTGGGCCCCAGGCTGGCTGCCCTGGGGGGGGGGGGTCAGTGTACCAGGTGTGGAGCAGCCTCTCTTTAGCCCCACCATTGCCTTCAGATAAAGCCTATCTCAGATAAAGCTTATCTCACTTTCTTGTTACATCCTTTTATGTCAGAATGCATATTCTTTACTTTTTTAATTAATTAATTAATTTATTTATTTTTGGCTGCATTGCGTCTTCATTGCCGCGTGCAGGCTTTCTCTAGTTGTGGCGAGCGGGGGCTACTCTTCGTTGCGGTGCGTGGGCTTCTCATTGTGGTGGCTTCTCTTGTTGCGGAGCACGGGCTCTAGGCGTGTGGGCTTCAGTAGTTGTGGCACGAGCTCAGTAGTTGTGGCTCGCGGGCTCTAGAGCACAGGCTCAGTAGTTGTGACTCACGGGCTTAGTTGCTCTGTGGCACGTGGGATCTTCCCAGATCAGGGCTCGAACCCGTGTCCCCTGCATTGGCAGGCAGATTCTTAACCACTGTGCCACCAGGGAAGCCCATTTTGTGCATATTCTTTTTAAAAAATTTTTATTGAAATACAGTTGATTTACAATGTCATGTTAGTTTCAGGTGTACAGCAAAGTGATTCAGTTTTATATATATATATGTATATATGTGTGTATATACATATATATATATGTATTCTTTTTTTACATTGTCTTCCACTCTAGGTTATTATAAGATATTGAGTAGAGTTCCCTGTGCTATACAGTAGGTCATTGTTGGTCATCTATTTTATATATAGTAGTGTGTATATGTCAGTCCCAAGCTGATCATGTGATGAAGTTTGGAGGATACTTCATTCTTTTCTCTTAATTTAATTAAGAAGAGCTTACCTTTTCTGAGTGCAAAATGGCAGAGGGATAAATGCCAGCTTGCTCTTTGGAAGAAAACCTGCCAGAATCCAGAACGCTCCCTCAGCTCTCCCTGGCCCCGAGCCCATGAGTCCAAGGCTACTGACCACAGCTAACAGCCTCATGCTGGATATATTCTCGCAGTACTTGGGCTTCAGCACTTCTAACTGGGACCTTAATTAAAACCATTTGACTAAGCAAATACCTGACTGGTGGCTTGCGAAGATCTACAAAATACATAGTGTTTTATATTATCACTACCCATATCTGTGGATACATGTAATGTACAACAAAATTGCCACATAGTATTATAAGGATGTCTTATTAACCTAAGAAATAATTAGTACAGTAACAACAAAGGGAGAAATGCTTACAAAACCTTAAATACCGAGTTATTCTACTGCTTGTTCTTAGATTGCCTTTCTTCCTGGAAAACATAGGGTGGTACCTGCTCTTGGTTAAACCTACAAGGGTCTCTGAGTGGGTGCCAGAAGATGGAAGGGAGGCCCCTCTGCCTGTGGAAACTCCTGATGGTGCCAGTGACTTCTGAGATATATATAGAAGCCTCTGGAACCTTGGGGAATGAACACCTGTAACAAAAACAGAAGGATCAGCATTCCTGAACCTGCAGGCAGGGTAGAAATGCCTGATCCAATCTTAGAAGAGCACGTGGATTTTGCTCTTAGGGCCCAGAAATGAAGTCACAATTGAGTGAGAAAAGAGAACGAGATTCTGAATTATTCTGCTGCTTACTGATGATAATGAAGCTTGAGAGAATTGCATTTTTTAAAGGAAAACAAATTTAGAAGAGGGAAGCATTATTTAAGTAGACTCTTCATGATACCTGAACACCTTACCTTAACCCGTGTCCTGGTTGTAGTTTCTGTGAGGGCTGGAACTGTGTATGTTTTCTGTGTCCTATTACAGCTCTCAGGACATAACAGGTTTGTAATCAGTATTTGTCAAATGAATTAGCTTATGAAAACTTCTGGTCAGAACATTCTTAGAGGCTTGTGTTTTTTGATAGCAAGTTGTAATTCAAAGGTTAGCTGAATGAGATCTAGAACTCATACAGATGTTAATAGTCATTCTACCATTAATGGGTGAAGTGATAAAAATCCAGAGCTGTATCAGCAATAATTAAAAGCCAACTCCAATTCCTATTTGCATTTTTCTCTTTTCTCTAGTCTATTCACCATCTGAGAGGGGAGTAACTTGGTAGAAGCTATAGCTATCTTGTAATGGCCCTAGGGTTGTCCTTCATGAATGTTTAAATTATCATATTTATGTAAAAAATATTGCCGTGTACAGCATGCTTTGAAAAAAACGAATGCTTCCATAGGTGTGTGGTTTTATTGTTCTCGATGCTTTTTCTTTCAACCACTGGTTAAAATTGGAAAATCAAAATTAGGTTGATGAAAGAATAAGATGCGTTATGAATACAAGCTAAGACTTCTGTCCTCCGAGTTTCGCTGTGTCCTTTGATACACTCGTTCTCCCATCATGCCATGGGGTGGTGATTAGCCCCTCATCATCATTCTTCAATTGTCTTCTCACTGCACTCCAAGTGACCTATAATGAGTTTCTCCTTGAAGGATCATTTCCTCCTCACATGTGAAAACATCATAGTGATTTAATTATTATTTTCCTATTCTATGTTATCTGGTCATTACCACAATTTAGCTTCTTAAGTGGCAATATAAAAAAGGTATTTTTCTCATACTACATTTTTTTCTTAATTGACAATAATTGTTTTAGAAGGAACATATGTGATAATTATGGAATTGAATGACATCTCTAAAGCCTAATTTTTTTTTAGCATCCTCAAAACTCGTTGTTTAAAATGACTCGAGAAGCTCCAGCCCTTAAGGCTGGCACACACTTGGCAAAGAATCACTCTCAAAAAGGCCTATGTGACAAAGACAATCTTCTGCCCTGAGTTACTGAGTATAGAACTGAGAGCCATGGGGCCAGACTCCCCCAATCTCTGCACAGGTAAATCTCAGAAAGTGGGTAGGGATGTAGTTCAGCAGCTCTCATGAAAGATGCAAGAGTGTCCCTCCTTTCAACGATGCTTGGGATACTTTTGTCAGGAGATTTACCGCTTCTCCAGACCTCTCAGTAATCACTTCTGTAGTTAGTGGATAGTCATCTTACAACTTATGATTTTAATAGTTTACTATTATTAGATAAGAAGTCCTTGCTTTCTCATCTAAATCATACAGGACAGCATTGGGTTCCTTTCCTAGGATTCAGCTTATTTTGTCCCAAATTTCACTCCTCCATTTGGCTCTTTATAATGGATTATCCATTTTATCTGCCTTATTTGAGAAAGAAGACTGTTGCCTCTGAAGGTCTAGGGACCCACTCTTTCATCTCTGCTTTGGGATCAGTTTGCTTTAACTGGAGAGAGTAAAATTTTTTTTAGTGAAGTATAATTGCTTTACAATGTTGTGTTAGATTCTGCTGTACAATGAAGTGAATCAGCTCTATGTATACATATCCCCTCCCTCCCTCCCACCCCCGCTCCCCATCCCACCCATCTAGGTCACCACAGAGCACCGAGCTGAGCTCCCAGGGCTCTATAGCAGGTTCCCACTAGCTATCTGTTTTACACATGGTAGTGTATTTATGTCAAACCTAATCTCCCAGTGCATCCAACCCTCCCCTTCCCGGCCTGTGTCCACACATCCATTCTCTACATCTGCGTCTCTATTCCTGCCCTGGAAATAGGTTCATCTATACCATTTTTCTAGATTCCACATGTATGCGTTAATATATGATATTTGTTTTTCTCTTTCTGACTTAATTCACTCTGTATGACAGACTCTAGGTCCATCCACGTCTCTACAAATGGCCAGATTTCGTTCCTTTTTATGGCTGAGTAATATTCCATTGCGGTATACGCACCGCATCTTCTTTATCCATTCATCTGTTGATGGACAGTTAGGTTGTTTCCATGACCTGGAAACTCTGCAGGCCTGGAGAGAGTAAATTTAATGAGTTGCACTGACAGGAATAGACACAATTTTAATTGAAACATTATGAATTCTAACTTTTATAAGGAAACTTTTCATGTGTATTGCATCATACAATAGTGTCTTCTTTAACTCAGTATGAGCTGGAGCTCTATTTTCTGTAGATTTTGATAACAGAAAAACAACTGTCAACATCCTTTTGTGGCCAGTTGTGTTACAGAACTCTGTATATTTTAATCTAGTTTGTCCTTGCCTTCTTAACATTAGTTATATATTAGTCAGGCAACAAGTGTCTATTGAATCTCACCAGCCCCTCAGTCTGCCCTCAAACATCTTGTTGCCCTTCCCCCGCAATGAACCTCCATTTCTTCTAGAAGATTGGAGGTATGACTAAGTTACATAGTTTTTCCTTTGAGATTATTGATAATTGCTTTCAAGCAATTATTATTGCAAAGTACTCAAGCTTCAGGTAATACTTGCACGTCAGCTTTAAAGCTGAATGAAATATCTGATGATGTATGATGATTTAAAAACAATCACTGAATGAATTGGTGGTGTACAATATTAGATAGAATAAAACTATTTAGCCACACCTCTTGTCTTTGTAAATGAGGCCACTGAGGGTGAAAATGTGAAAGATCCCACCCGAATTACACAGCTTCTTAGGAGGAGAAGTTGGATGTAAATCTCAGAACCTAGATATTTGTCATCCAACTCCAAATTGTGGCTTCCAATACTCAATATTCTGTAATAACCTATACAGAATAATCTGAAAAAGAATAGGTACATGTATGTATATGTATGGCTGAATCACTTTGCTGTACACCTAAAACTAACACAACATTGTAAATCAACTGTACCTCAATATAAACTAAATTTTGGTTTGCTTGCTTTTGTTTTTTCAATTTATTTATTTATTTTTTTGGCTGTGTTGGGTCTTTGTTTCTGCGCGAGGGCTTTCTCTAGTTGCAGCGAGCGGGGGCCACTCTTCATCGCGGTGCACGGGCCTCTCACTGTCACAGCCTCTCTTGTTGTGGAGCACAGGCTCCAGACGCACAGGCTCAGTAGTTGTGGCTCATGGGCCCAGTTGCTCCGTGGCACATGGGATCTTCCCAGACCAGGGCTCGAACCCATGTCCCCTGCATTGGAAGGCAGATTCTCAACCACTGCACCACCAGGGAAGCCCTAAATTAAAAAAAAAGGGGGGGGGGAATAGCAACATATGCATGCTGTGTGTGTGTAATTTTGTTGAAAGCAGATGCTGTGGCAAAGAGGAAAAAGAAGAGGGAGACTCATGTTATCCTTAACAAACATTATGAATTAAAGTTTAAAACTAAGACATAAAATTCAGGTAAAAAGAACAAATAAGAACCATAAGAAGAAAGAAAGAGAAGGAGAAAGAGAAAAGGAGGAGAAGGGTGTGGGGGAGGAGAGCATCTTTTGAATGATGCTGAAAGCTGAAACTAGAACAGTGTCCACTGCCCTCCACCACAACAAATGGAGTAATGGGAGTTTAGTGAGTTACTGAAAACATTCAGAAAACAAACCTGCCCCCCAAAGTTCCAGGATTTTCAATTGCTGCTAACATATAAAACTGACATCCATAAGAATATCACATCTCCTTTGTATTAAGAAATCTTCACTGCTTTCAGGTTTTTTATATATTTTACTCATAAAAACATAACAGTAGCCCTGAAGGATAAAATTTCCAATCTGAATATGAAGAAAGTGACATTTCTTGAGAGAAAATATGGGACACAGTTACATATTTTATAAATACAGGAATAGAAACAGAAACCCCAAGTCTTTTGATACTTTGTAAATTACAAATGGATTCTTTGTTCTTCATCTCACTTCAGTATCTTTTATTTATAATGCTTAAAGATTTGGACAAAAACCTAATTTTTCATATTATAATTGTAAGGGTGATGACAAAGCGATGATATCTGGATGAACCAGACTATTAGAGACAAGTTAGCTCTTTCTTCGTCCCGATAAGCAGTGCTAGTTCTCCCAATTATTAAATTCAATGGGAATTTTATACTTTGAAGTATTTATCTATAATATTTATGTAGTAATTTTCTACATAGCCTAAAGAAAGAGGCCATTAGTGAGAACTAAGTAATTATGTATGTATAAGTTTTCAGGCCATCTCACACTTAATTAACCCCAAAATATGAACTTCATGCATATTTTTCTTCCATCAGCCCCATCCAAATCTATAAAATACAAACGCCTAAAAATTCTAACAAAATCATATTCCCATAAAAACAATGGCATTTCAAGAAGAGTTAAAAGCAATTCAAAAGAAAAATTGAAAAGATAATTACATTAAAAATAATCATAGTTGGGCTTCCCTGGTGGCGCAGTGGTTGAGAGTCCGCCTGCCGATGCAGGGGACACGGGTTCGTGCCCCGGTCTGGGAAGATCCCACATGCTGCGGAGCGGCTGGGCCCATGAGCCATGGCCGCTGAGCCTGTGCGTCCGGAGCCTGTGCTCTGCAGCGGGAGAGGCCACAACGGTGAGAGGCCCACGTACCGCAAAAAAAAAAAAAAAAAAAATCATAATTAAACTCATTTAAAACCTATTATAACATATATAAAGTAAACCATCAAAATTTTAGAACAGTGTTCACAAAATTATCTGTTGGTATTCACTTGTATAAATGCAAACTCTGATTAATATAATTATCAGCTCTTTGATTTTTACAAATGAATACTTAGTGTATAGGTTTTAGTGGACACAGTATCCTTTACAATCATTCTATCTGTCTGTTTACTCAGGTACCGAGGTATTTCATGTAAACTTTTATATTGAAGAAAGGAAAAAAATGCAATTTTAAAGAGATCTGATGATTTATGATATTTCAGAAAAAGAACTCATATATGTTATAGTTTGAAGGAAAAAAAAATTCCCTGACATCTGAAAACAAGTCTGTTCTTTAAGCAGAAAAAGAGGAGGTTATTGAAGGCAAATGTACTGTGAGTCCTGGGAAAGGAATGACTCACTAGGTTTCTTAAAGAATAAGCTAAATGTGCATGGAAATATTTTACCGATGGTCGTAGTGATGAAAACCACAATTTCTTGAAAACCAATCTGGAGGTATCACTTCCAGGATGATTCAATCAGACAAGGAAAATTCCTTGAGTGAGGCATGGAATTAGGACTGAGCCTGACCAGATCACATTCCAAGAAGTGTATGGGCAGGACGAGAATTGTTTATTTCCTTTATAGTAATACAGCTGGTTACCTAGATGTAGTTAACCAGTACCTAATTAAATGAAGAAAATATAACACAATATACATGAAGAACAGTAGAAAATTTTAGTATACAGATAGGGAAGCTATCTGGTTAATTTAAAATATAGACACTTCTGATATTAATGATGTGAACTTACTCTTTAAGAAATTACTATAAATCTAATGCAGTTCAACATTCCATTAAAATCTCTTCACTCAACAACATTGCTAGAATTACTATTTGCTTATTTCAGGTGTCTATGCCCTCTGTATGCCACGTTGGTTGGAACAATCAGAAGTTTATGAGACATGGACCACTGATAATTTTTCATTCCATTACTACAGACATGAGAGAGACAGAGAGAGAGAGAGAGAGAGAGACATTTATACTTAAGTGAACAGTTTGGAAGTCTTTTCTGGTTCCATAGAAATGTAAATTCCACACATCTTTAAAAGAAGAATTATACATTACATCCAGTCCTTAGTGTGAACTTTCAGGAATTGCCTTCTTTTGGCCGTTTGATATTAAATCACCTCACCACCACTCCCCTGACTGAGGATGTGATATCTGTGGTGTTATTATTCTTTATGATTATAGCAAGTATCATCCTATTTCATTCTTTCATCTCTTTTCATGCATAAAGCTTCCTTTGTAATCTATTGAGTAAGATTTCACTTTTCCTCAGCATCATGTAAAATTTTATCATAAATAGCAATGCTCTGTAAGGCATTGTTGTCATTCATAATCAAAATTAAGATGCTGCTGTTATGTAGAAACTGTTTTAAATCTGACATATACACATATTTATCACTCAGTCTAAAAGCCAGGATCATGTCAGGGTCCCTGTTAATATTTAACTAAAGTAATTTTTTGAATTTATTTAGGATCACAGCCTATATGTTTTCCTTGTTGTATAGTATAATGTAATTTCTGTTGTCTTCTTAGGCTATACACAGTGTAACTAATAACAGATGACAAAGTTAACTATTATTTTGTTAATCAGACTTTTATTTATTGCAAGGAATAAATTTATTGAAAAGAGTCTACCCCCCAAATCTTATCTTCACTTAGTGTTTTCTTTGCTCATCTTTCTTTCTTTTGCTACTTTCGTTCTAATTTGCCTCTTAACCAGTGGCCTCTTTATTTGCTTTAGGTTTTTTTTCCACTCTCTTTGATGGTTTTGATCTCAGCTTCTTCTCTGTATGCTTCAAGTGACACAGGGTGCTTTGTGATTGTGTTGCCTTACCTTTTTAGAAGGGGTAAAAATGTCGAAACCATGACACTCTGACACTCTGTGATTTTTACACAAAGGAAGATGCTGACAGATTTAACAGTAATGTTCCATTAAAAAAAAAAAAACTTGTCACTTCCTGGGGAATGCACTGCATGGGAATTTAAATCAAGCACTTCCCCTTAAAGGAGTGAGGGTGGAAAGGGAGAGATAAGAGGCAGAAATCCTATGTGTGTAAATTACAGATACTTTTTGCATTTAAAAATGCTTTTTATCATTAGTCTTTAATGATTAAGAAAAGGTGAAATTTATATCTGTGTAAGAGAACCCATACGTACCAGTGATGGATCAAACTAAATACACTTTTTTTTAACATCTTTATTGGAGTATAACTGCTTTACAATGTTGTGTTAGTTTCTGCTGTATAGCAAAGTGAATCAGCTATACATATACATATATCTCCATATCTCCTCCCTCTTGTGTCTCCCTCCCACCCTCCCTATCCCACCCCTCTAGGTGGTCACAAAGCACCAAGCTGATCTCCCTGTGCTATGCAGGTGCTTCCCACTAGGTATCTATTTTACGTTTGGATTAATCTCCAAAATTTACAAGCAGCTCATGCAGCTCAATATCAAAAAAACAAACAACCCAATCCAAAAATGGGCAAAAGACCTAAATAGACTTTTCTCCAAAGAAGACATACAGATTGCCAACAAACAGATGAAAGGATGCTCAACATCACTAATCATTAGAGAAATGCAAATCAAAACTACATTGAGGTATCACCTCACACTGGTCATAATGGCTGTCATCAAAAAATCTACAACCAATAAATGCTGGAGAGGGTGTGGAGAAAAGGGAACCCTCTTGCACTGTTGGTGGGAATGTAAATTGATACAGCCACTATGGAGAACAGTATGGAGGTTTCTTAAAAAACTAAAGATAGAACTACCATATGACACAGCAATCCCACCACTGGGCATATATCCTAAGAAAACCATAATTCAAAAAGAGTCATGTACCAAAATGTTCATTGCAGCACTCTTTACAATAGCCAGGACATGGAAGCAGCCTAAGCGTCCATCGACAGATGAATGGATAAAGAAGATGTGGCACATATATACAATGGAATATTACTCAGCCGTAAAAATACACTTTTAAATGATTGGGAGGCAAAATATTTCTTAACATGATTTGCTCCTGCGTTGTCTGCAGACAGTGAAGCTTTTTATGACAATTTGAAGACTACACAATTAGGCAATAAAACCTTTCCCTGAGCCCACGTGAAAGCTGAAAACTGATAGAACACTAAGATTTCTATACAGCCATGTCGATTTTAAACATAGAGAATCCTTAATTTCATTCACAACAAATTCTTACCAACAACATCAATTCGTGTACATAGATTTATTCTATTTCCACGTTAAAGATCTGTGCTCAGAGTGAATATAAATACTTCTTGCTATTTAACTCCTTGTAGGCTAAATCAAAACATATATAAGGTTTTTAATATAAAAAAATACCTGTATCTCTAGATCTTAGACATATTAGACAACTATTCTTTTTAAAAATGTTTTCATCATCAGACAATGGAGATGTAATATTATTATCAGTAATGAATGGTTATTATTACTGTAGATCACATTATTGTTTTTATGTAACCAGATTAGTATTGGTTTATCCTGTAGCCAAACGTGTATTAGTTTAACTTTCTTCAGCTATGTCCTCCTTCATTAATACTGTGGTGAGCATCCTAGGTATTTTGCATTTCCAAATACATGTTTGATTCAGCTCCTTATCACACTACACAGAACACCCCAATCACAAGCACACTGAGCCCCCCACCACTCCAGAGGAAGCAGTCCTGAGATTTCAATTTAGATTACGTTGTAGGCAAATAAATGATCAGTTCCTGGAGAACTGACAACTTAAAAACACTTCTTCCAATCCAAGATCATGATACATCACTCCAATTATTTAGTTACTCATTAACTTCTTTCAACAATGTTTCTTATATTTACAGTATGGAGAGCAGCCCTGTACATATTTTGTTAGGTTTATTCCTAAATAGTTGATATTTTCATGCTACTTGAAAAGCTATTTTAAAATTTTTATTTCAAATTTGTTGTTAGAACAGTTGATTTTATATTGATCTTTATCAGTAAAAACCTTGAAAAATTAGCATCCATTTTCATAGTTTTTCAATTTTGTCAGTTTTTTGTACACATTCATGTCATTTAAAATAAATTTGTTTTGAGACTTCCCTGCGGTCCAGTGGCCTAGGTCCTCACATGTCCTCACTTGGTGGGAGGGGCAAGGGTCTCTGAGGTCCCTTCTATAAGGGCACTAATCCCATTTCTGAGTCCTAATCCCTCATGGTCTAATCACTTCCCAAAGTCCCCACCTCCAAGTGCTCTCCCATTGGGAGTTAGGATTCAATATGCATTTTTCAGGGACACAAAGTTGTCTATAGTGCCCCGTGTCTTCCTAATCAGAATATATTTCTAGCTTTTTCAGGCCTGGGGTCATACCATACACATTTTCACTTCTCCTACCTAGAGATGCATATTGTAGATAAACATTAAAAAAATGATAGTCATACCAATTTATGAGACAGCCAGACTAAATAAAACGTCACTTAATCTGGAGGATAAGTACCAGCTGCCCTATGAGAAATTTAATGGAATCTCCATGTTAACTTGTACTCTATGCCTTGAATAACGTAGGATCAGAGACATATTTGGAAGACTTAGAAACTTTCTGCTTAATATCTGTACATTTATATATAGTATTTAACTTTTATATTTTTATTATTTAAAATACCTCATTTTTATACCTTTTATACTATTTTAAACACAGCAGATGGTGCACTATTTTTTAATTGAAAGTAAAGGGATCTGAATTTACAGTGATAACAGTAGGTACAGTAGAGCTTTTTAAAGATAAATAGGTAAATCTGTAGACTAATAAATTAAAGACCTTTGAATAATGTCATTTTTCAACATATGCTTTTTGATTGGAGCTGTTTGTTTTGCTGTTTTACAAAAGAAATGTCAAACCACATGAGATGTCATAGACCCTGAGGATCTACGTATTAACACTTAAGATGAGTTGATAGCATTTGCAGTAAAAACTGCTGACTGTGCATAAGAACAGAAAATTTAAAAACTTTTCCTCACAACTGCCGTGAAGAAGTCTCTAGAAAGCCCTCACTGGTGACTCACAAGCTTTGCTTTAAAGCTCTAAAGAGTCACTCATTAACTGGAAAAGCCTTGCCACCTGGGATGTATCATCTGAAGACCACATTGTTATACAAAGAAAATGAATTTCCCTTTGACTGACAGATGTTTGAATGAATGTGTAGCTTTAAAATTTCGTATTTACAGTCTTAAAAGTGGCCGAGTCTAAAAGTTCACCATTAACAATATCTACCAAAAAATTACAGAAAAGAAGCCTCAGGTGTGTGCATACATTTCACTTAGGGCATTTAAATTTAAAAATAAAAATTTGTTAAAGAAAGTGAAGACTATTATGCACTGTGATTTTTTTTTTTTTTTTATTGAATAGTATTTATGGAGTGGCCTATGAATCCAGTTAACACCAAAGAATATATAAGGTCAAAAGACGTTTTCTAGCTAGTTTGGCCACTCATGGGAGAGACACTTAGATCTTTTAAAAGTTTCCCCAGGTTAGGACACGGGTTCGAGCCCTGGTCCTGGAGGATCCCACATGCCGTGGAGCCGCTGGGCCCGTGCACCACAACTACTGAGCCTGCACTCTAGAGCCCGCGAGCTACCGAAGCCCGCGTGCCTACTGAAGCCTGCGTGCCTAGAGCCTGTGCTCCGCAACAAGAGAAGCCACTGCAGTGAGAAGCCTGTGCACCACAACAAAGAGTAGCCCTGCTCGCTACAACTAGAAAAAGCCCGCGCACAGCAGCGAAGACCCAATGCAGCCAAAAATAAATAAAATAAAATATATAAATTTATTTTTAAAAAAGTTTCCTCAGGTTAGATGGCTAATGGCTAATTGTGGCAATGTTTATTGAAAATACCAGTGTCTCTTGTTAACTTACATGTAACATGGGTAAAACTGTTTATTTCACAGTGTTGCATCAAAAAATATACATAAAATCTTTTAACATAGTACTTTGTACTTAGTGGATGCTCAAGAATTAGCTGGTATATAAATAACATTTCTCGCTGACTCATTTACTTACCATTTAGTTTGTAAAAGCAAGTGACATTTTCTCCTAAGAAATCAAAACAGAAAATCAGACAAGACTCAGTATTGATTTTTTTTGATGCCAAAAGTGAAACACTTAAAAATGTTTGTTTCTCTCCCTTAAAATTGAAGACATTTTTAGTCTGCTTCTTGAGCATATAATTCCTTATCAATCCCTAGCTGTTTGATCTTAACTGTTGGCTCTACTGAGGTTAATGCCACTGTGGCAGAAACTAGAAGCTTTAAAAAAAAGATATTTTCACTTCTATTTGAGGTATTACTGAAATATATATATTATTTTTCAGATTCTTTTCCATTCTAGGTTATTGCAAGATACTGAGTATAGTTCCCTATGCAATACAGTAAATCCTAGTTGCTTATCTATTTTATATACAGTGGTGTGTATATGTTAATCCCAAATGCCTAATTTATCCCTTCCCCACCCTCTTTCCCACTTTGGTAACCATAAATTTGTTTTCTATGTCTGTGAGTCTGTGTCTGTTTTGTAAATAAGTTCATTTGTGTCATGTTTTAGATTCCACATATAAGTGATATCATTTGATATTTGTCTTTTTCTGACTTCATTTTGTATGATAACCTTTAGGGCCATCCATGTTGCTGCAAATGGCATTATTTCGTTTCTTTTTATGGCTGAGTAATATTCCATTCTATATATGTACCATATCTTCTTTATCCATTCATCTGTTGATGGGCATTTAGGTTGCTTCCATGCCTTGGCTATTGTAAACAGTGCTGCTATGAACATCAGGATGGGTATCTTTTTGAATTAGAGTTTTCATCTTTTCTAGATATATGCCCAGGAGTAGGATTGCTGTATCATATGGTAACTCTATTTTTACTTTTGTATATGGCATTTTAAAGCAGGAAAGAAAATGACAGATTATTCATTAAATGTCATTCCTACAACACCTAACTGTGTGTTTAAAAATAAATGTGATTCTTTTCTCACTTCTCACACCAGAACACGTTCCAGATGGTTCAAAAATTTTAATGAATAAAACAAAACAAAATGTTAGTAAAACTCTGAATTCATGAATGAATTTTAAAAATAATAGTGGAGTAGGAAAGGGCTTACTTATAAATATAATGCGTAATAAGAAACTATGAAAAAAGTAAAATAATTGAGGTGGAAAAATTCTTATATTAGATTTATTTTGAACCACTCTAACAGTCTCTTGTAATTGGTGCAATTAGGCCATTGACTTTTAAAGTGATTATTGATATAGTTTTGATTAATCTCTACCTTATTCATTACTGTTTTCTATTTGTCATCTATGTCATCCTTGTTCCATGTCTATCTTCCACTTTTTTTTTTCCTTTGTGCATTAAACTGAGGTTTTTATATGATTTCGTTTTTCTCCACGTCTCAGCATATCAGTTATGCTTTTTTTTTTTTACTTTTTTGTAGTAGTTGCCCTAGAGTTTGAAATATGCATTTACAGCTAACCCAAGTCTATTTTTAAATAACACTATAGCACTTTACAGGTAGTGTGAGTACATTAAAATAACAGAATGATCCTAAATAGTAATTCCTTCCTCTTATCTGATCTGTCATTGCTTTCATCCATTCCACTTTTTTATAAGCATACATGAGTGTTTGTACATATATATATAAAAAATATATGTACAAATACTACATAAGCATACATGACTGTGTGTATATATGTAACATATATAGAAATAATATAATTATACATAAGCATATATAATCTATTATATTGTTGATTTTATACATTGAACAAACATATTAATTAAGAATAAAAAATTAAAAAGTGTTAGTTTTTCTTTTTGAAATAAGAACATTAATTTTTTTTCTAACATCTTTATTGGAGTATAATTGCTTTACAATGGTGTGTTAGTTTCTGCTGTATAACAAACTGAATCAGCTATACATATACATATATCCCCAATCCCCTCCCTCTTGCTTCTCCGCCCACCCTCCCTATCCCACCCATCTAGGTGGTCACAAGGCACCAAGCTGACCTCCCTGTGCTATGCGGCTGCATGCTTCCCACTAGCTATCTATTTTACATTTGGTAGTGTGTATATGTCCATGCCACTCTCTCACTTCGTCCCAGCTTAACCTTCCCCCCCCATGTCCTCAACTCCATTCTCTACGTCTGCGTCTTTATTCCTGTCCTGCCCCTATGTTCTTCAGAAACTTTCTTTTTTTTTTAGATTCCATATATATGTGTTAGCATACGGTATTTGTCTTTCTCTTTCTGACTTACTTCACTCTGTATGACACACTCTAGGTCCATCCACCTCACTACAAATAACTCAATTTCATTTCCTTTTATGCCTGAGTAATATTCCATTGTATACATGTGCCACATCTTCTTTATCCATTCACCTGTTGATGGACGCTTAGGTTACTTCCATGTCCTGGCTATTGTAAATAGAGCTGCAATGAACATTGTGGTACATGACTCTTTTTGAATTATGGTTTTCTCAGGGTATATGCCCAGTAGTGGGATTGCTGAGCCATATGGTAGTTCTATTTTTAGTTTTTTTAAGGTACCTCCATACTGTTCTCCATAGTGGCTGTATTAATTTACATTCCCACCAACAGTGCAAGAGGGTTCCCTTTTCTCCACACCCTCTCCAGCATTTATTGTTTGTAGATTTTTTGATGATGGCCATTCTGATCGGTGTGACGTGATACCTCACTGTAGTTTTGATTTGCAGTTCTCTAATGATTAGTGATGTTGAGCATCCTTTCATGTGTTTGTTGGCAATCTGTGTATCTTCTTTGGAGAAATGTCTATTTAGATCTTCTGCCCATTTTTGAATTGGGTTGTTTGTTTTTTTGTTATTGAGCTGCATGAGATGTTTGTATATTTTGGAGATTAATCCTTTGTCAGTTGCTTCGTTTGCAAATATTTGCTCCCATTCTGAGGGTTGTCTTTTCATCTTGTTTATGGTTTCCTTTGCTGTGCTAAAGCTTTTAAGTTTCATTAGGTCCCATTTGTTTATTTTTGGTTTTATGTCCATTTCTCTAGGAGGTGGGTCAAAAAGGATCTTGGTGTGGTTTAGGTTATAGCGTGTTAGGCCTATGATTTCCTCTAAGAGTTTTATAGTGTCTGGCCTTACATTTAGGTCTTTATTCCATTTTGAGTTTATTTTTGTGTATGGTGTTAGGGAGTGTTCTAATTTCATTCTTTTACATGTGGCTGTCCAGTTTTCCCAGCACCACTTATTGAAGAGGTTGTCTTTTCTCCACTGTACATTCTTGCCTCCTTTTTCAAAGATAAGGTGACCATATGTGTGTGGGTTTATCTTTGGGCTTTCTATCCTGTTCCATTGATCTATATTTCTTTTTTTGTGCCAGTAGCATACTGTTTTCATGACTGTAGCATTGTAATATAGTCTGAAGTCATGGAGCCTGATTCCTCCCGCTCCATTTTTCTTTCTCAAGATTTCTGTGGCTGTTCGGGTTTTTTGTGTTTCCATACAAATTGTGAAATTTTTTGTTCTATTTCTGTGAAAAATGCCATTGGTAGTGTGACAGGGATTGCATTGAACCTGTAGATTGCTTTGGGTATATAGGCATTTTCACTGTGTTGATTCATCCAATCCAAGAACATGGTGTATTTTTTCATCTGTTTGTGTCATCTTTGATTTATTTCATCAGTGTCTTATAGTTTTCTGCATACAGGTCTTCTGTCTCCTTAGGTAGGTTTATTCCTAGGTATTTTGTTCTTTTTGTTGCAATGATAAATGGGAGTGTTTCCTTAGTTTCTCTTTCAGATTTTTCATCATTAGTGTATAGGAATGCAAGAGATTTCTGTGCATTAATTTTGTATCCTGCTACTTTACCAAATTCATTGATTAGCTCTAGTAGTTTTCTGGTAGCATCTTTAGGATTCTCTATGTATAGTATCATGTCATCTGCAAACAGTGACAGTTTTCCTTCTTCTTTTCCGATTTGGATTCCTTTTATTTCTTTCTCTTTGATTGCTGTGGCTAAAACTTCCAAAAACTATGTTGAATAATAGTAGTGAGAGTGGGCAACCTTGTCTTGTTCCTGATCTTAGTGAAAATGGTTTCAGTTTTTCACCATTGAGAACGATGTTGGCTGTGGGTTTGTCATATATGGCTTTTATTATGTTGAGGTAAGTTCCGTCTGTGCCTACTTTTTATAGAGTTTTTATCATAAATGGGTGTTGAATCATGTTGAAAGCTTTTTCTACATCTATTGAGATGATCATATGGTTTTTCTCCTTCAATTTGTTAATATGGTTTATCACATTGATTGATTTGCATATATTGAAGAATCCTTGCATCCCTGGGGTAAACCCCACTTGATCATGATGTATGATCCTGTTAATGTGCTGTTGGATTCTGTTTGCTAGTACTTTGTTGAGGATTTTTGCATCTATGTTCATCAGTGATACTGGCCTGTAGTTTTCTTTCTTTGTGGCATCTTTGTCTGGTTTGGTATCAGGGTGATGGTGGCCTCGTAGAATGAGTTTGGGAGTGTTCTTCCCTCTGCTATGTTTTGGAAGAGTTTGAGGAGGATAGGTGTTAGCTCTTCTGTAAATGTTTCATAGAATTCACCTATGAAGCCATCTGGTCCTGCGCTTTTGTTTCTTGAACATTTTTAATCACAGTTTCAATTTCAGTGCTTGTGATTGGTCTGTTTATATTTTCTATTTCTTCCTGGTTCAGTTTCAGAAGGTTGTGCTTTTCAAAGAATTTTTCCATTTCTTCCAGGTTGTCCATTTTATTGGCATAGAGTTGCTTGTAGTAATCTCTCATGATCCTTTGTATTTCTGCAGTGTCAGTTGTTACTTCTCCTTTTTCATTTCTAATTCTATTGATTTGAGTCTTCTCCCTTTTTTTCTTGATGAGTCTGGCTAATGGTATATCAATTTTTTCTTCTCAAAGAACCAGCATTTAGTTTTATTAATTTTGCTATTGTTTCCTTCATTTCTTTTTCATTTACTTCTGCTCTGACCTTTATGATTTGTTTCCTTTGGCTAACTTTGGGGCAGATTTTTGTTCTTCTTTCTCTAGTTGCTTTAGGTGTAAGGTTAGGTTGTTTATGAGATTTCAGTTTTCTTAAATTTACCAAAGCTTGATTTGTGACCCAAGATATGATCTATCCTGGAGAATATTCCACGAGCACTTGAGAAGAAAGTGTATTCTGTTGTTTTTGGATGGAATGTCCTATAAATATCAGTTAAGTCCATCTTGTTTAATGTGTCATTTAAAGCTTGTGTTTCCTTATTTATTTTCATTTTGGATGATCAATCCATTGGTGAAAGTGGGGTGTTAAAGTCCCATGCTATGATTGTGTTACTGTCGATTTCCCCTTTTATGGCTGCTAGCATTTGCCTTATATATTGAGGTGCTCCTATGTTGGGTGCATAAATATTTACAATTGATGTATCTTCTTCTTGGATTGATCCCTTGATCATTATGTAGTGTCCTTCATTGTCTCTTATAACATTCTTTATTTTAAAGTCTATTTTGTCTGATATGAGAATTGCTGCTCCAGCTTTCTTTTGATTTCCATTTGCATGGAATATCTTTTCCCATCCCCTCACTTTCAGTCTGTATGTGTCCCTAGGTCTGAAGTGGGTCTCTTGTAGACAGCATATATATAGGTCTTGTTTTTGTATCCATTCAGCCAGTCTCTGTCTTCTGGTTGGAGCATTTAATCCATTTACATTTAAGGTAGTATTGATATGTATGTTCCCATTACCATTTTCTTAATTGTTTGGGGTTTGTTATTGTAGGTCTTTTCCTTCTCTTGTGTTTCCTGCCTAAAGAAGTTCCTTTAGCATTTGTTGTGGAGCTGGTTTTGTGGTGCCAATTGTCTTACCTTTTGCTTGTTTGTAAAGTTTTTAATTTCTCTGTCAAAACTGAATGAGGTCCTTGCTGGGTAGAGTAATCTTGGTTGTAGGTTTTTCCCTTTCATCACTTTAAATATGTCCTGCCACTCCCTTCTGGCTTGCAGAGTTTCTGATGAAAGATCCACTATTAACCTTATGGGGATTCCCTTGTATGTTATTTGTTGTTTTTCCCTTGCTGCTTTTAATATTTTTTCTTTGTATTTAATGTTTGATAGTTTGATTAATAAGTGTCTTGGCCTATTTCTCCTTGGATTTATCCTTTATGGGACTCTCTGTGCTTCCTGGAGTTGATTGACTATTTCCTTTCCCATATTAAGGAAGTTTTCAACTATAATCTCTTCAAATATTTTCTCAGTCCCTTTCTTTTTCTCTTCTTCCTCTGGGACCCTTATAATTTGAATGTTGGTGGAATTAATCTTGTCCCAGAGGTCTCTGCAACTGTCCTCAATTCTTTTCATTCTTTTTTTCTTTATTCTGCTCCGTAGTAGTTATTTCCAGTATTTTATCTTTCAGGCCACATATCCCTTCTTCTGCCTCAGTTATTCTGCTACTGATTCCTTCTAGAGAATTATAAATTTCATTTATTGCATTTTTCATCATTGTTTGTTTGCTCTTTAGTTCTTCTAGGTCCTTGTTAAATGTTTCTTGTATTTTCTCCATTCTATTTTCAAGATTTTGGATCATCTTTACTATCATTATTCTGAATTCTTTTTCAGGTAGACTGCCTGTTTCCTCTTCATTTGTTTGGTCTGGTGGGTTTTTACTTTGCTCCTTCATCTGCTGCATATTTCTCTGTCTTCTCATTTTGTTTACCATTACTGTGTTTGGGGTTTCCTTTTCACAGGCTGCAGGTTCATAGTCCCATTGTTTTTGATGTCTGTCCCTATTGGGTATGGTTGGTTCAGTGGGTTGTGTAGCCTTCCTGGTGGAGGGGACTGGTGCCTTTGTTCTGGTGGATGAGGCTGGATCTTGTCTTTCTGGTGGGCAGAACCACGTCCGGTGGTGTGTTTTGGGGTGTTTGTGAACTTAGTATAATTTTAGGCAGCCTCTCTGCTAATAGGTGGCATTGTTTTCCTGTCTTGCTAGTTGTTTGGCATGTGGTGTCCAGCACTGCAGCTTTCTGGTCATTGATTGAAGCTGCTTGTTAGCATTGAGATGGAGATCTCTAGGAGAGCTCTCACCGATTGATAATACATGGGGTCAGGAGGTCTCTGTCCAGTGTTGTGAACTCGGTTCTCCCACCTCAGAGGCTCAGGCCTGACACATGGCCAGAGTATCAAGACCCTGTCAGACATACAGTTCAGAAGAAAAGGGAGGAAAAAAAAATCAAGGAGGAATAAAAGTAAAATAAAATTAAAAAGTTATTAAAAGTTTAAAAAGTATTAAAATAAAAAGTTTTAAAAAGTAAGTTAAAAAATGAAGAGAGCAACCACATGAATAAACAAATCCAGCAGTGATGACAAGCATTAAAAAGTAAACTAAGATAAACATAAAACCAGAAACAAATTAGATGCAGAAAGCAAACCCCCAGTCTACAGTTGCTCCCAAAGTCCATCCCCTCTATTTTGGGGTGATTCGTTGTCTATTCAGGTATTCCACACTGATGGGTACATCAACTTCATTGTGGAGATTTAATCCACTGGTCCTGAGGCTGCTGGGAGAGATTTCCCTTTCTCTTCTTTGTTCACACAGCTCCTGGGGTTCAGCTTTGGGTTTTGCCCCACCTCTGCGTGTAGATCACCTGAGGGCGTCTGTTCTTCAGTCAGACAGGACGGGGTTAAAGGAGCAGCTGATTAGGGGACTCTGGCTCACTCACACCAGGGGGAGGTAGGGGTATGGATCGCGGGGCGAGCCTGCAGCGGCAGAGGCCGGCATGATGTTGTACCAGCCTGAGGCGCGCCCGTGCGTTCTCCCAGGGAAGTTGTCCCTGGATCCTGGGACCCTGGCAGTGGCGGGCTGTACAGGCTCCCGGGAGGGGAGGTGTGGAGAGTGAGCTGTGCTCGCACACAGGCTTCTTGGTGGCTGCAACAGCAGCCTTCGCATCTCATGCGGTCTCTGGGGTCCGTGCTGATAGCCGCGGCTCGCGCCCGTCCCTGGAGCTCGTTTAGGCGGTACTCTGGCTCCCCTCTCCTCACGCACCCCGAAACAATGTTCTCTTGCCTCTTCGGCAGCTCCAGACTTTTCCCCGGACTCCCTCCCGGCCAGCCGTGGCGCACTAACCCCCTTCAGGCTGTGTTCACGCCGCCAACCCCAGTCCTCTACCTGCGCTCCGACCGAAGCCCGAGCCTCAGCTCCCAGCCCCGCCCGCCCTGGCGGGTGAGGAGACAAGCCTCCCGGGCTGCTTAGTGCTGGTCGGCACCAATCCTCTGTGCGGGAATCTCTCTGCTTTGCCCTCCGCACCCCTGTGGCTGCGCTCTCCTCCGCGGCTCCGAAGCTTCCCCCTCCGCCACCCGCCGTCTCTGCCCGCGAAGGGGCTCTTAGTGTGTGGACACCTTTGCTCCTTCACGGTTCCCTCCCACTGGTGCAGATCCCGGCCCTATCCTTTTGTCTCTGTTTATTCTTTTTTCTTTTGCCCTACCCAGGTACGTGGGGAGTTTCTTGCCTTTTGGGAGGTCTGAGGTCTTCTGCCAGCGCTCAGTAGGTGTTCTATAGGAGTTGTTCCATTTGTAGTTGTATTTTTGATGTATTTGTGGGGAGGAAGGTGATCTCCACCCTTACTCTTCCTCCATCTTGAAGGTCCTCTCTCAAGGTGTTAGTTTTTATTTTATCTTGCCGTATGCTTTCTTCAGTGCTCTTCCTTTATGTAGATCCAGGTTTTTATTTTATCTTCCCGTATGCTTTCTTCAGTGCTCTTCCTTTATGTAGATCCAGGTTTCTGACATATATCATTTACTTCTTTTCAAAGAACTTTTTAAAAAACATTTCTCACAAGGCAGGTCTAATAGGAACAAATTCCGTCAATTTTTGTTTGTCTGAGATGACCTTACTTCTCCTTCAGTTTTGCAGGTTAGTTTCACAGGGTATGGAGTTCTACGTGGGGAGGTTTTTTTCTCTCAGTTCTTTAACTATTTCACCCCACTCTCTTCTTGCTTACATGGCTTCTGAAGAGAAGTTGGATATAATTCTTATCTTTGTTCCTCTATAGGTAAGGAGTTTTTCCTCTGTTTTCTTTTGAGATTTTTTCTTTATCTTTGATTTTCTATCATTTGAAAATGATATGCCTCTGTGTAGTGCTTTGGTAATTTGTCCTGCATTGTGTTCTCTGAGCTTCTTGCATCTGTGGTTTGGGGCCTGATATTCATTTGGGGAAATTTTTCTGTCAGTGTTTTTTCAAATAGTCTGTTCCTTCCTCTTTTCTCCTTCTGTTGTTCCCATTATGTATATGTTACATCTTTTGTAGTTATCCCATGCCCTTGGGTATTCCACTCTACTTTCTTAAGTTTTTGTTCTATTTGCTTTTTGGATTTTGAAGACTGTGGATAAATCCTCTGGCTCTGAGAATCTTTCCTCATCTGTATCCACTTCTACTCATAAACCCATCAGAAGTATTCTTCATTTCTTTTAAGGTGTTTTTTTATCATCTATTTTTGGTTCTTTTTTAGGATTTCCATCTCTCTGCTGACATTGCCCATCTGTTCTTGCACGTTTTCTACTCTTCTGTTAGGACCCTTAGTATATTAACAACAGTTATTTAAAATTCTCAGTCTGATAATTCTTACATCCCTGCTATGTCTGATTCTGATGCTTTCTCCATCTCTCCCGTCTCTTCAAATTGTGATTTTGCCTTTTGGCTTGCCTTGTGATTTTTTTTCCTTGACAGCTGGACTTGATGAACCAGATGAAAGAAATTGCTGGAAATAAGCCTTTCATGATGTGGTGTAGAGGTGTGGTGGGAGGGGAATGCCCACAGTCTCGTGATTAGATCTCAGTCTTCTAGTGACCCTGGGCTTCTGAACTGTGAATTTTGCAGCAGTTTCTCAGGATTTTTCTCCACACTTGGGCGGAATGGTTAGAGTCGGCTAGAGTCAGGAATTTCCCTTCTCTTGGGTCAGTTTGGCTCTACAGGATACACCAGAGCAGGTGGGGCTCTGGTTAACTAGTTTCCCCTGAGGGCAAGCCTTATAGAGAACACCAGGGTGTTCTGACGTATTTCACAATGGTTCCTTCTCTCCTCCTCCTGCCAGAAGCTGAAGAGAATTTTTCTTCAGTACTTACTCTGGGAACTTGGTTGAGCTCCCGGAGATAAATCTCAATAAAACTGGAACCTCTCTATGACTGGGTCCTCCAGAAGGTTTTTACTTCTCCGACTTGTCTGCACAGAGCCCCTAGCAGTTTGTCAATTATAGTTCAGGTTTTCCTACCCTGGCGCTGGTTCCTGGTGTTTCTGCTCACGAGCCCCTGCTCTGGTAAGGTTTAGCTCCTGCACTCCGCCGTCTGTCTCTGTTGCCCTGTGTCCTCTCCTCTCTTCGGGATCCAAGAAGAGCTGTTGGTTTTTTCAGTCTCTTCAGCTTTGTATTGGTTGTCAAGACAGAGTGGCAACTTCCAACTCCTTACCTGCAGAACCAGAAAACAGAAGCCTTAAATTAGATTTAAATAAAAGAAACCTACAAAATATTTACAATGTACGTAATTAAGAAAGCTTTAGCAAACATAATATGTAAATTGCTCTTAAAAGAAACTGTTTTTTAAAATCTCCAGACAATCATTTTACAGTGTAAGAAATACAAATGATAAATGTATGTAAAATTAATTTTATTATTAGTCAAGAGAAGGCAAATGTGTGACTAATATATATTTTTACCAGTAAATTTCAAAAGAGTATCTCATGCTTCTGGGGCTGTATGAAAGCTATCTACTCACTCTAAAGGTAGTCTGGCAATTTTATTTGTAAAATAAAATTTATACCCTGCCACCACTTCCAAATATACCTAACTAGGAATATTAAGCAAATATGTTTATTTTAACATTGTTTATAATATGTAAAATTGGAAAGAACTTAAAAATATATCTTCAGCAGAATAGTGTAAATTGGGATGCAATGAAATTATATCAACTAGCAGAACTCAGTGAAGTGATGGCTTTTATACAGTTATGTTGGAGAAAATCAAATTATAGGGCAGTATGTATATTAGAATCTGTATACAAATGTTAGCAAACATACACATAAACTCTTCGCAGTGGTTTTCTCTGAGAGATAAGATTATACTTTTTACTTCTGTGTTGCTTGCTTTTTATCATGAGTGTCTCTCTAAATAATATAATCAAATCCTGCTGCTAGAGCTTTCTTTGGAGCATAGTAACAGGCAACTAAAGAAACACACGCATTTGTGTCTTATTATCTGTTCTAGAAGATGAGATGGTTTTTACACAGACAATAATCCCTTTTTCTCTTCTCCTGCTAGGGAAAGGTGAGCATGGGAAACCTTACCCCCTCACTGAAGAGGACCACGATGACTCAGCTTACAGGGAAAATGGTTTCAATATTTTTGTCAGCAACAACATTGCTCTAGAGAGGTCCCTGCCAGATATCCGCCACGCAAAGTGAGTGTCAGCTCTCCTCTGTGCCGAGCGGTTTTTTTTTGTCTGTTTTGATTCATATGTTTGATGTATATCATGGTGAGATACACAATGAGTAACTTTGCCCTATTAATTTTATAGAAGCTGTTTATATTCTATAATCATATATTTTTTGGTTTTTGTTTTTTTATTGAAGTATAGTTGATTTACAATGTTGTGTTGGTTTCAGATGTACAGCAAAGTGACTCAGTTATATGTATGTGTATATATGTATATAATGTGTGTGTGTGTGTGTGTGTGTGTGTGTGTATTCTTTTTCAGATTCTTTTCCCTAAAGAAGCTTGATGGTTACCAAAGGGGAAAGGTGGGGGGCGGATAAATTAGGAGTTTAGGATATATACACTACTATATATAAAATAACTAACCAACATAATCTTAAACACTTTTTATTTAAATTGAAATAACCTTTAAAATTCCAAAAGAGTCACTGTCGACTCTCAAAAACTTAATATCCATTTTCATTATTAAGTTGGCGGTATGACCTCCATTTAAACCGAAGTGCTTTCAGATGACATCTATAACTTCGCGTTTGATCATGTACATCATGAAGCTCCTGTTTGTCTCTAGTAATTAGTGCTGTCAGAACTGTCTACATGTGCATGCCTTCGACTGACTGCATCCTCACCTCGGCCATATCAGTGCCATTTTTGTTAATTTTCTTAGAAAGTGCCTAACGTGAGTGCATCCATAATCTAAAGGTAATGCTTGGTTGCTCAATTTCCCATCACTTAGGAATTGCTTGTGGCTTGTCAGTTGACAGTGGGCTCAGTTTTTACTGAATTGTAGCTAAATATTATAGTCTGGATGGAAACAAGAAGAATATTACCGACAGTTGGCTGAAAGCCTTCTTCTCTCTGTCCACCCCTGTCTAATCCTGACATTGCTTAGTGTACTTTTTTTTCTTGTCTGTTATGGTTTTCTTATTAGCATATGCTATGCCGAAAGTATGCCAAGAACATAGAATGTGGGCAGAATTTGAAGTTGTGGTGTTGTCATGCATATTTGCGAAATCTATCCAGCTAATAGAGTATATTGACTTCTGCAGTTCATCTTCCTTTAGAATCATTGGTGTGAGAGAAAGAAAATCGGAGAAAATAAAGGGCATAAATGAAACCAGGACTAGAAATCTAAATTAAACCAGTAATGTACATTATGTAAATCTCCTTGTGCAAAAATAATTAACCCGTTAGGGAAAAACAAATCAGTACATTGTGGTTTGGAGTACTATTTTTTAGTTGCCATATTGTGTCTTTATAAATTTGTTTTTAAAATATAAAAAAATTACTGGTTTGCTCCTTAGGTTTTATGTGAATTTGCATTTCCCAATAGTGTTAAGTGAAGAATTAATGTGAAGAAAAAATCCGTTTTCCCCTAAGCTGAATGCTTTATATATTGGTCTAGGCCTTCTATCTAGCAAAATTATTCCCATGTTACCTGAAATTATCTACGGAAATTCCCACTGACTAGAACGTTTCTAGTTATGAGAAATTTTAATACCTAATTGCACACCATCAAAGATGCATTAAATTGCATTGTTGGCATAATAAATACGCTCAGAGCAAAATTTCCATCCACCCCACCCCGACATTGCTAATCTTTTCATGTGTGTTCAAGTGGAAATATTTGCAGATGAAAACAGTGCAGAAAATCATGAAGTCAAAAGAAGGCTGACGTTACCATTCTCCACAGACAGTATATTTTTAATGCTGCTCCCACCTTTTGAGAAAAGATATTCTTAGGCAATAATGGAGAAGAAGATGGAAAAATGGAAAGAAAAACATTTTGAAAATTTTATCAGAGCTACTAAATTTATAGTATACTATAGTATAGCTAAATTTATAGTATACTATAGTATAGCTACTAAATTTATAGTATCGGAGAGTATTTTTCTAAATGTTAGGGAAGAAAAATATGGCTAAAATATGGTGTGTGACCATATTCTTACTTACTTCCTGAGGCTGGGTATGTAATAGGACAGAGGCTAGTAAAATGATACCAAGAAGAGAGCTCAAACAAACAGTCTTAACAGAAGATTGGAGAAGCATGCCAGCAGCATGTTAAGTGTGAGATCCCAGGAGTGGTCGTTTACTTGGTTAGTCCAGTTTCTGACTCTCAGTAATGCAGGAAGCGAGATGAGATGATGCCTCTGATTTTGTCAGCGTGCCACCTGCAGGAAACCGGAAGCCAAAGGAAGTCTTACAGGGACCCCGCTGTTGAAAGTCCTATGCTTCTGACCTCGGTTATGCTTCCCAAAATGCAGGCACAGATAATTACAGGAGTATGTAACTCTGTCCTTCAAACTGTAAAAGCAGCTGGACCCAGGTTCCAGTGTTACCAGTTTAAGGAGGCTGCAGGTGATTGACCATGGCTCGTTTATATTGACGGAATCTATGGAAGAGAATGCAAAATGTGTGTGACTTTTGTAATCAAACGTTGTAAGAAACTTTGCATTTGCAGTCAGCCAATTCCAACTACCATCTCAGAGTACCAGGAGAGAGGACGTTCTTTTTCTTTGCTTTAGGATTTTGCAGTGGAAAATATCCGGGAATGCCATCTTGCAATTTTCCTGAAATTGATCGTTATTCCAAAACACATCATCGTGGTTCTTACTGCGCTGTTCTCCATGATAGATGACCCTCTGTGTATATGCCCAGGCTCTCTACCTCTTCATATTCTCAGAAATGTTCATTTTTCTAGGTGCTTTGACATGCTTAGTGCACAGTCTCGTCCACTGTGAGGAATATTTAGAACATGAATTACTTCAGAAATCCCAATCCAGAGAGCACTTTTATTTGTCTCACTGCTTACTTCTTCACTGGCATAAAAATGAACAGCTTTCTTTTGGCTTTGTTATTTCATTGAATCAGTAATAGATTCCCATTAAGTAGGAAGCATAGATAAAGGAAAGTCAGTTGGCATGTGTGCAGTCATTTCAATCTATACAGAACGAGATCATTTTTACTTATATCCTAATAATAAATTTCCGTCTTTTAACTTACATTTTGAATTTCTTGTGTTTTTTTCCAATTATTTTTAGCATCCCCTTATCTTGTAAATTACATTTTAGTTTTTCAGGCCATCTATGCTTTGGTCTTGTCAAATTTTCTACCTCGTCTTCCATAGTCATAGCCTGACACTTTTGTACTTTTTTGGAGAAGTATCTACATGTTGATAGTTTAAATACTCACTGTTTTCTTCAGTGACTCCCTAATTATGTCTATATCCATAGTACCTGGGCTCAGTCTCAGAGCACCTGAGTTCAACCTGTCCTTAGAACATCTTATTTTTTCCGTTTTATCTAGTGCAATGTCGATAAGAATTTTACTCTGAGAGCTTCTGCATGACAAATGTCCAGTCACTGGATATCTAGCTGGCCTGGTTAGTTTTTCCTCACCTGTATTTTGATTGTGCATTTTCTTTGTATTCAGTCACCCATTGGGATGTCACACCTTTGTATGCTGTAGAACATCTTGTTTGACTCTAAAACGTGTATTTAGAGTACAAAATACATATAAAATAAGGGGAAAGAAAACCATGGAAGGGTGACCTGCATAGAAAAGAAATTCTGATAAACTTATGCATGAATATATTGTTAACAAGGTAAAACTAAAGAATAGTTGAGCAAGTATTACTCCCTGGATATGAATACATGTATCAGCAGTTACCACAAGTACTCCTAAACCATGCTAGAATTAATGTTTGTAAGAAGAAATTACACTTATGAAAACAGGAAGTATGTGAGATTAGGACACATAAGAGTCATGAATAATAGGAGAGTTGAGATCAGCTTTGCAGAGAATTCAGGTAAATGCATCACTGATGTAAGGTTCATTTTTTGCTCTTATAAAAGAATCCAGATACCTGTTCATATGTATCCACATTAATTATGATGCACTTTTAAGGTAGCTGAGTAACTGGGATATTTTTGAGTTAAAGTAGTTGTACTCTGAATTGTGGCTTTTCCTTTTCATTTAAATTTTCCTTTTCGTTTAACTTATATTCCCAGGATAAGGAAGTTTTAGCTTCATGCCTTGACAACAAACAAGATATTGAATTTTAAGAGAAAATTCTGAGAGATCTCATCTCTTGAAAACATTAGGAGAATTTTGACAACCTCGTCATGATAGCATTATGTGATTGCTTTCAGCAGTGTTGCAGATATATCAGATTAATCTATCACAACCCTGCTCTCTGCGCAATTTCAAAACCAATGGAGAGATTGTCTCAGAAATGGTTTGAAAGTAAAGTATTCCTTTATTATTATGAATTTATTTATTTATTTATTTATTTATTTATTTTTGGCTGCACTGGGTCTTTGTTGCTACACACGGGCTTTCTCTAGTTGTGGCGAGCAGGGGCTACTCTTCATTGCGGTGCACGGGCTTCTCATCACGGTGGCTTATCTTGTTGCGGAGCAAGGCTCTAGGAGTGCGGGCTTCAGTAGTTGTGGTACATGGGCTCAGTAGTTGTGGCTCGTGGACTCTAGAGCGCAGGCTCAGTAGTTGTGATGTGTGGACTCATTAGTTGTGGCACACGAGCTTTGGTGCTCCGCGGCATGTGGGATCTTCCCGGACCAGGGCTCGAACCCATGTCCCCTGCATTGGCTGGTGGATTCCTAACTACTGCACCACCGGGGAAGCCCCTACCTTTATCATTGATCAGAGTCTGTTGGTGGGCGTGGTTTAGACCTGGGCCAAGTGTGATTCCTAATATCAAACTGCAGAAGGAGGCGCATTCAGCCTTCCAGTCACAGACATTGCCGACAGCCAAAGGACAAATGTAGAACTTCGGGCATGGAGGGCAGAGGGAGATGTCTGGTCTCTGCACGCAAGTGGGTTCCCGTGCACAAAACTGAAGCAGAAGCTGAGCCAAGCATGATACACTCTGTAACTCAAACTCAGCAGTCATGTGTCTTTCCTTCTCCTGGAAGGGATGTCTGGGAGGATGGATGGAGAGAGGGTGGGGTGTTAGCATAACAGCTGCCCCTCCACATGGGACCATCTGTGGAGGGAAAGGACCTCCTCCCTGGATGAATAGGGCACAGTATCTACTTTGTATACAAGGAGAAAGGCAAATTCTCGATATACACAGATTTGGAGTAATTTTTGACTGTAAGTCTAATCATGCCTTCTGGAAATTATGTTGAATAATAATTATTAAAAAGTTAACTTTCCTGACTTGGACCGTGACACTGAACCAGGTGGTTGTCATTTTGAATTTCTACTTACCCACTTTACTAAGTCAGGCTGCTAACTTTCTTTATGTCTCTCACAGAGTATTAAGATAAATAAGATTGGTGCCAGTTTTACCAAATCAGCTGCACCATGATCTATTCAGTGATTTCTTTTTCTTCTGATGATTCTCCTTCTGATTTCCTTCCTTCTTTTGCATTCATACCATGAGGAGATAAAATATAAAGAGATCAAGTGAACTACAATTCAAACACATAAATTGTAAAAACGATTAAATTTTGGGAGTCAGATTTGAGTTTATTAGGAAAAATAATTATGTGTGTCCAATGTATTTTAGTATAATGTAGTGAATGTGATAGTTTGGTATTTATTTTAATTGTGTGTGAAATAGAAAGTGTGATTTAACTGCTCTGACTCTGGGCTATTGAATGTTAGAACTCATCCACAGAAATGTTTGAGGTTAGCCATCCAAAAATGTGCAAGGATTTTCTTAAAATTTCTCAAGTTCAAAGGCTACTCAAAAGCTGGGGAGGCACTGCCTTCCTTTCATGTTTTCATTATGATTTACTTGTGAAGGTGGTGAAGTATCTTTCTTCAACAAGTTCACAAGTCAATTCTGAAGCAAATTAAGCTAAAGGACTTGTGCACTCCAGTCAGGTGGGAATACTGCCCTGGAAGAGGCTGGAAATGTATCCTTTGAATCAAATGCTGCTCTAGCATAGTGTATGTCTCAGTATGACTGAATAAAGACAAAACAGTTAACTCGTAAGCAGCAGATTGAGGGAGGAATGACCAGGAACAAGAGATAGGAAGTAACCTTTCAAAACTGCAGTTGTTTTGAAGAACTGAATAATTATTTGAATAGTATTTTTTGAAACCCGGCTTATGCAACCTAGTGTAGCCATTAGTACATTAGCCTGTTTCTAAGGGCCATTAAAGAAAAGCCGTGATAGAATAACAACAGAAATGTACACAAGTATCTCTTCCATTGGCTAAAGCCTGAGAGACATGGAAGAGTTTTTACCACTATAACTAAAGATGTATCCCTGTTGAAATGAAAATCCTCCAAGGATAGACAACAGTTCAAGAGTTGTCAGACATCTCATCTTTGGAGTGAATGACAGATCCTAAAGCAGATTCGTTGAAAGGTAGAATGAGGACGAACGCAAGGGCGTGGGGGTGTGAAAGAGGAGCGGGGGGAGGTTGCACACACACACACAAAACCGTCTAAAAATACCCTAAGTATGCTGTATAACTTTTCCAATGTCACCATTGCTGGTAATTGATGTAAATTTGACTCCAAACCAGGGCTCTCAAACTCCGAAACCTAGTCGCTTATTACTGTGTTATCCTGCTTCAAATCGGGATAAAAATACAAAGGTTGAAATTATAATGAGTTGCAGTGTGTCCTAGCTCATTAAGATCCAAAAACTGGAATTGCTTTTTAAATTACACAAAGAAACTGGAAAATCAAGTATCAGTTAATGATTGATCATTATTGTCATTCATGGGACATCTATTTCAGTCCTGAATATATGTATATATATCTATATATCTATATTTGTATTATTACATGTATTTTTTTTTTTTTTTTTTTTTTTTTTTGCGGTACGCGGGCCTCTCACTGTTGTGGCCTCTCCCGTTGCGGGGCACAGGCTCCAGATGCGCAGGCTCAGCGGCCATGGCTCACGGGCCCAGCCGCTCTGCGGCACGTGGGATCTTCCCAGACCGGGGCACGAACCCGTGTCCCTTGCATCTGCAGGCGGACTCTCAGCCACTGCGCCACCAGGGAAGCCCTATTACATGTATTTTTAATTTTATGTAATTTTATTACCCCAAGTTTATAAAGCGCCAAATTGAATGCATCTATTCAAAAGAATAGTAGCTTACTATGAGACTGCGTTGCAACATCAGTGATAGAGAAAAATCGTAATTAGAGATGTGTTAAACTGCTAGGTTTTCACTAGGCAGTCATCACTGTACACTTTCATGGCATCACTGGGAAATAGCAGTGTGCTTTAAACTCAGGCAGTTATTTCTGTTGTGTGTGACCTTGGTGGCAAAGTCAGCATCTCCAATCAGTGTGACTGCAAAGCCATCCAAATTTTAAGGTTCCACTGGAAAAGTAAAAATTATTGAGCTCACAGAAAAGAAACTAGTTTTTGGAAGTTTGACATCAAACTAGAAGACCAGAATTGATCATGGAGTCAATCTTATCAGATTATTATTTTTTAACATTTGAATAATCATAGTTTTAGTGTTTAGATATGGGAATTTTACCATAACTGAAAAAAGATGGTGTCTTACACCATAGTCCTGTGTTAACATCAGAATTATTAAAATGATGAAAGTCAAAGGCCAAAAGCCATTTATTATGACGATTATTTTTGTATTGGTCTACTGTTTGATAATTATATTTAGATCAATAAAAGAAAAGATATAGATACAACAGAGTCTATGTAGATATTCCATGCCTAGTTGTTTGTGTTATCTACTTACAAACTAAGACACTCACATAGAAATTTCATTGTGAAATTCTAAAGTCACAGATTCTTGAAGTACTGTCATTGCTTTTTTCCCCCATATATAAAGTTTTGTTTTTAATTTTTATTCTAGTATAGTTGATGTACAATGTTGTGTTAGTAAAACATCAACTCCTCCTTCTAGCTGGAATTGAACCAGTGACCTAAGGATGACTATACTGGGAAGTACTACAGTCCTCTTCCTCTACCAGCTGAGCTATCGAAGGGAGTGTTCTCATTTCCTGATTAGCAACTAGATTCCAAAGTTATCTATAGTTTTACACTGTTTCTAATTACTACAGTTTATTTTAAAATGCTCTCTTTTGCAAAATTAATCTCATTTACTTTAATAGCAGCCTGCCAGATGATTTTAGCTGTTCTCATAGGACATTGCACATACACAATATTTAGATTTATTCTACTATGTTATGAATTGGAAATTTTGGCTGGTGCCTTCCACTGGAACAGTGGCTTCCTGACAATAAGACTTTGATTTTCTGTGATCTTCAACCCATGATATAATGTTCATCATGTGATAAATATTAAGTAAGTGTTAGGTATTGAATAAATCCAGAAAAACAAACAAAACAAAAATAACCTCTAGTCAGAATCATGTCTGTTAAATTTCAGAGTATATCCTTTGTAACCATGATAAGGATCAAATAAATAAAACCAAAAGTGCACGTTTGAGAAACTTACATGATAAGGATCAAATAAATAAAAGCGTAAGTTTGAGAAACACAAATAGATTCACAATTTTAATTCCTTAAAGAAAATGGAAATTTGACGTATTGATGTATTTTGTTCTGTAAGATTAATATTGCAATAGGAATTCTATTTTTTTTTTTTTTTTTGCGGTACGCGGGCCTCTCACTGTTGTGGCCTCTCCCGTTGCGGAGCACAGGCTCCGGACGCGCAGGCTCAGTGGCCATGGCTCACGGGCCCAGCCGCTCCGCGGCATATGGGATCCTCCCAGACCAGGGCACGAACCTGCGTCCCCCGCATTGGCAGGCGGACTCTCAACCACTGCGCCACCAGGGAAGCCAATTAATAAAGGAATATTAGATATAGTGCGCATAATGAATATTAGATATAGTGCACAGACATTATGCGCACTATATAGTGTAATATAGTGATCCAGATGGCCCATTGGTTCAGTGGTCCAGGCCCTCTTAGAGCGTGTATTCAAACTTTTGTTTCCGAAAGTATTAATGGAGAATAGATAATACATTTCACAGAAATGTTTGGTCTAATAAAGTAATTGCCTACCTCACTTTAAAATATTACAACATTTATATAATTTAATTGATTGCATTAATATAAAGATGTCTTAAAAGGCCAATGATAGAATGGCATTTCCAAAAGATTAGGTAGTCAAAACTGAAGAATGTCGGATTCTAGTTCATTGCTCTGTTACCCAGCTGTGTGAGTTATAAATACCTTTCAAAAAATTGTAAACTCTTTGAGTCAGGAATAGTGCCCCATCACTGTATAACCTCTTCACCCACTACACTGTTTTACCAAATTGATTGTTAAAATAATTTTTGTTTAACTCTCTAAAACTCTAAATGTCTCAATTTTCAATTAAAATGAGGGACTAAGCTTGATGATACCATAAGTGTGGTTGCAGCTCTAAAAATGTGCCTACAGCTAACTATGCTTCTGTAGATGGGACACCTCGAATATATATGATCAGGTTTTTCTTGTTTTTTTTTCTTTGTGAAGAAACAATCTCTTTAATGTTTCCATATAATATAGTATAACAGGCAGTTTCCTTTTTCCTATTTCCTTTTTTATTTGAAAGAAGGCAGAAGACTAAGATGGTCATGTTCATTTGTGTTGTTTGCCCACTATTTCTGGCTATAATTCTGCACTATGTAGGATTGCACTTCCTGGGCCCTCATGCCAGGTGAATAGTTCTGACCAGCTATTTGTAAGCAGAGAGAAGTATGTCGTTTTAGAGACAGACCATTTAATTACCAGCTTGAGACCCATCACTGTTCTCACTGACCTCTGGCACAGTGACTGACAGTGGTGCAAATGTTGGCTGTTCTCAGTGGCAACAGGCAGAGACCCTCTCGCAGACCAGTGATGAATAAGCAGAAGATGCAAGAAAGAGAATATTCACTTTTTTGAGTCATTGGGATTTAGGGTTATTTATGACCATAACATTACACCCTGACTGATCTGTTTAATATAAATAGATAGAAAAATCCAGTAAAACAAAAAATAAAGTCATACTTCAGATAAGCGAACAGAATGATCTAAGGATTAAAATATGCAAATACTTTCATTCAAACATTCTAGTGAAATCTTGCAGTCTGAAAATTTGAATTTTTAAAATGTGAGTTTTGACACTGTGTCCAAAACTAAATACTCAGCTTAGGCAGTGAGAAAGAATGTTTATGAAGGTCTTAAGAACCTTAAATGCAAGTTTACCTAAACGCTAACAGTATAAAGGTTGACATTCTTGCATGAACAATAAAATATCTCTTTTAGACAAAAAAAAAATCACAAACAAGTCTAGTACTTATTTCATATATCTCTATTTTTTTTTAAAAAATGGCTTATTCCTATAGTCAAAAGAACCACTTATTTTTTGTGAAACCAATGAAATTATGAAGATAAATTAACATAACTCTGAAAGGAATGACAGTTAAGTATGTTTAAAATAAACAATGCTGTTAAACTAAATCTATTTTTAAATCTCTCAGTTTATTAAATGCCAGTAGAGAATATCAGAAAATGTGTGTGTTCTATTTTGGGGAAACTTAGAAGCCTATGAGAAATTTTCTATTGAATTTTATTTTCATTACTGTGAATGGTTTAGCAGAATGTTTACAGACTGATCTGGTTTTTTGTCAGCTTTTAAAATGCCTTCATGATTTGTCATTTCTCACAAGTAGCTTTTTAAGAATTTAAACTATTTCTTTCATCTCTCTGGTGCATTTAAGAATGTTTTTTCCATTCATTTAGATAAATTGTTACTTAACAAAGGCATTTCCTCGTCTCTGAGCCATTCCTAAACTCCTAGTTTATTTTATGTGAAGGCTTATTGGAAAATAATACAGCAATATGAAATGCAATAATACAGGCATCTTCACCCATATTCCTATAAATTTAATGCAGCAAATGTTTTAAGTTGTCCCTATTTTCTTTTTATAAATTTGCTGCCTATAAATTTGTAACCATAAGCATACAAGTTGTCTGACTTCATTATACTTATTTCTTCAACACAGTTCCACAGTGCCACATTGCCTTCCCATTTCGCAAATTTCCAATTCTCAGCCTGACTTGAGATTAAATCTAACATACACAGGTTGCAGATTCTTAATAAAACCCTGGATACTCTTCAGTATTTCTAGTAATAATGAGAAGCAGTCATCTGGACCACAACTTGGCCAATCCAATGGCTGACTTTGAGAGTGAATTCAATTTCCTTTGGAGCAGCTTAAGTGCTAGAATAACTAAGTATAATTTAATCAGTTCAGGCACCATCACAAACAGGCTGATTTTCCTTACAGTAAAAATTAGATCAGCGCCCTCATTATTTTTGCCCAGAGTATGACAGTCTCTAATCTTTTCTCCTTTCGTTTCTACTGTCTTCAGTGCATCATTTGCCTGGATGCCAGAGGAATATGTAATGTGATCCTGTCTTCCTCATCATTAACAGTATGTGAAATACTTCACGTTGACTGCAGGCTAATGTCCAGATTTCTTAGAATCACTTCAAGATCGTACATGATCTGTTCTCAACATACAGACTCATCTATAATGACTCCCCTAATTCTTTCAGACAAAGTTAACCATACTTCCTTTGGGCTTTTCATTGCCTGTGTGCCATCTATTATGTCACTTGTCTCATTTGAGTCGAATTATTTTATATATTTGTCCACTGGTCTGTAAATCCTTAAGGGAAGAAAGTGTGATTTATTCATTTATGTATCATAAGTGTCTCTCACTTTCTCTCATGCAGTTCCCCTCTCTACTAGTTCCCTAGCTCCTTCCACAGAGGACTTGACAGGTAAAACAGTAACTGTTAAAGTAACAGTAATAATGATGGTATTTACCAAACTGTCTCTATCATCAGATGTAATACTGTACTGAGCGCTGTGTATGGATTATCTAGTTTAATTCTTATTACACATTAGGAAGAAGGTATAACTGTTTGCTTCTTAATTGCTCCACACAAGAAAACTAGCCTTATAGTAGTTAAATAATTTGCCTGTTGTCACACAGGTAGTAAGTGGCAAAGCCATCATTTAAACCCCGATAGTCTAATGGATAAAGTGTGATTTTTCAATATTTCAGAAATAATTATAAGCACAAAATATGACTTTTCAGTGTGGTCTAATTGAAAAAATTAATTACAGACATCTATGTAAAGAAGGTAACTTTACTACTAATAGTCTACTAGTTAGATTAAGGCTATTTTTAATGTAATTTGTTTACATGGTTTTATGTGTACACATGGTACATATAAAAATAGTCCTGATAGCTGTATTTCATAGGCATAGAGTAGACTCTGAACAGAGTATCAGTGATAATTAAAAAGTTCAAAGAAAGAGTAAAATGTACCTGTGACAGATTTTTTAAATTACTTAAAAATATCTCCAGCTGTAACAAACTACAAGTTTCATAACACTACAGAAATAATTGTGTTTCTTAGGGAATTTTGACCATCACTCTGTATTCAAGACACAGTTCTTGCCAAGTGTAGTATAATTTATATCCCTGTGTCTAAGATTGGCTTCCCTTAAAGCAGACTCTGAGACAGATTTGTCTGCAATAGTTTTAATGTAATCACAGAGTGAACCTGAGGAAGTAGGGTGAAGAAGTAAGACAGGGAAGGGAAAGCAGCCACTAAAAGGTGCCTGGCCTGATGCTTATCCTTGTGGGCAACTGAGGCTCCATCTCACTGGAAAACCCTGGGAGATGTTATAGAAAACACCTCAGATATGTCTCACCATAGGACTGCCTTTTCCCCAACTTCATTGCTTGATAATTGTTCTAGGGGCATTCTTTTTTTTTTATTAACATCTTTATTGGAGTATAATTGCTTTACAATGGTGTGTTGGTTTCTGCTGTATAACAAAGTGAATCAGCTATACATATACATATATCCCCATATCCCCTCCCTCTTGCGTCTCCCTCCCTCCCACCCTCCCTATCCCACCCCTCTAGGTGGTCACAAAGCACCGAGCTGATCTCCCTGTGCTCTGCGGCTGCTTCCCACTAGCTATCTATTTTACTTTTGGTAGCGTATATATGTCCATGCCACTCTCTCACTTCGTCCCAGTTTACCCTTCCCCCTCTCCATATCCTCAAGTCCATTTTCTACATCTGCATCTTTATTCCTGTCCTGCCCCTACGTTCTTCAAGACTTTTTTTTTTTAGATTCCATATATATGTGTTAGCATACGGTATTTGTTTTTCTCTTTCTGACTTACTTCACTCTGTATGACAGACTCTAGGTCCATCTACCTCATTACAAATAACTCAGTTTCGTTTCTTTTTATGGCTGAGTAATATTCCATTGTATATATGTGCCACACCTTTTTTATCCATTCATCTGTCAATGGACACTTAAGTTGCTTCCGCGTCCTGGCTATTGTAAAGAGTGCTGCAGTGACCATTGTGGTACATGACTCTTTTTTAGTTATGGTTTTCTCAGGGTATATACCCAGTAGTGGGATTGCCGGGTCATACGGCAGTTCTATTTTTAAGTTTTTAAGGAACCTCCATACTGTTCTCCAGAGTGGCTGTATCAATTTACATTCCCACCAACAGTGCAAGAGGGTTCCCTTTTCTCCACACCCTCTCCAGCATTTATTGTTTGCAGATTTTTTTTTTTTTTTTTGCTTTTCTCACTTTTTTCTACAGAGCGATTTTGTTTACAGGTACTTTAAGCTTTGGATGAGGCTCTGGTTAATTCAGTTTATGGATAAAAGAACAACTAATTCAACCTAAAGTTCACCATAGAATTTTTTCTTTTTTTTAAATTATTTTTTAAATTTTATTTTTTTACACAGCAGATTCTTATTAGTTACCCATTTTATACATACTAGTGTATATATGTCAATCCCAGTCTCCCAATTCATCACAGCATCACCACAACCCTCTGCTGCTTTCCCCACCTTGGTGTCCATACGTTTGTTCTCTTCTTTGTAGATTTTTTGATGATGGCCATTCTGACCGGTGTGAGGTGATACCTCACTGTAGTTTTGATTTGCACTTCTCTAATGATTAGTGATGTTGAGCATACTTTCATGTGTTTGTTGGCAATCTGTATATCTTCTTTAGAGAAATGTCTATTTAGGTCTTCTGCCCATTTTTGGATTGGGTTGTTTGTTTTTTTGATATTGAGCTACATGAGCTGCTTGTAACTTTTGGAGATTAATCCTGTGTCAGTTGTTTCATTTGCAGATATATTCTCCTGTTCTGAGGTTTTTTTGTCTTGTTTATGGTTTCCTTTGCTGTGCAAAAGCTTTTAAGTTTCATTAGGTCCCATTTGTTAATGTTTCTTTTTATTTCCATTTGTATAGGAGGTGGGTCAAAAAGGATCTTGCTGTGATGTATGTCATAGAGTGTTCTGCCTATGTTTTCCTCTAAGAGTTTGGTAGTGTCTGGCCTTACATTTAAGTCTTTAATCCATTTTGAGTTTATTTTTGTGTATAGTGTTAGAGAGTTTTCTAATTTCATTCTTATACACGTAGCTGTCCAGTTTTCCCAGCACCACTTATTGAAGAGGCTGTCTTTTCTCCATTGTATATTCCTGCCTCTTTTATCAAAAATAAGGTGACCACCATATGTTTGTGGGTTTATCTCTGGGCTTTCTATCCTGTTCCATTGATCTGTATTTCTGTTTTTGTGCTAGTACCATACTGTCTTGATTACTATAGATTTGTAGTATAGTCTGAAGTCCGGGAGCCTGATTCCTCCAGCTCCGTTTTTCTCTCTCAAGATTGCTTTGGCTATTCGGGGTCTTTTGTGTTTCCATACAAATTGTGAAGTTTTTTGCTGTAGTTCTGTGAAAAATGCTATTGGTAGTTTCATAGGGTTTGCATCGAATCTGTAGATTGCTTTGGGTTGTAGAGTCATTTTCACAATGTTGATTCTTCCAATCCAAGAACATGGTATATCTCTCCGTCTGTTTGTATCATCTTTAATTTCTTTCATCATTGTCTTACAGTTGTCTGCATTACAGGTCTTTTGTCTCCTTAGGTAGGTTTATTCCTAGGTATTTTATTCTTTTTGTTGCAGTGGTAAATGGGAGTGTTTCCTTAATTTCTCTGTCAGATTTTTTATCATTAGTGTATAGGAATACAAGAGATTTCTGTGCATTAATTTTGTATCCTGCTACTTTACCAAATTCATTGATTAGCTCTAATAGTTTTCTGGTACCATCTTTAGGATTCTCTCTCTGTGGTACCATGTCATCTGCAAACAGTGACAGCTTTTCTTCTTTTGCAATTTGGATTCCTTTTCTTTTTCTTCTCTGATTGCTGTGGCCAAAACTTCCAAAGCTGTGTTGAATACTACTGGTGAAAGTGGACAACCTTGTGTTGTTCCTGATCTTAGAGGGAATGGTTTCAGTTTTTAACCACTGAGAACGATGTTGGCTGTGGTTTTGTCATATATGGCCTTTTTTATGTTGAGGTAAGTTCCCTCTATGCCCACTTTCTGGAGGGTTTTTATCATAAATGAGTGTTGAATTTTGTTGAAAGCTTTTTCTGCATCTATTGAGATGATCATATGGTTTTTGTCCTTCAGTTTGTTAATATGGTGTTTTGCATTGATTGACTTGTGTATATTGAAGAATCCTTGCATTCCTGGGATAAAGCCCACTTGATCATGGTGTATGATCCTTTTAATGTGCTGCTGGATTCTGTTTCCTAGTATTTTGTTGAGGATCTTTGCATCTATGTTCATCAATAATATTGGCCTGTAGTTTTCTTTTTTTGTGACATCTTTGTCTGGTTTTGGTGTCAGGGTGATGGTAGTCTAGTAGAATGGGTTTGGGAGTGTTCCTCCCTCTGCTATATTTTGGCAGAGTTTGAGAAGGATGGGTGTTAACTATTCTCTAAATGTTTGATAGAATTCGCCTGTGAAGCCATCTGGTCCTGGGCTTTTGTTTGTTGGAAGATTTTAAATCTTAGTCTCAATTTCAGTGCTTGTGATTGGTCTGTTCATATTTTCTATTTCTTCCTGGTTCAGTTTCGGAAGGTTGTGCTTTTCAAAGAATTTTTCCATTTCTTCCAGGTTGTCCGTTTTATTGGCATATAGTTGCTTGTAGTAACCGCTCATGATCCTTTGTATTTCTGCAGTATCAGTTGTTACTTCTCTTTTTTCATTCCTAATTCTGTTGATTTGAGTCTTCTCCCTTTTTTTCTTGATGAGTCTGTTGAATGGTTTATCAATTTTGTTTACTTTCTCAAAGAACCAGCTTTAAGTTTTATTGATCTTTGCTATATTTCCTTCATTTCTTTTTCATTTATTTGTGATCTGATTTTATGATTTCTTTCCTTCTGCTAACTTTGGGGTTTTTTTGTTCTTCTTTCTATAATTGCTTTAGGTATAAAGATATGTTGTTTATTTGAGGAGTTTCTTGTTTCTTGAGGTAGGATTGTCTTGCTATAAACTTCCCTTATAGAACTACTTTTGCTGCATCCCATAGGTTTTGGGTCGTAGTGTTTTCATTGTCATTTGTTTCTAGGTATTTTTTTATTTCCTCTTTGATTTCTTCACTGGTCTCTTGGTTATTTAGTAGTGTATTATTTAGCCTCCATGTGTTTGTATTTTTTACAGGTTTTTTTCCTGTAACTGATATCTAGTCTCATAGTTTTGTGGTTGGAAAAGATACTTGATACAATTTCAGTTTTCTTAAATTTATTAAAGCTTGATTTGTGACCCAAGATATGATCTATCCTGGAGAATGTTCCACGAGCACGTGAGAAGAAATGTATTCTGTTGTTTTTGGATCGAATGTCCTATAAATATCAATTAAGTCCATCTTCTTTAATGTGTCATTTAAAGCTTGTGTTTCCTTATTTATTTTCATTTTGGATGATCTGTCCATTGGTGAAAGTGGGGTGTTAAAGTCCCCTACTGTAATTGTGTTCCTGTCGATTTCCTCTTTTATGGCCATTAACATTTGCCATATGTATTGAGGTGCTCCTATGTTGGGTGCATAAATATTTACAATTGTTATATCTTCTTGGATTGATCCCTTGAACATTAGGTAGTGTCCTTCTTTGTCTCTTGTAATCGTCTTTATTTTAAAGTCTATTTTGTCTGATATGAGAATTGCTACTCCAGGTTACTTTAGATTTCCATTTGCATGGAATATCTTTTTCCATCCCCTCACTTTCAGTATGTAGGTGTCCCTAGTTCTGAAGTGGGTCTCTTGTAGACAGCATATATACAGCTTTTGTTTTTGTATCCATTCAGCCAGTCTATGTCTTTTGGTTGGAGCATTTAATCCATTTACATTTAAGGTAGTTATGGATATGTATGTTCCTATTTCCATTTTCTTAATTGTTTTGGGTTTGTTATTGTAGGTCTTTTCCTTCTTTTGTGTTTCCTGCCTAGAGAAGTTCCTTTAGCGTTTGTTGTAAAGCTGGTTTGGTGGTGCCGAATTCTCTTAGCTTTTGCTTCTCTGTAAATATTTTAATTTCTCCATTGCATCTGAATGAGATCCTTGCTGGGTAATCTTGGTTGTAGGTTTTTCCCTTTCATCACTTTAAATATGTCCTGCCACTCCCTTCTGGCTTGCAGAGTTTCTGCTGAAAGATCTGCTGTTAACCTTATGGGGTTTCCCTTGTGTATTATTTGTTTTTTTTCCCTTGCTGCTTTTAATATTTTTTCTTTATATTTAATTTTTGATAGTTTCATTAATATGTGTCTTGGTGTGTTTCTCCTTGGATTTATCCTGTATGGTACTTTGTGTGCTTCCTGGTGTTGGTTGACTATTTTTGTTTCCCATATTAGGGAAGTTTTCAACTATAATCTCTTCAAATATTTTCTCAATCCCTTTCTTTTTCTCTTCTTCTTCTCGGACCCCTATAATTCGAATGTTGGTGCGGTTAATGTTGTCCCAGAATTCTCTGAGATTGTCCTCAATTCTTTTCATTCTTTTTTCTGTATTGTATTCTGCAGTAGTTATTTCCGCTATTTTATCTTCCAGGTCACTTATCCGTTCTTCTGCCTCAGTTATTCTGCTATTGATTCCTTCTAGAGAATTTTTAATTTCATTTATTGTGTTGTTCATCATTGTTTATTTGCCCTTTAGTTCTTCTAAGCCCTTGTTAAATGTTTCTTGTGTTTTCTCCATTCTGTTTCCACGATTTTGGATCACCTTTACTATCATTACTCTGAATTCTTTTTCAGGTAGACTGCCTATTTCCTCTTCATTCTTCTGGTCTGGTAGGTTTTTATCTTGCTCCTTCATCTGCTGTGTGTCTCTCTGTCTTCTCATTTTGCTTAACTAACTGTGTTTGAGGTCTCCTTTTCACAGGCTGCAGGTTCGTAGTTCCTTTTGTTTTTGGTGTCTGCCCCCAGTTACTAAGGTTTGTTCAGTGGGTTGTGTAGGCTTCCTGGTGGATGGTACTGGTTCCTGTGTTCTGGTGGATGAGGCTGGATCTTGTCTTTCTGGTGGGCAGGACCGCGTCCGGTGGTGTGTTTTGGGGTGTCTGTGACCTTATTATGATTTTAGGCGGGCTTTTCGCTAATGGGTGGGGTTGTGTTCCTATCTTACTAGTTGTTTGGCATAGCGTGTCCAGCACTGGAGCTTGCTGGTTGTTGAGTGGAGCTGGGTATTAGTGTTGAAATGGAGATCTCTGGGAGAGCTTTTGCTGTTTGATATTACATGGATCCAGGACGTCTCTGTTGGACCAATGTCCTTATCTCAGCTCTCCCACCTCAGAGGCAAAGGCCTGACACCCGGCCGGAGCACCAAGACCCTTTCAGCCTCACAGCTCAGAAGAAAAGGGAGGGAGGAAGGAAGGAAGGAAGGAAGGAAAAGAAAGTTATTAAAGTACAAAAAAATTAAAAATTAAAAACTAAAAGCAATTTAAAAAAGAGAGAAAGAAGAGAGCAACAAAACCGACAAAACAGATCCACCAATGATAAGAAGCGCTAAAAATCAATACTGAAAAAAAAAAAGTGGACAGACAGAACCCTAGGATAAATGGTAAGAGCAAAGCTATACAGACAAAATCACACTAAGTCCACCGCGTCAATTTTGGGATGATTTGTTGTCTATTCAGGTATTCCACAGATGCAGGGTACATCCAGTTGATTGTGGAGATTTAATCCGCTGCTCCTGAGGCTGCTGGGAGAGATTCCCCTTTCTCTTCTTTGTTCGCACAGCTCCCGGGATTCAGCTTTGGGTTTGGACCTGCCTCTGCCTGTAGGTCTCCTGAGGGCATCTGTTCCCCGCCCAGACAGGACGGGGTTAAAGGAGCCGCTGATTCGGGGGTTCCGGCTCACTCAGGCCGGAGGGAGGGAGGGGCACGGAGGCGGGGCGAGCGTGCGTCGGCGGAGGCCGGCGTGACGTTGCGTCAGCACAAGGCGCGCCGTCTCCCGGGGAAGTTGTCTCTGGATCCCGGGACCCTGGCAGTGGCGGGCTGCACAGGCTCCCGGGAGGGGAGGTGTGGATAGTGACCTGCGCTCGCACACAGGCTTCTTGGTGGCTGCAGCAGCCTTAGCGTCTCATGCCCGTCTCTGGGGTCCGTGCTGATAGCCGCGGCTCGCCCCCGTCTCTGGAGCTCGTTTAGGCTGCGCTCTGAATCCCCTCTCCTCATGCACCAGGAAACAGTGGTCTCCTGCCTCCTCGGCAGCTCCAGACTTTTCCCGGACTCCCTCCCGGCCAGTCGTGGCGCACTAGCCCCCTTCAGGCTGTGTTCACGCCGCCAACCCCAGTCCTCTCCCTGAGCTCCGACCGAAACCCGAGCCTCAGCTCCCAGCCCCGCCCGCCCTGGCGGGTGAGCAGACAAGCCTCTCGGGCTGGTGAGTGCCGGTCGGCACCGATCCTCTGTGCGGGAATCTCTCTGCTTTGCCCTCCGCAACCCTGTGGCTGCGCTCTCCTCCGCAGCTCCGAAGCTTCCCACGTCCGCCACCTGCAGTCTCTGCCCGCGAAGGGGCTTCCTAGTGTGTGGACACCTTTCCTCCTTCACGGCTCCCTCCCACTGGTGCAGGTCCCATCCCTATTCTTTTGTCTCTGTTTTTTTTTCTTTTTTCTTTTGCCCTACCCAGGTACGTGGGGGGTTTCTTGCCTTTTGGGAGGTCTGAGGTCTTCTGCCAGCGTTCAGTAGGTGTTCTGTAGGACTTGTTCCATGTGTAGATGTATTTCTGATGTATTTGTGGGGTGGAGGGTGATCTTCACGTCTCACTCCTCCACCATCTTGAAGCTAGGGACATTCATTTGCCCCAGAACTTTTGATCTGCCCTTTTTCAGAGATGAGAGAGTGCATTCAGTTGGCTATCTGCTGGTACTTATCAGAGGATCCTCTTGGCAAGTGTTGGGATGGTGGTGCTATGGGGATAGTGGCAGTGCCCTGGCATCAGTGCTAGAGCCTATCACTGTTCCTCCTGTAAATCAGATCTTTTTCTAAGCAGTACACATATACACATAGATAGATGGATAGATAGATTTACACACATAGGTACATACATAGACAGATAAATGTGTATATCATATATACAATTGCTCTGTTACCGAACTCAGGTTCAGCTGCTCGCTGCTCAAAAGCCAATCATTGGAGAGGCAAGTGTCAGTAGAGGGGAAAGGTGCTTTTATCAGAAAAGCTGGCAATCTGGGGAGAAGGTGGACTTGTGTCCAGAGACCAGCTCTGAAGATTCTGCTCAGCCATGACAGTTTTTACAGGAGAAAAGGGGGAAGAATCTCAGGGAATCATCAAGGCAGGAGGTTGGGTTCTGCATCATTCTCCATTGCGTGCAGACTGGCTGACTCTCTCTTCAGATGTCATCTTGCCTGCATGATCTGCCAGCAGGATTGCTAAGGGGATTGTTAGAGGCAGAGAGCCCATGATTCTTTAACTACTTCATTCCTCATTCTTCTTTTCATCTAGGAGAAGAATCACCAGGTTAGACAAGGCATGGTGTGCATTCAGGAGAGCATTAAGTCAGGAGTTGGCTTCAATTGCTTACTGATCTCATTCCTATAATTAGATTCTTTCAAGGTTAGAGGGGAACAGAAATGGGCAAACAGGAAAGGGGCAAAAGAGCTGGTTTCATGTTCAACTAGGTATCATTTTGACACCTCAAAGTTAATGTGGTCAAAATTGAACTCATGTTTACCCTCAAGCCTTGCAACCTTCAAATGCCCCTTACACACTGTGCTCTGATGTAGGTCTGTATTTCATAGATCAGTTGCCCATGTCCAAAACATGGGAGTCCTCCTTAACTGTTTCTCCCAGACAGTTATAAGTCATATCAGTTCTTTTCCTAAATATATCTCGAACTGGTCTTTTGCAGGCCACTTTTAACTCTCACTTGCATTTCTGTAGCACTTTGCAAATTGGTTCAGGGGCCTCTCTCAAATGCTTGTATGGCACCCTGTTATACTTCTACATATTGGTTCCCCTTTAAAGTTTTAACTGTCTCTTTACCCTTCTCTATCTCCTCTTGTACTGTAAACATCTTAAAGTTGGAGTGTAGGATTTTTTTCATTCTTTTATCTCCACTTTGCCTCCTTGCTTAGGGAAAACCTTCAGCAAATCATTGGGACTTGAGAGCATGAATGAATAGAAGGATATTTTCACCTCCCCTGTGTGGTAATAATTTGAGCTAACACAGAAATTACTGAAAACATTTTTATGAGGGAAAGCCCTTTTTGCACATGATTAGTCTTGCATTCTCTTATGTCTGCCCTTTTTTCTGAATGGATTGTAGATAGCTGTTAAACATCTCTTTAAAGCCCTAAGCCTATTGATTGCTTATCATGTATTACTCTGAATGCAATTCCTATTTAATTAATAAGCAAGCGATATGTACAGTGCCTCTTCTTAAAGTTTAAAAACTAATTTGCCTTCTTGGGGATATCAGTTACATTCCCAGAGCATTGTTAGGTATGGTGTTTTGTATTATCCTGAGTATTGATACAGGAAAGCACATTTGTCTTGGGCTCTTGTCTTTGTTGACAAGGATGGATGGCTCTACTTAATTACAATGAGATGTGCTGAATTAATTTAGCACTCTTTTCCAGATTTGTGCATTAGATGTGAAAGCATCCATCTCACTACACTCTCTTGGAACTCACTGACAGATCTGTTTCATATATTGCTTTGTAAAATTATTTTATGTTATCCTACAAGGAACTTCATGTTTTTTTCTAGTATTTTCATGCACGTTTCATGGTATCCTTTTGAGGGTCTTTTCCGATGCTTTTCATTGTACTTGAAAACCTCTAAATCTCTTGTTTGATAAATATTATTACAAATTTTAAAATTTAGATTAAATAATTGATAATAAAAGGACAAGATAAAAAAGAAATGCCTATATTTTATATTTAAATTATTTGTCTAAATTATTTCATTTTATTTTATCTTCCACGATAGTTAAATTTTTTTGCTTTAATTACATTTTATTCTATTATCTGAAGCTGCAAGGCAAGATCTCTTTGTTTTATATCCACGTGATATTTAAGATATCCTATTGAGGTCATAGTAAAATGAAGTGTTGAGATAACTGACTAAAAAACCATATTTTAAGTAATGTTTGGAATATGCTGGTACATTTCTATACATCTTGGTAGAATCTATGCATACTTCAAATTCACACTGTAATATCTGGACTAAACAGTGTCTTGGCAAAGGATGAAATAATAGATGTTCCTGTATTTAAACAGAAACTGCGTTTCTTTCCAGATTTCGACTCTCTTTTTGTTTGTTTGTTTGTTTTCATGTTATCCATACCAGAAAAATCACTAAATTTGGTAATTGATTGAAATTTTATCCTATTTTAGTTTTGAAATAACTTAAAGATTTCACAAACTTAAATTAATTCATTATCTTTAATAAAGCTTGGGCAACTATGACCAGTGCTGAACTAAGAATTAAATCAGATTTGAGACCAGCTTTCTGCCCTGATGTGGCTTATAAATTACTTAAATAAATCACGAATATTGAAAGAATAGCCATGACGTATGCTAAATTGCTTTAAACTATGCCAAAATTTAAAACCTACTTCCTGTTTGGCATCTCAGATTGTTTTACAGTGAAAACAGCAACATGAGATTTCTCTGTATAGTGTTCATTAGGAATGTGATAGTGTCATGATTTGGGTCTTAATGTACTCTTACCATGCAGTTGCATCAGTGTGTGATTATTTAAGATTCAATCTTCATTTAGTTCACTTTAAGACTCTTTTCTCCCCTAGAGCCTTAAATACTGCCCAGCTGTGGAAACAGACCACAACCAAAACTGATTAATTGGGCATAAATATTACAGAAGTTAAATTTCCAAACTTTCCCGGAAAGTTTAACGTTAGCTGTGTGCTCAGTGGAAATGATGTTAATACATATAATTTATCCTTATTACTATTAGAGAACATATTAACAAGAGCACAACATTTCAAGAAGCACAAGTGTACTTCCTACCTTGTTTTCAAGCCACTGGTATAAGAGAGGATAAATAATTATGTCATTAAGAGCGAGTGTGAAAGGAGATCATTAATGAATTCCAGGAGTGGGTAGAGTAAGTACGATGATGTAGAAGCTTTGGTTGGGAAAGTACTAGGCAAAGTCTAATTTTCACAGTTGTCTGATAACACAATGAGTCAGTGGCAGTATAAGACATACTACAGTCTTGTATCGGACATGGTCTTTCCTTCCTCTCTCATCTCCAGCTGTAAGCACAAGATGTACCTGGAAAGGCTACCAAACACCAGCATCATTATCCCATTCCATAACGAAGGCTGGACTTCACTCCTCCGGACCATCCACAGCATCATCAACCGAACCCCAGAAAGCCTGATTGCAGAAATCATCCTGGTCGATGACTTCAGTGATAGAGGTAAGATACTGTTAATACTATTTTATGTGATTCTCTTATCACCTACATAATCATTACGGGCTTTTAAAATAAGGCAGACGATCATTGTGATGGTTTCTTTCTAATTCTATCTGAAAGGAGATGATAAAGTTTTGTCTATGCTGTGATGCTGTGATTTCATAAAATGTTGACCAGAATGCGAAAGGAATTGAATGAAAAGTTATTGGCGTCATTTGGGGACCTATAAGGAATTTGTATTACGTTTCTGTTGTAATTAGAGAGGTATTGGCAGAATACCTCAAATTCTACCTTCAGCTTCAGGACAAACATTGTAAAATATGTTATGGTAAGTACATATGAATGGTGAAATATTCCAGTAGAACCAGAAAATCTGTTCCCCTTTCTGAAAAGGATCTGCTCTGTTATTTACCAGTGTGATACATTCTCCAGGCTGTGCTTGTGTTACTTCATAAATACTGGAAATTATAAGTAATGCAAATAAATATTTTTACTTGGCAATTTTAGCTATTTTATCATATCTGAACAATAACAACAGCAGAAAGGCCTGGAATGTGGTGTGTTAGAAAATTTGACACAGTTCTACTCTTTTTGTTTCTTTGTTTACTATTCTCATGAACACAATTTGGTTTATAGGTCAGGGGAATAAGATTATAGAAAGTTTCTTGAGATTAGGACTTGATAAATCATATTCACTCTAAATAGGGGAAAGTAAAATTCTTCTTGGCTGGTGTGAGCAGAGAGGCGGAAACCTTTTCTAAAGATATTCATCTACCTTCTGTTTCATTGCATGAAGGAGCTCTGTTTAGCTGTACTGTATGTGTGTAAGGAAGAGTGGCAGGAAATGAGTTTGCGTGTTATTCTTATGCCTTCAAGAACATGCATCTTGAGATCCTATGGATTAATTGAAGTTTTGGAAATTTCATGTGAACAGAAACATTTTCTTCGTAGTACTTAAAAATTCTATAGAAGTAAAACTGCTTGGTGTGTTAGCTTTGAGGTTCCTTTAGCATTTTTGTCTGCAATGATTCACTTCAAAAACTGATTCAGGGTTTGCCGATAATTCATATGTGTTGAAGTTCGTAGGCCAAAAAAAAAAGGTTGTCTATTGTTCTATTAAAATAGTAAACTACAAACTTAGTAATTTAGGTTGATTTCATAGTAGTTTTTGCCTTGCATTGCTTATATAGTTGTGTGTTCAGTAAGTATCTAAATCAGTATCTAATAAGTACCTAAATTAAATGTATTACTTAAAATTAATTTAAATAACACATTGATTTCTTTTTTATTCTAATTGAGGCTGCTTATTTCAAAGCAGTCATTACCACCTCAGGCTAAAAATAGGCATTTCATGTGTTAAAGCTAAAACTTTGCTTTTAAATAAAAGAATGAAAAAGGGGATAAAGATCTGGGGCCACACATCACCAAATAAATGGCATTTTTTGGTTGACTGGTACCAAGAGAAAAAGGACAGTGTATCTGTGGACAATTTTCTACATAATTAACTTTGTCTTGGTAAATAAACTATTTCCTACAGCAGAATTTTGACCTGGGGGTAATAAAGTAGGAAACACTTGGTAGCAGTACACTGTGGTTTGTAGAGTTTTTGCTGGATATTTCTCAAAGGTATTTTTCAGCTGAAAGTCTTTAAAGAGGGAGAAAATAGTGGCATCTACTTTTGTCTTGGGTTTAAATCATTGTCATCTCTGTATAGTAGCGACTTTGATAGACTGTCCCTTCTGCTTAGAATGTTACCCAGGAAGGAAGTGTGTTCTGGATGGTCCATGTCATTGCTGTTAGTGACATGAAGCTACACAAAAAGGATTGGTTGGTAGAGTAATGGTGATTTTGACTTTCCTGCGGGACATTTTTAAGGACAATCATTATTTTAATGCTTTTGTAAATCTTTCCTTTAGTTACTGTATTCCTGTGAACTATCAAGTTGAAAGTAGTATTTTATGAGCATTAAACTTTCAAACGGGAAAGCTTTTTGAATATTGCTTTTCATTTTACTAGCCTGACCATAGTGTAAGACTAAACGTTGAAAGACGTGATAAAAATACTTCCACAAATCTTTTAGAATATACCATAATTCTAAAGGTGCATGGAATAAGAGAAGCCCTTCTTTCAATTTTTTGTTTCAGATTACAGAATCTCTTCTGATAAAATATTAGGGTTTAGGTGAACCTAAAAGCATCACTCCTGCTTTCTGAATTGTGAGAAATCTAGGAAATCAACATGGTAAACATAGGTTGGAATCTTGATACCAACTATGAACTGTGTGACTTTGGGTAAATTAACCTTGCGCTGTCTCAAATTCCTTATTAAAATGGGGATAAGTAGCTCATTAGTTTTCTAAGTACCTCCTCCCAGGAGGTTGTGATGAAGACCTACTTTGATGGCTGAAGGAACTGTGCTCCACAGGAGAGCACCTGCTCTCAACTTCTGACCCCTCCTCCCCAAATACTGTCCAGAAACACATCAATATTCTACATACTTTTGTGAGGAGATCCTCTCAATTTAATGAAATCTTATTCACAAAATTGAATCAGTCAATCCTCTATGTGTTCATCCATCCATCCATCATCTACCCATCTACCTATCACCTACCACCTTGCCCCCACAACCCCGGTTGCAACAGAAGTTGTTTAGAAGTCATGCCTTCATAGACTTATACGGGTAGACTGAAGAAAAATGAAATTTTAGAGTTTCAACAAAAGGAGGGTTAATAGAACATGTCACCTCCCTAAATTATGTCAGTGACCTTAATGTTTATCAAAAATTCCTTTCAGAATTGTTTTTCCTATTGTAAGCGAAGGAAGATATTTCTCTTGTTTCCAGGGCCTCTAAGACAAAGAAGTTTTCTCTGCTTTTTAGTCAGATATGATGCATAGCCATGCTGTTAAACACTATTTATACTTTATGCTTTTTTTTTTTTTTTTTTTACTTTTGGACAACCCAGAAATCGAAGTATTTTCCACCCGTTCTTTAAAAGTCAAGTTAAGTAGGCTAGACAAATTTTAAAGTACAAGAAAATATAGGAGGTTTTTTTGGCCTCCTTCAGGAAATTATTTCTGAAATGTTACACTTCATATTTGTTTTCAGAAATATATTCTAGTTCCAAGTCTGTTCAGTATGCATTTTAACACCTTTGCACTATAGCTCTTCTGAATATTCTCTAATGTCCTTTGGCTAAAGGCAATAAAATTTTGACAAGACTTAATCAAACATTACTGCTTTATATTGTATGTCTTCCAGGTCAGTAGAATAGCTACACATGAAAAAAAAAAAGGGAAAGCCAACACGTCAGCCATGTTAATAGCACAAGTGTAATATCGCTTGGAATTCATAGTCCCCAAAAATGTAATCATTCTATGATTGGTGAATTCTGTAGAATTGGTTTCATAGCAATAGAGAAAAAAATACTAAAGTATTCTTGAATTATAAAATCACTGCAAAGTGCTTTCTAAAAATCAGCTTGAGTTTACCCAGTTGACCCAGTTATCAAAATGCTTTTAAAAAATGAACATCCCAGCACTTCTCAGTTTAGATATTCTTCCTGAAATGAGCTTGGTAGACAGAGTGTTGTTTTAGCCTCCTAACATAAGCCTACTGTCTATAAAAACAGGGAGGTGCAGGCCTACAGGTAAAATTTCAAAACCAACACCATGTTTTTGCTATCTGACGCTTACCAAAGTTAGTGAATATATATTTTTTTTTCCAGTAAGCTCTCAGTAATACATTTAACAACTTAACTTGAGGCTTCTAACAAGCCTTCATGATGACTTTAAAGCAGGACTAATCCTGGGCTTATCTCCAAATTCCAGGCAACCTTCACGGCATCCACACAGAAAATGTTGAAACGTGTGAACTAAGCTGGGGCTTAGCCTCAGAGACAGGGCCGATTTGAACCTGACAGTTCTCTACAGTTTGTGTGCTTAGAGGAATTCAAGTTTAAACCGAGGGAACTCACAGGAGAGTTGCTGATACAATTCCCTTAATGCAGGTGTGAGGGTACTGTTGTGCCCTGGATGTGTGTGCACTTACACACACACATGCACACTAACTCACTCTCGCCCTGCTTGTTTCAAACTTCCTCAGCAGGAAAAGTAGGTAGCTGAGTGTTAGAGTTTCACAAAGACCTATTATTCTCCATGTTCTAGTTAGAGGGAAAATCACAAACTTAAAACTATCCTTCCGATCTAGCAAGATCAGCCACTTTAAAGAAATCCAGTTTACTCTTCCTCAGAGAGCATAGATCCTTGCTACTCAAAGTGTGGTCCGTGGATCAGCAACATCAGCATCACACTGAGGCTTATCAGTCATGCAGACTGTCAGGCTCCATCCAGATAGATCAGATTCTTCACTTCAGCAAAATCTATGTGTAATTTTTATGCAAATCAAGGTTTCAGAATAATTGTCATGTGTCTTAGAATTGGGGTTGGAGCTTCAGTGAGTAATATAAATGCATAAATAGCTTAATTTCAAAAATCTCCTGTGTCTTATCCATATTATTTTGACATACATTTTTCTATTCTTATTATTCAGCATTTAATTGATATTGGATTTATAAATCTGCAAGGGGAAAGTTGGGCTGGGAATTTGATAGTATTACCTCTACATTATTTTATGTGACATTTGTGATAACATTTCTTTGATAAATGTTGGCATTTTCACAAGTTTGTAGACATTTACTATGCCTTCTCCTGAACTCATTTTGTAGCATTTTATGTTGAATTTCAGGTTACTGCTGTTACTCCTCCCTTGCCAATTTTACTTCTTTGTTATACAAATGTGCCTTCCAATATTTTGTAGATCTAATTGGCTTTGAAATCATTCAATAATTTTCATGCCAAATTCAGAGATCACATGTATGTGTATACATACACACACACAATTTCTTTAAAGGTCCATATTACCATCAAAATCTTAGACTCTTCACATAGTTAAATGTGTTTATAAATCTTAAAAATACTGAGAATATTTTAAGTCATTTCACAAGTGGTAATGATGAGTCTTGAATTCCAGGTTCTACTTTACTCAAATAGTCTCCAAGTATACCATTAAGGAAAGTTCCCATAACCAGACAAATCAGTTAGCACAAGTTTTACAACTATTCAAAGCTGGAAGGTATTATTGGTGTGAAAAGAAGGTTGTAAAATAGATGAAGAATGGTAGTGCATTTCTATCTTAAATGATAAAATACTAACACTAAAGTGCATATAAGGATTTAGAGGTGACAGTCAACAAAAATGCCTTTGTGCTGGTTTTCCGTCAGGCCCCTAGACTGTAAGACAAGCCACTTTTATGTCTCAGATTTATTGAGCGCCGGTCACTCTAAGTGAATCTTGGAATTGTTTAGATTTATTATTCAGATTTCAAGTTGTAAGGATAATTGCATTTTAAAATCAAAATACAGTATTAAATGCTAATAAGTAACAAGAACTAAGAAAATATTATAAAATTCAACTGTACACTTTTCTATTAGAAATTCATCATCACCTGCTATAGAAGTGAAAGAAAGCTCATCGATTTCTGATGATAAATTTGCATATCATGCCACATAAGGATGAAATGTACAGTTTTAATAAAACTGGTCTGTTTTAGCAATTATTTTTGTGTCTGCTGCCGAAGGGAGTCCAGGGCATAGAGTCGTAAATATGAACGTAGAACAGTTATATGTTCTCAAAGTCAGAGGAAAATAAGGAAGACAATTTATAAAGCGTACCTTCTGCAAGTTCCAAAACACAAAATCAACTCATAAAAATGTCTTTATATATTTGTAAAATATGAGTCCTACTCATCAGTGGCAGAATATGCTTTGAATAGAAGCTGTCTCAGAAGGCAAAGCACTCCTGGGATTTCTCTCCCTCTTACTTTTAAACGAAAACTCCAGTCTCACGTGTTGTAAATGTCTGTGTAAACACAGGACCGTATCTGACAAAATAAGGAGTTATGCGTCCTTGCTGAGCCTGATATTTGCCATAATGTGTAGACCAGCATTTTGCTTTCTCCTTTTTCCTTCTGTAGAGCAAAGGTGAATAATCCCTGCAGTTTTCAGGATTGTTCCTGAGGGTTACACACAATCGGGAGGGTCATGATCCTCATGATTACAACTGGAATGCTTTCTTTATTCTGGTAGAAACAGCCTATTTTAAGTAGATCCTTTTTTTGCAGATTAGGATAAAAGGTCTTGAGATACTATAAAGGTATATGTTTTTCTTGATGAATTGTTTTATGAATTAGCCTCTATAAGATTGGCGCTGGAAGGTTCAGAATTTTGGGGATTATATCCTCTGTCTTCTCAATAAAGTCCTAATATATCAAATTTGATGAAATTTATTTGTTTCAGTTCAGTTTCAGTAAAATTTATATTTGATTGAATAAAGATACATGTGCTGAAACGTCCACACAAATAGACATTTTTATGTGGTGTTAAAAACTGTTTTTAAAATGTTCTAATGTAGAATTTGAGACTAGAGTGTTGGAATGGACCAGTTCTAGATGAATTTTGAACACAAAAATAAGTATCTTGGAAAATGTGTAATAGAATGAAGAGGCACACTTAAGTTCTGTTGTCTAGTTGGGCTGTAGTTAGGTATCATATATAATATTAAAGCATATTTCACAGTTGAAAAATTTTGTTACTGCTTTCTTTTTCTTTATCATTTAAAAAATATTTTGTGTACTTGAATGAATGAGATAAATTTAAAATACTGTTAATTCCTGTGAGGTCTTTAAAAATGCCCACACAGGAAATTTTGTCAATTTAGGGGTTGTAAGTATTTATATTTCCTCTAGTAGTTGCTTTTAAGTTTTTTAAAAATACTTTCATTTTGAAGAAATGATAAATCTCATCTAATTGTCATTTTTTTAACTAGCATTTTGCTATTTTACAGTTTTATTCTCTTTAAATATTAGCTTGAGGCAGATGAAATTGTCGTTTTTTGTAGAACATTAATGGCTGGCTGATCATTTCATATAGTTCAACCTTAATAACCAACCATCTTAAAACCTCTCTCTGGATTGAATACTTATTTAGGGCTCATGTTTTAAATCAGTCCTTTTAAAGATAGGGAAGAGCAGCTCCCATCCTCAGGTGGTGGGTAAGCCGATCTGGCTTTCCAGTTGCTTTTGATGGATGAAAACTCCACATGGATGAATTCATATAGGTTTGGCAGAGAAAGGGATGCTTCTTTTCAAAGCAAAACCGTTACAGCTCCCCAATGTCACAAGGCATGACTTCCTCAAGAAAAATAAATTGTGCAGTTCATTTTATGGCAGATTAAATCCCATTTATTTTCCTCACAGACAGCTGTTTTGAGTAGGATTGTCACTCATATGAAACCATTTTGTGGATCTTGGGCTTCAGAACTTGGGTAGGCATGACTTCCTCCGATGAAATAAAAGGTTATGTTGTATGATTATTTCTCTTGTCAGCAAACCTCAGCTGGTGAGCTTTAATAATAAAATGTTTTGTATTTCAAACACTCCTTTTTTGATGCCTAAAGATCCACCTGCTCTTAATTTTTTAAAGAATCACTGCGTTGACACAATGAAAAAAAAACACAAATATTTCCTCCTTTATCTTGAATCATAACACCTCCTTAGAACATGATCAGTCTCTTATCAGTCAGGGTTTTTGATAAGCTGACAAGTTTTAAACATCAAGTGCATCTGTATGGATAAAACACATTTTAACAAAATTCTCCTAATAAGAATTGTCTTTTATGTCAACTGAGGAACAATTCCACATTAGACTGGTAAGATCTTTGAGATGAAGGAAATTGCAGGTGACCTGGTACATTTGTACCCTTTTATAGATGAATAAATGGAGACTCAGGGAGGTGACATCCTAGGTCACACACTAGGTCAACTTTATATGCTGAGATAAATGCTAGATTAACCTCAAATGGATGGTTTTTCTGCTTAGGCATGCAGGGTTCCTCTCCTCTGTAGTTTTCTCAGACAGCTAATTCTGAGAAACTAGAACCACTCTGATAAGTATCTTTAATTTGATAAAACTGTACTACAGTTACATAGACACTCTAGATAATTGAAGCTAATTTATTACCCATTTTCTCGCCTTAGGAGCAGGATTGTAATAGAAACCATCATTTCACTGTGTACACACACATAGTAGAATGAAGAATTCATGAGAAAAACACACAAATTCCAGTGTCCAAATGGCCTTTTAGCCCCGCAGGGGGGCAATCAGGGCTTTCCTCCTGAAGAAAAGCGTGTTTCTAACATTCTGAAAGGCTCACAAAGTAATGAAATAGGTCATAAAACATAGTTAGACATGTTTCATGTGGCTTCCCAGGCTGATTCAAAGTAGAATTTATTGGGGTAAGTGAATGGATTTTAGGCTGTCCCCTTGTAGATCATCTGAGTCTGTCTTTACTCTGGATGTATTGTTCCAGATTTAGGCAGCCTCACTTCACAGAAACCAAGACACTTCTGAGACTGCCGGGGCCACTCTGGTGTAAAATGTCCCCAGAAAATGAGAGTCTTTCTGGGACAGAGCAGCTGGGCTGGGGGGGAAGGGGTGAACATGGGATACTCATTAGATACACAGCGTTGATTTTCCCTTTTTTTTTTTTTTTTTTGGTCTTATCTACTAAAACTCTAAGTGGAATATATTTATGTTTACAAGCCACTTGGAAAACTAGTAGGTGCCTCATAGCTCAGAAAACAATGACCCCAACATTGTAGGGGGACAGTGACAAGGGAAGCTTATTTTTACGTCTTGAATAAACTTAAGCTCCGTAACTTATAATTTTGAGTTTTGCATATTTCTGCACGATAAATTAAGGCCACCTCCAACCTAATGGAGATACACTTAGGGTTTAAAGTAAAATTTAAGCAATTGATTTTTTTCAGGTTGGGTACATTTTTTTTCCCTCTAGTTTTGCTCAGTTTAAGCACTGCTTCTTAGAAAATAAAGGCTCTATGAAGAAAAGAAGATATTTGTTTATTTTACAGTACTGTCATAAAAGTATGGAACGATACAAATATTGCGAGCAGTTAACAACCTATGTGTTAGAAACAGAGTCTTGAATCCAAGTCTCAGCTCTGCCACTTCAGGCCTGGGGACCTTAGAAAGGATTGATGTGACCCTAGATTTCAGAAACCACAAGACACAACTTCACTATTTTTTTTCACTTTCAAAAAAAAAAATCTCTCTAAACTGAAAGGTTAGGAAAAACACGTCGCTCACTATAGAGAGGAGATAGCAGGATAATCCATGACCGCTTCAAATAAGTTCGTGCTTGAAGGCCTAAACGATTGCCATGTGCTTGGAGAAATTACAAAATTTACCTTTTAACCGTGAATAGTCTTCATGAAATGATGAAGGAAATAACTTCCCAAGACTGGAGTCAGATAAATATAGTGTCTGTATCTATAAAAAGGCACATTTCAGGTTCCAAAGTTCAGTGCACTTGTTTTTGATCTTTGGAAAATTTTTAAAGTAATTGCCTCAGTGCTTTTTAAGTAATACTTCTGGATAATAGTAATACTCGTAGTAATACCCATAGTAACATGAAGCACTAGGGGTCAGTACAGGTTTGTTATATTTCAGTCAGACATCATCCCCAGGTGGGTATGACATCCAAGCTCAGATTCTCTTAGACCTGGGGCTTCCTCCCCACCCCCAGGAGCGACCGTAATATAATATCTCCTGAGACCGAATGGGCCAAACTGTCCCTTGGCTCCCAGGTGCAGCAGATGGCTTTCCTAGGCCACTCTTGTAATCATCTGGGGTTACCCCGGATCGCATGGCACCAAGCAGCCCACGTGTGTGCTCACCTACTAAACCACTTTGTCACGCTTCTCTACGAAAGGTGAAACATACACGAGTGGAGGTGTCTCCATGGAAATAGAAGCTGGGCTGAGCCCAAGATGCCCTAGTAAGATGACTCTTGGTTGTACCATAAGCTCCTGGGAATCTCTGGACATATTTTTGCTGGCCGTAATCTTTGCATTTTCCTTTACCCTATACATCAATAGGAAGCCCTGAAGAGACCCAAATGGCTTGGCAGTCCTGACAACTTACCTAAGACCATGGGCGACATGGTTGTCTTATAAATTCCCATAGGTCCCTCACTGCAAAAGGATTTATGAGTCAAAAGGAGAGGTCATTCTGATGGACAAAGATTCAAAGGGAATATAAACCAGATCTTCATTTAAATATCTGTAGCCTCTACATAGCGGACAGTCAGCTTAATAGGAGATACTAAAAGCTATAAGCTCATCAGTGATGTATTCTTAGGTGTATAATTTCTTCCTGCAGGAACAATTTCTCATAACTGGCAAGTGGTACTAATACATAAGGTACACTTTATGATGACTACCTTGATTTTAGCCGAATGGTATCCTGGGAACTACATATTCATCTGCAGAGATATGACACATTTCAAAAGTACACAGTTTAGTTACTCAAAACTGTATAGTTAGTCAAAAAATCAAAGGAGCCAATGCCGATTCTTTTAATTTCTAGGGTGCAGATGACTTTCTTCTCCTAAATGAGCAGCTTTATTGCCAAGTCTAATAAGGCGACACTTACTAGGGATCAGGGAACTGATGATTGATTCCTAAAACTGAATCATCAAGTACAGGGGAACCACAAAGTAGACACCACTTCGGCAAAGGAGGGGACTAAAATCAAAATACTATTGCACTTGACTGTATAACCTATTTCAGAACTGTCAGTGAGTACACTGCTCTTGGTAAAAATTGTAAGATATTACTAGTTGGTAGAACTTGAAAGAGAATAGCAATGGGTACTTTCAATTAAGATGTAGTTCCTTCATGTCAGACTGTCATCCCAAAGGCAAATCTACTATGTGTAATTATTCAGCTCAAATCCAGGTATCAAAGACTGAACTCTTCTGCAGGCCAGAGGCAATTACTTTCAAGCCCTGAATAGAAATTTGCATTCAGTATCTCCAGCTTGATTCCTAATTTTCTTCCTCTCTCTCTCCTTGTAATTGAAAGGAATGAACGTACTCTGTGGTTTCATGTTTTGACACCTGTTGATTAAGGATAGTGTGTAAAATAATTCAGCAAATGAATGTCTCATGTCAAACATATGTTTCAAGTTTTAGGAATGCTGGCCACTTAATATCTCTAAAATGTGTTTTTAGCCTCTTTCAGAATTCAAAAGGGTTATCTATTTTGGTAATTTTAGGGAAAACTCTTAGTCTTTACTACAGACTAGTTAATATTTTATGGTAAATTCAAATCCCTTAGCACTGTAGGTTGAGAGCTTCTGATGATTCAGTCTGGTGAAGGCTTTTCTGGTGAGAGATGTCAATTACAGGGCATCACTAGTAACAGATATAGCAAATCGTCTTTTCAAATTCCTTCAGCCACTGTCCTTTTTAGGATCAGGGAATATTTGCAAGGGAGCTGAAATCTAAAGTGCCCAGTGAGAAAGCTGCCACAGTGCCTCACATGAATGCTGGGCTTCATCCCCCCTGGAACTGCCATAAGAGTGGGCGGCTAAGTAGGTGATTTGGGCATCACTGTAGGTGTGAATCGTGGCTTTACCTTTACTGATGTTGTCACCGTGAACAAGCTATTTATCTCACTTGTCCCATACATGTTGGGAAATTGGGTTTCTGCATATAAAGCAATTAGAACTTCAGTGGGTACAAAGTAAGCACTTATTAAATTTAGGCTATTATTGTTTTTGCTATAAAATGCTGGAATTGAACTAGATGACTTCTAAATCTATCTCAAAGAATTTTGAGTACAGAATTAGTATCTGTGCTTTATAGGTTATTAAAAAAATATTAAACAAGTAATTGTTTCCTTTAAAACTGTACACATAGAATAGTTGCAGCACAGTGGTGGGAAGAGTCCCTAGACCTCGACAGAGGACAAACGCACTGTCTTTAGGGGCCTCTGGTATCCCTGTGATTTCATCAAGAGGATTCTGAAGCTGTACAACTAGCACTGAAAATTGTAATTCTGAGTTTTGCAGAATCCATTGAGCTCCATATATGAGAACTGAATAATTAGTCGAATACGTTAAGTAAATAAATATTTTAAAATCTACTTTGATTAAATAATTTTACTTAGGGAAGAAAATACATTAGTTTAACTCAATCATGTACTAATAATTGAACGTCAGACCTCCCTGCTTCATTTGATATTGTTTGTATGCCTCTTCTTTCTTCTCTGGGGGTTGCTTTTACAGTCATTCTTTCTCAGGATTTTTCACGCATGTCCCTTGCTCCACTTTCTCCTTGAGCACTGGTGGTCCTCAGGGCCCTACTCACCACCCACAGCTCACACCACTGTGTGTGCTAAGCTTCAGTGATCTCTTCCCACTTTCTATACACGTTAACTCTTCTCTTGCTTCTGATGCCAAAGGCTTGGCCTCTGTTCCCTAATGGACTCTCTGAGACAGGGTTCTGGATGAAGTAGAGAAGAAGAGCTTTATTGCTGTGCCAGGTAAAGGGGGACACAGCAGGCTTCTGCCCTCAAAAACTATACTTCCCAACCTGGGAGGATTTGATGAGTTTTACAGCAGTAGTTCAAGGGTGGAGTTGCTGATGAGATTAGGCTGTGTGCAGGGCCTGCACTCCTTTAATCTGGTCTCAGGTGGTCTGATGAGGTTCTGTGGTTCCTTTATCTGGCCTCACTGGTCTTCTTGAAGAGCTTCTCTGGTTCCTTTAATCTGGAAGGAAGGATGCTGACATCTTCCATTTGTTGGGGGTTTTAATTCTATAAAGAGCTTAAAGGAATCCAAATCAGAAAAGAAGTAATAAAGAAGTAATAAAGCTGTCACTGTTTGCAGATGACATGATACTATACATAGAGAATCCTAATGATGCTACCAGAAAACTACTAGAGCTAATCAATGAATTTGGTAAAGTTGCAGGATACAAAATTCATGCACAGAAATCTCTTGCATTCCTATACACTAATGATGCAAAATCTGAAAGAGATATTAAGGAAACACTCCCATTTACCATTGCAACAAAAAGAATAAAATATCTAGAAATAAACCTACCTAAGGAGACAAAAGACCTGTATGCAGAAAACTATAAGACAGTGGTGAAAGAAATTAAAGATGATACAAACAGATGGAGAGATATACCATGTTCTTAGATTGGAAGAATCAACATTGTGAAAATGTCTGTACTACCCAAAGCAACCTACAGATTCAGTGCAATCCCTGTCAAGCTACCAATGGCATTTTTCACAGAACTACAACAAAAAATTTCACAACTTGTATGGAAACACAAAAGACCCCAAATAGCCAAAGCAATCTTGAGAATGAAAAACGGAGCTGGAGGAATCAGGCTCCCTAACTTCAGACTATACTACAGAGCTGCAGTAATCTAGACAGTGTGGTACTGGCACAAAAACAGAAATATAGATCAATGGAACAGGATAGAAAGCCCAGAGATAAACCCACGCACATATGGTCACCTTATTTTTGATAAAGGAGGCAAGAATATGCAAGGGAGAAAAGACAGCCTCTTCAATAAGTGGTGCTGGGAAAACTGGACAGCTACATGTAAAAGAATGAAATTAGAATACTCCCTAACACCATACACGAAAATAAACTCAAAATGGATTAAAGCCCTAAATGTAAGGCCAGACACTATAAAACTCTTAGAGTAAAACATAGGCAGAACACTCTATGACATAAATCACAGCAAGATCGTTTTTGACTCACCCCCTAGAGAAATGGAAATAAAAACAAAAATAAACAAATGGGACTTAATGAAACTTAAAAGGTTTTGCACAGCAAAGGAAAACATAGACAAGATGAAAAGACAGTCCTCAGAAAGGGAGAAAATATTTGCAAATGAAGCAACTGACAAAGGATTAATCTCCAAAATTTACAAGCAGCTCATGCAGCTCAATATCAAAAAGACAAACAGCCCAATCCAAAACTGGGCAGAAGACCTAAATAATCATTTCTCCAAAGAAGATATACAGATTGCCAACAAACACATGAAAGGATGCTCAGCATCACTAATCATTAGAGAAATGCAAATCAAAACTACAATGACGGGCCTCCCTGGTGGCGCAGTGGTTGAGAGTCCGCCTGCCGATGCAGGGGATACGGGTTCGTGCCCCGGTCTGGGAGGATCCCATGTGCCGCGGAGCGGCTGGGCCCGTGAGCCGTGGCCGCTGGGCCTGCGCGTCCGGAGCCTGTGCTCCGCAGCGGGAGAGGCCGCAACAGTGAGAGGCCCGCGTATGGAAAAAAAAAAAAAAAAAACTACAATGAGGTATCACTTTACACCAGTCAGAATGATGATCATCAAAAAATCTACAAGCAATAAATGCTGGAGAGGGTGTGGAGAAAAGGGAACCCTCTTGCACTGTTGGTGGGAATGTAAATTGATACAGCCACTATGGAGAACAGTATGGAGGTTCCTTAAAAAACTAAAAGTAGAACTACCATACAACCCAGCAATCCCACTACTGGGCACATACCCTGAGAAAACCATAATTCAAAAAGAGTCATGTACCACAATGTTCATTGCAGCTCTATTTACAATGGCCAGGACATGGAAGCAACTTAAGTGTCCACTGACAGATGAATGGATAAAGAAGATGTGGCACATATATACAAGGGAATAGTGCTCAGCCATAAAAAGAAACAAAATGGAGTTATTTGTAGTGAGGTGGATGCACCTAGAGTCTGTCATATAGAGTGAAGTAAGTCAGAAAGAGAAAAACAAATATCTTATGCTAACACATATACATGGAATCTTAAAAAAAATAATAAAAATAAAAAGGTTCTGAAGAACCTAGGGGCAGGACAGGAATAAAGACACAGATGTAGAAAATGAACTTGAGGACATGGGGAGGGGGAAAGGTAAGCTGGGACGAAGTGAGAGAGTGGCATGGACATATATACACTACCAAATGTAAAATAGATAGTGGGAAGCAGCCGCATAACACAGGGAGATCAGCTCGGTGCTTTGTGACCACCTAGAGGACTGGGATAGGGAGTTTTGGAGGGAGATGCAAGATGGAGAGGATAAGGGGATATATGTATATGTATAGCTGATTCACTGTTATACAGCAGAAACTAACACACCATTGTAAAGCAATTATACGCCAATAAAGATGTTAAAAAAAAACAGCTTAAAGATATTGTTATGTATACCCTTTGAGGGGGAACCGGGACCCTGCCCCAAGGCTGCACTATTGTTTCTTGGCTGCTCCTCCCTTGTCTCTGTATCTCCTTCTTTCCGTGATCAGCAACCATTCGAATCTGTCCTTTGGAACTCAGGGAAGGTCATGGAGGCTGGGGTCTATTCCCTTGACATAAGAAACGGGGGACAGAAATGCTTCTGTGACCAGGAGCCCCATGGGTCCTGCTTGGTTTCCTGACCTGAATATTCAAAAAACTACTGGACCTCTGGGCCTCAGTGACCCACAGGTGTTTCAAACTCAATGTGTCTAAACTCTCCCAATTTTAATTCTCTCTTCCTTCTCAATTTATGACATCATTGTTCGTCCAAACTATTGTAAATAGTTGAGAATTATTCCTGTGAAGTCTCTTTCTTGCCCACATCTCACATCCAGTCAAGGAGCACATCTTGCCCAGTGTGCCTCCTGAGTACTTTTCAAGCCATCCTCTCTTCTAATTCCATTCCAAGTAGCTGTAATTCACTCACTGAAATGCCCTTCTGACGTGTTGATCTGCCTCCAGCTTTGTCCCTCTCAAATCCATCATCCATTATCAAAATGATCTTTATAACCAGCCAAACTGCCCCAACCACCTCTTTTTAAAACTCTTCTTTGCCTTCTGGAGGCCCCCCTCCATGTGCCAGTCAGAGTCCTCTTCCTCAAGAGGCCCTGAGTTCATGAGGGCTCTACTTCTCTTCTCTGAATTCCATCTTCCAAATTTTGCCATTGCAAAACCAAGATTGCACATATTCCATCCACAGAGCCTTTAAAAAAATTTTTTTATTGGAGTATAGTTGATTTATAATGTGTTAGTTTCAGGGGTACAACAAAGTGAATCAGTTATACATATACATATATCTACTCTTTTTTTTATAGATTCTTTTCCCGTATAGACCATTACAGAGTATTGAGTAGAGTTCCCTATACTATACAGCAGGTTCATATTAGTTATCTATTTTCTATATAGTAGTGTGTATATGTCAGTCCCAATCTCCCAATTTATCCACCACCCCCCTTAAGCTTGTTTTCTACATCTGTGACTCCTATTTTGTAAATAAGTTCATTTACACCTTTTTTTTTAGATTCCACATATAAGTGATATCATGTATTTGTCTTTCTCTGTCTTAGTTCACTCAGTATGACAATTTCTAGATCCATATGTGTTGCTGCAAATGGGATTATTTTGTTCTCTTTTATGGCTAGGTAATATTCCATTGTATGTATGTACCACATCTTCTTTATCCATTCCTCTGTTGATGGACAGTTAGGTTGCTTCCATGTTCTGGGTATTGTAAATAGCACACAGCATATATTTATTACCCGTGTACTGTTTTAAGTCCTGTTTTCTCTACCTAAAATGTATATCTTCATTACACTTTCCTTGTTTCTGTGTCCCTTATTCTAACTCATCTTTTAAGACTAATACAGCATCTTCAGCCTACTTTCCTTGAAACCTCCCATGTCAGGCTATGCCACTTACCAAATGGGAGGCCTTGAAAAGATTACTTTAAAACAAACAAACAACAACAAAATCCTGTGATTCGATTTCTGCAACAGTAAAATGAAGATAATCATAGTACCCATCTCACTGGGTGGTTATAAGAATTAAAGTGAATACATCTAAAGTACTTAGTGCACATAACAACTGTTGACAACTAAATTTGGAATAATCCCTCTTTACTTCTGTAGTATTCTGCGTTAATATCATTGCAATTTCCACATTATTTGGATGTGACTTTACATCTATCCCCACTGTAGACTAATGAGCTCCTTGAAGAAGAAGATCATCATGTTTACCTGAGTAAACGTGAGTCTGGGTCATAGTCATAAAATTGTTGTGGGTTGGCCCAATCTGCATATACATTCATATACTTATCCCTGAAAATAGAAATCATTCACATCGTCAAAATTAAACATATGAAAAATAGGTTTGGCTATTAGCAGAGTTTGTTTCTTCATTTCCTTTAATTAATTAAAATGATTGAGAGATTCCCCAAAATAGGAAACTTTGCCACTGCATAATAATGACATATGTCAGAGATAATGGAGCTTCCAGGAACAAATTGCTTCTTTGCAACAATTGTCTCCACATGTTACAAGCTCATGATATGAGGTTATTGCCATTTTAGAGAGTTTGTAAGTAATTTGAGATGTGGTATTAATTGTTTTAAACATGTTATTTAATTTTTCCAAGATAAGACAATTTTAGGAAAGCAGAATGTAATAGAATTAATCAAATTAGGGTCACAACTTGTCCATGACCAATGTCAGAGGAATCTTATGTTAAATACAAACTAAATTCTGTTCATTTTGATTGAAAAGCTCTTTGATCTCTAGGAATTTTGAATTCCAATAGTGCAAATCTATTAACATGTGAAAAAAGATAACAAATATTTCTTCCTTTCACACTGAGTCTCAGTGGCAGGGTGGCATGGGATGGGAAAAGAAACGTGTTGAATATATTTGATCCAATGTTATTTACAAAGATTCATAATTTTAAATAAAAAGTGTACAGCGGAATATGTTTCTTACCTGCTTATCCCCTGATCAAAATGAAACTAAAAAGATACAATAAGAATGCTCAACTAATGGACAGAATAAGATAAATTCACATATAATAATTCATATATATGAAACAGAAACATTGGAAAATTTTTATTTCAAAAGAACTTTTATTCAAATTAAAATAGCATATACATGGCCTCTGTCCTCACATTGGACTATTAGTGTTAGCTCCATGAGGGCAGGTTCAGCTGCCCGGTTTGTCATTGCTACAACCCCAATGCCTAGAATACAGAAGAGAAGATGCTTAATTAATACTTGCTAAATAAATGAATAAATCGTAAATGAAAAATGTCCCCCTCCGTTTCTGAAATCAGAGACCGTAGCATTGTCAGCCCTCATGGTTGCAACAAGCTTCAACTTCAATAGTAGTCTTGATTTTCTTCAAATTCCTTCTTATGCCTAAACTTCTGAGTTCATCTGCAAGCCTAACATGGGAAACCTTTAAAAAACATCATAACGTATGTAGTACTTTCCTCTAAATTTTAACTTTTAAGTAAGGACAAAAGTTCATGGAGTCCTATTAATTTGGTAACCCTGACAAAAATCAGAGACATTTGAAGAGCTTAAAAAGCCAGGCTGACCCACCTTTAGACACTGGGTATAATTGAAGACAATTTCAGCTTCCGTTAAGAGCTTTGTTATGTGCAGGCCCTGTCAAAATCTAGGATAAGTCTAGAGAAAAAGCAGCAATTCATCTGTATTCATTTCAACTTGAAACTGGCTGGTGGAGGATATGAGGTAGATAATTTGACAGCGTGTGTTTTGGTGATTGCTGTGGCGTATGGCAGGTTTTCTAACTTTTCCCCCACTTTTTATTACTAAAGGTCATATCGCATGTCCCTATTACTTAAGGTCATATAGAAACTATATACATATTGTTTTCTCATAAGTTTTTAGGTAGATCTGGTCGACAGAATAAAACAGTATGCCAGTTAAATTTGTCTCACTGTTTTGTTTGCTCATCTGGCCAGTGTATGTACAAACTACAAAAGCAATGGTAACCATTTAAATTCATTAAATTTAAGAATGTGAATAAGTATGTTTGTGATTGACATGTTGACATATTTTGACATAGTTTTATATTATAAGACATATAATATCCTTTCTGCGAGACTTCCTGGTGGTGCAGTGGTTAAGAATCCACCTGCCAATGCAGGGGACACGGGTTTCATCCCCAGTCCAGGAAGATCCCACATGCCACAGAGCAACTAAGCCCATGCGCCACAACCACTGAGCCTGTGCTCTAGAGCCCACGAGCCACAACTACTGAGCTCACACGCCACAAGTGCTGAGCCCGTGAGCCACAACTGCTGAAGCCCACACACTTAGAGCCCATGTTCTGCAGCAAGAGAAGCCACCTCAATGAGAAGCTCACGCACCGTAAGGAAGAGTAGCCCCCGCTTGCCACAACTAGAGAAAGCCCACGCGCAGCAACAAAGACCCAACGCAACCAAAAAAATAAATAAAATTAAAAAACATATATATATTAAAAAATATATTCTTAATGCTTTTCTTAGGGTTAAAAAAAATTATTAACAACTTGTCAGCTTCAGATGTTAGCCGATTGATGACTGTAGATAAAGAGAAGAGACATAAAGTTCTCAAGTGCACACTCTGTACACGAAGGCTCCTAAGCTGTGTCCACTAAGAATTAGAGCTAGTTTCTAAGATTTAGGCTTTAAAATTAACACCCCATGGGTCCTAGCGTGCCTTTTTTATGGGTACATTTGATTGCAAGAGAGAAAATAAAGGCAGGGAGAAGAGTTCTGTTTGTGTCTGGTATTGCATCCCTCTGGTATTGCTTTCTCTTTGTTGGCTAACCAACAGGCTGGCTATTTTCTTCCCATGCTGGCCTGACCACAAGCTTCAAAAGGGCTGCTTGTCCGGGTGTGAGTATTTTCATCTATGCGCGTTCACCCTGTGCGTACTGATGAACTGGGACCTTTTGCTGGCATCTGACAGACCTGGGTAGAAGTTGCACACTTCAGTCGCCTGTTAGACCTTGATACATTTACCACATAATGATCCCTCCCCACCATAAGGCCACTAATGGGCAAGTTTTCTTGAGGCGATATTGATAAAGGTGTTAGCTTGTTCTTATTTGTATTTCTGAATATGATCTATAATGGAAAAACTGTGTGAAAGAAGGGTGTTCCTGTGTTGTTAAATATAACTTTGTTAATCCCATTCAGTGCTAGCTTTTTAAAAAACTATCCCAATGTCCTGAATTATATGCAAGGAATTAGGGTAAGGGCTGTGCTAAATCTTTACTTTTAATGGGCATATTAATGCAGGTAGATTTCCCATTTTGTACTTGAACAAAAGAACAAAATGAAGTCTCCTTGAATTAATAGTTTAGTTATACTATGTAACTCTTAATGCATACGTGTTTTCTTCCAAAGAAATGTAATTTAACCCTCTGAGACATGAATATGTATACGTCTCATTAATAAATCTGAGAAGATTAATGTAAATTTATGAAACATCAAACTTTTAACCCTTTTTGTCAACACCATCACTGTTCTATTAAATAATAAAGACTGTAGTTTATTATTTTTTTTCAGTATTAGCTGAGGACATAAAATGATAGTCAAAATGTACCTGAAAAATTGTTTTATCTTCTATTATAAGATTTGGGGGAGAAATACCAGCAAAATAGTGTCAGTAAATGCAATGGGTATAAAATTATCAGGAAGGCTTGCACTGGTTTTGCAGTACACATCACCTTCAAGTACTGCTGCCTTTCCGTGTAAATAGGTCTAGAAATAGTTTTATAATGATGCTTACCAAGCTCTTACAGAAGATCAGAGATACTGCAAGCACTGTGAACTACTTTTTCAGTCACCCTTAACCAAAAGAGCCACCTAAGTGTATGACACTCTACATTCTGATGTAAAGTTCTAATACTAAAGTTATGGTTCCTAAATAATTCCTGTTGCACGAAAGAAACGCTTGGCAGTACCAGAGCTGGAGTACAGTTCTTGGGAATAGGTACTAATGTTTAGAAGCTGCAAAGTAGAGTCAAAAAGAGACCTTGACTACTTCAGTGTCCTCAAAAACGAATATAAGAATGCTGCCAGCATCCCAGGGTGCTGAGAGGATGAACGATGGCCTGTTTAGTTTGTAAACATTTGGCACAAAATTCATGTTAATTAATTAACACTGATTTTGCATTTATCTTACTGTATAAAAATAAACAGGCATGGGCTTCCCTGGTGGCGCAGTGGTTGGGAGTCTGCCTGCCGATGCAGGGGACGCAGGTTCGTGCCCCGGTCCTGGAGGATCCTGCGTGCCGCGGAGTGGCTGGGCCCGTGGGCCATGGCCACTGGGCCTGCGCGTCCGGAGCCCGTGCTCCGCGGCGGGAGGGGCCACAGTGGTGAGAGGCCCGTGTACTGCAAAAAAAAGAAAATAATAAATAAATAAACAGGCAGTTATTGAAATACCAGTAATTTGATGAAATTTAAATGAACTCCCTGTGAAATGAATTATAAAGATATTTGTTTGGTTGGGTTGCATGTTCTTACTTTATATTCAAGTGAATAAAAACTCTCACAATTTATAGTTTCTACTCTAGGAGTTTGTCTTTTGTTATAGGAACCTAATGGTTGATAATAACATAAATTATACAAAATGAAGAAATTACATTACCTACACATTGATTTCTAAAGTGTATATGCTTTCAGCCACAATGTTTAACAAATGTATCTTTGAAAGACTGTGCATTATGAGCTAGATGAAATTGATGTTTATTTTTTATTTATATCAAGGCAATTATCAAAGATTATTTATTAAATATTTTATGTTGCTCTTTTTGATGATTTTATCTAAAACCTTTCAATGTTCAGTACCAGAATGCGTCAGTATAAGATGGATGTTATTCTGGTAGAATTTTACTTGTAGTTTATATCTTCTGTTTTTTTTTTCTTTTTACCATGCAACGATGTACACTTTAGGTTAGTAAGGAAAAAATAAGAACATTGACACTCTCTAATAAGCATCTGTTAACGAAAGTAATCTATTTTAATGGGATTTCAGAACGAAGAAGCACTATTCCCTTGAAGCTTTAAAAATGTAATTGAAATCTGTAAAATATATTCCATGTAATTTACCATGAAAGAGAAGTAAGTGACAGTCTAAAAGTGGTTACATTCCAATATTTTTGTTGTTTTGTTTTTTTACAATGAAGACATTTAGAACAATTCATCCTAAAGCAATTTTGGTTCGTTGATTTTCAACTTGTCAAATCGTTTATTCCTTTTCCTTTTTGCTGTAGAATGTTAATGAGAATAAATTTTGTTTTGTGTGAAAATAATTTCACTTTTGTTACAGTTAAGTTGAAGAGATAATCTACCAAATCTGAACATTATCTTAACGGTTTATGTTCCTATCATACTTTGAACTGTAGATTTAATTTAACTATCCTCCGCTAAGCAAGTGTTATGAATTCATATCATTTGCAGAAGACATTCTAATGTAAACAGTAATATAAAGGGAAGTTGAATAAACCTCTAAAAATCACCATGGAGATTATCCCTTATTTTTATCATTTTTTTCATTTTCTCTAAGAATTTTGGACAAAGAAGCTGAGATCTGCTCTTTGGATAAAAGATAATTGATTATTTCTTTCCTTTAAATTTATTTCCTTTTTTCTTTTGTAGTGAATGCTTTATTGATATATAATTCATATACTATAAAATTGACCATATTAAAATGTACACGTGTTTTTCACAATATTCAGAGTTGTGCCACCATCATCACTATCCAATTTTAGAGTATTTTCATCACCCTGACCCCCAAACCCTATATCCATTAGCAATCACTCCCCATTCCTCCCTCCCCCCTGCTCTTGGGAACCGCTAATCTACCTTCTGTCTCTTTTGGAAAAGTTTTCAATTAGCAGTAATCGCACCATGTATAAATCTCACTGGCTAGGAACTGCAGCTGCTCAGAGGTCACCTTCTGTGTGTCTCTTTGTATTTGCCTATCCTGGACATTGTATATAAATAGACTGATATAATGATAAATGGCTTTTGTGATTGGCTTCTTTCCTTTTCATAATGTTTAGAGTTTCATCCAGGTTGTAGCACGTATAAATACTTAATTCCTTTTTATGAACTAATAATATTCCATTGTAGGAATAGATCACATTATATTCATCAATTCAGCAAGTATTATCAATAATGCAGCTATGAACATTCATGTACAACTTATGAGGACATATGTTTCCATTACTCTTGAGTATATACTTAAGAGTCAAATTGCTGGGCCATATATATATTTAACATTTTGAGGAATTGCCAAACTGCTTTGCAGAATGGCTGCATCATTTTACAGTCTATCAGTAACTTATGAGTATTTTCATTTCTCCACATCCTCACCCTCACCTGTTATTATGTTTTTAATATTTATGTATGTATGTATGTATGTATGTATGTATGTATGTATGTATGTATGTGGTACGCGGGCCTCTCACTGTTGTGGCCTCTCCCGTTGTGGAGCACAGGCTCCGGACGCGCAATCTCAGCGGCCATGGCTCACGGGCCTAGCCGCTCCGTGGCATGTGGAATCTTCCCGGGCCGGGGCACAAACCCGTGTCCCCTGCATCCGCAGGCGGACTCTCAACCACTGCACCACCAGGGAAGCCCTGTTTTTTATTTTAATAATTCTCCTGGGTATGAAATAATGTCTTATTGAGGTTTTGACTTGCATTTCCCTAGTGAATATGGATGTTGAGCATTTTTTACATGTGCTTATTGGCATGTTCCAATGTATGAACATGGGAAATCTTTCTATTTATTTAGGTTTTCTTTAATTTACTCAATAATGTTTTGTAGTTTTCAGTGCACAAGTCTTGAAGTATTGTTAAATTTGTCAGTATTTTATTCTTTTTGATGCTATTGTATATGGAATTGTATTCCTAATTTCATTTTCAGGTTGTTCATTGCTAGTGTATAAAAATGCAGTTGATTTTATATATTGATTTTGCATCCTTTAACCTTGCAGAAACTGATTAAGCATATATATCCAAAACATACAAAGAACTCATATAACTTAACAGCAAAAAAAAAAAAAATCCAATTAAAACTGGGCAGAGGAACTGAGTAGGCATTTCTACAAAGTAAACATATAGATGGCCAACAAGTACATGAAAAGATGTTCTGTATCATTAGTTATCAGGGAAATGCAAATCAAAACCACAGTGAGATATCACCTCATACCTGTTAGACTGGCCATCATCAAAAAGTCTCCAAATAATAAATGTTGATGAGGATGTGGAGAAATGGGAACCCTCCTACACTGTTGGTGGGAATGTAAATTAGTGTAGCCACTATGGAAAAACAGTATGGAGGTTACTCAAAAATTTAAAAATAGAAGTACTATGTGATCCAGCAGTAGTACTTCTATTTTCTTTTGGATATTTATCTGAAGAAATCAAAAACAGCAATTTGAAAAGATAATGCTCATTTCAGCATTAGCCAAGATATGGAAACAACTTAAGTGGCTATCAATGAATAAAGATAAAGAAATTATGGTATATATATATATATATATATATATATATATACACACACACACATATACACAGTAGAATATTATTTATCAATTAAAAAGAGCAAAACCGTGCCATTTACCACAACATAGATGGACCATGAGGGCATCATGCTCAGTAAAATAAGTCAGATAATAAAAAATACTGTATGATTTCTCTTATGTGTGGCATCTCAAATAGATACATAAATAAAGAAACAAGCTAAGCCTATAACTGCAGAGAACAGATTGGTGGTTGCCAGAGGTGGGGGTGCAAGATGGGAGAAATGGGTGAGAAAAAATAAAATTGATCACTAGTTCTAATTTATGTGGATTTCATAGGATTTTCTATACATAAGAACATGTCGTCTACAATTAGACGTTATTTTACTTCTTTCTTATCTGTATGAATGCCTTTTACTTGCTTTCCTTGCCTGATTGTCCTGGCAAGAATCCCCAGCATAAAGCTCAATAAAAAGGTAATAAATACATCCTTGTCTTGTCTTCATCTAACATGGAAAGCATTCAATCAAGTGTCTTCTTAACTCTGCTGCTTGGTAGGTGCCCTTCATCAAGTTCAGGAAATTTCCTTCTATCCTTATTTTTTAAAGGCCTTTATTATGAAAAGATGATGTATTTATCAAATGCTTTCTCTGTGTCTGTTAAAATGGTCATGTGGTTTTTGTCCTTTATTGATATTATGCTTGATACTAATTGATATTTTAATGTTAAATCAACCCTGCATCCCTAGGATAATAAACGCTTGGTAACGGTATACAGTCCAATTTACATGTTGCTAGATTTGGTTTGTTAGTATTTTGTTGAGAATTTTGCATCTGTATTTATAAGAGATGTTGGTCCATAGTTTTCTTTTTTGGGGATGTCTTTGGTTTTGATATCAATGTAATACTAGCTCTCTTTTGTTTACTGTTTGCATAATATATCTTTTAACATCCTTCTACTTTCAACTTATTGATTTTCAGTGTGTAATTTTAGAGAGCATATTGTCGGCTATTTTGTTTAATCCATTCTACCAATTTCTGCCATTTGATTGGAGGATTTAGTCAATTTATATGTAGTCAATATTTAGTCAAGTTATATTTAGTCAATATTTAGCCAAGTTATAATTAGTCAATTTATATTTAAAGTCATTACTGTCATGATAAGGTGGAATTTATATGCCATGTGTTGTTTTCAAAATTTTTGTGTCTGTTTTGTTCCTCTTTTGTCTACTATTGCCTTCTCTTGAGTTATATGTACAATTTCTAGTGTACTAATTGAGTACCTTTGTTGTCTGTTTATACATACACACACAAATACACATATACTTTTTCCCTTAGTGGTTTTCCTAGCAGTTACAATTAGCTTAAAATAATTTCCAACCTCATTCACATTCACATCAACTTAATTTCAGTAGTAAACAAAACACTTGTTGTAATGTAGCTTTGTTCTTGCTACCTCTGCTTTGTACTATTACTTCAAACAAATAATACTTTTATAGGTTATAAGTTGATCGGCACAGTTTTACAATTACAGCTTTATACAGTGCCTTTTAAGTCAGATAGGAAAAGAAAAGAATTATAAAAACTATATTTATGCTTTTACCTTTGCCTATGTAATTACCTTTACTAGTGTGCCTTATTTCTTCATGTGAGTTCATGTTTTTGTCTATTGTCCTTTCATTTCAACCTGAAGTATTTCATTCAGTATTTTCTGTAGGGGCAGGTGTGCCATCAATGAATTCTCTGATTTTTTTTGGTTTATCTGATAATATCATAATTTCTCCTTCATTTTTGAAAAGTAAGTTTCCTGATTATAAACCTCCTAGTTGAAGTTTTCTTTCAGCATTTGGAATATGGCATCCTTTTACCTTCTAACTTCCATGTTTTCTGATAAGTCACCATCTTATTGAAGGTACCTATACCAAATGAGTCATTTTTTATCTTGCTGAATCCAAGCTTCTCTCTTTGTCTTTCAGTATTTTGACTGTGATGTGCCTAGGTGTGGCTGTCTTTAAGTTTGTCTTAATTAGAATTTATTGAGCTTGTACATGTAGATTGATGTTTTTCATCCAATTCGGAATATCTTGATCATTATTTCTTCAAATACGCTGAAAATATTCTGCGACCGTGTGTCTTCCTCTTCACCTTCCTCTACCAAATTTACATTTCATTCAGTTTATGTAAACTAGAATGCTCTTCCCATCATTACACCTTTTTTCACTCTCTTGCCCCTTTTCTTTGCTCATATTGTTTCCTCATACGTCAACATTTCCCCCAGCTTCTATTTCTATTTGTCTTACAAACTTACATCTTTAGCATAAACATCTCCCTTTTCCTCCCAAACACATTTTCATTAGAGTTTGGAAACTCCAATACAAAAGTACCTGTTTTAAAGTAGTCACACCTTCTATCATGAAGTGTAGTTATTCACTTACCTGTCAAATGAAACCACAGTAACCACCATTTTAATGTGCTCTCTTTGCTGCTGCTCCCAAAAACTCAGTGTTACTCTGTTAACACCATTTAACAAATGAAGAAATCCTGTCTGCCTTAACATCACAAGTTAGTATTACAGCTCAGTTTTACTTGTTCTGGATCTCATGCCTTCAGCCACTTGGTTCTAAGATTCTTGAGCACAGGGGAAGAATTTCATGAAGATGGAGTGTTGTATGAGTCCGCTGTTGTTGGTATTTGTACATTTGTTTTAAAACTACCACCACATCAGTCAGTTTGAAATAACAGATCACATGTTGTTGGAGCCTTGTATATTTGAATCAGTTCTTGTTTTCATTTCAAAGTTGCTGGAGCTCCATTTTGGTGATTCTTTACAATATAAAGTAGAGGTGTGGGTTTATATATATATATATATATATATATATATATATATATATATATATATATAAGCTATAGAAAGACTTTTTGTGAAATAATGAAGACAAGTGGTAGGAAAGTTGCATGGAAAATGTTAAATGACCGTAACCTCTCTGTGAAGTATTTACTTCAGCCTGAGAAAGACTTTACGTATTCAAAAGTGAATCCTCCAAATGGAAGCTAGTTTATTTTACTGAGAGTTGGTATTAGCATTTTATCTGCTTCAGCCTGACTCCAATTTGCTGTATTAGTTTATACAGTCCCCATTTGAGTGCTTTATGAAACTCATATTCAGCCTATTAGAAGAGGTGCTTTCGTCCCAGTAATAAGACCATTATGTTAACTGAAATAATCTATGAGAAAATCACTTGCATCTCATATAGGACATCTAATTAATTTTACAAACAGTAGTTTTAGTGTTAGTTGCCTGCTTTAGGGGGGAAAAATCAATTGTATCATACTTAAGTGGCACACCACACACAAAAATAAATCATTGTCTCTATTATTAGCTATTCAAGACTAAGCAACCAGAATCCTTGTGCAACATCTGCATATTTTTCTTTGTGAACATTATTTTCTTGGTTATCCTAATACCTAATGGTTTAAAGACTGTGTTTAATCATCCTCCAAACTCAAAATTCAGAAGTGTATGATTGTATTAGACACAATTTCAGGATCTATTACCTATATTTTATTTTGTGTTCATATGAAATCCTTTAGGGTAATATGGAATAAGATATTTGTGCCTACTTTATTGGCATTTTAATGCATGTTTAAATATCCTCATGACACTATTAATAATAAAAATTAATAAGAAAAATATGTTTAAAACTTTTCCAATTAGGATGAAATTAATTAGCCATGTCCAATTCAAGATGTTGAAAAAATAACAGAACAAAAGAGAGATAAAAAAAGATATAATTAAAATAAGAATAGAAATCATTAAGATAGTAAAAAACTATGTCGTGATGCATTATAACAAGACAGTTTCTTTCTTTTTAAAACTAATTACTAGGCAGATTCTCTCAAGACTTATTGCAAAAATGAAGAGTATGATATTTATTAAAATATTAGAAATTGAATAGGAAATATAATTAAAGTAGAAAACCAATAATAGCTTCTGTTTATGTAGCAGTCACAGCAAACTGAATAGACATATATAACATACAACTTAATGTTGACATCCAAACTCAGCCTGTTGGCTACTTCTGAGGAAGGGAGGGGATAGTTGAAATCACTGAAGTCTACATGGCAGTCTTCAACTTTGTCTCAGAAGTTTTATTTATTAAAAAGGTAGCAAAAGGATTTGAAATGACTGTTGGCTTAAATAACAGGATTTGACAAAACTAGATTGTAGCTCTAGGGCTGTTTATATACCTTATAGTTCATCACAATAATATATAAAGTTAATTGAGTGAAGGGTTTTGGGAGGGCAATATAAACTAAGGTATTACTAAAAAAAGAAAATCCCTTTAGTTCACAAATTTTAAAAAATAACGCTTTCAAGTTTTTTTTCTTAAAAAATTACTGCTTCCTATGTTCCCATTTCACCATTTGAATTCAATTTAGTGACAGATTCACAATATATGACTGATGGCTTGCAAGTAACTAATGATACACTTCCTAACACGTATTGTGGCTGAATGCTGGAAACGGCTGATCGAAGCATTTTTTGTTGCTTAGGTTTTATTTTCCTTTACTAGTTAAATTTGCTTTAGCAAAAGAAAGGTTACCATGTATTTTAACCATAAGAAAATAATACGAAATATTTTTAGGGACTGCAATCTAGTATCTTGAAAATTTATTTTTCCAACTTTGTAATATCTCCATTTCCAAATGCTGCTTTTAACATGCTCTCAGATTTCATGGATTATCTGTGAAATGATCAACTGTAGACTTTTTAGATCTTAGTAACCAGAACAAAAGCAGTATTATTTAGGGAAAATAATAAATATAACTAATTACGACTTGAAATGCAATACTTTGTTCAAGTGGGAGACATAAAGTAGAAAGGGTAATTAGTAGTGTTGAATTATCACGGAGAAATGGGAAATGCAAAAAGGTTTTACACTGAGGCTCCAAAGAGCTTTCATTACAAACAGGGTATGAAAACCAGAAATCTTGGCCTTCTTTAAACAAGTATAAATAAAACCTAATATCCATAGAATAAGGTAAGACTTTATTGGAAAAATAGAGAGGAAGAGTGGTTAATTGTATCACAACAAGTCAATATTAAAATTTTAAACCCATTAAATTATTATATATAATAGTTAAAAATACCTAACTTATAGACTAGGTGAGAAGGAACTATCACATTTCTCAAATTTTAATACACCCAGTGTGGATGTAGCTATATACAACTAAGGGGCCACTGACTTACAATGGGAATATTTCTGACAAATGTAATTTGTAAATACTTGCTCTCAAAATGCCCCCCATTTGTTAGTTCTGCATTACCAACCACGTGGAAAAGTCAGAAAGACAATCCTGAGTCATCAAGTGGGGCACATAGCCTATTACTAGGTAGATGGAATTTGCAGTGAATTCCAGAACCTTACCCAACAAAGTCTCAAAGGAACTTAAATGAACTCCCTTGCTAGTTGATTTCCAATGTTGATTGAAAGGACACACTTATGAGATAAATTAATCACCAAATATTTTATCTTAAAAAATTAAAAACAATTCTTCTAGTTAAGAATTCTTTACATGTATCATAATTTCAAGGGGCATTTCAATCATACTATGAAGGTAATTGAAGACAATTCATACTATGAAGACAATTCAAAAATTTTAAATATACAAAACTGAATATCCTCAGTTTCTCTTAGGGAAGAGGTGAAAACAAATGTCGCTTAGAATATTCACAGTTTTTAAAGAAAGGAAGTGTTGTTCTGGCTGAAAGTTTTTTTTGGAGAGAGAAACATACCTGGATAATGAAGGGATTTCTGTATAACACCTGCATCTCCAGCTCTTATAGGGACAAAATTACATGCTGAAAATAGCTCAGGCTCTAGCGCCAGATTATGTGGATTTGAATCTCTACTTTTGGCTTATTGGCTTTGTGACCTTTGGGAAAAAGACATAGAATTCTCTCTACTTCTGTTTTCTCATGTATCAAATGAGGATAAGTATTTGTGTCACAATCTCAGAAAAGGTGATATGATGATTTTGTAATAGAACATGTGAAGTGTCTGGCCCCTAAGGGAAAAAACTTGAGAAAAATGAGAACAGGATAAGCACTTCTGAGAACTGGGTGACATCACCCCTCCACCTGTCAGTCCCACGGTTCTCAGAGACCACTCCTCCATCAACTTCTGATTTACCTCTCAGGCTTCCCTAGGACCCATGCATAGTTATCATCAGGTCAAATTTGCCCTTAAACAAAACAGGTAACTGTGAGATTCCAGCAACTCTGAGCCACAGATCAGTAACTTCAGTTCTCTTTTCAAAGGACATCGTTGTTCATTAAAGATACACTGAATGATGAAGTATTGATATAATGTTTTCTTAAAAACAAAATCCCGGGCTTCCCTGGTGGCGCAGTGGTTGAGAGTCCGCCTGCCGATGCAGGGGACACGGGTTCGTGCCCTGGTCTGGGAAGATCCCACATGCCGCGGAGCGGCTGGGCCCCGTGAGCTATGGCCGCTGAGCCTGCGCGTCCGGAGCCTGTGCTCCGCAACGGGAGAGGCCACAACAGTGAGAGGCCCGCGTACTGCAAAAAAAAAAAAAAAAAAAAAAAAAAGAAAAAACAAAATCCCATCTCTATCTTAATTGAAAATAATAGGCAAAAGTCCTTATATGGCATACCAAAATATTTGGGGGGTACAAAGGTTATATATTTCTCTCTCTCTACAAGATTTCTCTGTGATAACCCCATCAGTGACCCTGTTATACTCAATTAAAAGTGATGAGTGCCTGACTGATTTGACATTCTTTAGATAGTTTCATAGGATATTTGATTTTCACTCCTGGGACATCCTTAATTATTCAGGCTACTTATTAATGCTAATTTATTCAGGCCTCTGCTGAGAACTCAAAAAATTAGGAGGGTTTTATATTATCTTTACACTTCAATTTCTACTCTTATTTTAAATTCATTTTCCCACATCGTAGTTATAAAGAATTTGATTAAGTAGGCATACTTTATTCTAGTTTTTTTATTATGAAATCTGTTTAGTAAAGAAACTGCACATAAAAGTTCAGTGAAAAATTGTGTCAGATTAAAGAGTTGAAGATGGTTCCTTGGCCATGGTTAATCATTAATCATGGTTAATCATTATACAGGTATTCTGATTTACAGAAGTTTATAAAAATTTCTAAATTTTGGTGAGTTTCTTCTTGCCACAATTTTATATTAGCCCTATAATTAGTTGCCATTAGGCTTCCATTTTCCATATTTTTTCTTTTTGTTGAGAAGTATTTTCAAAAAGTTTAATTAAAGGGAATTATAACTGAAAATTGTTATTTTTTTTCACATAGGATAATGTGAGAGTCATAGGGTTTATGTGCCATAAATACATGGGTTCCCAACTTTTTATTAAAGGCAGTGAATGTGGAAATAAACAGTAGCCTGGCAATCTGTTTTCTTCTTTTATTGCATAGGAAAGAAAGAAGGTTGAACCAGTTAAATTCCTTTCTGAGCAGAGTTCTTATGCTGACACGTTTTGGCAGGTCCATTTGATCTGTTTTACGTTGCTTGTGTAGTGCCTGCCACATAGAAATTACAGCTATTAATACCACTTGTGTCTTAAGGTCTACTCATCATCTGTGTTCAAAATTTCTTCTTTTAATACTTAAGAAGGTATTAGGATAAACAGTTTCTTCCCACCTTTAAGTGGTTTACATCTGTATACTAGAAATTACTGATGCTACAAAGCTTCTAACATTAGAATCTTCCCCAAAGAAAATCGTATCAACAGGCTTTGACTGTCTTCAGAAGCATTCTGTGTTTATGAATGAATTGATAATCTATATCCAAAAAGTCCATCACCACCATCCCTTGGTCAATATTTACATTCAAAAGTCCATAATTTCTATAAAGCAAGGTATAGTAAAATAGTCATAAATATTAACATGCACTGTGCCTTAAAAATTATCAGTAGTTTTGTTTTCACAGAGGTTTATAAATAATGTTTGCAAAGACTGAAAAGATATAAATTTATTTTATTTAATAAGGATGAACAGAAAATTTATAACATTTATATTTTATATACTTTTGTTTTTAATTTTATCGGAATTCTTTAGATATAAATTAGTATTATATTTTTCATTGTTAGAATGTAACTTTCAGTAAAATCCTATCTTACTGTTAGCAACATGAAATGATTTTCTTTTGAACATACAGTTCTTTTCCTTTTTTTAAACATCTTTATTGAAGTATAATTGCTTTACAATGTTGTGTTAGTTTCTGCTATATAACAAAGTGAATCAGCTAGTTACTGGCATCACGGGTCATTTAACAATTTTAGATTTTTTTTCTAAAGTAAAATATATTCTGAGACAAAATTTCATAAACAGTGATGATCATGTATATTGTGTTTCTTGTAGAGGAAGAAGCAAGATACCTTAGTGTTGTTAATAAACAATACAGGATGCAACTAGAGATTATCATACTAAGTGAAGTCAGAAAGAGAAAGACAAATACCATATGATATCACTTATATGTGAAATCTAAAGTATGACACAAATGAACCTGTCTGTGAAATAGAAACAGAATCACGGACATAGAGAACAGACTGGTGGTTGCCAAGGGGGCGTGGGTGAGGGAGAGGGATGCACTGGGAGTTTGGGGTTAGTAGATGCAAACTATTACATACAGAATGGATAGACAAAAAAGTCCTACTGTATAGCACAGGAAACTATATTCAGTGTCCTGGGATAAGCCATAATGGAAAAGAATATATAAAAGAATGTGTGTGTGTATATATATATATAAATATATATATAACTGAGTCACTTTCCTGAAATTAACACAACATTGTAAATCAACTATACTTTAATAAAATAAATAAATAATACAATAAAGAAATTATCTCTGCCCCCCTAACTTCCCAAGATAATTACCAATAAAAGAGGTGAAGTATTACAGATTTAAAGAGAAGTAAATAGCAAGGTTTTTAAAGGTTTAATTATTAATGTAATTCTCTTGCAAATCAGCATATACCATTCATTGTAAATACACAGACTGCAGCTGCCTCCTTGGTATGAAAAATGAGTCTAAACAATTGGGAATTAACTGCTGTGTTTTCTGACTTTGCACATTGACATGGCAGAGGCCGGGTCAAAGTTCACAGAAGCATAGAGTGGTGAAATGGTCCTAGTGCCGCTGCCATCGGTCTAAAGGTCTCCAGGAAACACTAAGGATGCTCACCTTTTACCAACCCCAGAAAAGGCTGCTGCCCTAACACCCCAAAATTGTGTATCTTTTTTTTTTTTTTTTTTTTGCGGTACGCAGGCCTCTCACTGTTGTGGCCCCTTCCGTTGCGGAGCACAGGCTCCGGACGCACAAGCTCAGCGGCCATGGCTCACGGGCCCAGCCGCTCCGCGGCATGTGGGATCTTCCCGGACCGGGGCACGAACCAGTGTCCCCTGCATCGGCAGGCAGACTCTCAACCACTGCTCCACCAGGGAAGTCCCAAATTGTGTATCTTGAATACGTGTATTTTCCTTCATGCTAACTGTAAAACACTTTGCCATCAGCCTCCTTTTTTTCCTGACCCAGATCCTCCCTCATTCTGCCTGAGATGCAAGGGTCTTCCCTTCATCTTGCTGGGACACCTGTCTTCTTCCAGTCTAAAGCCTGTACACCTACCATTAATATTTTCTTTCATTTAGTCCCAAGCCTTTATATCCTACTTGTTTTGATTTACTGTTTTTGCGTTTATAATATTTTTTTATAACTGGTAATCCCAGAGAATAGCTCTAATTTCCAATAGTTTTTATAGGACTACAAACCAGGTGATGGTTTTCTGAAAATTAGAGATGGTGCCCATCCTGTCCCCAAACCCAATCATAATTGTCTTCTTTCTTAAGACTAATTCTCAATAAAACCACTCACCTGAATAATTAATTATGTTTATGACACCTTTGACTGTCTCAGCAAAAATGTAGTCCCATCTTCTAGGAAGTGTGAGGTTTTTCAGTGGGAATACATTGTCGTGGCTTGAATTAAAAAATAGAAATTACTGGGCATTCCCTGGCAGTGCAGTGGTTAGGACTCTGAGCTTTCACTGCTGAGGGCACGGGTTCAATCCCTGGCCAGGGAACTAAGATCCCTGAAGCCATGTGGTGTGACCAAAAAAAAAAAAAAAATAGTAGTAGTAGAATTTCACACATGCTTCTTTATTTCTATGTAATTATCACTGTGTTCTAATTAAAAAATTTAACCTTGAACATTTTATTTAATGCAGTAGTTAAATATGTAGTTCAGTTCATTTTGTCTGCTTATTTTCAGAATTAGTAACAAAAGATCCTTCATTTGAAATTTAGAAGTGTTCATTAATTTAAAAATAATAACATAAACAGTCTTTCAACATCATATTTTAATGCTGATTTTTTCTACCATGATATCTACTATATAATTGCTAACAGTTGAAGTAAGAAAACTTTGGTAAGCATAAAGATATAAAATTTGAGATGGAGTTAATGTACGATGGAGTGTACACAGTATCGACCTGTCCTTGTGAGAGAGATTCTGTAGATGTATGGATCATTAAAAAATATTGTATTTAATAAGTTTGTGATAGTTAATATAAACTCTTTAGAAGTCTTCCTGTTTACATATTGTCCTAGTCCACTTGGGCTGCTATAACAAGAATACCATAAACTGGGCAGCTTATAAACAGCAGAAATTCATTTCTCACAGTTCTGGGTCTGGAAATCTGAGGTGAGAGTGCCAGCGTGGCTGAACGGAGTTAATGCTTATTTTAAGTAATTAGTCAGTGTCTAATTAAGAAGGGATTCTGATGGACTAGTGTGAAAATGAGCTGTCAAAGTAACAAGATATCGGGTATTGACCTTTTATTAATAAAATGAATAAATATTTAAATGGCATTTATGGAAGAAATGGCAGATGAGGCATTGACGTGACTGAATGTGGGGAAGTGTTATTAGATTTGATCCATTAGAGGCTGGCCCTGTTCTCTTCAAAATGAGATTAGCCTTTAGCAATCTGTTTATTACTTGAATTATGTGTTGAGATGAAAGAAAGAAACTGACAGTAGAAAAGCAAAGAGTCTGTATTCCTTGCTGTAATCAAGTAAATTATAAAAAGAGTGTATTGGTGTTTTCTATAATAGTGATAATTGGAAACAACCTGAACTTCCAACAGTAAGGGATTGGTTTAGTCAACCATGGTACATCAATTCAGCAAATGTATTCAGTCCCTAAATATAATTTTGTAGGGGTATATTCAATGGCATAGCAATATAGTTATGTTGATTTGTGTTTCTGGGCTTGGTTTCATAAATATGTGTTTGAGGTTTTTATACCATTGCCCTGCCAGCTTTTCTTTTTCTTCTTCTCTTTTTTTTTTTTTTTTTTTTTTTTGCATATGGACAAACTGACTTGAGCCATTTAGAAACTGTAAATATGGAAAAAACTATAATATTCCATCTATTCAAAATAAGCAATACGAAAATTAGCAAAAGAAAACCAATTTTTAAATTGTCTCATATCTCCCATGCTTTTTTGAAAATCACATATAAATTATTAAAAGATATATATAAATGTGTTTTATATATATGTGTGTGTATGTGTGTGTGTACATATATGTATGTGTGTATATATATGTATGTATATATATATAGCCATTACCTTTTTTTTTTTTTTTTTTTTTTTTTGCTGGTACACGGGCCTCTCACTGTTGTGGCCTCTCCCGTTGCGGAGCACAGGCTCCGGACGCGCAGGCTCAGCGGCCATGGCTCACGGGCCCAGCCGCTCCGCGGCATGTGGGATCTTCCCAGACCGGGGCACGAACCCGTGTCCCCTGCATTGGCAGGCGGACTCTCAACCACTGCGCCACCAGGGAAGCCCCGCCACTACCTTTTGAATGCCTTGAATATATGGTCAAATCTGCCTACTGTGTAGCAGAGCATGTGAAGTAGATATGGTTTTGTGTGTGAAGTTAATATGGAAAAATTATTTATATCATCACAAATTAAATAAATGAATTGTATCAGTGAAATATCTATATATGTATATGTTTATATGAATAAGTATATAGGTATGTAAGGCAAAAAGTTGCTAGTGTTGAACTCTGGTCAAAGGATTACATGGGTGTTTAATTTGGGCTATTTTCCAAAAATTTCTATATTTATCCATACATTTTTATTGAGGAGAAAACTGTAAGTGCACAGTGGAAAGAGAACAACTTGATTTGCATGATGTGTGCTTTTAGTACAAGCTGAATCTTCATTAATGTGACTCCATCCTTGGGGATGTTATTTTCTTCCCTCAATTTCATAAATTTTCCAAAAGCCAGTGTCTAGTGTGCATTCATATTAGCAACTTAGAGACCCAAGAAATCAGTTTCAGAACCCAACACTACATCCAAAAATCTAATTTAAAGAAATATAGGGCTTCCCTGGTGGCACAGTGGTTGAGAATGTGCCTGCCAGTGCAGGGGACACAGGTTCATGCCCCGGTCTGGGAAGATCCCACATGCCGCGGAGCGGCTGGGCCCGTGAGCCATGGCCACTGAGCCTGCGCGTCCGGAGTCTCCTGTGGTCTGACAGGAGCCTGACATCACGTGTTTTTAAATTATGTCATAGTTGTTGGGTTTTGCTCAGCTGCAAGGCCCCATGTATCTCGGGTTAGCAGTCTTTTGCTCTGTATGTATCATTCTGTAATGCTGGGGATTCATCCTTTTATCAACATATGTTTGGGTAGTTTTCTAGTAGATCTTTGTCCATATTGATACATTATGGTAGCAAATCAATCTTGTAAAATTAAAATGGACTTGCATTCATTCTCCTGAGAAGTTCCTGATAGTATGTAAATACTCTGTAAGCGTCAGAGAAACTTCAGCTGAACTTTGAGCTTCTCCTATCACTTGCTAACTCTACCAATACTCTCAAAAATACCGGAACATATATATTTGTTGGATTCAAAGGAAACAAAGAAAGCAGGCAGGTGATGACTGAGGACTGGGAGTTCTAATTAGCACAACTGATTTTTTTTTCTAAAGTTTTAAAAGGGCACAAATCGGGCTTCCCTGGTGGCACAGTGGTTGAGAGTCCGCCTGCCGATGCAGGGGACGCGGGTTCATGCCCCAAGCCAGGAGGATCCCACATGCCTTGGAGCGGCTGGGCTTGTGAGCCATGGCTGCTGAGCCTGCGCGTCCGGAGCCTGTGCTCCGCAACAGGAGAGGCCACAACAGTGAGAGGCCTGCGTACCGCAAAAAAAAAAAAAAAAAGGACACCAATCTAGGGCTTTTAAAAACCTGCTGTGCTACTGGTTAGGCTTTTATACTTCTCAGAAAAAGTAAGTGGCTGAACCTTCCAACTGGTTTATTCTTATAAACTCGATAACCAATGGCAAAGGTGTAAATGAGAGAAGCAAAAATCTTTAAATGCCTACATGTACATTAAACAAAAACTTGGTCAAAGTGAATTATAAATTCACAGAGAATTAAAATTATCATTATAAATAGTAGATTTAGGACAAGAATTCTTTTTTAAATCAAGCTGAATAAAATATATCTTCATTTAAGTATCATGCTTTGATTTTTCAATTATAGTCTAGGATATTTGACTGGTGGATGAGAAATTCATTGATTTAGCTAAAAGTTTTAGTTTTCCGCAAAGTAAGTAACAAAATCATATGGCTATAGAGGAGACACATACCTAGGGGCCCTTCCATGTAAAGTAGAAATAGATCACAGATAATATTCATTTAACAATACTTCAAGAAAAATATATTTCTTTTTTTTTTAATTAATTTATTTATTTTTGCTGTGTTGGGTCTTCATTTCTGTCCGAGGGCTTTCTCTAGTTGTGGCAAGTGGGGGCCACTCTTAATCGCGGTGCGCGGGCTTCTCACTATCGCAACCTCTCTTGTTGCGGAGCACAGGCTCCAGACACGCAGGCTCAGTAGTTGTAGCTCACGGGCCCAGTTGCTCCAAGGCATGTGGGATCCTCCCAGACCAGGGCACGAACCCATGTCCCCTGCATCGGCAGGCGGACTCTCAACCACTGCGCCACCAGGGAAGCCCGATTTGTGCCCTTTTAAAACTTTAGAAAAAAAAATCAGTTGTGCTAATTAGAACTCCCAGTCCTCAGTCATCACCTGCCTGCTTTCTTTGTTTCCTTTGAATCCAACAAATATATATGTTCCGGTATTTTTGAGAGTATTGGTAGAGTTAGCAAGTGATAGGAGAAGCTCAAAGTTCAGCTGAAGTTTCTCTGACGCTTACAGAGTATTTACATACTATCAGGAACTTCTCAGGAGAATGAATGCAAGTCCATTTTAATTTTACAAGATTGATTTGCTACCATAATGTATCAATATGGACAAAGATCTACTAGAAAACTACCCAAACATATGTTGATAAAAGGATGAATCCCCAGCATTACAGAATGATACATACAGAGCAAAAGACTGCTAACCCGAGATACATGGGGCCTTGCAGCTGAGCAAAACCCAACAACTATGACATAATTTAAAAACACGTGATGTCAGGCTCCTGTCAGACCACAGGAGACTCTAGAAACAGAGTCGAAGGGGTCAAAGGCTTTGTGGGGCAATTAAATCTTGAAACACCTTGAAGGCCCTGTCACACTGAGAAGGTGGCATATGCAGCCGGCCCCAAATGCAGGAGCAGCCCAGACAAAGGTGCAGAGATGACCCGGTGGTGAGGCCCAGGGGAAGGGCGAGAGGGCTAGAGAAGACCCAGGGGAGGATCCACCACGGGAGATTCAGGCATGTTTACTTCCTAAAGAGTGGCTGTGTAAAGTCAGGTCTTCCACGAGTATGTCTCCCAGACAAATCCACACCTCCATCCACCTCCCTGACTGTGCATTTCTGCCTAGTGAGAGTGACAGACGTACATTTCACAGGAGAGCTGTTCTGTGAAGGGAAACGTAAGTGCAAAACAGTTTCCTACGATGGATGACACTGAGACGATCATCCCACACGCCTGAAAGAGGTAGCAAGAAAGCAAATGCAGTCTATCATTTTGTTTGTTAGAGACACAGAAAGGTGACCTCCTCAGGGTCGTTTTCTTGTCTTTGTGCAAAGTTTATATTTTAAACTTCTATATTCCGTATTAACTCCCATATTCTTTCATTTGTGTTGTTTCTATCACATGAACAGTGAATCCCATATGAAACGCACATACAAACACACCCATGCACTTGGAAAATGTATGAAAATCACATAGAGCTTTAGCCTTCTCTTCTTGAGATGATTTTGGCTTCAGTATAGTTTTGCTGCTCTAGGCAAAACAATGAGGAAATCCACAAATTAAGAAATTATACTGTCTATTGATTTTAATTTTTAGGTCTAATTTTCACTCCAAAAAGTGGGAAAACAAAGCTAAGTTCAATATTCCATATGGCATTCAGAGTCTAATCTTCACAGTGTTGGCTTTGCTGTGGCCATTTCTACAAAAGCTAAGCCATGCTTTCTTTTATTATTCCGAAACATGTTTCTCAGTGTATAAAATTTAAGTGCAAATGTTTTTAAATTAGAAAAAAAGAGAGTTAACTGCTCTTTTATGCTTTCTGTCCTTTTTGAAAATAACTTTGAAGTCAGTTTTATTTATCATTGTCTTTCTGTAAACTTATGACCTGGTTATTGAAGTATACACACTCCTTTAATACATTTTGACACAGAAATGTGCTTCATGTAAGTTGTTTTACTACATTTATGTCTGAACTAAATTATAGTGTGGATATGACCCATAAACCCTAGAAACAGACCCGCAGAAATAGGCGTGATGATATGCAACTAAAATTTTTATTTAGTTGGGAAGGTAAGATATAGTGAAGACTCCTTTAAGCTATTTAATATGAGCAGTATACTTTCCCTGGCATCTGGAGAAATAGAGATTCTTAGTAACAGACAGGGCCCCCCCTCAAAAAAAGAAATTCCAAACATCAAAATCTCTGTTCACAGTACTTCTTACCTGGGTTAATAAAAATACTTTCTGTGATACTTTTACCATGCAATATGTTTCAAAAACATGCAGTATGTTTCATAAAATGTGCCATTTCATTGCAGCCTGTGCATCTGTAGAAAGGATTACTTTTTTTATTCTCTCCTCTCTTTAGGGAGCCTTAGGCTTTGTTCTGTGCTGTTTGCCTGGCTTAATACAGTGTACTTAATGCTGTGATGTTACCCCTGTGATTACTAACATGATTTTACCTTATATTCTAGAAATTCAATCTGTTTTTAATGGGTAGGCTCACTGCTCTCTACAGAGTGATTTATAAACCTGTCATTTTAAAAGATAACATGGAAAATCTCAGTGAGGTCAATGACACACCTACCTTTCAGTAACATAATTTCCACTATCAAAATACACTTAAAGCATAATTTAAAATCCAAAACAGGTAGCTGCTATTGTTGGGAACTAGAGAATATAATTTTTAAAGAAAAACATTCCATTTTCCTAAATGTTACCAAGCTTCTCCAATAAAACAGAGATAAGAAGGATTTCAAGAAGACAGTTCTTTTTTAATTGATATAAAAAAATCACTTTTCCGTGACATTGTAAGAATACAGATTAACACAAAATCTTTCACAAAGAAGAAGAAACACATTTACTAACAATGAACCTCTTGGCCATTTGATTTGCTCTGCTAATGCTCCAATACACAAATTTGAATAGACTTTCTAAATTTTATTTTGATGAGTATTGCATGATTTCATTCCTTTTTACAAATTATTAAAAGATATTGACTAATTAATAATTGTTGTTGATCCTCTTCTTAAATGCAGAAGTTGAGGGGAAAGAGGGATAAATTTAAAGAACATGACTTTTAGTAGGTAGAAAAATGAATAACCTCAAATCAGCAGATCTTAGAAGATATGTCGGGTCATTATAATTCAAAATGTAGCCAAATTCTACAACATTTAAACTCAGACACTTGCTCTTTTGGAATTAACTTTCTAAGGTCTAATGGTAAAATGATCTTCATTAGTCCACATCTTAAAATAATTTGTGAAAAGGAGTGAGACAGTGCAATACTCTTCAAAGTAAAGATGATAAAGCTTGTGTCTAGTACTGTGTTCACAGGCGTGGTGTTGTTCACTTCACAGTGTTGGATCAGGGAACTGTCTCAGAGCCAGCCTAGCGATGGGCTCATGATCAGAATGGACTTCCAAACTCCCTCATGACCTGAAAACAAAGGGCATCAGAAATCAACAAAATGGGGTCCTCCCATCCCAGCTCAACATGCACTCTGATTCTGAAACTTTGCCAGGGGCCATGTCAACCATGAATCTTAGACACAGTTGGCTCCCTTTGGGAATGAGGAACAGTCCAGGCGGGGGTAGGATAGAACAAAGATGTATTTGGTCATAGGTACCACGAGTGGAACTCACTGAATACATTTAAGGAGGTCTGAATCTTTCCTGAACTACTTCATCAAACGGCATTTCAAAATAAAGTAGTTCCAGACTGGGCAAAGATATAGAAGTCTTTTCCTAACTTTAAGCAAAAAGTGTACTAGATTTCATGAAACTACAGTAGAACGGAATACTATGAATGCGCATAATATACACCATCCCTTACTAGATAAAAAAATTTTAATTAAAGGTCACACACACACACACACTCTCTCTCTCTCTCTTTTAAAAAGTTGCATGCATTGCTGGCAAGAGGAATCTACATTGGATTTTTAAGGCAATGGCCCTTTGAATGGGAATATTAAGTCTACCGTAGAAAACTCTATCAGTCTACTGTAAAAAAGTGTAGTCAGGGCATCTTCTTTCATTTATTGATTTATTCATTGACTGTTGTAGATACTCTTCTTTAAATGGCTACTATTTGGAATATAGAAATGAAGTGACATTGCCTTTCAGTTAAAGAAGTATAAACTGTTAGTAGAGAGGTACTAACCAAAACTCATTGACTCATTGACAGTTATTTTCTTGATCCACTATTTTTGGGGGAATTAATCCTTTTGGATAGTTATTGTATGTATATGTGTGTTTGTGTATATATATATTTTTTCTTAGTTTAACACAGAAAAGCTTTTCCTAAGTGTCCTAAAATAAGGTTGCCAGAATAAAATACAAGATGCCCAGATTTAACTCTGTCTTGTATTTTTACTTACTAAATCTGAGAACCCTTCTCTAAAATTCCTACCAGTGATTACCACAAGTAGTGGACAGAGTGTCCAGAGCCAAAAACCCAGTGAGAAGATGGTACTAACATGAGCCACTATAGTAGCTGACTGGTACTGAATATCTACTGTTGAGAAACACACAACTGAGTGGTTAACACATTACTCTGCTTTAACCTAATTTGAATCTTACTCCATTCTTGTGTGCTCTGGCTAGGAAATAATTTGGCTCCAAAAGAAAAGTTTCATTCCATCCTGCTATGTTTTCAGTTTCTGATTTCTATCGTAAGAGCCTTAAATGGCCAAGGCTTGAGCTTAATATGAAATATTCTGAACATCAACCTGGGGTTCCCTCATTAATTAATTATAAAAATTGTCACTATTATGTAGCCGACCTCCCATTTACAGAACTAGCCAGGGCTTTAATTAGACTTACTTCAAAGTGTTAAAGGAAGCAACAGGCCTGCAATTGCCCCGGCACTGACAGTACATAATACAGCCAATTGCAAACAGCAGTCTAATCTGTCGATTTCAGGAAAGGTGTAATGATATTGCTTCATTTGCTGAGCAAATCGTACGAGAGTTTCTCTAAATCAGCCTCATTGTGTAATGAAGAGCTAATTACAAACAGCAGTGTTCTTGCAGTAAATTTATTGTAAGTGCTAATGCTGGGTTGGCGCCACTGTGACAATGGCTCATTAGAAATTAACGAAAGCAACTGTGGAAAAGTGCCCAAAGCAGGGCTTCTGGTGTTCTGTTTCAGAAGGCTGCATGATTACATCCTTCAGTGTGTAATTACTAAGAAAATGGTGTTTGATTTAGATTTTGGCAAATTTCTAAAAAGAACTAAAAGACGTTTTTAGAGAAAATAAAATGGGTTGGAAAGCCTTCTTGTCAGGCTTCATTATACCAGGTGTGCCCTGGAAACCTCATTTGAGAAGAAGCTCTTTTAGATGCTGAGCCATAGTGGACAACTGAATTCTGACATTCAGCATCCAAATGGAATTGCTGACTTTAGAAATATATAGGGGAAGAAAGGGAGAGAAAAAAAAATATATATATATATATGTATATGTATCTAATCTGTATCTCTCCGTCCCTTGCATTGGAGTGATGCAAGTAAACAAAGCTTTTGCAAGGTTAACAAATTGAAGGTCGGTACACTACAGAGAGCTCCATGTTATTTTGCATCCTTGTGTCTGGATGGGGTTTTTCCTTCTAATTCAGATGGTAGTGCCTAAGCCTGTGCTTTGAAATAGCCCCCGATCCCTGCAGCTGGATTTTATTCAGTTAACTTGCTCAGTTGAGTAGGTTGGGCAGTGATGGGCATCTTGTCATTTCCACAGCCCAGAACACCTTCAACCTGGGAGCCCCCAAACCACTCCCTCATCTCTCCCTTTTATTGATTTTGTTGACTGTCACAGAGTTTTCTTTCTCTGTGCTTGTTCTAAAATGGAGCTTTAAAATGCCGACTTTTCTAGAATTGCTAGCAGTTCAGTACTTCGATTCATAAATTTTTAATCTGACAGGGAAATCCCCTCCCAGCGATGTTGGTACTGTGTCTACAACTAACGAGTTATACTAATTAATTCTCAAAGCGTTTTCACATATATTTTCTGAATTGATGTTACTGGATTTTAAATTGCCGTGTCCTCAACGAGTCTAAATCTCATCGCACTGATCTCCAAACAGTATTATTCTCTTTCCTAATAACAGAAATCAGAAATAAATTCAAAGTTTAACTGTAGGCTAATGGATATGAGTACCTTAATAAGAATATATATTTTTAAAGAACTAAAAGATTAAGTCAGAAATAGATTTTAGTAGATAAATTGTTTTTAAAAATGTATATGCATACTAACTAGAAAATTTAGGTAAAACATATTGATACATACAAGTGGTCTTTGTATGTGCAAATAAGTCATACACATTTTCCCACCTGGGGACTAAAGTCATTAGCATAACAAAACACGTTGTCTTCAAGAGAAAAAATAAGAAAATTGAGTAAAATATCAGAAACACACTCCCTATTCCTAAAGTCCTAGCCGTATTTTTTTTTCTTTTTTAAATGTATAGCTTAGAAACCTCAGAAAGTTCTATAGATGAAGAAACTGAGGCACAAGAAGGAAAAGTTGTTTGTCCAGGTTCTTACAACTCATTAATGGCAGAGCAGAACCAGGGATATTCATGTTCTGACAGCCGGTCCACTACTCTTAGCTAACTAACCTCAGTTTGTCCAATATTATTGCCCTTATCCAACTTTGCATCTTCAATTATGGCTATAGTAAATAAAGATCAATACTTTTCAAATTTTATATCAAAAAATAGTATTTTCAGAAATTTTTCATGTCCTTTCAATTTTAAAAGTTTGTTCATTTTTCTCTAAGAGTTTATAAGATGACATCCAAATATTAATAGCTTTTGTGTCTTTCAGTATAGATAAACACCCCAATTTATCTTGTCCGCTATCCCCTCCCAATGCTGATTATGGAATTCTCTGATACTTACCATTATCTTTCTTGAAAGTCACTTTGAATAGGTCAATTTTATTTATGACTTATGTGTTTAACTTTTTATCATTGCATATCCATTACAGCAAAGTTTATGGAGTTTTCAAGATTTTTCAGGGTCATCTGAAATGCACATTTTATAATTATACAGTTGTAGGCCCTCTTCTGTTTATAATCACACTTTATTATGACTCTATTCTCGTGTTTGTAATCAGCCCTTTAATTTTCATGGGTATGATTGCTTATCATATTATCCGGTATGAACTTTATAAGATCAATAATACAATTTAGGATATGAGTACGAAAAACAAGTGACAGCGGACCAATGATTAATGCTTTGGTCCACATGGAAAACAACGTTTATTTAAAAAGCATGGCAATGAAGTAAGCTGAAGTAAGGGATAAAAAATTCATGAAGATGCAAAATTATTCAGGCATGTGGCAGATTCTATGGCAACAATGCCACAAACTTACATCAATGTCTACTATGTGCAAATGTAGCATTTCTTCCATGGGCATTACTGTCATCATATATCAGTGCCTCACTGTTTTATTTAGAATCTATTTGAATAGCTCTTTGTAAGATATTGAACTTTGTATTGGGGAAAAGGATCAGTCATTGCATAATGAATTCACTTTTGGATTATGTCTATACAACAACACATAAAATGAATATTTGCTATATTTGATGATTCAGACACAAAGTTCATTGACGCTGTGGGCTGAATGATGATATTTGATTTTATTAACAGTCTAAAGTGACCGTAACCATCACTAAAACATACACTGCATTTTGTTCTATGTAGAATTAGCCTCAATAAAGAGAAAAGGGACTGTTAACCAAATTCTACACAATAGCTCTACTACCCTGTAGTTTACAAGCAGCAAGTAGATTAAAATGTGACTTTTTTTTCAAGATTACTATGTAGACTATAGAATCAAGTCTTTATTCTATGAGCAATGATTTTCCAATGTATTATTTTACTAAATGTTTTTAAAAGGCTTACTGAAACTGTGGAAAATATATAGGAAGCTAAGGTAGGAAATTTTCCTTGCTGCTAATATATGAATGTAGTCAGTTTTTCTTCTTTTTGTCACAGCATTTGGAGATTAGGTAAAATACCACCTTGAGAATGTTTCTTGGCATCCCTTATTTTTATTGAACCATGAACTCGAAAGTCTAGCATAAAATTTATTATGTGTAAATAGTGGAAATGTATTCCATTAAGACAAAAACCATGTATTTAGAATCCATTTATGTGCTGCCATTTGTCTTCTCTATGGATTGTCTATCTAAAATAGGAATGGTGGCCTTTCTATACCTATTCTTATTCTTATACAGGTAGAGATATTGCATATGACATAGTATGGGTGTGGAGAAAGTGAAAAAGGGGTGTGTTTGGGATTTGAATGAATCCCAACCCAATCTAGCATATAAGCAAAATAAATTTAAAATATATGTATGTGTATGTATGCAAGTAAAAACATTTTATTACGTATTTATGTATGTGTGATTTATAAATATGAATTGCATAAAATATATGCATTATGTATTCAAAAAAAAGTATTTCTACACTTACATGCACATGTGTGCACACACATATTATTTTGCCTACACGTATTATTTTGCCTTCCTTCTGATTTCTTCTAACTTTAACAGATTGCACCTATATTGTCTAACCTGAAACCATAAAATATTTGAGGCAAATACTAATCTTTTGTTGAATTAAATTAATGGTCTTAGTAGGTGAGGAAATATTTCTCTGTCTTGCTTTAGTGGAAACCACAGGTGGGCTGGCATGATGGAAACCACTGTTCAGGTAGTCCCCTTGTTGTCCATAGCCCCTACTTGGTTGTCTCAACTCTACTAGGCTATTATTTTATTTAAGGTCCACACTGAAAATTTCTCTAATCCAGAAGTTTATCTTTGCCAGTGAAAATCTATAGGGACCAACCAGCACATTTATAACAGCAAACATTATACATCAGTTACTATGCACTATACTCTGTTGCCTAGTATGATTAAGCCTTTTTCACTTAGAAAGGTGCTGAGTATTTTCAGTTCTAAATTATTTTATTATGAGAAGGAACCGTTAAATCCTGGTAATTCTAATTGAAAAAAATATATACTTGAGGGCTTCCCTGGTGGCGCAGTGGTTGAGAGTCTGCCTGCCGATGCAGGGGACACAGGTTCGTGCCCCGGTCCGGGAAGATCCCACATGCTGCGGAGCGGCTGGGCCCGTGAGCCATGGCCGCTGAGCCTGTGCGTCCGGAGCCTGTGCTCCGCAACGGGAGAGGCCACAGCAGTGAGGGGCCCACGTACCGCAAAAAAAAAAAAAAAAAAAAAATTATACTTGAAAATAACAGTGGTCATAAATATAATACCTTTAATACATGTGATGATAAGCTAAAATTCTCAGTAATTTTTTTCCAAAAAGTCTTTCCGTTGAAGACTAAGCCAATGCTTGTTGTAGCCACCTGGCAGTTTAGATCCCCAGTGAGCTACACCAGTTAACACGCAGTTACTATGGGTGCTTCTACTAACCACAAGAGTCAACAGTTACACAAAGTTTAGCAATAGATTTTACAGGGTTGCCATTATCAATATATACCTCAAAGAACTTATAATAAATAGTAATTATTAGACTTGATCATCAAATGTCTAATTTCTTTTTCTAGACACACTTGCATGCAACTTACACCAAACAGTATTAGGATTTTATAGACAATCTCTTATCCTGTTTTGTCTAGTACTACATATGAGTTGGTAGCCGATGTTACTTTAATGTGCTTACAATTGCAAGGCATGCAATTCTGAATTTAAATAGCTCTGACCTGTTTGAATATTAAAATTGAGAACTTATCTGATTATATACTGCTGTTGACAATATTTTAGTGAGGAAAAGTTACTATAAAATACAAAGCAGAAAAACTTTGAGTGTGTATTCCATATTCCCATACATATTTTTTGGTGTTGGAATCTTAAATTTTTTAAAAATGATTATTAACTTTTTTGGTATAGGTAAATTGTTTAATATATGTGTCAGTAGCTTAAACTTCAGACATCATCACCTAGTGTTTATTAACTCAGGAGAACTGTGTCTGACTTTTAACAGAAAAGAAGGAATTTCACATTTGGTGGACATCAATTAATTATGTGCTAATCACTGTACTAGATTTTTTTATATATTATCTTGATTACTCCAAGTACCCACCCTATAAAATAGATAGAAACCAAGACTTGGAAAGACTTGGTATCTTGCTCAAGACCACAAAGATCATAAATATGAAGAGATAACAATTTCCAGATTTTTCTACTTTCACGTATTAGGCTAATTATTCAAGAATACTCACCAGAATAAATCTTTCTGCACTTTAAACAAACTACAACAGGTTTCAAAATAAAAATAAAATTTTAATTCATTAATTTTATATTTGAAATAGGAACATCCTTGGACTTTTTAATATTAGAGAACTTATACGTAACACAAGGTTTATTTTATTATCTATTTTTTTACTATAAAAGTTTATTTTTTCGGGCCTCCCTGGTGGCGCAGTGGTTGAGAGTCCGCCTGCCGATGCAGGGGATACGGGTTCGTGCCCCAGTCTGGGAGGATCCCATATGCCGCGGAGCGGCTGGGCCCGTGAGCCATGGCCGCTGAGCCTGCGCATCCGGAGCCTGTGCTCCGCAACGGGAGAGGCCACAACAGTGAGAGGCCCGCGTACGGAAAAAAAAAAAAAAAAAAAAGTTTATTTTTTCAATTGTGGTAAAATATGCATAAGATAAAATTTACCATCTTAACCATTTTTAAGAGTAAAGCTCAGTAGGGTTAAGTATAGTTACATTGTCGTACAATCAATTTCCAGACCTCTGTAATGTAATTTTTTAATGCAACACCTGAATAGAAATAAATTTAGGAAATAAAGCAGGCATATATTCTTGGTTATTGCTCTAAATAAATCTCTTAAAATATTACAGATCCCTAACTGAGGCAGCCCACACAATAACACTGTATTGCAGGGAGATTTAGTTTGTGACATCAGTGTGACACAAGAACTGATTCACTAAATACCTAACTGCCTTCAAGGCTGGATGAGCCAGACCTTATTGTCTGCAAAATTATTTAATGAAATAGTTTCCCAATCAGAAGTTATTAGAAATTTAACTTTACTTGTTTGGTCCCCTAAAGTGATCTCACAAACACCACCACCATCAAGAACAGCAGAAAACAATGTCCAAATGCAGCTTTTTTTTTTTAAGTTTACTTTTGTATGTATGGAAATTCAAGCATCATCAGTTAATTGTACTGGGTTTTGTGTTTTTTTTAATTAATTAATTAATTTATTTATTTATTTATTTTTGGCTGTGCTGGGTCTTCGTTTCTGTGCGAGGGCTTTCTCTAATTGTGGCAAGCGGGGGCTACTCTTCATCACTGTGCGCGGGCCTCTCACTGTCGCGGCCTCTCTTGCTGCGGAGCACAGGCTCCAGACACGCAGGCTCAGTAGTTGTGGCTCACGGGCCTAGTTGCCCCAAGGCATATGGGATCTTCCCGGACCAGGGCTCGAACCCGTGTCCCCTGCTTTGGCAGGCGGATTCTTAACCACTGCACCACCAGGGAAGCCCTGTACTGGGTTTTTTATTGGCTCTTTATGTCTCACTTTATTTTCTGGATTGCTTTATGATGTTGTGACACACTGATTTTCCCTCCTACCCTCATACCAACAAAGTCAATAGGAAATAAAATATCTTTATTATAATATAACGCCACAGCAGCCATCCCATTTATTATGGAATTAAATAAAAGAGCAAAGAGAGCCACTTCGGAAGAGACCCTTGGATTTGAAAGGTCACAGATTGTGTAAATATACAAAATAACTCCTGATTAAATGAACTATGCTGTCCTGAAATTAAAGGAAAGCCTGTTTTAATTATTTTCTGAATTTTAACAATTCATCTTTCATATGTGACTATGAATATGTTTAGTCAGCCAATGTGATGTGTATCTGCGAATGAAGTCATTACATTAGGACCACAGGAATTTTAATGTCAGAAGGAATTGGTGAAGATTTATATAGGCACGATGGGGTATGCTCTTATTGTGGAGAATGATACATGACTCTTTACTGGAGGGAAAAAAACATGATTAAATTAGCTGCTATTGCTTATGTCGTAAACCACTAATGCAGAGTCGGAGTAGTTTATAAATATCAGAAGAAGCTAGTAATGCAATTACCACATTAGTATTCATCTGCAATCTGGTTGGGGACTTCAAAATAAACTCCAAATGAGTCATTTATTTTCCTTCAGGAAATTCTAACTGTGATAAATTCCCCCACCTAAAAAAGGTTTTCAGTGATTCTTTTACATGTTCGATATGAGAACAGAGGTTTGAAAGTAGATGTTGAGGGAGTTTATCAGTCCTTCCTAAGCTTTTTCTTTTTTTTTTTTAACATCTTTATGGGAGCATAATTGCTTTACAGTGGTGTGTTAGTTTCTGCTGTATAACAAAGTGAATCAGCTATACGTATACATATATCCCCATATCTCTTCCCTCTTGCATCTTGGAAGGGTAAGCTGGGACGAAGTGAGAGAGTGACATGGACATATATACACTACCAAATGTAAAATCAATAGCTAATGGGAAGCAGCTGCCTAATGTTTTTCACATTATAGCACATATTGAAAAAAAATGTTCAGCTCACTGAAATATACAGGGAAGGCTTTATTCAGGCAGACTCCAATTGCTCTGAGGACTGAAGAGACAAAACCTCAGCTCACCTGCAGCCTTCCTGGGACACACCAGGTGCTAGAGGACGTGAACTGAGAAGCCTGGAGACACAGACAGTGTCACCCACTCCTTCAACATGTACTTACTGCTACATGCCAGTTGCTTTCTGGAAACAGAGTTGTGAAAAAGTAGTCCGAAATCCTGCCCTCCTGGAGCTTATATTCCAAGGAGGAATAGAGAGTGAACAAGTTCAGTACGGAAAATACAGCATGTGGCATGGTGATCCTATCCAGAAGAAGAAGAAGCAAACAAGAAGTGGAGAACTTGAAGCAGATTTGAGATTATGAGACCAGAGAAGGCCTCACAGAGAAAGCAACTGGTAGTTAACACCTGGAAGAGGCAAAAGGACTGACTGTCTTGTCAGACTGGTTTTAGGAAAGAATGCAAAAGGTGGTTTTATGAATGCAAACTCCATTGTTGGAGTCTGGAACTATATTGATTATTTTTTAGTAAAAATTCACAAATGTATATAATTATATGTAATGGAGCAAAGGAAGAATATAAGAAAGGAGAGGTTTGTTTGTTTTTTAACCGGTGACTTAGAAAATAGCCTTCTAATTCCTTCTCTGGATGATTAGACAACATTGAATCTATTCTCTAGAAGTCATGCACCTACAGGAGGTACAGGACTGGGATCCCTCAGCCTCTTTCTGATTTTGTCTGTTAGTACAGACTGAGTAATCCCAGCCAAGATCTAGCGACACAGAGGACAATAAATCGCCCCAATAATTATTCTGACCCCAGAACAAGAGATGAGGCGTGGGCTGACTTCTGTGCTGTCTGCAGAAGAAAAACAAGCAGAAAAAAAGCTCATGTTTCTGTATTTGTGCCTTAAAATATCAAAATCCGATTGGCCCTACCGGACTAAACTGTGTCCTCAGGGATGTGAAATACTGAGATTTCAGGCCCTCTTTTGTATAGTGTTCTTTTGGTTAATCCCAGGGTTCCATGTGACTCTTTCCCAAAGCACCACTTCTGAAAGGAGCAGGCTGTGATCCAGAATCACCATTAGCAGAAACAGCAGAAATCATAGCCCAGGCATGTCATGTTGAACATAAATAATGCCTGATGCTTCTGCAAAGTTGCTTCAGCAGGAGTGAATCTGGTGAGCATTGGAAGCCAGAAAGCCAGGAAGCCAGCCCAGTGTTCCAGGGAGCTCAGCCGATAAAACATAGAAATGAGAGTATGGTGGTCTTCCCCAGAAAGATGCTGCAGTCTGGAGAGTGGTGGTCAGCAGCGACCCTCCAAAATTCCCTCATGAGTGGTGCACATGGAGGCTTTTCCAGATAATAAGACTTTAAGTGGCAGTGGGGAAAAATCTCTTCCCTCAGCATTTGATTATGGCTTCAGCGCCATGGGGCAGGCGTAAGCAAGACTGGCTTCTGCCACGTGCCAGGAAGCCCCCAGATACCCCTGGGCAGATCAAGAGGAAGGAGAGGGTAGGGGTAGCGGACTTAGACTTGGACTCCCTGCTGTCCTGCATAGGTGGATGTTCCAGCACTGGACCCTGAGGTCTGTTGAGATCTGAAAGTATAACTGACATGCGAAACTGTTGACAGAAATCCTCAGGTCACACGTGTCGTAGACACAACAGATACCAACCGAGTCTGCCATATTTTGCAGTTCTGATCAAATTTCACAAATTGCCTTAAAAATCATATCACATTTGAAAGCTTCTTTAAAACCAAACTTCAGGGTATTAATTTTACTAACAATTGAGAAAAATGTGATAGAAGATTATAAAATTTGATTATATGAAGATAATAGAAACGTAGCTAAACTACTTTGTTCTGTGATAATCCTAGGCTTTTTTTTTGTTTTACATATTAGACTGGATATGTAATATCAGTGAGGTAGCCAACCTCCAAAATGTCCACCAACAATCCCTGCCTTCTGGAATTCATACCCTGGTGTGGTATCCTATCACATTGTTCCAGGATTCCTCTGTGTGCCCATCAGTATAAAGCAGAAGTGATAATATAAAATGTCATTTCAGAGGTAAAGTTACAAAAACTGTGGCTTCCATCATAGATGCCTGCTTGCACACCATCTGTCTCTGTCTCTGTCTCTCTCTCATCATTTGCTCTGGGGAAACCCAGCTTCCATGTTGGGAGCAGCCCTGTATTGGTGAGAAAATGAGGCCTCCAGCCAATAGCCAAATCAGTGGGCTTGGAAGTGAATCCCTCTCTCCCAGGCAAGCTTCTGATGATGGCATCACCAGATGACACCTCAGTTCCGACCTCAGAGAGACTGAGCCAGAACTACTAGGAGATAATACATGTTTGTTGTTTTCAACTAGTAAATTTTGGAATAATTTCTTATGCAGCAGTAGATTCCTAATACAATTAGTTACTGTAAAAATGAACCTCCATTCTCAGTGGATTCACATACAGAAAGTTTGTTCCTCACTCCAACAGTGTTCATGGCCTGCATGTTCCTGGTTGGGCAGCTCCTGGGTAGCCAGTGGCACCAACGCCTTGTTGGCATTAAGGTCACCTGATGTCCACAGTGGAAGACCAGTGGAAGAAAGAGAATGAAAAATGCATTGGTGGTGGTCCTGGCTTGGAAACTGCATATATCAGCATACAGTTCTTCTGCCCACAATCCATCGAACTCAGTTACAGGACTCAAACTACTGTAATTTAACATCAACACTGGGATTGGCAAACAGGAACCATTATCTCTGTTATTTTTAACACTAGTGAATTGTGGCAAAGTTAGTAGCTGCCAAGACAGCGTCAAGCAAAATCTGAAACATGCCACCCACTGATTTTTGGCAGTTCGTCAAGATCACATCCCATGGGCCTTGTCCCTCATTTCGTGAAACTGTCTTTTAGTTAAGAAATAGTTTTTAAAAACTTTTTCTCTGTGAGAAATTAAATTATATGTGAGCTAAGCAGCAGAAACGAGGCATTTTGACATTAAGACGAGCTCATCTGAAGGTAACAAGCCATGTTTGCTAACACATCAAAATTTAAATGATATCATTCTAAAGCGTCACTGGATACCCCTTAATTATAAAAAGAAATACAAACACAGGCTCTGCAATGTAGTGCATTATAAAGAAATCATTCAAATGATTCAGAATGTGATACATTTTAAATTACTATAAAAATAATAACATGAAATGATATAGTAAAATCTAAGAATATGCTTATAGAATTCTAGATATTCACATACTCTTGGTTAAGGAGCTTTGCAGTGGTTTTCTACAGCATCATTTTAAAACATTTTAATAGCTAATTTTTTCCCCAAATGAAAGCATATATGAGACACTATATAAAATTAATAATAATAATACAATTCTATATTACAACAGTTTAAATCTTCACTATTAGGCAGAAAATTCTTCTTTGCTTGTGAACTCCATAAATTAGCTATTCTATAACCTTACGATTCTTAGAGACATAATTTGGAAAATAGTTAAGATTATTTTTGACAGCAAATAACAGAAAATCCAACCTCATAGTCTTAAACATCTTTTTTGCTCATGTAACAAAATTGGAAGGTAAATGGACCGGTAATGTTAAGCTGAAGCTGGTATCTCTAGATTCTTCTGGCCTTTCTGTCATGCTGGCTGTCTCAAGGTCACAAAGTGGCCCTTGCAGCTCTAGAAATAGAGCCACAGTCACAGCAGGAGGATGGAGAAGAAAGCAGCAGTACCTGTCATTTCAGATCTTTCATCAGGAAAGAAATTTTTTCAGAAGGTTCTCTGTCCCCAACCTCAGCAGATTTTCCGCTTCGGTCTCCTTGGCCAGGACCAAGTCACAGAGCTACTGGGAGGTGAGGCAGGCTAGCAAAGCAGAGAGCTGGGAAATCCTGACTGTCTTCCACAGAGTTCATCACCTGGGTCAGGGTCAGTGCCGCCCCAAGGAAGAGCAAGTTCCTGTTATGTGAAAGAAAAGGAGAGAATGGATTTACGGACACGGGATGGGGGGGAGATGAATTGGGAGATTGGGATTGACACATGTGCACTGCCATGTATAAAAGAGATAGCTAGGGCTTCCCTGGTGGCACAGTGGTTGAGAGTCCACCTGCCAATGCAGGGGACGCGGGTTCGTGCCCCGGTCCGGAAGGATCCCACATGCCGTGGAGCGGCTGGGCACGCTGAGCCTGCGCGTCCGGAGCCTGTGCTCCACAATGGGAGAGGCCACGACAGTGAGAGGCCCGCGTACCGCAAAAAAAAAAAAGATAGCTAGTGTGAACCTGCTGTATAGCACAGGGAGCTCAGCTCGGTGCTCTGTGATGACCTGGATGGCCAGGATGGGGGGCAGGGGATGGGAGGTTCAAGAGTGAGGGGATATATGTCTACATAGAGCTGATTCACTTCATTGTACAGCAGAAACTAATCCAACATTGTAAAGCAGCTATACCCCAATTTAAAAAAAAAAAGAGAAAGGAAAAAGATATGGTGGGCAACTATATATAGATTCTCTGTAACATATGGAGTGGCAGCTTTGATGGCATAATCTTGCTTTTGAATTGCACTTATACCCTGGCAACTAATATTATAACATTTCCCCGCAGGCAGTTCTAACTTAACATAAAAATTGGGTCTAGCAATGTGTAATACTTGAAAGCAATTGTTCATAAGCATATGCCATGATAACAAATATTCCCCTGTAGGTTTTCAGAAAAAAAATGAAAAGAAATGCAAATGGAACTGTTTTACAGCCAAGTGTATTTCCGTGCAGCTGCATGAATTGAGATTAGGGGTAGGAATTAGGGCTTTTACTATGACCAAAAATGTATGTGCCAGTAACTCTACCTGACAGTAAAGGGAGTAATTTATCTTCTTTGCATTAGCTTTTCTTGTTATCTGTGAAGCTGGAATTACACTTCTGTCCCTTGTGGAGATTATATAGATTACTCGAAAAGGAAAAGAGCTCTGTGTTTCCAAAGTGCTCGATAAATTACATGCATTCAGTTGTGGTCGGTTTGTCTGATGTATCAGAAAAATTTCACTGGCATTTTTTTTAAGATCCCCTTTCCATTTATCTTTATTTTCTAATCTTTCCCCAAATGTCTAACAATGTAAAAAGTAGGTCTTTTTTTCATCTCCTGCACCAAAGATAGAGACTTCATCTCCATAAATTTCCTGAGCTGCGAAGGAATCTAATGAACCTGTTTGTTTAGACACTGAATCACAGGAAAGTCCTGTATCTTCCAAATATATTAGTTAATTTGCAGGCTGTTTTTAAGTGTTTATTATTCCTGATTCCAGCATTTTCTCAAAATTCATCTAAATTTCTGCTAAGTAAAATTTTGCTAATGTAAGCTGGAGTGGTATAATAGGAGCACCCAAACTAGTAGGAATAATATACAGATTTCATAATGGTTTTGTCATTCGTTAGCTCTTTAACCTTAGAAAGTCATTTAAATTTCTGGACCTCAACTTTCTCATTTATAAAGATAGGGGTGATGCTATCTTTCCTACTTTGCACTCAGAACTGCCATGATCTAAAATGTGTCAATGTATTTTCTAAATTGTATATATTTCTAACTTACATGTGTGTATGGATGCATATTTGATAAAATTATAAAACAATTATACCTCTAAACCTAATATGTTTCATATAATAAAAGACTTTGCCATGGAGATGCTAAATATTCACTGTATGTTTTCTTTTGATATAGAATGAAAGGTAATTTGGTTTGGGTTTCTATTGTATTTCATCCACAAGATTGATTTGGAGGTTTATTTTCAAATGTAGGCAACACACTCAACTATTTGGAAAATGGGATAGCTTTATGAAAACTAGGAACTACAAAAATTGAATCCCATAACCAAAAATAAGAAAACATTGCCTGACTTGCTTAATTCTATGCAAGTTTCATATCTGATTTCCTCACACATACCCTGAAATCCATCTTCTTTGCCCAGCAAAAGAGAGGGGGCTGGTTAATTGTAGAATGGAAGCATGGAATAGAAATAATACCCCCTCCCCAAATTCATATTCCAAGACACCACGGAGTGTCTATAATAATGAAGTAAGAATTCAGGAGAGATGAATAGAGAAAATGTTTTCTCTTACATTATACTTGTTGGGGTCTTAAATAAATCACCAAAACTTTTGTTTCCGCTCACAACCCATTGGCCTAACCTACCCTCATGTTAAACTAGAAGCTGTAGGAAAACCCCAAAAAATCTGGTGAGCACTTGTATTTCTGCCCTAGGTTACCCTTTTATATAATACATACCCACTTACTCCTATTTTCTCACACAGGGAAAACTCTCAGTATCTCCCCAAAGAAGATCCCAAAGAAATAGCCACCACACCTAGCTCAGTTTAAGATCATTGTGTAGTGGCTGTAGCCTCTTCTTTAGGTTTAGACCTTAGTCCTCTTTGGTGTAGAGTACTAAGAATTAAAAAAGACATAGTATCTTCCCCACTGAAATACAAACACACAATATTCAATGATGGACACCAGACAGGGTAACTGAATGATTCTTAACTAGAAAGAGGAATAATGACCAAGACATGGAAGCAACCGAAATGTCTATCAGCAGTTGAATGGATATGAAGATGTGGTACCTATACAATGGAATACAACTCAGCCATCAAAAAGAACAAAATCATGCCATTTGCAGCCCCATGGATGGACCTAGAGTTGATCATACTAAGTGAAGTCAGACAGAGAAAGACAAATATCATATGATATCACTTACTTGTCGAATCTAAAATGTGATTCAAATGAACTTATTTATAAAACAGGCTCACAGACATAGAAAAAAAACTTATGGTTACCAAAGGGGAAAGGTGGCGGGGGTGGTGGTGGTGGATAAATTAAGAGTTTGGGATTAAGAGATACACACTACTATATATAAAATAAAGACACAGCAAGGTTCTACTGTATGGCACAGGGAACTATATTCAATATCTTGTAATAAACTATAGTGGAAAAGAGTATGAAAAAATATATATTATACATAAAATACATAATATATATTTATGTATGTATATAACTTTTATATATATACATATATAAAACTGAATCAGAAGCTATACTTCAATTGAAGAAAGGGGACTGATGAGAAATATGTTAGTCAGTGGTCTGTAAAAACATTGAAATTCTACTGACTAGACATTGTGAAGATCCCCTACATTTGAGTGGTAGAAAATTTGGATTCACCCCTGGTTTTACTCTCTGGGAAGAAGTCCTATGTGCATTATTCTTCCTGGCCCCTGCCTTCACACATAGGTAGGTCATCATCATATTTTAGTATGCTTCTTGATCACAGAGGAAGTTGGTGGTGTTCTCAGTCCTGATTTGGCCCATGGGAGGTTAGGGGTAGTCCAAGTTCTTTCTTGACCTGCTTTTTTGGTTTCTTTGCAAAACAAATTGCTCAGATACTCAGTAGACTTCCAATTCATTTTAATTTTGACATGTCCAGTTGCTAGTAACCACACCCCAAGACCTTTCTTAAAAGTTCTCAAATTTCTTTATTACTCCAAATCTAACTTTCTCACTTACTGAAGCTATTAGGTAAGAAGACATTACCCATAATCTGATTTTACCCTGAGGCCCTTGAATCAATAGAGATTTTTTTTTTAATCGTGTGTTGTAGCCTTAAAACTGACCTTTAACTTGAGATATTTTAATCAATGTAAAGGTATTATTGGGCCTTTGCCCGTTGAAGCCTTTTAAAACTTATCTCTTTTCCAACTTTGCAAGGTCCCAAATTTCTGATCTCTCTGTTCCCTTTCATTTAGGCTTGTTGACTGTCCAATTCTTTCTTATAATACCTTGCCAGACTTTGTCAGTAACACCTCCCATGTACTACCAAGGTTCTCTTTTCAGCCTCTTCACCAAGAAATGAAGATTCCACCTTCAAAGTTATTACAGACAACACTTGGGCCAAATATTCCACTACTGGGCCACGTAGCTCACCAACTTTCCAGAACCTGAAAGCAGTTTATTCACAGCCCGTGGCCCAATTGCTAAGGCAATGTAATGCTGTTGAGGAATTTTATTAGGTTATTACTTAATTTCTGTAATGGCTTTCAGTGCTAGCTGCACAATTAGCCTCCAAGTCTCCGTAGCATATCAGACTAGAAATTTATTTCCTCTTGATGTTACATGTCCAACACAACCCAGTGAGGGGGTCTATTCCACGTAACCCTCAGAGATCCAGTCTGATGGTGGCTTCATCATCTCCTGCTGCCACGTGACTCCTGGGTTAAAGTCTCATGCTCGTTGCCCAGGACTGGTTACAGGGCCCAAACCTAATCCAAAGTATTCTTTTAAAGAAAGGGATACTCATAGAATATTTTGTAAGCATTTTTGTCTTTGCCACATTCATCTGCATCACTGTTTGTATGAGGCTCTGCAAATATACGGGTAAAGGATTCTATAAAAGATCAAGAAATTTCTGTTTTAAAAGATTTTCAGATGTTTAGAGTCAAGGATAACACAACGTCAGGAATAAGTGAAGAAATAATTCATGTAGATTCCCCTAGCACCTCTAACTTCAGTGAATTTGAGGTCAGGAAAAGACAATTGCATTTCGGAATTGTCCAAAAGTAGCAGTCTTCAAAACTGATTCAAATGGAGTCTAACTATTCAAAAATTCTGGTTTACATCTAGATATATGTGTCTCTTTGTCATCTGTAATATATAAAAAATAGTACAGTAAGATATTCGTTTAATTCTGTATTTTAGGAGAGAGCTAAACCAACACAATGATCATCATTGTACTCAATTTTTCACTCATAAATTAAGAATACATACTTGTAAATTAAGTGAAAGTCCTAAATTTTTTATAATAATAACTAAAATCTAGGACATGTATATGTGCCAACCACAGTTCAATTTTTTTTTTACTGATAATTTTTATTGGTCTAAATGAAGAGAATTTTAATTCATGTTGGACTTAAATATGTAAAAACACACATAACAAGATTTAACTGTGAATGAACATTTTTCCCTCTAATGAATATTTTGATTAAGGTAATAATCAGAAGTAGAGATCATTATACAAGTAGAGATCATTATAGTCATGTAAATGTGGTCTGAAGAGCAGCTGATGCCACCTGAGACGTGATACATTTAATTTAGAAACGAGTCTCCTTTCACATTTAATTTCTTTTTCTCATTGTCTTATTTCACTGAGATTAAAGGCTTCTATGAAAACAGGATAATTGTTTCCTAAAAATTCATAAGCTTCTGTTTTATATTCCCCCTTAAGGTGTCAGTCCATGGTTTATAAGCTTATAATTGTTTGCAGCCACTGATCATAATTTCATGAATAAAAGTAGCCCCAGGTAATCAATCAATAGAAACACACTGTGTAAATCTAACTTTTATCATAATTGGCTTTCTATGCAAAGTGTATAACAAAGTGAGAAACTTAGGAAATATTGTTTAAAAACTTGGTCATTTCTGACTATGTCTGATTCTCCTTGTTACATTTTTGTGAACTCATCTCTTTTCTTAATAGAATAATTATTTTTTCTAATATAGCAATTCTGTTGGTTTGTTTCAAAGACCCACTAGACTATCCATCGAAAGCCGTCTGAGGCCCTCACTCACCAAGGAAAGATATACACAAAATTCAGGCATAAGATTTCAGTTTGTTGCTAGGTCCCTAGTTACAGATCTTCTTTTTTTTTCCAGTTTAAATAAATTTTCTTGATTCCAATCTGTTGGGATAGATGATGCTTCTTCCTTGGGGGCCTGTGGTCTTTCCCAGATGCCTGATCTCTGTCACTCAGATGGCCTCCTTGGATTACAGACGTGCTGCTCATACAGAACTTCAAGAACTGCCTAAACTTTCCAAATATGATGGGTTCTTATGTCTTCCCAGGACTCCCTCCCCCCTCCCCATCTTTACCCTGCACTACCGTTTTCAAGACCTAGAACTGCTTTGACCATTCAGATCATGTTCCTAGACATAGCTGTTTCTATGCTGTTAATTTTGCATTCATTTCCCAGTTCCATATATTCAATCTGCTTCTATAAGCAGATGTTACTCCAAAGAGATAAAAAAGTAAATTCATATACCTTTCTTAATTCAAAAAGTAGAATCAGGATGTCAATGTAAAGAGATCCCTGGGAGTCTTCTAAACCATGGTGCTTTAGTTCTACTTGAGTAAATGTTTAAATGATGTCATTTAATTTTAGTGTTTATATTTAATTTGAGTTTCAGGGATATGTATTGAATAATGCTACTCAGTATATTTCCATTATGTGATGGAAATTACATTTTGCAAAGTTTCTGTGAAGCAGAAACTGACGATTACTTATTCTACTAAGGTTAAAAAAATGGAAACATTAAAGTCTGAAAATCTGGGTTTGTGTGTTGGATTTTTCTAACATGTATCTGCGCCTGAGGTGAATTGACCATTGTTTCTGGTCTCAATTTACTCACCTGTAAATCGATACTTAGGGCTAACTGATCTCCAAAGATGTTTTTCCACAGCTACTAGCCAGGATTCTAGATTAGTCATTATTTAATTGATGTTTGCCTTGCTCCAAAAATGAGGCAAATCAGCTTCCTCTGCAATTTCGGATACGGTCAGCAGTGTCTACTTCACTGCGCATCGTTAATCCTTCTCTACACGACAACTGTGTAGTTTACAATTGTCTTAATCACTTTAGCAGCTAGAGGCAAACAGGTAACAGGAATTATAACCCCACAACAAATTTTCCACCATACTGAATTGGAATTTTTGTTGTGTTTCATATATTGGTTTCTTTTATTACGATTTAAGAATGAAAAATTGTAAAGCTTCCCATTTTTCTCAGGTAAGGGATGTTTTCAAGGGCATCTGCATTACATTCCGCTGATTCTATGATTGTTTATATTGTTGGTCAGCAATATTCACTTCTTAGGAGATATTCACTACTTAGCACTCTCATTGTCAAAAGAATACTCTTTCTCCTACATTGGTGCTGGACTTGGCCATGTGACATGCTTTGCCTGAGAGAATGTTAGCAGATAGAACACGAGCAGAGGCCTGGAGTGTCCTTGCATTGGTTTGGCTTCTGCACCCTGCTTATTTGCCGTGAGAACTATATGCCCCCAAGTAGCCCCTGCCCTTTGGTCTATACTCTAAAACATGCACAGATGGAGCAGATTTGAACCCATCTGACACCCGGGAGCTTAGCCCAGCCAACTCACAGCCTGAGGCAGAGAGAATGACCAAAGCCAGCTTAGATCATCCAAACTGCAGTCAACTTGCAGCCTGTGACCGAGAGGATCAGTGCTTGCTATTATATGTCACTGCACTTTGGAGTGGTTTGTTTTGCAGTGGGAATAGCTGACTGGCATAACAGCTAATATACTAATTCTGGAATATTTTCATTATATACCATGATGCATGGGTTGAAGAAATACATCTATGTGGCAAAGGAGAAAACTGTGTCGACATTAGGATTGCCCAAGGCAAAGATTTCCAATTCCCAACAGCTTTGTCTAGAATCATCCTCATTTTGAATTTAGGGTGACTTTTTCACGATAGGATCCAATCTAATGACTGAAAGGATTATTACGATAGACAAGTAGCAGGTTTTTACAAGATTAATCATCAACAGGAACTTGTTGTTGTTATTCAGTTTGTCCCCATATCATGGGGTTTTACTGTGAAATCAATTGTGCTTTTCTGCCTTGAGGATTTTGTGGCTGATACTGTAGAGATGATGAGGGTGGTATATGTATACATGTAAATGTGTACTTGTGTGTCTGTGTGTGTATCTTATTAATAACTTCGTGGTTCTGCATGTCCTTCAAAGACATGAATTCCATGTACAATGAGCATTTCTTCCATAAAACAACCCTAATATTTTATCTGATATCCAATGACTGAGGAGCAGGCTTTGAGATCAGGTTCCCCCAGGTGCCATGCCCGGCCCCAGCTCTGTCTGGCTGCCTAGTTTGGTGGTAATAACACTTAGCTCATGGTTTTGCATGAGCATGAAATGTGATCCTGGGTAGGAGGCAATGAGCAGAGTGCCTGTCACACAGGAACTATGCAGTTAGATATGGTTATGTTACTTATGATTCATTGGAGATTTAAGACCTGTTAAAGACAATACGTATTTTATAATGTCTTTGCAACATTTAATATAATCATGAAAAAGTTTCATACACGTAAGCTGCTGTGTATAAAATTTTTGAAATGACTCTAGAGGCTCTTGAAGTCCACAAAAAAGAGTTCGGAGTGTAACGAAAATTACATTCAGGCAAAGGGACTAGATACATTCTGACAGATATCATTATGCTGAACAGTACAAAGGACACGAAGGGAGTTTTATGTTTCTAGCTCTTTCTCACACGTGAAGTCTTAACAGTGTGACTAATTGGCAAATCGTTGACCAGACTGACTGTGACCTCAAACTGAGACATCTGTTTCTGGGGTCCAGGTTTATTTGCTTATTTTCCATGGTATGTTTTTGTTATCTCTGGATTTTGTTTGTTTATATCATCACTAACTGCAGAAAAGTTCAAAAGTTTCTTTAAGAAAATATTTACGATGGGATTCTCCTTGATTCCAGACATTTATAAGAATAAGACAATGACTCTGTTCTTAAGAAGTTTATAATTTTGGTGAAAAACAAAGAGATGTGGATTGTAATGTGTCCTTGATGAAGGCATAAACTCTAGATATTGTCCCATTATCTGTTGATTTATAAAAGTCTCCACTTGTCTACAATAACCTGTTCAGAAGTGGGCGGTCTGTTTTACCAGCTAATAGGCTGGGACTCTGTACTTTACTCTCTCACTTGGGTTTTCACTGTCCAGGCTCTATGTGATGAGTGAAATGTTTTTCTAGAAAAAAAAAAAAAGATGCATGAATGTTGTGATAGGAGGGTCACTTAAACCTAGGTTGACAAGATTCACCTTCTACTTTGGATCAAAACTGAGAAAAAATGGTCCATAGTGCAGAGCCATCATACATCCTGTACAGCAACTCCATTTAAAAAAAAAAAAATGTATCGGAAGCTGTCACTCCTGGTCTTTATGTGCAGCTGCTTACAGTACAGTGTATTCTGCACAAGCACCACGTGGGTGTGTGACAGCATGGAGTTAAAGGATAATGTGCTTTTGAAGTGATTTAGTGTAAATGTAACCACACACATAGGCAGTAATAGGTTGCAAAGCAAATTTGGAGATTAAACTAGCTGTAAATCCTTTCTGGCTCCATGAGCCTCAGCAGCATAGTGACTTCGAATGTCTCATGGATACTACATCCCAAATGGCCCAGAATAGAAGGGGAGAAGAGTAAGCTTTCCTAGCTAAAGTTATGACATATTTTTATATTGGAAGGAATAACTGATATTAGTATGTAATATAGCCATTACATAGATCACTTATACAATATAATACTTCATGTGTCAATATTCGGGATTAAAATATAGTTACTCCTTAGCGTATATGAGTCCAGGCAATGATATAATCAATGTTTCATATCATGTAAGTGTCATAATGAAGTTTTGTTGGTTTTCAAAATGATAAGGGTATCTCTAAACCTATTTGTTGAAAGGATGGCAGGGCTGCTGTATAACCGTGAGTGAGTTATTTATCCCTCTAAATTTGTTTCCTCATTTCTAAAAAATAATCAGAGTTCCTACCAGGGAAGTTTTTATTAAGAGTACATGAAACTAAATAGATAATTACTATAAATTAGAATAGTTCCTGGCATGGAGGGTGCTCAATCATTGATAGCCGTAAACGCTGGCCTTAAAATTGTTCTGTGTGCTACAGTATGTGGATACTTAATCACATACATAGAATTATATGATTTCTAGAAATATCATATAAACGTTTTAATAGCTAAAAGAGAAAAATGAGACATAGAAAAATGCTACCAAGATATTTAAAAGTAAATTTATAAATGTATAATGTATAGATATAAACATATAGCATGAATAAACATTTCAGAGAAAAGTTCAAAGCGACTTCTTTTAAAAGTTGTGTATATTGCATAGCAATACAATTTTAGACAGATCTTCATAGGGAATGTTTTTTTAAAAAATTCTTGAGAGTGCTTTAGATAGTTCTCCATGAGAGATTAGCAATAAAATTCTGTGGAAATAATAATGAGGAGGCAGTTTCTACTCCTGACATTTAATCTCTGAATAAAAGGAGAGAACTCTGTCGTCTCCTGTGGTTTCTGACTTTTTGCCTCTAGACATGTATAAAATAATTGTCTTTTTTGTTATTTCAAAGGCAGGGATAATAGAGTAAAAACTGTTTCTGAGTCTTTTCTAGCTGTGAAAAAGTGTGTTTTTAATCGAACGTAAAAAATTAGGGGACTTCACATACCTCCCTTTCATAGCTGTCTTCTCACCGATTTTTACTGAGAACGAAAGAAGGCCATGCACTATTTAGTATCGTGAAATACTGTGCTTGTACTTTAGGCATTTTGTGTAAATACTTTGCACTTCTTTCGCATTTCTAAAATAGAGCCCTCCCCCGCCATCATAATAGACTAATAGGGTGATCATTCATTACCCTGCGAGCGACAGCCTCATTCTTTGCTACCTTTTGCAACAACTCAGTGAAAAAAGTTGTCTACATTCTCTGCCTCAAGGCTGTCTCCTTCCGTCCTCTTTACTCTCACTGCATTTTCATCTCCTCCTGCCAAGGATATCAGTGAGCTCATTTTGCTAAATCCTATGATAATTCTCAGTCTGCAATTTCGTTGACCTGTCAACATCCTTCGACTAATACATTTCCTTCCTCTGGTTGGAAAAATACCACATGCTCCTGAATTTTTCCTTCGCGTCTCCTTTTCTGGGCCATCTTACTGTCTCTGATTTTTGGTCATCAGAGCGCTTGAGATTCTCTTCTTCGAATCTTTACCTACACTCACTCCCTTAGTGATCTAATCCAGTCTGTTGCCTTTAAGTGCCATCTAGATGACAGACATCCAACTGTTATCTCTACATCAGATCTTCTCCCAAAATTCATACTCATGTTTCCAACGACTTATCATCTCTGATTTTATGTTTATTGGACACTTCAAGCTCAACATGCCCAAAGCTGTATTCCAGATCTCTCTCCCCAAACCTATCCGCCACAGCCTTTCCCACCTTGCTTCACGGCAACTCGAGCTTCCCGTTGGCCATGTAAAAATCCTTGAACGAATCTTCTTCTTCCCTCTTTTATACATTTTCATATCTAAGCTGTCTAAAAATTAATTTCTTTCTACCTTCATAACCCAAAATCCCATCAGTTCCCACCTTCTCCACCATCTCCACGGTAGTCCAAGCTCTGTCATTCTCTCCCTAGATTATACAAGAGCATTTTATCTGGTCTCGGAGCTTCCAGTTCATTCTAGTGGCCAAAGCAGTCCTATAAGATATAAGTTACATCATATCATTCTTTCGCTAAAATCCCTGCAATGACTCCCCATTTCTCACAGAACAAAAACCAAAGGGCTCTTGGTGGTCCGCAAAGCCTTACCGGATTTGCCCCTCCTCTCATTAACTCCTTGACCTTATCTCTTGTAATTCTCCCCAACACAGCTGCCTTCTCAGCTACACGGGCCCCTTCCTGTTCCTTGAACCTGCCAGGTGTGTTCTTGATTTGCAGAACTGGCTGTTCCTTCTTATCTGGAATGCTCTTCCAACAGATGTCCCTGTAATGAATGTTTACACTTCTAACAAGTGATTCTGACCATCCATTTACATTTGAATCTTGACTATACCATCATCCTCCATTTACTTTAGTAGCATTTTTCACTGCCCTAAATGTTACATATTTAGTTGTTTATGATTTTATCAACTGTCTCCCCTGCTAAAATGTAAGCTCTGGAAGGGTAGACATCTCTGTTTTATTCACTCATGTGTGCTAAGTGCTTAGAACAGTGCCTGGTGCTATCGACTGAAAAACAAATGCACAACCTAAAAGTTGAGAATTATGTTTTATTGGGCAGACTTGCTGAGGACTTAGGCCTGGGAGACAGCCTTTCAGACAGCTCTGAGGGACTGGCCCAAAGAGGTGAGGGACGAGCCAGGATGTATGGGAGTTTTGCGACAAGAACCTGGTAGTCGGAACATCAAAAGATTACTGTTAATTAAAGAAAAAACAGACATCTCAAGTTAAGGAATTTAGAGCTTTTCTATGTACGGGAAGATGCAAGAGTCTGGGCTGATTGATATCATTCCTTTGATGTGCACCTCAGCTCTCTGGGGCCAGCGTCCTGTTCTTTCCCATCCTGAAGGGTCAGGGTGCCCAGTTGAGGTTGGCTGCAGTGGCTTATGGTTTGATGGCTGCAACATCGTTTGTTTACTGATATGGCAGGTGACATTTTCTCTCCACAGGGCATAGTAGCCAACTAAGAAATATTTGCTAAATTAATGAATTAGGTGAAGTGAGGGACAGTTGGATTTGAGGAATCTGTCTTTTATAAAAAGAAAAGCAAAACTAAACTAAGCACTGGGGCAAGTTACCTTACACGACCTCTTAGTAAGAATGCATACTTTGGTTTTCTAACTGCAGTGCTAATACTGTGCACCACACAGTAAGAACAGTCAACTACTTGTTGGATTTGGATTGTGCAAGTATTTTGAATATTTTACATATCATGAGCTTTTCTTGCCTGACTTCAAGTTTTGATCATATTTGCTGGAATTTTAGAATTTAATAGTTCTACACTTTCTGTGTTTCAGCTCTCCTTCAATGTAACATTCTGCAAGTGGCCAAATTGTGGTGTGTTAATATACGTGAATTTGTTTTTCTCTTAAAATAGCAATCATTATATTTATAGGATGAATAAACAGCAAGGTCCTACTGTATAACACACAGAATTATATTAAATATCCTGTGGTAAACCATATCGAAAAGAATATGAAAAGAATATATAAATATATGTAAGTATATATATATATATACATATATATAAAAGAATATATATAAAAAGAATATAGAATATATATAACTGAATCACTTTGCTGTACAGCAGAAATTAACACAACATTGTAAATCAACTATACTTCAATAAAATATTTTTAAAAATAGCAATCATTAGGGGAAGTGTTTTAGTCAAGGGAAGGTAATGATTATACCACATAAACTCAAATTATTAAAATGACTCAAATATAATAGAAATTTATTTCTCACTCACATGACAGCCAAGGCAGTTCCCAGCTAGAGGGCGTGAGAATGGAGGCAAGAAGTTGCCCCATGTGGTCATTTGTGGGCCAGGCTGGGGCAGAGTCACACCTGCAGGCCTCCAGCGGAGCCCTAACTGATATCCAAGGGAGGAAGAGACAAGAGCATAAAGGAGCATTTGCTGGAGGCTTTTATGGTCCAGGATTAGAAGTGACACATACCACTTTAGGTCACAGTCCATCGGCTGGAACTTAGTCTCTTGCATTTGGCCTAATGCAAGACAGGCTGGGAAATACACTCAAAGTATATGTTCTGAAAGAAGAGATGAGAAAATGAATTTGTTTTCAGTGATTAGCAACTTCAGTCCCTGAAAGGCAAGCTGTCATCCCATAGCCAGATAGAATCCTCATTGTTTCAAGCATCAAGCTTGTTAGGGAAGCTCCTGATATCATTATGAGCTTTCTTGAGTTGGGGTTATTTTTCTACAGTACTGGGTTTTTTGAAATGTGAATTTATGCAAATAGTACAGATGAAAGGTATTCAAGGTATCACATGTAATGGTTTTGCAATGTCCATATCTTAAAAGGGTGAGTGCCACAGCATAATACATATTTTGGACAGCGCTGTGGCCTTTTCTAATGATAATGTAATATATCTCATTCACTTACACTAAGAGAAAACCTAGGGCACAAGTCCCACAAAGGCATACAGTGAGTATGGTGTTCCACTCCCCTTGGCTCATCTAGATTGGTGAGGGGTAAAAAAGGTGAGGAAATGCAAATTTAAAACATTGTGAGTCACTTAGAACTCAAAAGTTTCTTCTCATGTGCTGATAGAGAAGGTGTGTGCATAAGTGTAATACGTGCTTGGGTATATACTATGTTCTGAATGTTTGCGTCCCCTCAAAATTCATGGGTCGAAATCCTAACCCCCAAGGTGAGGGTATGAAGAGGTGGGGCCTTGGGAGGTGATTAGGTCATGGGGGTGGCCTTCATGGATGAGATTAGTGCCTGTATAATGTGGCCCAGAGAGCTGCCTTGCCCCTCAACCAGGTGATTTACAGAGAAAAAGATAGCTGGTCTAAGAAGTGGCATCCCACCAGACACCAGATCTCTCGTGCTTTGACCTTAGACTTCCCAGTCCCCAGAAGTGTGAGAAAAAAAATCTGTTGTTTATAAGTTACTCAGAGCACAGTATTTTTGTTATAGCAGCCTGAATGGACTAAGACGTATAACACTGGTAGTGAATAATCAATACTCTCTGCACTTAATGGAGTGAAATTATATTGAATTATTGAATGAGTTAATACCCTCCTAAACACACACACTGGGAAAGATGGAGAGCATAGAAAAAATTGTCACAAGCCCTTTGAGATACTCCAGATTTTATATATAACTTGAACAAGTACAACTGAGGCCATATCTATGCCAGAGCATACCCCCTCAAAATAAGACCAAGTAATACCCTAGTTCATGGGATGTTGTAGAGACATGGAAGTTACAAATAATTCTTGTAAAAAATTAAATGGCAAATAAATGTTCAGCTTAGATCAAAGAGCTCATTAAGGAGTCAATCAATTAAGTAGCTTCTAGTAACATTAAATTGTGCTATATTTAATATCAATAAAATTGAATATAACACAGTCCTACTAAAAAAGTAATCTTGTTCATCAAACCATTCTATGCATGTTAGATGAAAGTCTAAAAATACTCTAAAGCAGAGAAAAATTGTGAATTGAAAAAGCATTTGTGGACTTCCAAAACTACATAATTTGAAAACAAAGGAATAATAATTTGAAACAAAAGTGATATTTTTCTTGCTCTGATTGGCTTTTAATTAATATGATTTATTTTGAAATTTAAATGACATTAAAGGGTGCATGAAGATTTTGTTTCTCACACAGTGGCGTGTGTTAATTTCTTTTTAAGAAACACTGTAGAATAAACTACCCTTTCTCTTCCTTTAATAGAATTATAGTGCAATAGAAAGATCCGGGGACTGAACTTAGAAACTGTTCCCTGAGGAGTGGGACCATGTCTTAACTCAACTCTGTCTTAGTGTCTTGTACACGGGGGCTTTGTGACTGTGCTAGAAATATGACAGCTTCTCTGAGATATACTTTCTTTAACGACTAAATGAGGGTAATAATACCACAGTTCATTGTGAAAACATTAATATGAAATAACATGGTGAAACTGTGGTCCGGAGCAGAGTCTGTTTGAAATGCTAAGACGCAGGACAGTGCTTCTCCTGCCTTGGCCAAGAATGTTCCGCAGTGTCACACAGGACTCATGGCAGCCACTAAGGAGACTGGCCCTCAGCTTGCGTTCAGTCTCTAAGGAGTATCTCCGGGAGACAAACAGTGGAATTTTAAAATCTCATCCCTTTACCATAATTTGGAGGCACAGCAAATCATGAAAAATAGGCAGAACATACAGAGGCATCTGAGCAAGAGAGAGACACTGAACAGAACTTCAGATCATGCAAACTGAAAAAATAAGTTTACGGTCATGACAAGTGATTACCATTTACAGAGTACAGAGGAAAGCATAGCTTCCTTAAGAACATAGCTAAGGTAGAATTCCAGCCTTATTCAACATTGACCTATTGCTGATCGAAAGACTGAATGTTTCGCTGCAAACACTAGCAAAGCATCAGAAAATGGAAACAACTTGCCAACACAGCTAGGAAGAGGAGAGAAAAACATGGGCACCCAGAAGAAAATCAGCAGAACCTGACAGAGAACGAGACAGTCACATTGGACCAGCCCAGAAATATTCCTTAGCCACTTCCTAAGAAAGGGAGACTGGGAAATTTATCCCTAAATACATTACTTCATACTCTGTTGGTTAAATAATATGTGTATCGAAATATGATATTTTATCTATAACCTGTTGATGTAATAATGCATAAATTACTGCGTCTTAAATTGTGTGTCATTTTCACTTCATAGTTTGAGATAAGTCATTCTCAACTAACTTTTTTTAAACTTCATAAAATACAAAGTTTTAAAGCGAGAGAGAAAAGGAAGGGAAACAGATAGTAAAGAAGAAAGACAGGCAAACAGACATTTATGTGTCAAACACATAAGTGATGCTCAACAATGTTAAAAAAAATCATGGAATCTTAAGTCACAATTTTTTAAGGTTTTTTTTTAACTTTCTATTTTATTTTGGAGTATAGTTGATTAACAGTCTTGTGTTAGTTTCAGGTGTACAACAAAGTAATTCAGTTATACATATACATGTATCTATTCTTTTTCAAATTCTTTTATCAATTAGGTGGTTACAGAATATTGAGCAGAGTTCCCAATTGATTAAGCTTTCCTTGCCTTGATAATCAGCAGGGGTTAATGGCCTATTTTAAAAGAGATATTTGCTTAGGTTAAAGTCTCAGAGTGAATTGGAACAGTATACTTCACAATCTCTATCTTTACATTTATGCTGTGACACCACTGTCCACTTTACTTAGTGTTAAAATATCATGTCTATATTTGGAATTAAAGGGAAGAATGTCATCTTAACAGATAAATACTCTTGAGAAAAGGTAATATGCCATGATTATTATTCATGCTTTGTGAGAAAAAGATATTTATTATCTACCAATAAATCCAGGTCCTTTTGAAAAGAGCAGAGGGAATGTTCTCCTCAAGGAAGTGGAAAGCAGAACCCACTCACCCTGCAGTATCTGTTTGTTGTCTTGTCATGATTTGGCAAAAGGGTTCTGAAAGAAGTCGAGTAAGTCCTTCAGACAAATGCTGTATGGTGAATTACTTAAACATACAGCATTTATGATATGATGATGATTGCAGTTACCAGTGATCATTGAAATCAACATTATTAGTTACTTTTTGAAATATCAAAATATGAAATCTTCTGTGTTTTTTACAGCTTAGTAAGAGTAACTTTCCTGAACAACTTTTAGGGGAAATTAAGAATTAAGAAATATGTATATAAGGTGGATAGATCTTTTTTGTGAAAATGAGTAGCAAAGTATTAAGATTGGTATATATGAATGTGTATAAAAAATACAAAAAGTTAAAAAGCATTAGGGGATTGATGACCATTTGCTTAAGTAGCCTATAAATTCTCCTTTCAGTTGAGAGAGATTGAAATATAGCATAGAAATAAAATAATACATTATTTATTATTATTACAAACTCTCTAATGAAATAGCATCTCACTATAAGTGCACTGCAAGAAGTCCACAAATGTGTCCCACCGAAGGGCAAGCAGATGCTAACAGAGCATGTTAGTTTCTGGAAGAATTTCACAACGTAACGTACAATATAAAAATATATACTACAAGTAGAAACAAATGCCCATTAATGCACGATGAGTTTTTTAAGAAAGAAAAACAGTACTATGCACAGTCACTTTAATAATGACAATTTAATATTTTATGCCTTTGGAAAATACCACTTTGAGTTGGAAGTGTACCGTTGAGGCTGCGAGAATCTTCAAGCACTGCCCCCTTTCTTGAGAGGGTTACACGACACTGTTGACGACTTCCACATACCAGCAGCCTGGGTTACTGGGCAGCAGCATGCCTTGGGTGGGCGCAGTACACATTTAACAGTGTGACTTTTTTACGAGGTTGAATTCGCAGCTCAACCCACGTGAAGCAGGCACTCACATCTACCTCTATCACACATGGAAAGGAATCCTTAAATCAATAGAAATTAAGTACAGACAGGTTTCGTCTATTATCTCTCAACTCTTAATATATTATAGCGTATAATAATATATGCAAAGTATACTAACTGTATATTTCCCAGCAAACTTTCTTAGATTCTTCTATATCCTTTATTATTTTGTGATTCAAATATAGTATTGATAGTAAGTCTGGAAATGCATTAGTTATAGGGTGACAGGTTTCTGTTTGCCTGGAGAGGGCTGGTTTAACTTGCCTGGCATAATTAGGCATGCCTTTTTACTTTCGAAAGTGTCCGAGTCTGGTCAAAAAGTGATAAGGTCACAGGAGTTACCTCCCACCAGTGAGATGTCTCTACAAGTGAGGGCTAATGGTACATTACCCTTCTACCTTCAAACTGAGTATATTTGCACTAGAGCTAAGTTACTGACTATATTCCTTTAGACTTGAATTATTAAATTAATTAAATTGGGGGGTACTCTTGAAAGACTAAATGATAGATGTAAGAAATCGAGGGAATTCCTGACATAAGATATCTTTTTGGTGGGCAATAAATTTCGCTCTTTCTTTTCCCCTGCTTCAATAACATTGAGAACAATTTGCCTTCCTGTTTCAGCAAACACCTAAAGTAACAGAAAGGAAACACACACACACACACACACACACACAAGTGATAGTAGTTGCAATCACACAAAAAAAATGAGTTATTGGTAATAAGATTTTTCTGAAATAACAGAGCCAAACTCATTATGAGACAAGTTGTACCAATGATTTAGTACCTTGAATTTCACTGCGTTTCACTCCCCAATCTTTATTTTTCACAGTTATATTTTTCTTCCAAATTATTTGTTGTTCTGTTCATCTTTTAAGCATTAATTATTTGTTATAACAGAGCTCTGTATGCAAGGTCTATCTTTACAAGTACCCTTTATATGTATAATCAATATTTACTTTGTACATTTGTTCCTTCATCACTGAGAGTAACGTTTAATTAACTACTTGAGTCCTTGGATCAGGCAACTCCTCTTGTTCCCTGACATTTACTAAAATTTCATCAATTATTTTAGAAGTTCCTGATGGATCTCTACCACTACTGTATCTACTTTGTAAACCCTTGAATTCCATCTATGCCCTAAGTTCAAATTCGCTCCCTGCTCAAAACTCTTTGGTGGTTCTCTGGTACCCACAGACTGGCTTGGGTGTCTGCTAGTATCATTCATCGACTAAGAAATAAAACAGGCAACAAATCAACAAATTTCCTGAAGAGCAGATGGGGAAAGAAAGAGCATGAGCTTAGTTCAGAAATGCTGTCTTGAAGATGCTGCTGAAAATGCAGGTAGAATTTTCCAACACTTGCAATTCTGCAGTAGGATCTGTGAGGCGTTCACGAGTGAGAGTTATAATAGAGAGAAAATGGGACCATCGGCAAGAAGTAGGTAATTGAAGCCATGGGACTAAACGAGATCATTATAGCTCCATCACGTTCCATCATGATGCTAATGAGTCTGTCTCACTACTGAAATATAACCTCTTTGAGGAAAAGATTTTTCCCAGAACCTAGCATAGACCCAAGAACACATATCATTCATAATTATTATTTGCATTGCAATGTACTATATTATATTAAGTATTTTATATGTGATATCACTAGTGGCTTTCTTTTAACCTAGACAGAAAATCATCTAAAGATACAGCTAGCGAATATCCTATTCCAGTCTTTTTGTAAAGGAAGCTATAAATAAGAGTAGTATGAGCTTTTAAAAAATGCTTTCGGAGTCAGAAGAAATGTCTGTAAAAGTATATGGCACCAAAGTTTTCATCTAAACTTGACATTTGACTTGAGGACTATCCTGCCATCTTTTCACATTTGAAATGAAGGTCTCCTTTCAGTTTGTGTAACAAAGCCTTGAGTTCAGTGCCATAGCACCAGGCTCTTTAACTGGGACAGTGGGTCTGTGATCCTGCCCACCTTCCTCCATATTGGCATTTTCTTAATCTGCCATGTGTTTAGTTATCCAGGGAGGTAAGTGATAATCTCTTTCTGTTATGTCTCTACAGTTACTAGAAGCTCTGAAGTCATATGCATAATTCTACCTGGCCCATTCCCTTCAAGGCACACATCATGAATTAGAATGCTGTAGCATCTTTTAATACAATATCAAATGCACACCAGAAAAGGAAGGAATGTTGCAAATCACCATGCTTTGACAATCGAAGGTCTTTAATCTTCAAGCCTTAAGTTCATAGGATAGAAGATAAAACTGATTTTAAGAGCCATCTAGTTCAAAGACAAATCAGATGTTTGAATCGCTCCTGCAACTTTATAGTAAAGAGTTGGCCATCTGCTCTTGGGTGCCCCCCAGAAGTGATTTGGGGATGGGAAGGCAGACATGTCTCCAGACCCCACTTCAGCCACAGGGGTCCCCACTGTTCAGAAATTCAACTTACAGTTCTGAGGATTATTTGGAGAAAATTGTTAAAAATCAATGCTCAAGTGAAAAATCACTTTATCCGGGGACAGTTAATGTTTTTTTTGACAGCCTTCCTTGTAAGAGGTGAAAACGTTTTCTTCTGGGTTCTTCCCACTGCTTTCACTCCATTCCAGAGTCTGTAAGGAGCAGCAGGCTTTCTCTCTCCTCCGCATAGCACGTGTGTTCTTGCTGTTGTTTAAGTATCTGAAGAGTTATTATCCTGTTCCCCCCAATAATCAACTTCCAGCTTGTTTTCCCCAGGCTCCTCCATTTTTCTTTCCATTGGTACTTATTTGTCTTATGTGGGAGTTATGAGAAGGGGGTGCATCTTATGTGGTCTGTTTGCCATCCAGCTGCCCTACTGTGCTACCTCCCAGGTTTTTTTATCTACTTAAATTTTTTTCAGCACTCTATTTATAAACAGTAAACTACACCAATCTTTTCTGTACAGATTTATGACTTTACATATATATACCCTCATGGGACCACAACCCAAATCAAAAAAAAGAGCAATTCCATCAGCCCAGGTATTTCATTTGTAACTTTCCAGTCCATATGCACCCTCTTCCCCGTGGGTAACCTTTACTGTGACTTCTGTTACCTGTGCTGACCTTTGATATCAGTGACATCACAGTTTATCTTCATTCGTGTCTGGTCTCTTTAGCTGAACATAATGCCTTTTAAGTTTGCTTGAGGTCATTAAAGCACAGTGCTTACAACTGAACAAAGAAGGCAAGCCGGGTTCTGAAACACATGCGACCATGGGTCAGTGCTTCCTCTGCCTTGGGAAGGACACACCACTCAAATCTTGGAGGTCAGGTGATGTGCATATGTGAAACCGTGTAATTGTGAAGATCAGTGGTATAAGATCATGGGAGAAAATAAGACAGAACTAGAGTAGGACTTCCCTCTCACCCCAAAAGGTATCCAAGGCAAGTCAAAAGGTAAAAAAAAAAAGATCATCTTTGCTGTGCTTCCCAAACAAAATCTGTCTTCTCACCCCATTAGCCAAAGACCTCAGCTGGCTTCCTCTGTTCCAGGGAACCAGATCTCTTCTCATTTGTGGTAGTCATATCACACTTTTTCTGCTACTGAAGCCTAAAGTCTCCAAAGGATTGGATCTCTGGATAGTGGTAATCATACTAAATCACACAGACCTTTATCTGACATTTTCCAGGATTTGTCATTTCTGCGTTTTAGGATTCTGTGACATCTTGTAGGACTGCCTTCTTCTGCTGCCTGTTGACCTTGGTTTAAATCCCAGGAGTCCCATAAAAACCAGTTGGTTTTCCATGGGATAACAGGTATGCAAATGAGAGGAAGGATGGCATTGCATATGTTGCTTTCTCCCACCACCCCCACTAATCTTTATGAAAAGAACTACCTGAGCCACCATCCTCAAGAGACTCTGCTTCTAGATAATTCTCCCTCCATACCCCAGCAAGCCCTCAGCACTGAACATTACATTATCAAGGGATGCTCCTACCATCCCTACTAAATTGTGGTCTTCTTTGGCCCTGGAATCACTTGTTTCTTTGCTGAAAGCTTTTAGCTTTGATTCACTGACATGCCTTTGATAATATGTCAGCCAGATGTTCTAGTAATTTTGATATCTGCAAGGATGGTCTTTTAAACTTCTTTTAATGTCCTGGTCTCTAATTTCCCTGACCTCTGTCCTCCAGGTGACCTTGACCTCCACTCGCCCTCAGCCACTCACTCTTACGGCCATGCTCTTGGTATACACCTTGCCATTATCTGTAACTGAAAACCCCAGGTAACCTCACCTTCAACCATCAACCCCTCCTCTCCAGCTCATCTCATATCGTACTCTAATTTCAGTAATACGTGGACCCCATTAAGACCTAGAGTTTATTGTCAAAGTCTGAGTCTGTTTCTGTGTTTGTAAATAAGTTCATTTGTATCTTTTTTTTTTAAGATTCTGCATATAAATGATACCATGTGGTATTTGTCTTTCTCTGTCTGACTTAACTTCACTTAGTATGATCATCTCCAGGTCTAACCATGTTGCTGCAAATGGCATTATTTCATTCCTTTTTATGGCTGAGTAATACTCCATTGTATATAGGTACCACATCGTCTTTATCCATTCATCTGTTCATGGACACTTAGGTTGCTTCCATGCCTTGGCAGTCGTAAACAGTGCTTCAGTGATCATTGGGTTGTTTGTATACTTACCCCAAAACTAAAAAAAATTTTTTTTAACACTGGTTTTTATGGTTCCTAACACTTTTTCATAACCACTAACCCCAATCATATTCCAAAACTCACATATTTCCCTACTTCAGCTCTTTGGCCCATCATTATGCATTTTCCTTTCTATACACGCTTAACCACTTCCCTCAGTTAATAATACATTCCCTTGACAGAACCCCAGCACTTGTTCAATCCAGCTTTTGCTTACTCTGCACCTTTGTCAGTGCAGCTCAAAGTGGCGAGAGAAAACCTCCCAACCACGCTGACAGGTCTCATTTTAAATTCATGATTGCTAAGTTCAGATGGGACGTTGGTGTTGCCTGGTATCAAGCAATCACTTGCCCGTTCCCTTTAGCACTACTTTACACCTTCTCCTCTCCTCCCCTGTGGCGCTACCTTCCCACACTCACTCTCAGGCGATAGCCTTGCTTGTTACTTCACTGAGAAAATCAAGGGAACCAGAAAAGAATTTCCGCATGCTTTCACCTCCACCCACCCACTTACGTATGTGCCCGCATACCCCACCTTCTCCTCTATGACTACAGATGGATATCCCTCCTCCTGACTGAGGCTAAGCCCTTCCCTTTGACCTCTCAGGGACATTCTATCTGCAAATCTGTCCTCACTCTTCTTACGATAAATCACTCCCAACTGGATTGCCCCGTCTCTACAACAACATGCTTTTATAATCCCCATTTTTAAAAACCCTCTCGATCACACTTCTTCTCCCAGTTTCCATCAGTTTCTCTCTCCCCATCACAGTAAAATGTATCAAAGCTTCTCTTCCATTTTCCTGAACCTGGTCCCATCAGATTTTTGCTCCAACACTCCACAAAGACTGTTCTTGTCAAAGTCAAAGTGACCCCCACTTGCTTCATTCAGTAGCCAGTTCTCATCCTTGTCTTATCTCACCTAACAGCAGCACTGGGCACACATTAGTCCATCAGCCTGAAAACTCAATTTTCAGTTTTGATTTCAGACACGCTTACTGTACTTGCATGCCTGGTAATTCACTGGTTTCACTTCTCACTATGCTTTGCTGGTTCTTCCTTTTCTCCCTGAATTTTTCCTTTCAGCATTCTCCAAGGCTCAGTCATTGAGTGTCTTCTCTTTTAATTTATACTCACTCCCTGATTGATCACGTCCAGTTCATGGCTCAAAAACTATGCATATTCAATGATTCCAAATTTTCATATCCAGCCCTGACAGGTCTGTTAGATTTCAGAGCTGTATTTCCAATTGCTGACATCTCTTCTTGGATTTTTAATGTGCATCTCAAATTTAATATATCCAAATCCCAGAATTCTGTTCTTCCCTTTTCCAGACCAAACGAAACCAATCCAAACAAAACAAATACACAGATCAGGGAAGAAAATCTCCTTCTTCCACAGTCTCATTTCTCTCAGTAATTCTGCACATGTCCAGTGCTTGAATGCTGAGTTCAAACAATATAATTTCATCTCTAACTTCTCCCTTCCATTTTGAAAATACATTTTAATTTTAGAGCAGTTTTAGATTCATAGCAGAATTGAGACGGAAGTGCAGAGTTCCCATACCACTCTCTTCCCCAAACACACATAGCTTCCTTCATTACCAGCATCTGGCAGCAGAGGGCACCATTGTTCAATCGATGAACCTTCACCAATACGTCACTATCAATCCAGAGTTGACATTATGGTTCACTCTTGGTGTTGTGGATTCCGAGGGTTTGGGCAAATGTATAATGGCATGCATTCATCATCATACTATCATTCAGAATTGTTTCACTCCCTAAAAATCCCCGTGCTCTGCCAATTCATCCCTTCCTCCTCAAAATAGACCTCTGCGACTGCTGACCGTTTTACTGTGTTGATAGTTTTACCTTTTCCAGAGGTCATAGAGTTGGAATAATTACAGCAGGCAGCCTTTTCAGATTGGCGTCTTTCACTTAATAATACATATACAAGGTTCCTCCATGTTGTCTCATAGCTTGGTAGCTCATTTATTTTTACCACTGAATAATAGTTCATTGTTTAGATGTACCATACTTTATTGGTCCATTCACCTACTAAGGGCATCTTGGTTGTTTCAAGTTTTGGCAATTATGAATAAAGCTCGTAAAAATATCCATGTGCAGGTTTTTGTGTGAACATATGTTTTTAACTCCTTAAGGTAAATACCAAGGAGCACAATTGCTGGATCATAGGATTAATCCATGTTTTAAACCAAGAAACAGTCAAACTGTCTTCCAAGGTGGCTGTACCACTTTGCTTCCCATCATCAGTGAAGGAGAATTCCTGTTGCTCCACATCCTTGTCAGCTTTTGGTGTTGTCAGTATTTTGGATTTTGGCCATTCTAATAATAGGCATATAGTTGTATCTTGTTTTAATTTGTAATTCCCCCAATGACATACGATGTGAAGCATCTTTTCATATACATATTTGCCTTCTGTACGTCTTCTTTGATGAGGTGTCTCTCTTTTAGTTCCATATTTGATTTGTCAGGAATTCTGTCAGCTTCACTTTCAAACTGTATCTGAGATTGGACCACGACTTTTCACCTCTACCACCATCTCCCTGGACTAAGCTGTGTCCTCTCTCACATGGATTATTATTCCTGTAGCTGACTAAATGACCTTGCTGCTTTGTCCTGGACCCTTATGCCCAAAGTGATACTTTTTAAATAAAGGGTAGAGTAAGCCATTTCTCCATACCCTAATATGTTCTCTCATTTTTGCAAAGTCATTACAGTGATCGACGACATTCTCTGCTCCTGGTATCTCTCTGACAGTATCTCGTAATAATCTCCTGTGCGTTTATTTATTCAAAACTAGTTACACCAACCTCCTTGATATTCCCTTAATATGCCAAATAAACTTCTCAGAGCATCTGCACTTACTCTTTGCTCTGCCTTGAGCTCTCTTCTGTTATCCACATGGCTTTCCTCCTGTCTCTTGGAGGGCTTTTATTAAGCGTTACCACCTCAGTGAAGCCTATCTTATCACCTATTTAAAAATGTAACAAGCAATCAGTAGCCCCTTTTCTAACTTTATTTTTCTCCTTTGTAGTTATGACTATCAAATATACAGTATATCAGACATACTGATCTTTTTGTTGTCTGTCAGATCCTTTAGAGGTTAGGCTCAAAAAATATGGATTTTATGGCATTTTTTTATTACTATATCTTTAGCACCTAGAAAAATCAATGTTCAGAGCCACGAGCAATACAGAAGGTAGCCGTGACTGTCACAGCTCTTCAAGAAGCAAGCTGTCAAGATGAGATCTTTACCAAGATAGACTTTTTTAAAGTACCAAGTTGTTTCACTTTACCTTTCCCTTAATATTAGTCTTGTTGAGCATATTTTGTTAGGAGTCAATTATATTAATTTTATATGAATTGTCAGGTACATATACTGAATTCATTTTAAAATGTTATGTTATTAATCTCTTACTGATTTATATGGGCTTTTGTCTTAACATTAGGCCCTCATATGCTATGAATTAAAAATATTTTTAATCAGTTTGTCATTTGAATGATGTTAATGCATGAATATTTATCTTTTTAGTTGAATTTATCAATATATTTAACAGTTTGGGGGTTTTGAGTCATATTTAGAAATGACTTCCCATCCTAAGATCTAAAATATTTTTCCAAGTTTTCTTCTCATAGTTTATGGTTTATTAAGAATTAAAAATCTCTTCCATCCTAATTTATGTTTATGTAGGGTGGGATGTTAGGATCCAAAATTATTTTTCCTTCAGATGGCTAGCCAGCTAGGCCAGTATCATTTATTCATCTTTTCTCCATTTATTAGAGATACTACCATACCATAACCCCCATGTACATTGGTTACTTTCTGAACTATCATCCTTCAGTCAGTAACACATTGTTTTAATTAGTGTAGCTTTAAAACATGTTTTAATATCCTGGACAGCTGGTATCTACTCATTATTTATATCCAAAATTGTCAGGGGTATTTTAGCTACTACACTTTTCTGATTGGGTTTAGAAATCAGCTACTTGTATCTTAACAACCCAAAGGTGCCCAATAAGTATTTAGGTTATTTAAAAGATCCCTTACTCTCTCTGACCTTTAGCAACTCAGCATAAAGGTTGAAAACACTCCATCTCAGTATTTAATATCATTCTTTAGTCATGTCATACCTCAGTAGATGCCCCGCCTGCTTCAGAGTGAGACCATAGCCAGAAAATCAATCCATCCATGTAGTCTAGATAGATTTCAAAACTTTTCTGTAAGTTAAGCATTATGCTGGGTATTTGGGATATAAATATCAATATGACGTGGTCTCTGCCATTAAGAATCAGCAAACTTGTTCTTTCAATTGATGGCAGGGAATTTCAAAGTAACCTTACTATTTTTAATGAGAGAATCAAATGCAGAGGCTGTCACAAAGGAGCCTTGTAAAGTATTGTTTCCTAATAATGCCTGACTGAGGGCATTTTTTATAATCATAGAAAGGGCTAACTCCTGTTTGAAGTTAAGTCTTTATTGATGACTTCAGGTTACTGACATATATTTTACTTTTAAGAAATATGTGTTGGTCTTTTTTTATCCTGACTGTGAAGTAGTACTATGTTCCAAGTAGAAAACTTTTAAACATTGTGAAATATGAAGCAGGGAAAAATCCATAATGATCCGTAATGATCCATATATATCAGTAAATTAAATACATAAGTGGTACCACACAGTATTTGTCCTTCTCTATCTGGCTTATTTCACTTAGCATAATGCCCTCAAGGTCTATCCATGTTGTCACAAATGGAAATGGAATTCCTACTTTCTCAAGGCTGAATAATACTCCATTTTGTATGTGTGTGTGTGTGTGTGTGTGTGTACAAATATACATGTATATATATTTATATATTCCATTCATCCATTGATGGACACTTTGGTTGTTTCCATATCTTGGTTATTGTGAATAATACTGCAATGAACATAGGAGTATAGATTTCTCTTTGAGGTCCTGTTTTCATTTCCTTTGGGTATATAACCAGAAATGGGATTGCTGGATCATATGGTAGTTCTATTTTTTGAGGAACCTCCATACTGTTTTCCATAGGGGCTGCACTAATTTACATTCCCACCAACAGGGTACAAGGGTTCCCTTTTCTCCACACCCTCGCCAACATGTGCTATCTCTTCTCTTTTTGATGATGGCCATCCTAACAGGTGTGAGGAGATACCTCACTGTGGTTTTGATTTGCATTTCCCTAATGATCAGTGATGTTGAACACCTTTTCATGTACCTATTGGCTATTTGTATGTCTTCTTTGGAAAAATGTCTATTCAATTCTTCTGCCCACATTTTTAATACATATTTTGGATATTAACCCCTTAGCAGATATATGCTTTATAAGTATTTTCTCCCATTCCATAGACTGCCTTTTCATTTTGTTGTTGGTTTCCTTGCTGTGCAGTAGCTTTTTCGTTTGGTGTATTGTTTCTGCTTTTGTTTCCTTTGCTTTTGGTGTCAAATTAAAAAAATCATTGCCAAGACTGATGTCAAGGAACTTACCCCTATGTTTTATACTAGAAGTTTTATAGTTTCAGGACTTCAGTTTAAGTCTTTAACAACTTTGGAGTAGAAAGATCGCTTTGGCAACTCTGTGAAAAACAGGTTTTAGAGAGACAGTACCAGTTAGAAGGCTGGTTCAGTTGAGGCAAGAAACAGTAAGAGACAATCACTGAATTAAGAAGTGGAGACAGCAAGGGAGAGAGAAACGTGGAAGAACTATTTTATATACATTGACGTCTAAGACGAGCACACTTGATCTGAGTGCTGGGATGCCGTTTGTGAAACGCTAGATGATCGTTTAGGTTTATGTCTTCTTAGTTCAAACCGTCTTTTATTCCTCAAGTGATTTCACCGTCTACACTCTCTGAGAAGGCAAACTGGAGCAAACACCATTCGTCAGTCCGCATGTTGACACCATGTCAGTATAAAAAGTATAAAAAGTGCTGTAGTTCTTGTGCTACTTCACGATTCCCTCGTTTCCAACTCTGTGACTACCAGTAATTATCTAAGGTAAGGCCATGGCTGCGACCCTGACACACTGTCCAGAAGCTTGATGAAGTGCAAATGGGTTTGTGTAAATTGGTCGTTTTCGAGCTGGAAAGCCTGTTTTGAAGCTGAGAAATCTACTTTACACCATGCGGTTTGCAACTTTGCAAATCGCATGGTGTAAAATACAGATCTATTTATGCCTTGAACCTTGCTGTTTCTGGGGAAGAAGACTAAGAATGGTAGTTTAGTTGTAACATTCCTTCAAAAGTTGCTGTGCCATCATGTGAGTTGTATGTCCTAGAAGACAAGCCATTACAGAAAAATCTTATTGAAAGAGTAGGAGAAGGAGAATAGGAATATGATCAACGATTTTTCCATAGAGTTTTCCAGCTAGCTAGAGAAATGAGCTAGGGGAAACACTTCACCCCAATCCTCCCGAATTCAGTCACATCAGCAAATTGAATCTTTAATAGCTTCCATGTGCTTAAATTCTGAACATATTTATTAGGAGAGTCTTAGAACGGAAATGAACTAAGGGTACCAGCAATTCATCTTGCTAAACTTCATCCTTGGTTCCAAGCCAGGATGCTCTTGATGTCCTGAAGTTTGACTTCAAGATAGATGTGGTTGAGAACTGAGGTGTGGCTGTAACTCTGCCATTAGGCTACCAATTGGAGGAAAAGCCAACAAGTCAATTCATGCAAAATATCACCCACATGAGCAGTATTCAGACCACAGAAGTCCCAGCTTGTAACCAGGGCACTGGTCCCTCACAGAAATGTTTGTCCCATTTGAGGTATTAGAAAACAGGACCACCTGTTCACTGGTTCTTCATCACTGAAGTAGCAACATCCATAGCTACAGCTCATTTTAATGGGCTCATTTATGCCTAAAGGTAACCCATTAAAAGAAGGTTTCTGAACCTAACCTTACACCTAAAACAATTAGAGAAAGAAGAACAAAAAAACCCAAAACTTAGCAGAAGGAAAGAAATCATAAAGATCAGATCAGAAATAAATGAAAAAGAAATGAAGGAAACAGTTGCAAAGATGAATAAAACTAAAAGCTGGTTCTTTGAGAAGATAAACAAAATTGATAAACCATTAGCCAGACTCATCAAGAAAAAAAAGGAGAAAAGTCAAATCAACAGAATTTGAAATGAAAAAGAAGTAACAACTGACACTGCAGAAATACAAAGGATCATGAGAGATTACAGCAAGCAACTATATGCCTATAAAATGGACAACGTGGAAGAAATGGACAAATTCTTAGAAAAGCACAACCTTCTGAGACTGAACCAAGAAAAAATAGAAAATATAAACAGACCAATCACAAGCACAGAAATTGAAACTGTGATTAAAACTTTTCCAACAAACAAAAGCCCAGGACCAGATGGCTTCACAGGTGAATTCTATCAAACATTTAGAGAAGACCTAACACCTATCCTTCTCAAACTCTTCCAAAATACAGCCGAGGGAGGAACACTATCAAACTCATTCTACGAGGCCACCATCACCCTGATACCAAAACCAAAGATACTACAAAAAAAGAAAATTACAGACCAATATCACTGATGAATATACATGCAAAAATCCTCAACAAAGTACTAGCAAACAGAATCCAACAACACATTAAAAGGATCATACACCATGACCAAGTGGGGTTTATCCCAGGGATGCAAGGATTCTTCAATATATGCAAATCAATCAATGTGATACACCATATTAACAAATTGAAGAATAAAAACCATATGATCATCTCAATAGATGCAGGAAAAGCTTTTGACCAAATTCAACACCCATTTATGATAAAAGCTCTCCAGAAAGTGGGCATAGAGAGAACCTACCTCAACATGATAGAGGCCATATATACGACAAACCCACAGCAAACATCATTCTCAATGGTGAAAAACTGAAAGCATTTCCTCTAAGATCAGGAACAAGAGAAGGATGTCCACTCTCACCACTATTATTCAACATAGTTTTGGAAGTCCTAGCCACGGCAGTCAGAGAAGAAAAAGAAATAAAAAGAATACAAATTGGAAAAGAAGAAGTAAAACTGTCACTGTTTGCAAATGACAAATAATATACATAGAGAATCCTAAAAATGCCATCAGAAAACTACTAGAGCTAATCAATGAATTTGGTAAAGTTGCAGGATACAAAATTAATGCACAGAAATCTCTTGCATTCCTATACACTAATGATGAAAAATGTGACAGAGAAATTAAGGAAATACTCCCATGTACCATTGCAACAAAAAGAATAAAATACCTAGGAATAAACCTACCTAAGGAGACAGAAGACCTGTGTGCAGAAAACTATAAGACACTGATGAAAGAAATTAAAGATTATACCAACAGATGGAGAGACATACCATGTTCTTGGATTAGAAGAATCAACATTGTGAAAATGACTATACTACCCAAAGCAATCTACAGATTCAATGCAATCCCTATCAAACTACAGTGGCATTTTTTTTTCCACAGAACTAGAACAAAAAATCACACAACTTATATGGAAACACAAAAGACCCAGAATAGCCACAGCAATCTTGAGAAGGAAAAGTGGAGCTGGAGGAATCAGGCTCCCTGACTTCAGACTATACTACAAAGCTACAGTAATCAAGACAGTATTGTACTGGCACGAAAACAGAAATATAGATCAATGGAACAGGATAGAAAGCCCAGAGATAAACCCACGCACATATGGTCACCTTATCTTTGATAAAGGAGGCAAGAATATACAATGCAGAAAAGCCAGCCTCTTCAGTAAGTGGTGCTGGGAAAACTGGACAGCTACGTGTATAAGAATGAAATTAGAACACTCCCTAACATCATACACAAAAATAAAATCAAAATGGATTAAAGACCTAAATGTTAGGCCAGACACTATGAAACTCTTAGAGGAAATCATGGGCAGAACACTCTATGACATAAATCACAGCAAGAACCTTTTTGACCCACCTCCTAGAGAAATGGAAATAAAAACAAAAATAAACAAATGGGACCTAACGAAACTTCAAAGCTTTTGCACAGCAAAGGAAACCATAAGCAAGACCAAAAGACAACCCTCAGAATGGGAGAAAATATTTGCAAATGAAGCAACTGACAAAGGATTAATCTCCAAAATATATAAGCAGCTCATGCAGCTCAATATCAAAAAGACAAACAACCCAATCCAAAACTGAGCAGAAGACCTAAAGAGACATTTCTCCAAAGAAGATATACAGATTGCCAACAAACACATGAAAGAATGCTCAACATCACTAATCATTAGAGGAATGCAAATCAGAACTACAATGAGGTATCACCTTACACCGGTCAGAATGCCCATCATCAAAAAATCTACAAACTATAAATGCTGGAGAGGGTGTGGAGAAAAGGGAACCCTCTTGCACTGTTGGTGGGAATGTAAATTGATACAGCCACTGTGGAGAACAGTATGGAGGTACCTTAAAAAAACTAAAAATAGAACTACCATACCACCCAGCAATCCCACTACTGGGCATATACCCTGAGAAAACATAATTCAAAAAGAGACATGTACCACAGTGTTCATTGTAGCACCATTTACAATAGCCAGGACATGGAAGCAACCTAAGTGTCCATCGACAGATGAATGGATAAAGAAGATGTGGCACAGATATATAATGGAATATTACTCAGCTATAAAAAGAAATGAAATTGAGTTATTTGTAGTGAGGTGGGTGGACCCAGAGTCTGTCATACAGAGTGAAGTAAGTCAGAAAGAGAAAAACAAATACCATATGCTAACACATATATATGGAATCTAAAAAAAGAATGTTTCTGAAGAACCTAGGGGCAGGACAGGAATAAAGACGCAGATGTAGAGAATGGAGTTGAGGACATGGGGAGGGGGAAGGGTAAGCTGGGATGAAGTGAGAGAGCGGCATGGACATATACACACTACCAAATGTAAAATAGATAGCTAGTGGGAAGCGGCCACATAGCACAGGGAGATCAGCTCGGTGCTTTGTGACCACCTAGAGGGGTGGGATAGGGAGGGTGGGAGGGAGGCTCAAGAGGGAGGGGATATGGGGATATATGTATACCTATAGCTGGTTCGCTCTGGTATACAGCAGCAACTAACACACCATTGTAAAGCAATTATACTCCAATAAAGATGTTAAAAAAAATAAGAAGTTTTCTGTTTCCAAAGACTGTGATTTACCTTGCCATGAGTTTAAGTTTAGCAACCCTAGAATTAAAATAAAAAAGACAAACAGCAGATGAGAACAAAATTTTATCATGTCATTTATTCAAAATAGTACATTCTAAACCTAAATACATTCAACCATCTTATGTTTCACACTTGCCAGAAAAGGTAAGTAAAATATTCTTTTACTAAACCAGAGACAGACAGACAGACAGACACACACACACACACACACACATTTATTAGCCTAAGCCATCTTTGTAGGAAAAAAAAAAAGAGCAATTAATAGATAAAACTTAAAAGCTGACTTGTTTTATTCTTCTGTGGGCCTTCTGTCTATCTGGAATGATGGCCTTATGAAAGAAATACTTTTTCTTTCCTAAAACTCTGGTGGTTGAGAGATTTCCTTAGATGTTCCTGCTTTCTTCTCCCCTGCTTTTATAATATGATAATTTAGTCAGGAGCTAAATGTGTCTAGCTTTTTATACTTTCCTTAGTGAATTGTAAATTACTTGAAAGTATGTGCATATTTTCCTTGTTATACGTATAGAAGATGGTGAATAGTTTTTTGTCCCTCAAGGTATAAAACATATATTAGAAAAAGAGATAAAGAAGGCTAAATGTATGGTTGGCATTGTTATTTTAATGCATTTATTAAATCAGCAGAAGCATACTGAGTGTCATGTGTCAAGTGAACTCAGCACTGGGATATAAAAGGAAATAACACATTATCCCCACTCTCAAGTTCAATGTAGAAGACATTAAATAAGTTAAAGCTGTAATACAGTACAATACATTGTATCATAATAAAAACCAAAAGAAGGGGAGGAAATGTACATTAAAATTTTGAATTCTTATGTACCAGGAATTTATCCATACTTATGTATGTTTGACGTGCATAATCTCATTTTATTCTAAAACTATCCCAAAGACGTAGGCATTACCTTCTTAATTGTGTACACCGTTAATAAACACAAGAGGTACCATGATGAAATCCACAGTTTTAAAAAAATTTTTATTGGTGTGTGGTTGCTTTACAGTGTTGTGTTAGTTTCAGGCGTACAGCAAAGTGAATCAGTTATACGTGTAAATATATCCACTCTTTTTTAGATTAGGTCACACATTTTTAAGTTGGCAGAGTTGGGAGTTGAGTTCAGATCTGCCTCCAAAACCACGGCTGTACATAACCATGTATGCCTCTTCTGAAAAATCTAAAAAGATACTTTGAGAACCCCTGAAGATCAGGGAAGGGACCTTTTAAACTGACTGGAAGGTCAAGAAATGTATTCTAGAGGAGGAGAGATTAGCTGACCCATTTGTGAAGGACTCATAGGAATTAGTTGGATGAAATGAAATGGCCCCCCTGGGAGTGTATTCCAGGCAGATTTTGCAGCATATGTGAAAGCTTGGTCATGAGATCTCACGCCAATCTGGGCAAAGGCCAGCAGGTTCTGGGTTAATAGAGGGCTTCCTATGACAGGCTGGGTGTTGGGATGTGAAGCTAGAAGTGAAGGAATGGGCTCTGCGGACCCAGCTAACTTCATCATGAAAACTATGGAGCTTCACTGTAGCAAACTGGGGAGAATTGAGGGCTGTGCAGTGCTCTTTGCTGTATAGAACGTGCATCTCATAGCCCTGAGGGACGTGTCAACACCCAGCCTGGGGAGAAGTCCTTTCTCTTCCCAAAGAAGAAGAAGCGTATTGTTTTGCAACTGTGCACGGTACCTTGTGCAGGTCAGGATTTCTCTGACTGGCTCCTGGGTGATTGTGATCTCCAGTCTTCCTGCTGTTGTTTTATTCAACAATACTGTCTTGCCTGCAGGGGCCGTTTTGAATTCACTCATTCCACACTTACTGGGTACACACTCTGCATGGTTCCCGACACCAGGTCCTGGAAACACAGAGATGAGTGGGACCTAGGCTTCACCATGAAGGTTCTAGTTCGGAGACTGTGTAGGTCAAGCCAACACAGTGCTGAATGTGCTGTAAATAGCGACATGGGAAGGAAGCTAGGACAGAGGCCAAACGTGGTTCAAAGAACAGGAACAGGTTTTTCCCAAGAGGCCACCTTGGAGACCCTATTTCACAGAAATGTTCTTTCTGCCCTGCCTGTTGGCGGTGGCCCCTGTAGAATCATTGCTTCAAATATCAGTGTCCCACTCACATCCTGCCCTAAAAGGCTGACCTGAATCGAGTGTCACTGTTCGGCTGTGTGGCTTTGCAGTTTTAAAGGTGATACGTGTATTTTTACGTCTAATTCACCTTCCTAAGTAGCCAGTGTGTTTGGCGTCTGTGGTAGGGCCCAATTTTACATTTCCCTGTAGTTGGAGAAGGGGTGAAGGGGTAATGGTATAAAAACTCAGTGTGCACGTACCTGGCTTAAAACTCGCAGGGAAGTTGGTTAAACTAAGTTATTAATTTAATTTAATTATTATTTAATCATTAAAAGGTAATAAATATCTTTTAAGTGGCATAATATAAATGTAAATGATAGCTTTATGAAGTATATGGAGATACTAATGCATTTATGGCCACTGTCAAGAGTTCAATGCAAATGGTCCTATACATTGTGCCGTCTTGAGTAAAGTCTTATGATAAGAAATTTTATAGATTTTCTTTCCTGATAAAGACCAAAGAAAGTATATATTGCTTAGTGCAGGTCAGGACCCACACTTCATGTAAAGTCCACATACTATTTTATTACCAGGGCTAGGGTTGCATAAATATGTCAAGATTTTTAGAAAGGAATGAATTTTATTTATTTTAAAGACAGGCTTAGGCTTAGGAATAGGTTGTCTTCCAAACGTTCAGATGGCAAGTTATTGATTTTGCAATTAGAACATATTAACTTATAGTGATATTATTATGACTGATGATACTTTAAGAAGTGTCCAATGTCAGGGTTAGGTTTTGAAGGTGGGATTGATTTTTCTTCCCTACAACGTGAATGATGGAATGACTTACTCCAGTCACTGCCCTGTTATTCATGAGTCCCGTCATATGTGTAGCTCTTTTCGCCCAGGGACAATGAGGAAGGTAGCCAGTGTTACTGATTCTTCAGTTTAGAAAGAGATCCCTCATCCAGCACCTACAAACGGAGGCTCTGGCAGTTCTTTGTGATGCTGTGAGTGGCAAAGTCCAGAAGATTAATTTGCTGTATCCAGCAGCTTAGATCTTAAACGCATTGCTGGGGCTTGTTATTCAGAAGGTGGGGCTTCATTTGACAGTCACGTGGCCTTCAGTGTCTTCATTCTGTCATCTTTAACCAATTTACACCATGGTCACTGTTTTCCCACATCAGAGCTTACTCACATTTCTAAACTAGACTTATTTCCATTCTCAAAATAAGAACAAGACAAATATTTTAGGAATTTAAGATCCGTGTATTCTACTGTCCTTTCTATTCTCTACCCAGAGAATACTAAGAAAAGTTCAAATATTATTGATGTTCCTTCTTAGCCTTCTCTAAATAAAGGATTAGGTTGGAACTCTGCGAAGTCTAAGAACCATTGGAGCTGGCATAGTTCATTTGGTCTTGGGTTTCTCTACAACTCACCATGGAGGGGGAAGGGTAGACCTCCTAACTGCTTACAAGTGGGACTTTTCTGACCCTTTGAATTACCTTAAATGGGGCAGAAATGGTTAGGAATGACATCATATAGTTATAATCCTATTAACTTATTGATGCCAGGAAATCTGACCTCACTTATCTAATAAATTCGCTTTCCCTCTCTTTTTTTTTAATATAGTTGATTTATAATGTTGTATTAGTTCCAGGTGTGATTCATATATATATATATGCATGTATGTGTGTATGTGTATATATATGTGTGTGTGTATGTACACACACACATACACACATTCTTTTTCAGATTCTTTTCCCATATAGTTTATTATAAAATATTGAATATAGTTCCCTGTGCTATGCAGTAGGAACTTATTGTTTATCTATTTTATATATAGTCTTGTGTATCTATTAATCCCAACTCCTAATTTATCCCTCCCTCCCCCCTTTCCCCTTTGGTAGCCAGAAGTTTGTTTTCTATGTCTATGAGTCTTTCTGTTTTGTAAATAATTTCATTTGTATCTTTTTTTTTTAGATTTCACATGTAAGTAATATCCTATGGTATTTGTCTTTCTCTGTCTGTCATACTTCCTTTAGTATAATAATTCCAAGTCCATCCATGTTGGACATGTTCATCCAATGAAACAAATGGCATTGTTTCATTCTTCTTTATGGCTGAGTAATATTCCATTGTATATATGTACCACATCTTCTTTATCCATTCCTCTGTTGATGGAATCTTAGGTTGCTTCCATGTCTTGGCTATTGTGAATAGTGCTGCTGTGAACATTGGGGTGCAAGCATCTTTCTGAATTAGTTTTCTTCAGATATACGCCTAGGAGTGGGATTGCTGGATCATACAATAACTCTATTTTTAATTTTTTAAGGAAACCTCCATACTGTTCCATAGTGGCTGCACCAACTTACTGCACCAAATCCCTCTTAGTGAGAAAATAATCTCATACTTGCTATTCTTTCCTTAAATCGCTAGTTCTTGCCCACTTAATCCTCCTGCCATCAACTTAGTTTTTACATAGAAACAATAGATAGAGGAGGACCACATCAACTTCCCACTGTTAGCACCACAGCCTGAGCTGCACTGGTATTTGAACACTGAGCCTCATTTCTCACAGTGATGGAAGAGTGGCCTGGCCTCCATCCCTCTACTTGTGCTCAGGATGCTCCTCCTTCTTTTATTCAGAAGAAGGTCCCTACAGCATTGCTCTTCTTTTTTTTTTTTTTAACATCTTTATTGGAGTATAATTGCTTTACAATGGTGTGTTAGTTTCTGCTGTATAACAAAGTGAATCAGCTATACGTATACATATATCCCCATATCTCCTCCTCTTGCATCTCCCTCCCACCCTCCCTATCCCACCCCTCTAGGTGGACACAAAGCACCGAGCTGATCTCCCTGTGCTATGCGGCTGCATAGACTACTTTTTTTTTTAACATCTTTATTGGAGTATAATTGCTTTACAATGGTGTGTTACTTTCTGCTGTATAACAAAGTGAATCAGCTATACGTATACATATATCCCCATATCTCCTCCCTCTTGCATCTCCCTCCCACCCTCCCTATCCCACCCCTCTAGGTGGTCACAAAACACCGAGCTGATCTCCTAGTGGGCAGCATTGCTCTTCTGCAACCAATATCTCTTCCACTCTACTAGTCATTCCAACCATATCCTAAATATGTCTTGATGCCATCTAATTTAAAAACATTTTAATGCTGCTACAAATACCACTATATTGAAAGCATAAAGCTTACTTTCACAGCAAAATTTCCTAAAAAAGTATCAATACTAGCCCCTTGGCACCTCTTCACCTCCCATCAACCCTCTCCAAGCAAGTTTCCATTCTCACCCACCCACTAAAATACCTCCTTCAAGGTTAGCTATGACTTATATTTTGCCCAAGTCAATGGCCAGTCTTCCATCCTTGTCCCACTTGAACTCCAACACTAATTGACATGGTTGAGTACTGCTGAATGTCAGAAACACTTTCTCCTCTAGGCTCCATAAACCTCCAATCTCTTGATTTTCCTTCTAACTCACTAGCTGTCCTTTCTTAGTCTCTTTTCCTTGTTTCCCTCCTATCAGACCTCTAAATGTTGCCATAACCAAGGATTTTGCCCTCTGTTCTCTTTTACGTATTTTTGATTTCAGCTTCCTTCTTGGGTAGCATCGTCCCTACTCATGGCTTTAACTGCTGTACATACACTGATGATTCTTGGACTAAGGTCTTCAGCCTAGAGCATTCTCCCACACCCCAGGCCTATATATCCATATGCCTAGTCAACATCTCTACTTGGGTGTCCAAGCCTAAGATGCTACCCCCTGAATCTAACCCTCTGTCCTAAGTCTTCCTCAATATATTAGATGGAACCACCACCTATCGGACTGCTGACATCAAACAGGAGTGATCCTTGATCTCATTCCACCTTTTGTGGTCCATCAATAAGCCCCCCTCATTTCTCATCATCTCCACTAATAGGATCTTTGCACAAGCCACTTCCATCTTTTACTGAATTATTATAAGAGGATCACACTTTAACTCCTTTCCTCTGTTTTAGGCCCTGCCCATTTCACTCCTGCGTGCAGGAACCAAGAGATGTGTCTCATCATACATCGGGTCATATTACCCCCACGTCTAACTCCAGTGGCTTCCTGCCGTAATCAGATTAAAGTGCAAATGACTGGCCATTGCCTTGAGTTCCTTGCCTTCTCTCCACTTTGTTCCCTCTCTCTCTATCGTTGAGAACAGTGCCTGCCATGCTGGTCCCCTTTTTGTCTTTTGGACAAACCAAGCTCATTCTCGACTCCAAGTTAAAACTTGCCATTTTGCCTGGAACATTCTTCCCTGAGATACTGCATGGCTGCCTCCTTTTTATGGTTCAAATCCCAATCAAATATTATCTTCTCTGAGAGGCTTTTCCTAACTGAAATAGACTCTACTTATTCTCTTTCATGTTAGTCTGTTTATTTTTTTATTTAGCACATACTAGTACCTGAAATTACATTCTGCATTTATGTATGTGCTTATCATCTGTCTTTCCCTGTGATAATGTACATTCTGATGTCAGGGACTCTGTTTCCCACAGCATTCCCATTACCCACACTCTGCTTGGCATAGAGTAAGTACCCAGGGAAGGTTTGCTGTAGATTCCAGAGTCAGATCATGCTTCCCTATTGACAGTATTAAATCAGCAAGCAAGCATAACTTCTAGAAAGATTTCTCATGGTGATTTAGCCAGCTTGAATGTTCTATTTTATGTGTTATTTAAATATTATCATCTGGGAAATAGACACAGAGTTCTTACTCTGATATAATAGACATGATTTCTAATTCCATTTATTATTTTTTGCATTTTTTAACATCTTTATTGGAGTATAATTGCTTTGTAATGGTGTGTTAGTTTCTGCTGTATAACAAAGTGAATCAGCTATACGTATACATCTATCCCCATATCTCCTCCCTGTTGTGTCTCCCTCCCACCCTCCCTATCCCACCCCTCTAGGTGGTCACAAAGCACCGAGCTGATCTCCCTGTGCTATGCGGCTGCTTCCCACTAGGTATCTGTTCTACATTTGGTAGTGTATATATGTCCATGCCACTCTCTCACTTTGTCCCAGCTTACCCTTCCCCCTCAAGTCCGTTCTCTGTGTCTACATCTTTATTCCTGTCCTGCCCCTAGGTTCTTCAGAACCTTTTTTTTAGATTCCATATATATGTGTTAGTATACGGTATTTGTTTTTCTCTTTCTGACTTACTCCACTCTGTATGACAGACTCTAGGTCCGTCCACCTCACTACAAATAACTCAGTTTTGTTTCTTTTTATGACTGGGTAATATTCCATTGTATATATGTGCCACATCTTCTTTATCCATTCATCTGTCAGTGCACACTTAGGTTGCTTCCATGTCCTGGCTATTGTAAATAGCAACACGTTTCTTAATATTCTTTTTCTTCTAGAAATGTTGGCAGATGTTGGCAGCTAACTTTTCCTCAGAAATTAGATGATTATGTAATGTGAGCTGTGCGATAAGGGCCCATTAGCCACGTCCTGTGAATGTAATTTACCTAATAAAAGAATTTAAAATTACTAGGAAACGAAGACAAGTTTTAAAGAAGTGTATGAGAAAGATCGGATTTTTCATCACAGAAGTACTGTGCCTGACAGCTGTCCTTTTCCACTACAGAAAAGGGGTGACTCACCAGTAGTGCAGTGGAAATACAGCATGTTGCCCAGGGTGCAAACGCCTTCAGGATGCGAACAAAGGGACAATTCTAAATAGTAGTTTTACTTAAGGATTTTCTCTGTTCCACTCCTCACAAGTAAAAAAAAATGCAGAGCTCTTAAGAGCTCCTTAGAACAGAGCAAAGAGCATTGGTAGGAAACATCCAAGGCTGTGCAACATTCTTTCATGGCAGGGCTTCTTGCCTGATCTATCAAAATATCAAAATAACATTTTTATCAAAAATAATTATATACGGGCCTCCCTGGTGGCGCAGTGGTTGAGAGTCCGCCTGCCGATGCAGGGGATACGGGTTCGTGCCCCGGTCCGGGAAGATCCCACATGCCGCGGAGCGGCTGGGCCCGTGAGCCATGGCCGCTGAGCCTGCGCGTCCGGAGCCTGTGCTCCGCCACGGGAGAGGCCACAACAGTGAGAGGCCCGCATACCGCAAAAAAAAAAAAAATAATAATAATAATAATAATAATTATATAGGCAAAAGTATATAAAATTAGCATTTTTATTTTCCCAACCCTTTCTGAGTAAATAAGTTAGATAAAGCACCTCCAAGTGAAAGGGTAACAGTTAGTCACTGATTCCAATAGCTGGGTAACAAAGCCTTTTCCAGTCAGGTTTCCAATTACTTGCTTGCAACAAAATTAAAGAAGAACCTATTTGAGTTATTGACTGATAGGTTATTAAAATAATGTTTAATGATCGATCAGTATGTGATTTTTGGTATTTAATTCAGAAGGAATTTTAGTGCTACCATAACAAAATCCCTTCCATTCATAACTGCTTATTTATGTGAACAAATTTTCTCAACATTTATATCTGTAAAAGCAAAAAATTGGATTCAATGATGCTGAACCTTGAAAAAAAAAAAGTACTGTGCTTGAAATAGTGATTATTTTAACTCCAAATGTGCAGCTGACTCTCCTTAAAGCCATTTGGGTGTAAAGCTGATTTACTGAGTTACCGCTAATTAAATGAGTTTTAAATGATAACTCTGCGGTTGTCGTAAGTGGAATGGAAAAAAGATGCACGTACAACTCCAATCAACGACGACTATTCACTGTCTACTTAATCCTTTATCTACTTGCATGGCTGCTTTTCACCATCTAAAATTTGTCATAAGCTATAGAAAAGGTCATTATTACAATTTGAAAAGTTTTCAGCATGGGAGGTGGAAGGTTACAGAATGATACACCACTACTTGGGGACTTAATAAAATGTTTTACTTTTCTTCCTTTTTCTGGCAAAGATTCTGAATACATTCACCATTTTTCTCCAAATCACAGTCTGTGACACGACCCTTAGGACAGAGATGACTAAAGCCAGATTATTAAACAACCATAAGTAACATGACGCATACTGCTAGTTACATTCCTGAAAACATGCCCCATTTGTAAAATAAAAAGTGTCCAATTTGAGCTGTGTTGGAAAGAAATGTAATAAAAATACTACCACAGACTTGATCCACTTCGTTCCTGGGTCACTTCACTCCTTAAACTTACTGAGAGCTTCCTGAACCCGGGTGACGCGCTGGGTACCACACAAACTCCAGGCTCTGTCTGTCCACTGCATGTTCATAACGTGTTATATAATCCCGTGTTATAATGGGAGAAAGACAAGTATGGAATTCTATTCAAGGCCCAATGAAATAAATTCCACAAGGGAACGAGGGGCTGCAGGGAATTAGAAAAGAGAGACATCACTGTAAATTGGGAACATTAAGAAAACTACCCCCATTTTTTCCTTTATATTTGTTGACAGTCTTCTCCACCCTAGTGTCGCCCAGTTTTCTGCTGGAACATAATTGAGTCAGATAATAATATATCATCAATGTCAGTCCTTCCTGATGGGGGACATCTTTTTCTCTAATTCCCAAATGCAACCAAATCTGGGACACAAGGTCCCCAAGGTTCCTTATGTATCTCTCTGTCTCTCAAATTAGTCCAGTTCAAAATGTAGGTGTCAACTTAGATTCCCTTCCCATAGGTGTTAGATGTCCTGGTAGAACCTTTATATCCTTCTGGGCTCAGAAAAAGGGTCCAGTCCAAACCCTTTTTCTGAACCCCATCCTTTGCACTTTTATTAGCCCACTGGGCAGGACTCTACTCTTTGTGGGCAGGTCTGTCAGATCTAATTGGTGACCAGGTGTCCAACATTGAGTAGACCAGCCTCCACACCACCATTCCAACTTCTTTTTTTTTTTTTTTTTTTTTTTATGGCTGTGTTGGGTCTTCGTTTCTGTGCAAGGGCTTTCTCTAGTTGTGGCGGGCGGGGGCCACTCTTCATCGCGGTACGTGGGCCTCTCACTATCGCGGCCTCTCTTGTTGCGGAGCACAGGCTCCAGACGCGCAGGCTCAGTAATTGTGGCTCATGGGCCTAGTTGCTCCGCGGCATGTGGGATCTTCCCAGACCAGGGCTCGAACCCGTGTCCCCTGCATCGGCAGGTAGATTCTCAACCACTGTGCCACCAGGGAAGCCCCCCAACTTCTAATAACAACTGTCAGGGTCACACCAGAGCTTTAGACACTGTGCCTTGTGTCCGTCTGGATGTTCCAGTAGGTTCCTGGGGCCAGTCCACACAGTGTCACGTCCTGCCTGGGTGCCAGCTCCCCATGTAGCCCCCAGCTCCACAGCCAGCTCTCAGGATGCTGCACACAGAACCAAGTGGAAACAAGAAACCCTTTCCATCCAGGCAACATTGTAAAGAGTTTTTCCCATTCATAAGGGAAGTCGTCTTAGTTGCTATGGTAAAATTTCAAAATGTATAAGATTTAACTGAGTTTGGTGAAATATATCTGGTTAGACTTGGCAATTTACTGAGCATCCTCATCTTTAGCCATCTGAGTTTCCTAGGGCCCCTGATATAGACACTGCTTCCCTCGCCACGTTGTTTCAAAGGACATAGTATTCACTCTGGCCCAAAAACGGATAAAAATCTCTTTCCTCCGTTCTTTTGAATACAGCTAAGAGAAGGTTGTACTTTCTATGACTTTCCTAAAGTTTAAGAGGCAGCCAGTGAGAAGTCACCATATAAAGTACAGGCAGCATGAAATTTTTGGCTAATAAGGTCAGCTTGACTACCTGGCTTACTTACCAGGCCTCCTGGGCACTGTTCCAAGGTTGGCAGGTAAAGCCAAACTCCAAGCCCAAAAGGCTCGTACTGTTTGCAGCTGCCTTGTGTGGGTCCCTGCTTCCCAGACCACTGTCCGCCTGTGGAGGCAGGGTGCTCTCTACAAGGACAGTTTCTTCTCCTGAAGAGCCAAACTCCTCAAATTTAATTAGCTAAGTTGCAATGTCACCTTCAGTAGATCTGTTGCTATTTAACCAGTGTGCCAGACGGATGATTCTACGTGTGCAGGTCTATCAGCACAGCTCTTTATTGGAGATAACATAATATTTAGCATATCATGTAATCTCTGGGCTCCTGGCTTCATGGGTATCAGACTCTATCTTGTTCTTTACCATTTCACTAAAACTGCACAATAACTCAAAAACTGGGGTTCAGGAAATCCTTATTGGCCCGTTAAGTGAATGAAATTGCCTGTAAAATGTGAAGGGGAAAGAGAGGGGAAAGTTGTGTAGTTTCTTTCAGCCTTAAATTGTGGGCAGGATTTCAGGAAGCAGAAATAGAGAGGTTACTCTGGGCAAGGAAAGCAGCTTCAATAAGGAAAATGCGGGACATACTGAGAGGGGCATAATGGGCCCTCTTTTGTGACGAGGGGGTAACCTTGTCTTTGTCAACTTTACGAAGTGTTAGCACCGACCACGTAACCGAAAGTGGCGTCCGGCTGCTAGACACTCAGAAACCAATAATGAGGCGAGGTTGCTGGAAAGGAGAGTGTGCTTTATGATGGAGGTTGGGGGGACGCCCGTCCAAAGGCTGACTTCCCCCTGCCCTACAACAGGGGGCAAGAGCTTTTATAGGCCGAGCGAGAGGCTACATGTAGAAACAGCAAGTCAGCTCTGAGAGTCATCTTGAAATGGCTCATGCGACGGTCTGACCAGTGTCATCCTGATTGTTTTAGGTACGGTTACTCTTCAGTTCCGGGGTCCCATTTCTTTGAGGCCAATTCTTGGAATTGTGGCAGCTTATGTCATGGCTACATCCTGGTCATTATTGTTTTGTCCTGTTGGACTGCTTTTTTTTTTTTGCTTCTGTATTTTCTCATTTCTCTGATTAAACTTATTCTTTGGGTAAAGTTTTTCCACAGACAAAAGGCAGGCGGAGGACGTGGGGGGAAGGATCACAGGCTTCTGCTCCATTTCAGCCGTACACACCACCTTTGTTAGCCTAACTACCCTGTTCTATCCCCTCGTGACATCTGCAATCTGATGTATTACAGTTAGTTTGTTTTCCCTATGGTTTGTTTTGTACCTTCTATGCAGGGAGATAAATAATGAGAGCTGTTTCAAAAAACACAAGAGCCTAAAAGGATTGTAAGTGCAGTTATTGATTGAAGTGGAAGAAGAAGTGGAAAATGCATTTTCTTGCTGTATCTAGTGCAGGAGGGAGAAAAATAACAAGGGAGGCGGGAACAAACCTCTTCCCAAGGTAGCACAAGACTACACTGTCAAATCCACATCACTCAGAAAGAGAGAGGAAAAATAAAATCCTGAGAAAAACCTGAAGGAAGACTAGTAGGCAGAGGTCTTAGGATGTGGCTGGGTTGTTTATAATTGTGATGCCTAAGCTGGTATGTAGACGGCGTAAGAAAAAGTGAAATATACACTTTGAATAAAAGCAAGATGTTGTGCTTTGCAAATGTAGTTTCCGATGTCATCCGTCTCTCCATTTGTCCACCTGCTCCAAGCATGCTCTGTACTAGGTTGTAGGGGCGCAGCAGGCGGGTGTGTCCCTGATCTCAGGGACTTCCCCCTCCAAAGAGGAGAGGTACACGCTAAATAAATAATGATACGATTAACTATCTAATCACAGTGTGACGCGAACTATGAAGGAGAATTACGGGGCTGCTGTGGGAATGTTTAACTGGAAGAAACTTAGTCAACAAACTTGGGAAAGGCTTCCCTGAAGAGGTAACGTTTTAACAAGCAAGCAATCTGCAGAGGATCAATTCATGGTTGCTGTGAGATGATCCTCTGGTAAGTCCTATCATACTATTTCATTTTTTACATTTAAATATTATATGTCATTATCTCCCAACCAGCTCCTATAAAGCAAACACCTGTAAGTAATAGTTACTCTCTACGAGATTAAGGAATGCTGAGTATACATCCACATCAATCATTCTCTTCTAAAGAGATAGGGAGAGGCTCTTTTAAGCCCAGGGATCACCAAGGATAGGAAAATTCTGGATCATAGAACAGGGATCACAATAGAAATAATAATAATAATAGTAGTAGTTGTTAGCATTCAGCATTTATTGTGTCAGTATATTGTGTACATTAAGCAGTTTAGTGTAGTTTCTGTTGGTGAAGGCTTGCCTGGACATTTTATGATGCTTGTACTTTAAACTGAATGACATTTCCTTAAATTATGTGGAAGTATATCAAAATACAATTTCTTGTACACTTTCAACTGAAGCAGTTAGTTTCAACCGTTTTTTTTTTTTTTTTTTTTTTTTGCGGTATGCGGGCCTCTCACTGTAGTGGCCTCTCCCATTGCGGAGCACAGGCTCCAGACGCGCAGGCTCAGTGGCCATGGCTCACGGGCCCAGCCGCTCCGCGGCATGTGGGATCTTCCCAGACCGGGGCACGAACCCATGTCCCCTGCATCGGCAGGCGGACTCTCAACCACTGCGCCACCACGGAAGCCCTCAACCGTTTTTTTAAATAAAATATCCCTGATATATAGTTTTGAATATACCAATTTAGATCTCTTTTAATTCCACCATAGAATTTTACTTTTATAAAACAATGTCTGTGTTTCAAAACAAGGCAACGAAATGAGCCCAAGGAAGCACAGACTTGGAAGAAATCATCTTAAACGAGGCACCATGATTACAAAAACAATTCTTATTTGCATTCCCCCTATGGCTTGAACACATCATTAGTGTGATCCTGGGCCGCTTTTCACTGGTACCTAGTATTCACCAAGCTGGCAATGTTTGTGTGGGAGAGGGCTGTCTCCACATCCCACACAGTAGGGATGCTACACTAAAGAAATTAGCATTTGGTACTTAAACATTTGTGAGATTTTTTAAAATCTCCATGTTTTTCCATTTGATGCTTTTTTCTAGCTGAATTAGATAGGAATCCTGGGCTAAATGTAAAGAGTTAATTAAAAGTAATAAAGTACAACTGTGCCATCCAAGTACCCTCTGTATATTTCTAATTAAAACTTAGAACTTCATATATAAAATAATCTTACACACTTAGTATATGTTACATACATTTTTTTGTCCCCAGTTTAAGAAAACCATACTAAGTTCTTGGTTTATCAAACAACCTTCAGTAAAAACATTTTTTTCTGAATCATATCAATGCCTTTCATAGGAAATATCCAGTAAATTGCATTTAGTAACACATAATAGTTCTTAGTATAATTTTGTGAAATACTTTGTTGCTTTCCCTCAAAATTATACTTTCTAATTTTATGCAGATTGGTTTGCCATCTTACAAATCAGTCTTCTTCAAAACAGTTCTGATTCCTAATGTCCTCTTTATTTCTTAAAATACTTCTGTAACAAGAATTTAAATCACTGAGAATTTTTTCACCACAAGATTACATCATAAAACACATCTTTAATGACTTTTAGTAACATTTCAAAAGAACAAGGAAATTACTACTTTTCCTTTACTAGATTAGGATAGCCTCACAGAAGAGGCCAAGGATTAATCCATAACTGAAACAAAACCAACACACTACATCCTAAAAGGCATTCATGTTGAGATAGATAAAATATGAGTTAACTTAGAATTTGTTTTTGAAAATATATGAGTTAACTTACAATTTGTTTTTGAAAATATATGAGTAACACGATAGTTGAATTTTATAACATGATTCTATAAACTTCCACTAATAATTGAAAAACAGTATTATATTAGTGGTAAAGTAATTCCTGGAAAAGTCAGTACCTAATGAATGGAATAATATATTTTTATTTACTTTTCCTTTTTATAGCCATATATCTCATGATTTCAGCTAGGCTGGAGTTGACAAGTATAGCACACTGTTAATTGAGATTTATTGAACACAGAGCTTAGAAGTAAATGTAGGTGCTTTGTGAAAGCATTGGCCTTTGGCTTTCCATTTCACAGTTCCTTCAGAGGTGAAAAACACAGTTATTAAATTAAGCCAGTACACATAAATATCACTGATCCATCAGCTGGTACATTTGAAGAAACCTCAAGCTTCTTTCACCTAACAGGAGCACGAATTGGGCTATGCACTGTTTTCAAAAGGTTAACAAAGCCAGTGGGAAATGCAAATAGCATTTCCTAAAGTAATCTCCTTTCAAGTTTTCCTGTGAGCCTTTAGATAAGTGGTGTCTTAACTGCACACCTATTATCTTCTGCCCTTTTTTCCCATCTCAGTATGTTTATAGACTTCTTACGAAAGATCTTGAATCTTGTGAAATTTGCACTTATATTTTACTCTTTTGCAGAGTGCACTAGTGTTCCTTAGTAATGGTGTAGCTGATTTTAGCTTAGTAAGTTTCACTTCGTGCTATTAATTGTCTCAAGTTCAACTGGAGTACTCTAAGTCACTAAATGTACCTTCTTAACCAATACACTGGACTCTTAGGGCATTGAAAACTTGAAAGCGATGCACTGATAATAATGAACATTATTTCTAAGCTAAGGAGAAGAAAAGTTTAGTAATATCATAGGTAATGGGCAAAGACAAATAAAAGCAGCAGATTTCGGGCTACCATTGGACCGAAGCTACTTCTACAGATTGTTCTGAAACCACTAGCATGACTGTATCAATTAGCTGTTACAAAGAGCCTCACCATTTATTAGTGTAAAACATCGCCATTTCTTAGCACATGACTCTTCTAGTGAGTAATTGGTTGGGGCTCAGAGAGTGGATCTTCTGGCCGTGTCTGGGCTTCTCATACAACCGAGGGTCCTTGAAGAGACCACTTCTGCAGCTTGACAAGCTGCCAGGGTGGGCACCTTGGCTTTTCCACATGGAGTCTCCCACTCGCCAGCAAGGTAGCCCCAGGTTACTACATGCATCAACAGTAATGCTCAATAACTAATCTCTAATAAGAATACAAGAGAGTTTTATTCCAGCCAGACTAAGAACTATGGCCCAGGAGACACAGATTCAAGAAGCGCTTGAATTGTGTTCCTCTGGACTACAAAACGGGGGAGGCTTATAAAGGCAAAAACTGCAAAGTTCTATAAATTGTTTATCAAGAATTCTAACTGCAGCTGGCAAGAAGCAAGGGTGCTCGTTAAGCAGGGATTCGTTGGGGTGTGAAATGGTTGCACAGTTACAAGGGGAGACCTTGAGACCATAAGTTTGCTGCTGGCAGAGATTGTTTTGAGAACGGCTGGTGGTATCCTTGAGTTTGATATAGTTCAGAAAACTCAAGTTCTCAGTGATTCAGGGACATATCTGAAACCACATCCACAGTGGCCACCTGGCTCCATTTTAGATAACTGTACTACAGTGGCTCCACTTTGATTTTTAAACTCATTCTTTTCCCTAGTGGTTAAAGCAGATGTACAATGCATGTCTGAAAGGCTGTAAGATAAGCTGTTCTAGTTAGCATAAAGTTTAAGGCAAATCATAAATAAGCCAGAATGACTTCCGCATACCTCAGTGTGAAAATTTCTTGCATGACATGGCAGTGGCAATGTTGAGAGAGAGAGAGAGAGAGACAAGCCTGGAGAAGCATGCATGGAATCCTAGGCACTTGCTGGTACTGACATACTGTCACTTCCACCACATTCTACTGGCCAGAGCAAGTCATAAAGCCAGCCTATATCAAAGGAATGGGGAAATCAACCTTACCCCTCTTTGTATCCACAGCTTTTAAAATGTGAATTTGGAATGAAGAATTGAAGCCATCTTTGAAACCAGTCTTTCCCAATGATATTATACTTTCTGAGCACTTTTCAAGAAATAGGTCTTTTAGATTTTCTTATACCATGACTCAAGATAAACTGTTGAAATCCACCTTACTGTGTTTTTACAAACTATCAATGAAATACACTTTCAAACTTCTATTTTTTTCTACACTGCTAGGAATTCTGTATCATTTAAAATAAAGAGGCATCGCATGGGGCTGTATTTTGTTTAAGTCTATCAGAAAGTATTCAATAAGTATTTTTCAGATGTCTACTTTGTGACTAGTTTTATTATATCATCTTTTTATTAAGCATTCTGTGCTCAGATAACTGATACAGCATCAGTCTCTTGCTGATGGGGGAAAAGAGCCAGTGGGCATTCCTGGGAAAGACTAGCCTGCGCATCATTTTAGAAAGTAATTAAGAAATGACTTTCTTCTTCTGAGACTTCGGCCTCAGAATGGCAGGGAATTAACTGGTCAGCCTTCACTCTGAAGGTCAGCACTGTTCACCTCTGACCGTCTCCTAGCACAGGGCCCATTTGGAGGTGGGGTGCGTCCAGGAGAGTCTGGGGAAATAAGGGCAGGGGTGGTCTTGAGAAGATGAAAGGAAATGATTACAAGACTGGTCCTATTTAATTGGAAGACATATGTGGAAAAGAGGTAGAATCCCTGCCTGGATACCAAGGTAGACAGCATTAGAAGTCAGGCAAAATTGCCGCCTTGACAGACCTGCCGCAGTTTACAGTGAAGTGAAGTTTGCATTTCAGCCCATCTCTGCCCTTAAATAATGACGGTCACAGACAAGTCACTCCTCCTATTTTGAGGCACAGATTGAATGTTCATGTTACAATATATAAATGTATCAAATCAACGTGTTGAACAACTTAAATTTATACAGTATTTTTGTCAAATATATTTCAATAATAAAAAAAGAATTGCCTGGGGAAAAAAAGCAGATTGAATAAACTGGTGATTCTGGAATGCTTCCTTACGTTTAATTCGCTTATCATGTATTCTTTCTTCTCTAAAAATCTTTTTTTTTTTTTTTTACAACAAGAAAAACTAATCCAATCCCTGATTTTAAATTTCACTGGAGTGATATGAATTGCAGGTTGATGACCCCAAGCTACCTGGGCACCTGCAAGAGGATGAAAAGAGCTGGGTTGTTGGGCTTTTCAAAGCTCATCTTCAAGAAACGTAGCACAGCTGCAAAATGCTAGAGAGAAGTGCCTGCTTTTCAAAAATGGCAGGCAATAGTGAGGATGAGTGAGATGGCTCTTCTGTTGAAAGCAGCGTGAATCCGCGCGGGACCACACAGCGCCTGGCGCAGAAACAAAGGAGCTACCATTTATTCAACATTCACTAGGTACCAGGCAGTCTGCTAAGTATACTGTGTGGGATGCCTAATTCAGTCATCATGGTGACCCTCCGGGAAAGGTAGGATCACTGTCCTCACATCCCAGAAGAGGTAAAAGAGGCCAGGAGATTCAGTGATGCCTGTCCTCAAAAGCACAAACTCCAGCGCTCACCTTTAGCTAGTTACATACGAAGGAAGGGCTTAATATACAATGAATAACTAATGGAAAGAATCTACGCAGGAAGAGAAGGGCCTGTTCCCTTTCACATAATGTGAGTTTTGTATTATCTGCCGTAGTTACTGAGCACACCATCGGCACAGTTCTGTTAAACACAGAGACACAAAATGCTTACAGTAAAAAGGACTTCCAAAATCAATTAAAGCACTGAAACTGGGTGAAATCAGGCTATCCATGCCAATGCATTGCCTTCATTTTTGATAAGTAACACAACACAAAGTATCGTGAGCCCTTTGGATTTTGAGAATCATGCTTTGACGTTTCCGGAAAAGTCTTACTGTTTGTAAAAACAAAACAAAAAAATTTATTCTGCTTCTCACAATTCATCATACTAAAGGATTCTTCTCCTGAAATGGAGCTACTGCTTTCATAATTCAGGTCAATCTAAACACCCACCAGAAGATGTCTACACATGGGATGTGACCCTCACACGCATCCATCTGCATGTGCCCGCACACATGCACACAGACACGCAGACTCAGACACTGTCGGAGCGAAAAAGGGCCACCAGGACCGTCAAACCCAGCTCCCCTGGTTTTGCATATTTCACCCAGCTGGTTCATAGCCCAGGGCTGGTATTTACATGGTATGCACCAGTGGAACATAGCCATGGATGAAATACTAAAATTCTCCAGAGGCAGCTGGTAAATAACCAGGGCCACAGTCTCCGTCTCCTGAGGGTCTCCAACCACCCCGCCCGCCGGGGGTAGAAAGCAAGTTTCTATGGTTCCTACCCCAAGATGCCTGGATCCAGCAACTAGAGAGGGAACTCCTGGTACAGCAGGGCGCCTTGTGAGCTCTGCCCCTACATGAGGAGGATCAGTAGTTTTGATGGCACCCCTGGCTAAGGCCTAACTAGAATCCAGGTCTCCAGTCCAGAGCCCAGAGTTCTGCCTTTCTTAAATGTTAGCATTTTATTGAAATTCAAATAGAGGTGCTCATCTGTGCTGCAAAACACTAGCCTTAGAAATTTAAAGATAACCTTTCCCCTCTCCCCTAGAGACTTAATTTCTTTTTACTTGGTCTGATCGTGTAGTAACATTTTCCCTGTAACAGTGTGCAAGTTTATTGATGCCACTGTAATTCCAGTGCTCTCCCATCTCACATGACTTTCTCTTTAAATATTTTATCTCCCCTCCCCTGTTTCTCCAGTTCTTTTCAGCTCTGGCTCTCTACTTTCCCTTTTTTCTTTATGACAGATCTTTTTCTAAAAACTATGCGATGATCTGCAAATCACACCTGAGAGTCACAGCCGAATGCCTCACACGTCTAAACTATTTCTCTTTTCTGTTTAGTATCTCAAATGTGTATTGAAGCACTTAAAAATTAACTAACAGTGATTCAAGAAGAATTCACTTGATATATCAAGATGAAGTTTTTTGTACAGTGCTCAGAATCCAAGTATTTTTGAGAGCTTTGTTATGGTAGGTCTTTAAGTGCATTTGTACAGTTTTCAAAAGTGATGAAAATTGCCTAAATTTCACTTGCCTCACTTAATTTCCACATCACTCATTTACTTAGTCAAATAACCCTAATTTTTCATCTTCCATCTCCCTAGTACCTAACAATGTAACAGTCGTAGTTCTAGGGAAATGGACAAGCAGAGGTGAAGAAATTCAGGGCTGGTCCCTCCAGCTACCTGCTGATTTTTAGTAGACTCTAAACATTCAAAGGAATGGGTCATGAAGACACCTTGTCTAATATCTGCATCTGACAGATACATCTAAAGTTGGTTGTTCAGAGTTTGCCTCCAATTACGTGTGGAGCATTTATACAACAAGCAGTGTTTATACACGAGTTATGTGTCCTACAATTCAACTACTTGGAGATAGTGTCAGATCATGCAGGTTAAGGGCCCAGCCCCACAAGACCGCCACCCACTTCAGATGCCAACTGCAAGTCCAGGTTGTACCTGTGCTTCTGATCAACTGGCTGTAAATCAGAGGTTTCCATGACCACCTCTTTGGGTTCGATTAATTTGTTAGAACTACTCACAGAACTCAGAGAAAGATTTTCCTTACTAGATCATCTGTTTATTATCAAAGGATATAACTCAGGGACAGCCAGATGGGAAAGATGCATGGAGAGGATGTGGGGAATGTGTGGAGCTTCCATGCCCTGTCCAGCTGCACTGAGAATCTCCATGTGTTCACCAACAGGGAGGCTCTCTGAACCCATCTTCCAGGGTTTTTTTTTTTTTTTTTTTGCGGTACGTGGGCCTCTCACTGTTGTGGCCTCTCCCGTTGCGGAGCACAGGCTCCGGACGCGCAGGCTCAGCGACCATGGCTCACGGGCCCAGCCACTCCATGGCATGTGGGATCTTCCCGGACCGGGGCACGAACCCGTGTCCCCTGCATCGGCAGGTGGACTCTCAACCACTGCGCCACCAGGGAAGCCCATCTTCCAGGCTTTTTATGGAGGCTTCATATATAGGCAGGATTGAGGCAGTCACTGACCATGGGCAGTTGACCCAACCTCCACCCCTTCTCCTCTCCCCATGTCCAGTCCCCATCCTTAGGCACCTTCCAAAAGTCTCCTCATTAACATAACAAGAACACCTTTATTACTCCCCCCACAGGAAATTCCAAGGGTTTTAGAAGCTCTGTGCCAGGAAGAGGGTATATATATATATATATATATATCTTATTATACCTCACGGTATCACTTATAAACTATAAATAAGGAAATTGTGTGAAAGTTGAGAAGGGATGGGGGACTATGCATATGATAATTCAGAATTTAGCATCTTGATCTATTAGACTGTTACCATACAACATCTCTATGCTCTATATGCTATTACAAATTCATAGAGTTTCAGAAAAGGGAGCACTTGGAAGTATAATAATAATAAAATCCTTTCAGTTACTGGGTCATTTCTGTGTTCCAGGCACAGGAGTAATTGTCCCATGGGTCTCTAACCAGTTATGTGAATTATCTATAATAATGTGATGCTCCTATCGTGTGGGAACTATCATTACTTCCACTTGGGAGATGGAAAGCTGAGGCTTGAAGAAGTTCAGTAATTTCCCCAAGTCCATTCTGAAAACAGTGGACATATTGTTCATGAACTGAACTCGTGTCCACTTGCCTGATTCGCAGCAAAGCCGGTGTACTGACATGGGGTTGTGGTGAAAGAAAGTACAGCGTTTACTGCAGGGCACCAACCAAGGAGAATGGGCAGCTAATGCTCAAAAGACCTGAACTCCCTGAGGGCTTTCAGAGAAGGGATTTTAAAGACCATGTCAGGGGTGAGGGTTGCAGCTCGTGGACTTTCTTCTGATTGGCTGGTGGTGAGGTAACAGGGTGATGTTTCAGGGATCTTAATCATCAACCTTCTGGTTCCAACGAGTCTGGGGTCTATGTTCTGTGGTCGGCATTTGGTCACCATCCTCCACCTGGAGGAGGGTCTCACATCCTGCAGTACAACCCAGAGATATGTGTCAGATTGTAATGTATGTCCCGTGAGGAGGAACTAGGAGTCCTGTGATTCTCTTCTACCACTGAACTCTTGTTTAAGCTATCATTACTTTTCTTGTGTGACGGCTTTTCCTTTGTTTCTGCATTCCCTTACTTCCCTAATTAGTAACTGCTTGAGTTTGCTCTTGGGAACTCAGGGAGAACCTAGGAGATGAAAGCCTCTTTCTACAAACAAGAACCAGGGGATGCAGAGGGGCTTTTGTGCCCAGGAAGGCCCCACCCTCCCCCCAACTTTGCTTTGATAATCCTCAATCCTGAGGGGAACAGGAACAGTACAAGAAAGGGAATAAAGTTCTGGATAGACAGGTTAATCGTACACTCGGCAGGGGAACTCGACTTTAGGGGGACTCAGTTTCAATATGTTGACTTCTGCAACCTGATTTCTTAATCAGTATACTGTACATTTAATCCCTGTTAAAACCCTGAAAGGTCGTATTTTGGACTTTTTGTAGAAGAAGAAACTAAGTTTAGGCGGGAGTGTGGGCCAAATTGTGTCCCTCAAAAAGATACATTAAAGTCTTAACCCCTCTCCCACCCCATACCTCTGAATGTGACCTTATTTGGAAATAGGGTCATTGCAGATGTAATTAGTTAAGATGAGGTCATACCGGCATAGGGTGCATCTTTATTCTAGTATGACCAGTTTCCTTATATGGAAAAGGAAATTTTGACACAGGCGACAAGGGAAGATGGCCATGTGAAGACAGAGGCAGAGATTAGATTTATGCTGCCACAAACCCAGGAAGGCCTCGGGCTCCCAGAAGCTGGAAGGGACAAGGAAGGATTCTCTCCTAGAGTCTCCGGAGGGGACATGGCCCTGCCGACACCTTGGAGTTAGACATCCAGCCTTCAGAACGTAGAATAAATTTCTGTTGTTTTAAAACTAGTTCTGGGGCCTCCCTGGTGGCGCAGTGGTTGAGAGTCCGCCTGCCGATGCAGGGGATACGGGTTCGTGCCCCGGTCTGGGAGGATCCCATATGCCGCGGAGCGGCTGGGCCCGTGAGCCATGGCCGCTGGGCCTGCGCATCCGGAGCCTGTGCTCCGCAACGGGAGAGGCCACAACAGTGAGAGGCCCGCATACCGCAAAAAGAAAAAAAAAAAAAAAAAAAAACTAGTTCTTCTTCTACAGCTGTCTCTTGTCGGTGAAAGTTAATCAATAGTCAATCTATGAAAGAAGTGGAAATTTTATTCAACCCAAATTTGAGGATTATAACCCAGGAGGAGCAGCTCAGAAAGCTCCAAGAGCTGTTCCTCCCGTTAGAAGTCAAGACACAGTTATATAAGCTCTTTGAGACAGAAAGCTGTACATTGAATGATGTGTTATTGACAGCTTACATGATCCAAATCTAAGCACCACGTGACAGCTTACAGGACCAGGAAGGAGTGTTATCTTTTCAGGAGTTGTCTTGTCGATGCTGGGAGAATGCTGCTCTTGATGGTTGAGCAGGTATTTCTGCTGATGGGGGAGGTTTGGTTGATGCATAATACACAGTGCACCACAGAGGGGAGAGAGGAGGCCAAAGGGCAGAGGAGAATTTCTTATGTTTAAATGTTTCTTGTCTTGCCATGAAATATGAATTTTATTTCACACTCTTCAAAGTTCTGGCATCCCACCACCCCACTGAAACTTCTCCATCAAGACCACCAGTGACCTCCATGGTACTCAAGCCAGTGGTCACTTCTCATTATTCATCTACCTTAACGAACTGTCCCAGTCATGACACAGTCAACAAGTTTCTCCTCCAAGGTATGGTTTCTTCACAGCATTTCCAGAATATCAGACAGTCATTGTTTTCCTTTTATATCATTAGTCGCTTCTTGGTCTGTTGCTATTTCCTCCTCTTCTCTTGGTCTTCATGTTGAGGACTCAAGCTTGGTCTTTTTCTCCTCTCTGCGTAAAAGACACCCTTCCTGATCTCATCCAGTTTCATACATAGGCTGATGACTCTCCGGTTGATACCTCCATTCTCACTTTCTCTCCGAAACTCTGGATCCATCCAGCAGCTGCTTCTTAGGGCTGTCTCCTTAGAGTCTATTTGCAACACAGCAGCCAGGGTGATCCTTTTATGTAAGTAGGATGGATCAGACCATGTCACTGTCCTGCACAAAGCCGTGTGGTGGTTTGCATCTGGCTCGGAGTTAAAGCCGACATCCTTACAGTGGCCTGCAGTTTCCTCCATTCTCTGACCTCGCCTGCCCGGATCCCCTCCATCCGCCCTCAACTCTGCACCTGCGCGCTGGCTTACCTGCTGTCCTTGAATCCGTCTGCCATAGTTTCCTCCGCCCTTTCCTCCGTCTGGAATGCTCTTTCCTCAGGTATCTGCTTGGCTGTCCCCACGCACTCCTGCAACCTTCTCTCAGATCTCACTGACTCGGTGAGCCCTTCACTGGCTGCCCCATTTCATTTGAGGAGCTGCCTCTCCAGCCAAGGTCCACGACCCCTAATTTCCTGCTCCATGTTTCATTTTTGCCATTGCAATTTAAGGCACCATACAATTTAATTATTTATTAAGTTCTATTTTTCCCCATATTCCTATGCTAAAATGTAAACTCTTCAAGGACAGTGTTTCTAGACTATTTTGCCCATGGATATATCCCAGTTTATGGCCAGATCCTGGCATATACTAAATGCACAGAAAACATTTGTTGAACGAACTAAAGTCAGTGATGTCTGCATTACTGGACATTAATATTAAGATGTTGTTGTTTGCTTCAGACATAAGAGTAGAGAGTCTGATAGGAAATACTGTCATTTCCATAAGTGTATATACTTGCCAACATTTTTACATCACCTAGATGAAAATTATTAGACTAGGGCAATGGTGGATTTTTTTCATAAATCATTCTTGTTTTGTATTGTTCCCTTGGATCTCATGAAATGAATGAAATTTTCTCCCTTAGGTCATTTGTCTGTCATTAAATAAAAAATTAAAAGGTGGCTATTCTGTTTCATGCACTGTACTTTGTGCATTGCCTTTTCTAGCACAATATCAATTTACATTCATGCGATACTGATTGCCCCTACCAAATGAAGCTCCAAAAGTTTCCTCTGAATAAAATGGAAAAAAATGGTAATAAATGTTCAGCAAATCTCAAACCGTAATTGGATAACTGGTAAAAAATTGTATGAGGTGCTGAGTCTAACCTTATTTATTGATTTCCTTCATTCTAGCGTTGGTGAAGGGCAAAAGAGGAATGGTTAAATCAAAATGTTGAAATGTTGTGATTTATTAGTAGAAAGACTGTGTCACATCTCCCTGCACACCTACAAAATTGCTTATTTGTCCTTAATGTATTTTCAGACAATGTTTTTATTTGGGAAACCAAAATGACTACCAAGCCACTTTTCAATAATGGTTTTCTCCTCTCTGTGAAAAAAACTTTCAATTATATATTATGACTCATGGTAAATTATTTAAGATATCATATAATTGAAAGTATCTCATAATTCCCTCTAATCTTTATTCTATAGGTTTTAATTTCTCAGGGAGAGCAATTCAGACAGAGACAGGCTTGGCAGAAAAAAAAAGAAAGAAAGAAATCAGATTTCAGTTGTCAGGTGCAGTATTGGACATCCAAAAAGGCGAACAGGCAGGAATTTTTCCAGAGGGTTATAAAGTACGTTGGGTAAAGCTTGCGTTTTCAAGGTAGAGACAGGAATATATTTATTTATTCTCCTCTGGTTTATGAGAATTTGCCTGAATCTCATTGAACCCTGGACTCAGAATTTCAGATTCTGTATAAGTTTAGAACACGATCAGCCATTAGTGAAAACCAAAGTTGAGATGGCCCTAGACAAGGAAATAACATCATGTTTCTATTAAGGAACTCATTCAGGTCAGTTTTTTAAATTTACTTTTCAATTCAAGTATAGTGGATTAGCTTATGGCCTCTGGGTAATGTGTGCAGTTGACCCTTAGATTTATTCTGTGAAGAGAGTGGTGAATACGAAACTATTCCTCCATGCCAGTTTGTTCTTTGCAGAGTTTACTTGTTCCCAGACACTACACTGATTTTTTTTTAATGAATTAACACTGTAACTGTTACCAAAAGGATGCAGCAGCTCTTACTGCAGTAGGAGTTCTTTAGACAGCACCTGCGTGACATGCGGTCAAATGGGGATTCACTATAATGTACATGTGTCTGGTAAACAGAGATACGTATGATCGACTGCCTCGGGCTCGCAGCTGTCCACACTAGAAAGAAGTGCTGTATCTGCACTGACGTACTGCTTCTAAAATACCTTATTGGCTGGACTTTCTCTGTCACCCTATAAGCAACCTGGTCATCATTATATGACCAAGCAGCATACTGTGTGCCCTGTGTGTCTCTTCTGGAGCCCTGAACAATTCACAATGAATGTGGCCCCTTAAAGGCAAAAACTGGAGAGGTACTTGAAATGCTTACCCAAGCAGAAAATGTGTTCTTGTAGTTTCCATTAGAAAGAAATTAAAAAAAAAAATCACTGTGCAACTTGAGTAACAAGGTAGAATATTTGTTCCAACTCCTAAGATGCCTGGATTGTATAACATCAAGAAAATAGTGCCATTTTATTATTTTAAATATGTGTGTAAAATATAAATGTGGCTAGAGAGATTTTAAGAAATGCATATTCCAAATAGAAAAGGCAGAGAGGGGGCAATCTTAAGAATATTATAAAAGGTAGGGTGAACGAGGAGGATGGCATTGAGAGGCTGCCTATCTATGGAAATAAGAGAGAAACTCTAGAGTGAGTAACACAAGAAGGAAAATTTGAGGCGGGGGAGTTCCTTTGTAGTTGTATTTGATTATTCTCCTAAGGTTACAATAGAAATTCACTCAGAAGCAAGGCAGCATAGAAGACAGTGAGAGACAGAACGGGCTGGTCAGTACTCCCCTCCCTCTCCACCCTCTGTCGACAATAAGCAGTAGACCTCAAGGAAGTCCAGACCCATACTTTGATTGGTTATTTATCTAGTAGCAAAACAAGGGAGTGGACCGTTATACCCATTTTATCAATTTACTTTTTTAAACTTTTTATTCTATATTGGAGTATAGTTGATTAACAATGTTGTGTTAGTTTAAGATGTACAACAGTGATTCAGTTATACATATACATGTATCTATTCTTTTTCAAATTCTTTTCCCAGTTAGGTTGTTACAGAATATTGAGCAGAGTTCCCTGTGCTATACGGTAGGTCCTTGTTGGTTATCCATTTTAAATCCTATTTTATCCATTTAAATTTGGAGGTTTGTTGTAAACTCATCCAAGAATCATATATATATATATACACACACACACACAGATATACACATACATACATATATACACACATGCATATATATACATAATGAGAGGGATATATTTGATGCTTTTCATCGGCATAAGGAAAGCAGGGGCAACTTTTCCCCTCCAAGTTCCCTATTCTGGAAATAGAATATCCAGGAGGGAAAAGGAAGAAGTTCATGGTCTTAGTGGAAACAGATGTCACTATTTCATTTGAATTATTGTGGCTGCACATATTGACTCAGAAGAGGATGACCTGCCTGGGCTGTAAGTGCCTGGTCCTTGAGCAGAGCATCCCCAACTGTGGAGCCCGTTAGACAAGGGGCAGCTGCCCTCAGAGCCAGCTTGCCTCACTTCCGCATTTGTTTACTTATATGACCCACTTGAACAACATACACCTACAAACCGAGTCGTATTCGACAGTCATGAAGTGTTTGCATGCTTTTTATAAATAACACAGGATTTCATTATTGCTATCAGGCGCCACAGAGTTGGATAAAATTATTTAACTTGCAAATGTTGGTGAACTGACTATTTTATTAAAGATGCATGTTGTAGAGAGAGGCCCAGAGGCCAACCTGAAAAGCCTACCTACTGTATGATTCCAACTATATAACATTCTGGAAAAGGTAAAGCTTTGGAGATAGAAAAAAGGTCAGTGGTTGCCAGGGTTTAGCGGGGAGGGGGGATGAACAGGTGGCGGACAGAGGATTTTTAGGGCAGCGGAACTATTCTGATACCGTAATGGTGGATACTTGTCATTATACATTTTCCAAGCCCAGAGAGTGTATACCAAGAGCGAACCCTCACGTAAATTATTAACTTTGGGTGGTTATGATGTGACAGTGTAAGTTCATGGACTGTAACAAATACACCATCTGGTGAGGGGGGAGGTGGATAACGGGGAGCGGGCAGAGTACGGCTCCCATCCTTAAATAGTCCTCACTCGCACTCAGCATCCCCTTAGCAGCCTCTCTAGCTGATGTAAATTCAGACTTCATTTAGACTTAAAACTGTTGCTCTTTTCAAAGCTGTTCTTATCTTAGTGGACCCGTGGTCAAATCCTTTAATAGCTAAAGTTAATTGAGCTTATTTAAGTAACTATGGTATAAGATACAGTGTGCTAGGGATGACGCAGATAAACAAGGATAAGTGAAATAGAAACCATGTCCTATGGTAGCTAATTTGAAGGGAGGTTCTGTGTAATAAATCATTGCAAAATACTGTGGCTTAAAACAAAAAGCATGTATGATCGTGGATGAGTCTTTGGCTCAGCTGGACAATAGCTCTGGGCTCCGTCTCGTGCCTGTGGTCAGATGTGGGTCACACAGGCAGTTTGCTGGTTTGGCAACTGTCACGTATTTGGGGGGCGCGGCTAGCTGTAGCCTAGGTTGGCCTTTCAGGCCAGATTCAAGGATGGGGAAATGGGATCCAACTGCTGATAGGAGGAGCTGCACCATCACACTGAAAAGAGCAATCAGGCAAGCAGGGTATTCATCAAAGTCATGAATGTACCCAATCTACCACTAGGAGAACAAAGCTGGTAAAAAGACTCGACTGCAGGGCTTCCCTGGTGGGGCAGTGGTTGAGAGTCCGCCTGCTGATACAGGGGACACAGGTTCGTGCCCCGGTCTAGGAAGATCCCACATGCCACAGAGAGGCTGGGCCCGTGAGCCATGGCCGCTGAGCCTGCGCGTCCGGAGCCTGTGCTCCGCAACGGGAGAGGCCACAACAGTGAGAGGCCTGTGTACCGCAAAAAAAAGACGCTACTGAAAATAAGGAAAAATACCAAAATTACACACACTAAACCCTTGACCTTTAAGATTCAATTTTTGTTTTTAAATCCTTTGAATGCCCCGAAACACGTGTTGGCTTGACATTTTGCTTGTTAATTTGACAATGTCTTTATTCTGCATCTTCCCCAGCTGAATGTAAGCTCCATGAGAGCTCTTTTTTGTCTTATTCATCCCTGTGTCTCAATGTCTGCAAAGCACCCAGCACAGAGCACCTGCTCAGCAAACACTTGTTGATGGAATTAATTAATTTATAAAAGGTCTGAAGAGGTCATTTACATTTTTATTTATAATTTCTATTACAGAACGCCTTCCTTTATAAAATGGGGTTAAAATCAGTCCTATCTATCTCACAGGATAGTTGTAGGAATTAAACGAGTTTATATACGTAAAGCATTCGAAACAAAGGGTGACTGGCAGGGCTTCCCTGGTGGCGCAGTGGTTAAGAATCTGCCTGCCGATGCAGGGGACATGGGTTCGAGCCCTGGTCCAGGAAGATCCCACATGCTGCGGAGCGGCTGGGCCCGTGAGCCATAACTAATGAGCCTGCGCTCTAGAGCTTGCGAGCCACAACTATTGAGCCTGCGCACCTAGAGCCCATGATCCTCAACAAGAGAAGCTCCTGCTCGCCACAACTAGAGAAAAGCCTGCGTGTAGCAACGAAGACCCAATGCAGCCAAAAATAAATAAATAAATTTATAAAAATAAATAAATAAATAACTCCCTTTAAAAAAAAAGGGTGACTGGCAAATTCCAAATAATACATATATATGTTCATGTATATATTATGTACAAAAATCACTGATAATGTTTCACTTAAAATTTTATGTGGAGAATTACTTACTACATATTGTCTTAGAACTGGGGGATTTAGGGAATTGTCAGAGCACTTTCTCAAGTACATGTTCAAACAATATGGTAGGTTCAGAGAGGCAGGGGGAGGCTTCATGAGAAAGAGAGAGAAGATCTGAGATGGATCTTTGAAGGAGGAGGAGCAATTCATAAATGGGATGGATTTTCAGTAAAAGGGAACATGTGAAGAAAACCAGGAAAAGGTGAAAGAATTCGCAGGAACAGAGGCGTGGGGTCTACCTTGGAAACACATTAGGAGTCTAAAAGGAAATGAGTCTGGACTGGTCTACAGAGAGTCCATCTTCAGTGGGCCTGGTAGCAGCCTTTGCTGCTCTGTAGACCATGAATAACCATCCACAGTCTTTTTAGCAACAACGATTTCATCTCTGTGATAGAAAAATCCACTTGGTGGTAGTGTCTCTACCAATGACAACTGAAAAGTAACAGGAGGTGATAGAGGAACTGGCAGAATAGTGTCAGGGTTTAATCATTAAAGTTTTTGAGGGTCTTGAGTGTGAGAAGTGCAGTGACTGAAAAGATAGAGGAGAAATACTTGATATTGGAAGAAAATTGGGGAGAAAGGCAAAAATGAGTGAGATGGCGATAATCTACAATGTCCATTTGGAGCCTGCAGGGGTAACACTAGTGAAACTGAGAAGTCGAAAGCAGGTTTTGAGGCTGGAAGAGTCTATGAAAATAAACTGGGATATAGAGGTGTAAAGAAAGACTTTACAGGATGACAGAATCTCTAAGAGATAACAAGGAATATGGGTTTAGAGTTCAGAGAGTAGAGATATGTATTTTGAATATACCTTCACAGTAGAAAAAGATTGAACCCTGGGTACGAAGGTGATCTCCGGGGTAGAAAAAGATAGTGAAAAATAGTTCAAGGACAACCCTGAGAGAGTGTATTCATTTAGAGTATAGAAGAAGAAGAACATGGTTCTTGTAACAAATTCTTTGTCATATGACTTAGCTTAATAATTAGTTGTGGTTGATTTGTGATATACTATGTGGAAGATATTAGATGACTTTGCACAAGGTTAGAAGTAGTCATAATACTTTTTTTTTTTTATTTTTGGCGGTATGGCGGCCTCTCACTGCTGTGGCCTCTCCTATTGCGGAGCACAAGCTCCGGACGCGCAGGCTCAGTGGCCATGGCTCACGGGCCCAGCCACTCCGCGGCATGTGGGATCTTCCCGGACCGGGGCACGAACCCGCGTCCCCTGCATCGGCAGGAGGACTCTCACCCACTGCGCCACCAGGGAAGCCCAGTCATACTACTTTGTACATGGGGTCCACAAATACTGGTCATTCACTGTGACAGTGTTGGGGAGGAAGAAATGTTCCTCTACACAACTAGGTTCATTCTGGCTGGTCTAAGAATTAAATTGACATGACACAGATTAACAGGAGAAAAATCAAACAAATGTTTAATAACGTGTGCATGGGAGAGACCCAGAGAAACTGAGTCGCTCTCCAAAATGCTTGAAACCTTCACCTTAAATCTTCAGCTAAAGACAAAGGAGGATGTTGGGGGTAGTGATCTGGGACTTCAAAGGGGAGAAAGGTGATTCGCATGGAGATGTCAACTAATGTGCTCATGTGGACTCAAGGGGACACAGAGTGGATTTTCATCTCCAAGTCCTGCTGAGTTTTCCCCACCACACCTCGCCCACAGTCTTTGCAGCTACCTCTCCAGATAGCTGTATTCCTGGAATAGACCCTTTACTTAAATTCTTCTGGCAGTTAAGGGGGAGGTGAAAGTCTTCTTGAATCCTCTGGTCTTTTTTCACCTTGAAATACTCTGCATGCCAAAGAGACATTTTAGGGTGGCAAGTTTTGCTCCCATACAACAAAATATAATATGGCCAAATTTTAGGAAAATGCCTTCTATTATTTGGTTATGATCAGTTTTCCTGAGATAAGTAGCACCTGTGTGGAATTATGGCAAAATACTAGGTAAACAGGAAGTATATTTAGGGGCTGATTAATAATGGGCTCTTGACGAAGCACTGGTTGGAAACATTGGAGGTGCTATTATTTAATGATTTTGGTCTAGATTGCTGAATAATTGACACTATGAGAAGGTGACTGAGAATTGATTTTATATCTCTTGGAATGGGTTGTTGAAATAATGTCAATAGTAATAGCATCTTATTAAGTGCACCATGTAAAGAAATAATTATTTCCAGTAAAGCTTTCTCTGAAGAGTTCTTAGTGATTACATATGTTACCTCTTTATAAAAATAGCAGGAAGTATCTCAGTTCACACAGAAGAAAACAGGCTCAAAGTTTGAAGACATTTTAAATTGTGGCAGAATTATAAATAGAACTCTCAATATAACCTTGTTTTGGAGGAAAAGTAAAATTTGGCTTTACAACTTGTGTCATATAAAACTTGCATTGGTATATACGTGGTTTTCAAAGCTATGTTTTATTAATGAATTTATCTTTAAAATTAAGTGGTGTTCTTTTTAAAAGGATCTGCATTTTTAATGTGAGAGTGGTATCGCTAGAAAAGAAATGTTGTGGAACTGATTTTTTTTATTAGTATTCTTACTCCTCAGGACAAACAGAGCATGCCAAATGACTGTCCTAGTAGTGACGACAGTATTGTACTCACATACGCAAACGGAAAAACAGGCATTTTTGTCCTACTTAAAACAATGAAGGGAATTTCCTACGTTTTCCCAGGTCTCCTGCCTTACCTTTTTTTTTTTTCCCCAGTGACTTATACTTCCTTTTCACTCCATTCACCAACTGCTGTTTTGTACCAGTGGTTTGCAAATTGTGGGTCGGGACCCAAAAATCAACATTGTGATCCAAAATCAGTATTTTAAAAATGTAATAGTAGAATGGAATAGAATAAAAACACACCAGACTGCATCTCACATAATGTCACCAACTATTGTTTTAGAAAATGTCTGTTTTCTGTATTTGTACACATATATGTATATGTGTGCTATCTCAGTGTAATATATTTTTGATCAAGAAAGTGTTAGAGATGTATTCGGAGATATATCATGTGAGTGATAACTCCATTGCAAATCAGTTTTTAATTAATTGATCAAATATTTATTAAGTACATGATATATGTGTGAAAATTTACCTCCCAAAAGAATGTAACTAACCTCCTGCTATAAGTGAGTTGACATTCATGGTAAGATATGTACCAAGAGAAGAGACCTGGCAAAATGAGGGCATGCTGGGTCACTGTTGTGTAATGCAAGCACTTTGTTTCCTTTACATCTTTAAACTGTATACTGCTACAATTTACTTTCATGTCAGAATTGTTTCTAGTGTTTTTATGTAGTAAAAGTAATGTTTTGGAGTGATAAAGGAGTGCTCATTGAAGCTGTGCTGTAGCTTGTCTGTTTTGCAACGACGGAATAATAATGGGAATTATCCATATCAGAGGAGTATGGAAGACCATCTATAGATGGTCCAGCAATGCTTCTATATTATATTCATCATTGAATATTGTGTATTCTTTGGATTTGCACAAATGTATAGTGGCATATATAATCATTATGTTATCCTAGAGAATAATTTCACTGCCCTAAAAATCCTCTGTGTTCTGCTAATTCATTCCTTCCATCCCCACCCCACCCCAACCCCTGGCAACCACTGATCTTTTAACTGCCTCCATAATTTTACCTCTTCCAGAATGGCATATAGTTGGAATCATACAGTATATAACCTTTCATATTAGCTACTTTCACTTAGTAAGATGCATTTAAGCTTCCTCTGTGTCTCTTCATGGCTTGATAGCTCATTTCTTTTTAGTGCCGTATAATATTCCAATGTCTGGATGCACTACAGTTTATTTATCCATATACCTACTGAAGGACATCTTGATTGCTTTCAGGTTTTGAAAATTATGAATAAACCTGCTATAAACATCTTTGTGTGGACATAAGTTTTCAACTCCTTTGGGTAAATACCAAGGAGTGGGATTGCTGGATTGTATGATAAGAGTATGTTTTGTTACCTAAGAAACTACCAAACTGGGCTTCCCTGGTGGCGCAGTGGTTGAGAGTCAGCCTGCCGATGCAGGGGACACAGGTTCGTGCCCCGGTCCGGGAGGATCCCACGTGCCGTGGAGCGGCTGGGCCTGTGAGCCATGGCCGCTGAGCCTGCGCGTCCGGAGCCTGTGCTCCACAATGGGAGAGGCCACAACAGTGAGAGGCCCGTGTACCACAAAGAAAAACAAAAACAATAAAACAAAGTAATAAAAAAAAAAAAAGAAAGAAACTACCAAACTGTCTTCCAGAGTGGCTGCACCATTTTGCATTTCCACCAGCACGAATGAGAGTTCCTGTTGCTCCACATCCTCACCAGCATTTGGTGCTGTCAGGGTTCTGAAATGTGGTCATTCTAATAGTAAGTAGTGGTATCTCATTGTTTTTTTTTTAATTTGCATTTCTCAGATGATATATGATGTGGAGCACCTTTTCATATTCTTATTTTCCATCTTCTATACCTTTTCTGAGGTGTCAGTTCATGTTTTTACCCCATTTTTAAAATCAGGTTATTTTTTATTGTTGAGTTTTAAGCATCCTTCATTATTTTAGATAACAGTCCGTTAACAGATATGTCTTTTGCAAATATTGTCTCCAAGTCTATGGCTTGTCTTCTAATTCTCTTGATATTGTCATTGACACAGCAGAGATTTTATTTTAATGATATCTAGCTTATCAATTATTTCTCTAATGGATCATGCCTTTAATCTTGTATCTAAAAAGTCATTGACATACACAAGATCATCTAGGTTTTCTCTAATGTTATATACTAGGAGTTTTATAGTTTTACTTTTACATCTAGATCTGTTATGCATTTTGAGTTAATTTTTGTGAAGGATATAAGGTCTGTATCTGGATTTTTTTATTTTATTTTACCTTTTGGCCTGTGGATGTCCAGTTGTTCCAGCACCATTTGTTGAAAACACTATCTTTGCTCATTGTATTAATTTTGCTTCTTTGTCAAAGATTACTTGACTATATTTATGGGAGGCTATTTCTGGGCCTTCTATTCTGTTCCATTGAACTATTTGTTTATTCTTTCACCAATACTGTACTGCCATGATTACTGTAGCTTTATACTAAGCCTTGAAGTCAGATAGTGTCAGTTCTCCAACTTTATTCTTCTTCAATGTTGAGTTAGCTATTTTGGGTCTTTTGCATCTCTGTGTAAACTTTAAAATCGTTTTGTTGATATCAACAAAATAATTAGCTGGAATTTTTATTGGTATTGCATTGAATCTATTGAATCTATAGATAATATTGGGAAGAACTGACATCTTCACACTTTGACTCTTCCTATCCATGAACATGGGATGTCTCCATTTATTTAGTTCATCTTTGATTTCATTCATATACCTAAGTATACTGTATTGGGTGATACTAATTTAAGTAATATTGTGGGGGGGGTTCTTATTTTTTTATTTTTTTTTAACTTAAAGCATTTTGATTGAGCAAATACAATTTAAAAGGTACATTATTTCTTTCTCTTTATTTTTTTTAATATTTCTATTGGAGTATAATTGCTTTACAATGCTGTGTTAGTTTCTGCTGTATAACAAAGTGAATCAACAATACATATACATATATCCCCATATCCCCTCCCTCTTGTGTCTTGCTCCCACCCTCCCTATCCCATCCCTCTGGTGGTTGCAAAGCAGCAAGCTGATCTCCCTGTGCGATGCAGCTGCTTCCCACTAGCTATATGTTTTACATTTGGTTGTGTATATATGTCCATGCCACTCTCTCACTTTGCCCCAGCTTTCCCCTTCCCCTTCCCCGTGTCCTCAAGCCCATTCTCTATGTCTGCGTCTTTATTCCTGTCCTGCCCCTACGTTTGTCAGAACCCTTTTTTTTTTAGACGCCATACATATATGTATTAGCATATGGTATTTGTTCTTCTCTTTCTGACTTCACTCAGTATGACAAACTCTAGGTCCATCCACCTCACTACAAATAACTCCATTTCATTTCTTTTTATAGTAATATTCCATTGTATATATGTGCCACACCTTTATTCACTCATCTGTTGATGGACACTTAGGTTATTTTCATTTCCTGGCTATTGTAAATAGAGCTTCAGTGAACATTGTGACACATGACTCTTTTTGAATTATGGTTTTCTAGGGTATATGTCCAGTAGTGGGATTGCTGGGTTGTATGGTAGTTCTATTTGTAGCTTTTTAAGGAACCTCCATACTGTTCTCCACAGTGGCTGTATCAATTAACATTCCAACCAAAAGTGCAAGAGGGCTCCCTTTTCTCCACACCCCCTCCAGCGTTTACTGTTTGTAGATTTTTTGATGATGGCCATTTTGACCAGTGTGAGGTGATGACTCATTGTAGTTTTGATTTACATTTCTCTAATGATTAGTGATGTTGAGCATCCTTTATGTGTTTGTTGGCAATCTGTATGTCTTCTTTGGAGAAATGTCTCTTTAGGTCTTCTGCCCAGTTTTGGATTGTGTTGTTTGTTTTTTTGATATTGAGCTGCATGAGCTGTTGTATACTTTGGAGATTAATCCTTTGTCAGTAGCTTAGTTTGCAAATATTTTCTCCCATTCTGAGGGTTGTCTTTTGGTTTTGTTTATGGTTTCCTTTGCTGTGCAAAAACTTTGAAGTTTCATTAGGTCCAATTTGTTTATTTTTGTTTTTATTTCCATTTCTCTAGGAGGTGGGTCAAAAAGGATCTTGCTGTGATTTATGTCAAAGAGTGTTCTGCCTATGTTCTCCTCTAAGAGTTTTATAGTGTCTGGCCTTACATTTAGGTCTTTAATCCATTTTGAGTTTATTTTTGTGTATGGTGTTAGGGAGTGTTCTAATTTCATTCTTTTACATGCAGCTGTCCAGTTTTCCCAGCACCACTTACTGAAGAGGCTGGCTTTTCTGCATTGTATATTCTTGCCTCCTTAATCAAAGATAAGGTGACCATATGTACATGGTTTTATCTCTGGGAAGATTGCTGGGGCTATTCGGGGTCTTTTGTGTTTCCATATAAATTGTGTGATTTTTTGTTCTAGTTCTGTGAAAAAAAAAAATGCCAGTGGTAGTTTGATAGGGATTGCATTGAATCTGTAGATTACTTTGGGTAGTATAGTCATTTTCACAGTGTAGATTCTTCCAATCCAAGAACATGGTATATCTCTCCATCTGTTTGTATCGTCTTTAATTTCTTTCATCAGTGTCTTATAATTTTCTGCATACAGGTCTTTTGCCTCCTTGTGTAGGTTTATTCCTAGGTATTTTATTCTTTTTGTTGCAGTGGTAAATGGGAGTGTTTCCTTAATTTCCTTTTCAGATTTTTCATCATTAGTGTATAGGAATGCAAGAGATTTCTGTGCATGAATTTTGTACCCCACTACTCTAACAAATTCATTGATTATCTCTAGTGATTTTCTGGTAGCATCTTCAGGATTTTCTATGTATAGCATCATGTCATCTGTAAACAGAGACAGTTTTACTTCTTATCCGATTTGTATTCCTTTTATTTCTTTTTCTTCTCTGATTGTTGTGGCTAAAACTTCCAAAAGTATGTTCAACAATAGTGATTACAGTGGGCAACCTTGTCTTGTTCCTGACCTTAGTGGAAATAGTTTCAGTTTTTCACCATTCAGAACAATGTTGGCTGTGGGTTTGTCATATATGGCCTTTATTATGTTGAGGTATGTTCCCTCTATGCCTACTTTCTGGAGAGTTTTAATCATAAATTGTGTTGGATTTTGTCAAAAGCTTTTTCTGCATCTATTGAGATTCTCATGTGGTTTTTATCCTTCAGTTTGTTAATATGATGTATCACATTGAGTGATTTGCATATATTGAAGAATCCTTGCATTCCTGGGATAAACCCCACTTGATCATGGTGTATCATCCTTTTAATGTGCTGTTGGATTCTATTTGCTAGTATTTTGTTAAGGATTTTTGCATCTATGTTCATCAATGATATTGGCCTGTAGTTCTCTTTTTTGGGGACATCTTTGTCTGGTTTTGATATCAGGGTGATGGTGGCCTTGTAGAATGAGTTTGGGCATGTTCTTCCCTCTGCTATATTTTGGAAGAGTTTGAGAAGGATAGGTATTAGCTCTTCTCTAAATGTTTCATAGAATTCACCTGTGAAGCCTTCTGGTCCTGGGCTTTTGTTTGTTGGAAAAGTTTTAATCACAGTTTCAATTTCATTACTTGTGATTGGTCTGTTCATATTTTCTATTTCTTCCTGAGTCAGTCTTGGCAGGTTGTGCATTTCTAAGAATTTGTCCATTTCTTCCAGGTTGTCCATTTTATTGGCATATAGTTGCTTGTAGTAATCTCTCATGATCCTGTGTATTTCTGCAGGGCCAGTTGTTACTTCTTTTTCATTTCTAATTCTGTTGATTTGAGTCTTCTCCCTTTTTTTCTTGATGAGTCTGGGTAATGGTGTATCAATTTTTTCTTCTCAAAGAACCAGCTTTTTGTTTTAAGATCTTTGCTATTGTTTCCTTCATTTCTTTCTGATCTGATCTTTATGATTCGTTTCCTTCTGCTAACTTTGAGTTTTTTGTTCTTCTTTCTGTAATTGCTTTAGGTATAAGGTTAGGTTGCTTATTTGAGCTGTTTCTTGTTTCCTGAGTTAGGATTGTATTGCTGTAAACCTCCCTCTTAGAACTGCCTTTGCTGCATCCCATAGGTTTTGGGTCATCATGTTTTCATTGTCATTTGTTTCTAGGTATTTTTTGATTTCCTCTTTGATTTATTCACTGATCTCTTGGTTATTTAGTAGCATATTGTTTAGCCTCTATGTGCTTGTATTTTTTACAGAATTTTTTCTGTCATTGATATCTAGTCCAGTAGTGTTGTGGTCAGAAAAGATACTTGATGCAATTTCAATTTTCTTAAATTTCTCAAGGATTGATTTGTGACTCAAGATCTATCCTGGAAAATGTTCCATGAGCACTTGAGAAGGAAGTGTATTCTTTTGTTCTTGGATGGAATGTCCTATAAATATCAATTAAGTCCAGCTTGCTTAATGTGTCATTTAAAGCTTGTGTTTCCTTCTTTATTTTCATTTTGGATGATCTGTCTGTTGGTGAAATTGGGGTGTTAAGTCCCCTACTATTATTGTGTTACTATTGATTTCTCCTTTTATGGCTGTTAGCATTTGCTTTATGTCTTGTGGTGCTCCAATGTTGGGTGCATAAATATTTACAATCATTATATCTACTCCTTGGATTGATCCCTTGATCATTATTTAGTGTCCTTCTTTGTCTCTTGTAACATTTTTTATTTTAAAGTCTATTTTGTCTGATATGAGAATTGCTACTCCAGCTTTTTTTTATTTCAATTTGCATGGAATATCTTTTTCCATCCCCTCACTTTGATTCTGTTCCTAGGTCTGAAGGGGGTCTCTTGTAGACACCATATATACGGATCATGTTTTTGTATCCATTCAGCCAGTCTCTGTCTTTTGGTTGGAGCGTTTAATCCATTTATATTTCAGGTAATTATCAATATGTATGTTCCTATTACCATTTTCTTAATTGTTTTGGGTTTGTTTTTGTATGTCTTCTCCTTCTCTTGTGTTTCCTGCCTAGAGAAGTTCCTTTTTTTTTTTTAATTTTATTTATTTATTTATGGCTGTGTTGGGTCTTCGTTTCTGTGCGAGGGCTTTCTCTAGTTGCGGCAAGTGGGGGCCACTCCTCATCGCAGTGCGCGGGCCTATCACTATCACGGCCTCTCTTGTTGCAGAGCACAGGCTCCAGACGCACAGGCTTAGTAATTGTGGCTCACGGGGCCAGCCGCCCCACGGCATGTGGGATCCTCCCAGACCAGGGCTCGAACCCATGTCCCCTGCATTGGCAGGCAGATTCTCAATCACTGCGCCACCAGGGAAGCCCCTAGAGAAGTTCCTTTAGCATTTGTTGTAAAGCTGGTTTGGTGGTGCCAAATTGTCTTACCTTTTGCTTGTCTGTAAAGGTTTTAATTTCTCTGTCAAAACTGAATGAGATCCTTGCTGATTAGAGTAATCTTGTAGGTTTTTCCCTTTCATCACTTTAAATATGTCCTGCCACTCCCTTCTGGCTTGCAGAGTTTCTGCTGAAAGATCTGCTGTTAACCTTATGGGGATCCCCTTGTATGTTATTTGTTGCTTTTCCATTGCTGCTTTTAATATTTTTTTCTTTGTATATAATTTTTGATAGTTTGAGTAATATGTGTCTTGGCGTGTTTCTCCTTAGATTTGTCCTTTATGGGACTCTCTGCAATTCCTGGATTGACTATTTCCTTTCCCATGTTAGGGAAGCTTTCAACTATAATCTCTTCAAATTATTTCTCACACCTTTTCTTTTTCTCTTGTTCTTCTGGGACCCCTATAATTTGAACGTTGGTGTGTTTAATGTTGTCCCAGAGGTCTCTGAGACTGTCCTAAATTCTTTTCATTCTTTTTTCTTTATTCTGCTCTGCAGTAGTTATTTCCACTATTTTATCTTCCAGGTCACTTACCTGTTCTCCTCAGTTATTCTGCTATTGATTCCTTCTAGAGAGTTTTTTATTTCATTTATTTTGTTGTTCATCATTGTTTATTTGCTCTTTAGTTCTTCTAGGTCCTTGTTAAACATTTCTTGTATTTTCTCCATTCTATTTCCAAGATTTTGGATCCTCTTTGCTGTCATTACTCTGAATTCTTTTTCAGGTAGACTGCCTATTTCCTCTTTATTTGTTTGGTCTGGTGGGTTTTTACTTTGCTCCTTCATCTGCTGCATATTTCTGTCTTCTCATTTTGTTTAACTTACTGTGTTTGGGGGTCTCCTTTTCGCAGGCTGCAGGTTCATAGTTCCCATTGTTTTTGGTGTCTACCCCCAATGGCTGAGAGGTTGGTTCAGTGGGTTATGTAGGCTTCCTAGTGGAGAGGACTGGTGCCTTTGTTCTGGTGGACGAGGCTGGATCTTGTCTTTCTGGTGGGCAGGATCGCATCTGGTGGTGTGTTTTGGGGTGTCTGTGAACTTAGTGTGATTTTAGGCAGCCTCTCTGCTAATGGGTGGGATTGTGTTCCTGTCTTGCTAGTTGTTTGGCATGGGGTGTCCAGCACTGTAGCTTGCTGGCCGTTGAGTGAAGCTGGGTCTTAGCATTGAGATGGAGATCTCTGGGAGAGCTTTCGCCATTTGATATTACATGGAGCCAGGAAGTCTCTGGTGGACCTGTGTCCTGCACTCAGCTCTCCCACCTCAGAGGCTCAGGCTTGACACCAGGCCAGAGTACCAAGACCCTGTCAGCCACACGGCTCAGAAGAAAAGGGAGAAAAAAGAAAGAAAAAAAATTTTAAGTAATAAAGTTTTAATTATTAAAATAAAATAATAATAAAAAGAGACCAACCAAACCAATAAACAAATCCACCAATGATAACAAATGCAAAAACTATACTAAGATAAACATAAAAATCAGAAACAAACCAGTTGCAGACAGCAAACCCCAAGTCTCCAGTTGCTCCTAAAGTCCACCACCTCAATTTTGGGATGATTCATTGTCTATTCAGGTATTCCACAGATGTAGGTTCATCAAGTTGATTGTGGAGATTTAATCTGCTGCTCCTGAGGCTGCTGGGAGAGACTTCCCTCTCTTCTTTGTTCGCACAGCTCCCGGGGCTCAGCTTTGGGTTTGGCAGTGCCTCTGCTTGTAGGTCACCTGAGGGCATCTGTTCCCTGCCCAGACAGTACGGGGTTGAAGGAGCAGCTGATTAGGGGCCTCACTCAGGCTCGGGGGTGGGAGGGGTACGGAATGCGGGGCGAGCCTGTGGCGGCAGAGGCCAATGTGACATTGCAACAGCCTGAGGCGTGCCATGTGTTCTCCCGGGGAAGTTGTTCCTGGGTCACGGGACCCTGGCAGTGGCGGGCTGCACAGGCTCCCAGGAGGGGAGGTGTGGACAGTGACCTGTGCTTGCACACAGGGTTCTTGGTGGCTGCAGCAGCAGCTTTAGTGTCTCATGCCCATCTCTGGTGTCCACGCTGATAGCCGCGGCTCGCACCTGTCTCTGGAGCTCGTTTAGGCGGTGCTCTGAATCCCCTCTCCTCACACACCACGAAACAATGGTCTCTTGCCTCTTCAGCAGGTCCAGACTTTTTCCTGGACTCCCTCCTGGCTAGCTGTAGCACACTAGCCCCCTCTGGCTGTGTTCATGCAGCCAACCTCAGTCCTCTCCCTGGGGGCTCTGACCTCTGAAGCCCAAGCCTCAGCTCCCAGCCCCGCCCGCCCTGGCGGGTGAGCAAACAAGCCTCCCGGGCTGGTGAGTGCCGGTCGGCACCGATCCTCTGTGCAGGAATCTCTCCGCTTTGCCCTCCGCAACCCTGTGGCTGTGCTCTCCTCCGCGGCTCCGGAGCTTCCCCCTCCGCCACCTGCAGTCTCCGCCCGCAAAGGGGCTCCTAGTGTGTGGACACCTTTCTTCCTTCACGGCTCCCTCCCACTGGTGCAGGTCCCGTCCCTATCCTTTTGTCTGTTTATTCTTTTTTCTTTTGCCCTACCCAGGTACGTGGGGAGTTTCTTGCCTTTTGGGAGGTCTGAGGTCTTCTGCCAGCATTCAGTAGGTGTTCTGTAGGAGTTGTTCCACATGTAGATGTATTTTGGATCTATTTGTGGGGAAGAAGATGATCTCCATGTCTTACTCTTCCGCCATCTTGAAGGTCCCCTCAGTATTGTGGTTTTAAATTCAACTTCCATGTGTTCATTTCAGGTATAGAGGAAAATGACTTTTATATATTAATTTATTGTGCAACCTTCCTATAATTGCTTAATAGTTCCTTGGGTTCTTTTGTTAATTCTTTCAGATTTTCTACATGAACAACCATCATTTCTCCTGTGAACAAAGACATGATTATTTTTTCCTTCCTATATGATATTGAAAAGGGGACATCTTTGTCTTGTACCTTAGTGGGAAAGCTTTTAGTTTCTCACAATAAAGTACTGTTAGCGGTAAGTTTTTGTAAATATTCTTTATTTGGTTGAAGAAGTTCCCCTCAATTCCTAGTTTACTGAGAGTTTTTATCATGAGTGGGTGTTGGATTTTGTCATATACTTTTTCTGCATCTATTGATATGATCATGTGATTTTTCTATTTTAGTCTATTGATGTTATTGATTACATTAATTGATTTTCTAATGTTGAACCAGTCTTACATACCTGGAACAGATCCCACATGGACATAGGTTGTATATTTTTGATATATTGTTTGATTTGATTTGCTCATATTTTGTTGAAGATTTTTGCATCTATATACATGAGAGATACTGGTTTCTAGTTTTCTTGTAATATCTTTGTCTAGTTTTGTTATTAGGAAAATGCTGCCCTTGTAGAATGAGTTAGGAATTATTTCCTCTGCTTCTATCCTCTGAAAGAGATTGTAGAGAATTCTTTGATAGATAGAACTCATAGTGAACCCTCGACCTGGTACATTCTGTTTTAGAAGATTATTAGTTATTCAATTTATTTAATGAATATAGGCCTATTGTCTATTTCTTCCTGTGTAAGTTTTGGCAAATTATGTCTTTCAAGGAAATGGTCCTTTCGTATAGGTTATCAAATGTGTGAGAATAGATTTGCTCATATTATCCCTTTATTATGCGTAGGATCTATGGTACTGTCCCTTATTTCATTTCTGATACTAGTAATTTATGTCTACCTTTTTTTTTCTGCTCTAATTATTTTTTGTTTCCTTCTGATTATGTTGGATTTAATTTGCTCTTATTTTTCCAGTTCCCTAAGGTGGACACATAAACAATTGATTTTAATTATTTTTTTCTTTTCTAATATATGCATTCAATACTGTAACTTTCCCTCCAGGCACTGCTTTTGCTGCATCCCACAAATTTTGATAAATTACATTTTGCTTTGAATTAGTTCAAAATATCTTTTCATTTCTCTTGAGATTTCTTTTTGGACTCACGTGTTATTTAGAAGTATGTTGCCTAATGTCTTCAATTTGGGAGTTTTCAGTTACCTTTCTGTTATTTTTCAGTTTAATTCCATTGTGGTCTGAGAGGAGACATTGAATCATCTCTATTCTGTTAAACTTGTTAAGATGTGTTTCATAATGCAGAATGTGTTCTATCTTAGTGAATATTCCACATGTGTTCTGTTGTTGTTGGATGAAGTAGTCTGTAGATGTCAATTACATCCAGTTGACTGATGGTGCTGTTGACTTCAACTATGTCCTTACTGAAATCCTGCTGCTGGATCTGTCCTTTTCTGATAGAGGGGTGTTGAAGTCTTCAACTATGACAGTGGAATCATGTATTTCTCTCTGAAGTTATATTACTTTTGCCTCAAATAGTTAGACACTGTTTTTCGGCACATACACATTAAGATTTTTATGTCTTCTTGGATACTTGACCCCTTTATCATTACATAATGCCCTTCTTTTCTCTGATAACTTTATTTTCTTTGAGGTCTGCTCTGTCTGAAATTAATACAACTATTCCTTCTTTTTATGATTAGTGTTACTATGGTATAGTTTTCCCCATCCATTTACTTTTAATCTATGTGGGTCTTTGTATTTAAAGTGTGTTTTTTTTTTAGGCAACATATAAGTGATCTTGTTTTTTGATCCACTCTTACAATCTCTGTCTTCTAATTGAAGCATATAGATCATTGACATTCAGAGTAATTATTAATATCATTGGATAAATACTTGGCATATTCATTACTCTTTTCTATTGATTGACCTTGCTCTTTGTTCCTATTTTTGTCTTTTTCTGCCTTTGGGGATTTTAATTAAGCATTTTCTATGAGTCAGTTTTCACTCCTGTCCTAACACCTTAGTTATACTTTTTTTTTTTTTTTTTTTTACTTTTGTTGGTGGTTGCCCTAGAGTTTGCAATATTCATTTACAGTTAATCCAAGTTCAATTTCAAGTAACACTGTACTACTTCAAGGGTAATGTAAGTACCCTATAAAAAGAAAATAATCTTAATTCCTTCCTATTGTCCATTGTATCATTTATGTCATTCATTTCACTTATATATAAACATATATATTTATACATATATATATCATACGTAAGCATACACAATCAAATATATTATTGCTATTATTTAAACAATTATCTATTAAATCAATTAATAAAAAAATTAAAGCTTTTATTTTAGCTTCAGTTATTCCTCCTTGATGTTCTTCCTTTCTTTATGTAGATCCAAGCTTCTGACCTACATTATATTACTTCACTCTAAAGAATTTCTTTTCATTTATTTGTTTATTGAGGTAACACTGATTTCTAATATATGTTTCCTGTGTTCAACATCATACACTGACTTCTGTAAACACTACAGTGGGTACACCATCAAAAGTTTACTTTCCATCCATCATCATACAGTTTACCCCTTTTACCAATTTGCCCTTCCCCAACCCTCCTCCCTCTCTGGTAACCACCACTCTCTTCTCCGTATTATGTGTTTGGTTTTGTTTGGTTTGTTATTTTTTTGTAGTCCACATATGAGTGAAAACACATGGTATTTGTTTTCTGTTTGATTTATTTCACCGTAGCATAATACAGGTCCATATGTGTTTTCGCAAATGGCAAGATTTCATCTTTTTTATGACTAATATTCCATACTCGTGTGTGTGTGTGTGTGTGTGTGTGTGTAGCTCACTTCTTTATACATTCTACCATGGAAGGGCACTTAGGTTGTTTCCATATCTTGCCTATTGTAAATAATGCTGTGATGAATATAGAGATTCATATATCTTTTTGAATTAGTGTTTTTGTATTCTGTTGATAAATAACCAGAAGTGGAATCGCTGGATCATATGGTAGTTCTGTAGTCTTAAATTTTGAGGAGTCGCCATACTGTTTTCCATAATGGCTGCAGGAATTTACATTTCCACCAACAGTGTATGATTATTCCCTCTTTTCCACATTGTCTCCAGCATTTGTCATTGCTTGCCTTTTTTGATAATAGCCATTCTAATGGGCATGCGGTGGTTTCTCATCGTGGTTTGATTCGTGTTTTCGTAATGATTAGTGATGTTGAACAACTTTTCACGAGCTGTCACCATCTGTACGTCTTTTTGGAAAAATGCCTCTTCAGGTGTTCTGCTCATTTTTTTTTTTTTTTTTTTTTTTTTTTTTGCATTACGCGGGCCTCTCACTGTTGTGGCCTCTCCCCTTGCGGAGCACAGGCTCCAGACACGCAGGCTCAGCGGCCGTGGCTCATGGGCCCAGCTGCTCCGCGGCATGTGGGATCTTCCAGGACCGGGGCACGAACTCGTGTCCCCTGCATCGGCAGGCGGATTCTCAACCACTGCGCCACCAGGGAAGCCCCCTGCTCATTTTTTAATCATGTGGTTTGATGTTTTTGTTTTTGAGTTGTATGAGTTCTTTATATATTTTGGATATCAACCCTTTGTTGGATATATGATTTGCAAATATTTTCTTCCATTCAGTAGGTTGTCTTTTCATTTTGTTGATGCTTTCCTTTGCTGTGCAGAAGCTTTTTAGTTTGGTGAAGTTCATTTGTTTTGCCTGAGGGAACAGATCCAGAAAGATATTGCTAAGAATGTCAGTGTACTGCCGATGTTTTCTTTTAGGAGTTTTATGCTTTCAGATCTTAAATTCAGATGTTTAATCCATTTTGAGTTCATTTTTGTGTATGGTATAAGATTTTACATATATATATATATATATATATATATATATATATATAGTTTCTTTTGTGTGTGGCTGTTCAGTTTTCCCAACGCCATTTATTATAGAAACTATCATTTCTCCTTTGTATGTTCTTTGCTCCTTTGTCATAAATTAATTGCCCATGTATGTGTGGGTTTATTTCTGGACTCTCAGTTCTGTTCCAGTTATCTATGTCTCTGCTTTTCTGCCAATACCATGCTGCTTTGATTACTATAACTTTGTAGTATAATTAGGATACTTTGAAATCTGGGAGTTTGATAGTTCCAGCTTTGTTCTTTATTCTCAAGATTGCTTGGGTTATTTGGGGTCTTTTGTGGTTCCATACAAATTTTAGGAGTTTTTCTTCTATTTCTGTGAAAAAATGTCATTGGTATTTTGGTCGGGATTGCATTGAATCTGTAGATTGTTTAAGGTAATACGGACATTTTAACAATATTCTTCTCATCCATTAGCATGGAATACTTTCCATTTCTCTTCAATTTCTTTTAATAATCTTTAGAGTTTTTTGCATTCATTTCTTTCACCTCCTTGGTTATATTTATTGCTAGGTATTTTATTTTTTTGCAATTGTAAATGGGATTTTTAAAAATTCTCTCTTTCTGCTAGTTCATTGTTAGTGTATACAAATACAACCAATTTTTATATATTGATTGTGTCCTGAAACCTTATTGTATTTATTCTGTTTTTTGGTGAAGTCTTTAGGGTTTTCTATATGGAAAATCATGTAATCTGCAAAAAGTGACAGTTTTACTTCTTCCTTTCTAATTGGGATGTGTTTTGTATTTCTTTTTCTTGTCTGATTTCTATAGCTAGGAATTCCTATACTATGCTGAACAGAAGTGGCAAGAGTTGGCATCCTTATTCCTGGTCTTAGAGGGATAGCTTTCAGTTTTTCACCATTGAGTATGATATTAGCTGTGAGTTTGTCAGATGTGGCCTTTATGATGTTGAGGTACATTCCTCCTATACCCATTTTTTGGTTTTTAATCATAAATGGGATTGAACCTTGTCAGATGCTTTTTCTGCATATATTGAGATGATCTTATGATTTTTATCCTTCATTTTGTTAATGTGATGTCTCACATTGATTGATTTGCAGATATTGAATATCTATCTTATATCCCTGGAATAAATCCCACTTGTTCTTGGTGTATGATCTTTTAAATGTATGGTTGTATTTGGTTTGCTAATATTTTATTGAGGATTTTTTCATCTATGTCCATAGAGACATTGGCCAGTAATTGTGTGTGTGTGTATGTGTGTGTTGTCCTTGTCTGGTTTTGATGTCAGAATAATATTGGCCTCATAAAATGAGTTGGGAAGTGTTTCCTCCTCTTGAATTTTTTGGAAGAATGTGAAAAGTGTAAGTAGTACATCTCCTTTGAATGTTTGGTAGAATTCACCTGTGAAGCCATCTGGTCCTGGATTTTGTTTGTTGGGAGGCTTTTGATTTCTGTTTTAATCCCTTTACTCATGATCATTCTATTCAGATTCTCTATTCATAATTCAGTCTTGGAATGTTTTACGATTGTGAGAATTTATCCATTTCTTCTAGGTTGTCTAATTTGTTGGCATATAGCTAGCTATTCACAGTATTCTCTTAAAATCCCCTTTGTATTTCTGTGATTGGTTATAATTTCTTCTCTTTCATTTCTGATTTATCTGAGCCCTCTTTTTTTATTTCTTGGTGAGTCTAGCTAATGTCTTGTCAGTTTTATCTTTTCAAAGAACCAGTTTTTAGCTTGATCTTTCCTGTTGTCTGTAAGTTTCTATTTCATTTATTTATGTTCCTTTATTATTTCCTTCCTTCTACTGACTTTGGGCTTAATTTGTTCTTTTTCTAGTTCCTTTAGGTGCAGGGCTAAATTGTTTGAGACTTTTCTTGTTCTTGAGGTAGGGCTGTATTTCTATAAACTTCTCTCTAGTACTGCTTTTGCTGCATCCCATAGATACTGGTGTGTTATATTTTCATTTTCATTTGTCTTAAGGTTTTTAAATTCTTTTTCATTCCCAATGATTATTCACCAGCATGTTGTTTAGTCTCTACATATGTGATTTTCCTAGGTTTTTTCTGTAGTTGATTTCTAGTTTCATATCATTGTGATTGGAAAAGATACTTGATACAATTTCAGTCTTTTTAAATTTAATCGAGACTTGTTTTGTGTCCCAACGTATGATCTATCCTTGAGAAAGTTTCGTGTGCACTTGAGAAGAATTTGTATTCTGCATTTGGATGGACTGTTCTATATAAATCTATTATGTCCATCTTGTCTAATGTTTCATTTAAGGCCACTGTTTCCTCATTGACTTTCTGTCTGGAAGATCTATCCATTAATGTAAGTAGAGTGGTAAACTTCCCTACTATTATGGTGTTGCTGTCAAATTTCTCCCTTTAGGTCTTTTAATAATGTATCTATTTTGGTGCTCCTGTGTTAGGTGCATATATATTAATAACTGTTATGCCTTCTTGATGAATTGTTCCCTTTATCATTAGATACTGTCCATCTTTGTCTTTCGTTACTTTTTTTTGGCTTGAAGTCTATTTTGTCTGATGAGTATGGCTACACCCACTTTCATTTGGCTGCTCTGTGGTTGGAGTATCATCTAATACTTCTTCACTTTGAGCCTATGTTTGTCTTTAGAGCTGTAATGAGTCTCCTATAGGCAGAATATGGTTGGATTTGTTTTTTAATCCATCTAGCCACTCTGTGTCTTTTGGTTTATTCATTCCATGTGAATTTAGGATGATTATTGATAAATGAGGACCTTTTACTGCCATTTTACTTTTGTTTTCTGTTTGCTCTATATCTCCATTTTCTCTTTCCTTGTGTTTCTATGTACCATTTTAGTTTGGTGGTTTTCTGTGACGTTTTTCTCACTTTCCTCATTATATTTTGTGTCTCTGCTGTAGATTTGTTTTGTGGTTACTGTGAGGTTTGTGTAAAATGTCTCATAGATAAGATGCTATCAGCAGAAAAAGGACTATTTTATCTTCATTTACCTCTATGGATTCTGTTCTTTTCCCCTTTTGAGTTTTTGTCACAAATTACTCCTTTTTATGTTGTTGTTCCACTACTAAATTGAAGTAGCTATAGTTATTTCTACTGCTTTCATTCATTTAACCTTTAGGCTATAAGTGTTTAACAACTTATTCTGATATAGAGTTGCAATTTTCTAATTCTGTCTGTCCATCTATCACCTTACCCAGAGTTTTGTGTACTTTTGTCTGTTCTTTTCAGGTAAAAGAGATCATTTCAGCATTTCTTGTAAGGCAGGCCTACAGTTGATGAACTTGCTCAGCTTTTGTTTGTCTGAGAAAGCCTTTATTTCTCCTTCATGTGTGAATAAGAACTTTGCTGCATAGAGTATTCTTGCCTGACAGTTTTTTTTGTTTGTTTTTTTTTTTGTGGTACGCGGGCCTCTCACTGCTGTGGCCTCTCCTGCCGCGGAGCACAGGCCTTGGACGCGCAAGGCTCAGCGGCCATGGCTCACGGACCCAGCCACTCTGCGGCATGTGGGATCCTCCCAGACCGGGACACGAACCCGTGTCCCCCGCATCGGCAGGCGGACTCTCAACCACTGCGCCACCAGGGAAGCCCTTGCCTGACAGTTTTTATCTTTTAATATTTTGAGGATATAATTCCACTATCTCCTGGCCTTAGTTTCTGCTGAAAAATCTGCTGAGAGCCTAGTGGGGGTAACTTTATGGGTTACCACCCATTTTTCCCTGGCTGCCTTTAACTTTCTTCATCATTTTTTGGCTAGTTTTAATATAATGTGTCTTGGAGAACATCTTTTTGCATTGAGGTAATTAACTGTTCTTTAGATTCATGGACCTGTATATCCAGTTCCTTCCTCAACTTTTGGAATGTCTCAGCTATTATTTCTTTAAATAACATTCTGCTCCCTTCTCTGTTTCTTTTCCTCTGAGATACCCATTACCCTAATGTTGCCCTTCCTAAAAGAATCAAATAGCTCTCATAAAATTTCCTCATTTTTAACGTATCATTTCTAGATTTCTATCTCCAAGCTCACTGATTCTCTCTTCCATATGGTCTGCTCTATTTCCAGTGCTTTCTATTGCATTCTTCACCTCGTTTATTGAGTTCTTCAGCTCCAGAATTTGTTTGGTTGTATTTTAGATTTCCAGTTTCCTTGGTAAGATATTTTTTCTGTTCATTATTTTTAGTTCTGAGCTCATTGAACTGCCTTTCTGAGTTTTCTTGTAGTTCACTGAGTTTCTTCATGCTGGCTATTTTGAATTCTCTATCAGATCACAGTATTCTGTGACTTTAAGTTTGGTTTATGGAGAATTGTCATTTTCTTTTTGTGATACTGTGTTACCATGGATTTACTGCTTTGCCACAACGTTTGAAGTAGCAAACATCGTTCCTCTTTAGGTGAAGCTTTTTTCCACTTGAGTCTGATTCAACAGGTTAGTAGTAATTAGAGGCCATTCTTTTACTTTCCATTAGGTGGCGCTATGGCACAAGTTTTTGTTTCCACTTACCTTCTCTGCCTGTGGTTACATTTGAGAATCTACATTTACTACCACCTCTGTGAGGGATTTTGCCATGTCCCCTTGTTTTCACTGCTTCTGTCCCCCGGGGTTGCTGGTGCCTTGCTGCTGCCAGGGGCACTGGGAGCACCTCTGCCACATTTGGGGTTTCCTGGTTATCAGACTCCACTGCAGCTGGTGGAGAAGGAGGTGGGGGGGGGCTGGGTAACCAGACTCCTGGGTGCCTCTGCTGTATCTGGGGTCGTCAAATTTGCAGCCACTGCCATTGAGGGCCGGGAGCTGGATATGCGGGCACCTCTGTAGCTAGAGGGATGGGGTCACCTGGGGCCACGGGCACCCCTGCAGCCAGGAGGCCAGAGTCGTGTGTGTTGACTCCTGGCTGCTTCTGGGTTCTCTGGGCTCAGCAGCTCTGGCCAAGGGTCTGGGATCACAGGCACTGCCTCGGCTGCCCCCCCCATCTTGACTCCTCTATGGATCCCAGTCCCCCCACCTTTACATGCACAGATGTGTGGAACTCTCTGGTGTCCTGGTGTGTCGGGCAGAAGCACCTTTGTTGAGTGGTGGGTGTTCTATTGGCTGTGGATTGATTGAAGGGGAGAAACAAAAGGGAGTGTCTCATGCCATCAAGGTGCTGACATCACTTCTCAATAATTTCCTTTTAACATCATTGCAAGACAGGTCTACTGGCAACAAATTTCCTCAGTTTTTGTCTGAGAAACTCTTTATTTCTGCTTCATTTTTAGAGGATAATTTCACAAGCTACAGAATTCTGGGTGGGTTTTTTCTCAACACTTTATATATCCCACTCCATTCTCTTTTGCTTATTTGGTTTCTGATGAGGAGTCTCCTGTAATTCTTCTCTTTGATTTTCTGTAAGTAAGGTGTTTTTATTTTTTCTTTCAGAATTTTTTCTGTATCTTTATTTTCTATTGATATTTATCTAGGCCTATAATTTGAAAATTATAGGCCTAGATAAATGTTTTTGGCAATTTCACTGCTTGGTATTCTCTGAGCCTCCTGGATCTGAGGTTTGGTGTCTGGGGGAGACTTCTCCATCATTATTGTTTCAAATATTTCTTCTATTCCTCCGTTTCTTCTCTTTCTGTTGTTCCCATTGTGCACGTATTATATATACCTTTTGTAGTTGTCCCATGGTCAGTATTCTGTTTAAGTTTTTGTTCCCTTAGCTTTTCAGTTTTGTAGTTTTCTATTGATATATCCCTAAGCTTAGAGATTCTTTCCTCAACCATGTCTCGTCTACTCATAAGCCCATCAAAAGCACTCTTTATTCCTCTTACAGTATTTTGAGTCTTAACATTTCATTCTCTTTGCTTACATTGCTCATCTGCTTTTGCATGCAGTCTACTTTATGCATTAGAATCCTCTGCATATTAATCATAGTTGTTCCAGAAATTCTATTTCGATGTTTTATGGCAAATATTAAGCACCAGGGAGCATTTTAGCTGCTCAGGGTAAATGATAAAGATATGTCGTGGGCACTGGAGATTTGAGTCTAGTAGAGGAGACTGGAATACTTCCATTTTTTTTCTGTGTCCCTTCACTTCAGTTTATAGGGAACAAAGACAGAGGTCCTAGCAGCAAGGGAAAATATGGCTTCTTTATAGAATCCCTTTGTTACATTTATGCAGAACTAGGCAGTGTATGAGGAAATGATCTGTATGATAAGAGAAGAAACAAGGAAGCTAAGGATGAAGGGCTGCAAATGTCCAGGAGAGTCTCTGCTTAGCCCTCAGTTAATTTGTTAACCTTCTTAGATTGTTGAGAAACGACTGGGTAAGATATGCTTGGGTATAAATATGAAATGGGGGCTTCCCTGGTGGTGCAGTGGTTGAGAGTCCACCTGCTGATGCAGGGGACACAGGTTTGTGCCCCGGTCCGGGAAGATCCCACATGCTGCGGAGTGGCTGGGCCACAGCCTATAATTTTCTGGCTGCTGAGCCTGTGCTCTGCAACGGGAGAGACCACAACAGTGAGAGGCCTGCGTACCGCAAAAAAAAAAAAAAAAATGAAATGGGAAAGTTACACTTATACCACTTAACATTTTATTGTCTTTAAAACCACTTCCAGTTATGTTGTCTGGAGGAGGAGGATAGGACTGGGCATTAGAAATGTTCACAAATTCCCGTCACGCTCACATGTCATGTCTACAGGAGACTTAGATGGCCTCTAGTTTCAGCCTAGACCACTGTTATGATGACATGGTACACAAGCCTGCATTGTATTTTCTGTTTGTTAGACTAATTTCATATTCAAAACAATTTATGTATTCTCCCCATCTTTCCTCTGTCATGCATAATCTTTCCTTTAATAGTAGCCTTCTGCTTTCTTGTTAAGGACCTGCTGAGATGTGCTTATGCATAACAAAAAGATGCCCCAATTTTTCCTCTCAAAACCATTTGCACGACATTTAGCAAAATAGACCAAACTTTCTTGAAGTAAATTCAAGATGCTCGTGGATCAACAGAATACTCCATAGAGTAGAAAAGACTTGTTTCAAGCTGTCTAAAGCAATATGTTCAAGTGCAAAATTTTTGTGAGACTGGCAAGCTGTGTAAATCATTTATTTCTACAAATAATTAAGATCATCGAATTTGTATAATACTGTGTATACATTTCTAATTTAATGCAAGGCTGGTACCTGTCTTGATGAGTGGGCAAAGTCCAATTGCATACCCGAGAAGCTGAGTCTGGAGGGAGTCAATACATTTTCAAATAAAAGATAAGGAGTAGATAGAATAATGCAGGTGTCATAGCAAACGAAATAAAACCTGAGAATAAATACAAAAGAACATTGTAGAAGATTAAAAATTAAGATGTTCACTAATTAAAAAAAAATTTAGTGACCCACTTTTTTTTTTTTTTTTTTTCTTTTTGCGGTATGCGGGCCTCTCACTGTTGTGGCCTCTCCCGTTGCGGAGCACAGGCTCCGGATGCGCAGGCCCAGCGACCATGGCTCACGGGCCCAGCCGCTCCGCGGCATATGGGATCCTCCCAGACCGGGGCACGAACCCGTATCCCCTGCATCGGCAGGCGGACTCTCAACCACTGCGCCACCAGGGAGGCCCGTGACCCACTTTTTGACAGCTCATTTCCTGATACATTAGGAGTCAACTTATTATTAGACATGTATTAGGAAATTGAAGCAAAGAATCACATACAAAAAATAGAATAAACATCTGTAAGGCAACAGTTACCTGGAAGGTGTTCATGTCTCAGCCATACATCATTGGAACATCTTCATCCTAAAGTTCAGGAGAAATAAGTATTACCATAGAATTATTAGAAAAATACAATAGAGAAACAGGGCATGTGGGGCATTTTTGCCTGCTTAGTCCCAAATTCTAATCTTTATTTATTCTTGAATAATGATACAAACTAAACTATTATCTTCAAAGTTATCACAAAAATGCACATTTGGGACCTAAGACTATAGAGGGAGCCCCAGAATGAAAGCATGGAGGAGTCTAGGGGTCTTCTCAATGTACCTTCACACCAGCACATCACAGGAATTGTCTAAGAGACTCATTTAAGAAATTCATTTGACCTTGTCACAGACTCAGAAGAGATAAGCTTCACCGAAGCAAAGACCCCTTTGTGTTCTAGTTACTCCTAGTGCAAACTGAGCCTCCCCGAAACTTATTCGATAATGCCTGTGCCTTCTGTGATCAGGGATTCAGACAGGGGTCTCATTTGGGAAGCTGGTGGCAGGAGGTGACGAGATGTCTAGGGGGTGAAATCCTTGGCCAGCATCTGGAAGCAGTTACTGGCCTCTGGCTGGAGCACATGAGTGTAGCTTGTTACTGGGACCTATCTTATCTGGCATCTCAGGAATCAAAAGGCAAGGGTCCCAAAGATACCAGTAAGGTGGTGTATGTCCTTTGTTTTGTTAGCTGCCAAGGTCAAATAGCATTTCTTTGTACGATGTCTCCTAAGCAGTCATAGCCTGGCTTGGATTCAAGAAGGGGGACCTAAACCCCACCCCTTGAGGAAAGGAGCGTCAAAGAATCTACAGATATATTTTAGAGCCACCACAGTGGCTGGGCATCCCATACCTGAGGAGCCAAGGTATTGTGTCTTACGTCCTCTGAAGGCAGTCTTAGTGGAGGTGTGAAGTCCTCTGTGGATAAAAGGGAAGAGGTTGCATCTGTTCCACAAGATTGTAAGTTTAGGACGTGGTCTAGCAAGAGGGCATTTCCAGCTGTTCCTGATGCCCTGTCCATCCCTCTACTCAATACAGCAAAATTAGAAATTACCGTTGTGTCTTTGTAATATGTGTGTGTATATATATATATATGCATATACATACAGAGAGATATATAACAAATAGATAAGCAGCATTAGCAAATATCTAAAGAAAGAGCAAGAATAAATAGCACATGAGGCTAACAGACTAGAGAATTTCAGAGAAGGAAGTGTAGTTACTTCACTTAAAATTGACTTAGACATGGGTATTGATACATATATGTTTATATATATTCTCATATATATCTGAATACATATATATGGACACACACATGTAGATACATAAACCTGCATGGTTACAAATGTGTATGCATATGTGTGTGCATATACACACAAAGCAATGACTAGGACTTCCCAAAATAAAAAAAAAAATTTATCCATGCTTCATTCTATTCTGAATCAGAAATTATTATTTTTTTTTTCTTTTTTTTTTTTTGCGGTATGCGGGCCTCTCACTGTTGTGGCCTCTCCCGTTGCGGAGCACAGGCTCCGGATGCGCAGGCCCAGCGGCCATGGCTCACGGGCCCAGCCGCTCCGCGGCATATGGGATCCTCCCAGACCGGGGCACGAACCCGTATCCCCTGCATCGGCAGGCGGACTCTCAACCACTGCGCCACCAGGGAGGCCCTGAATCAGAAATTATTATCGGCAAGCACTTTTGAATAAATACTACTTTCATTATGTATTAACTTGTGCTTGCTTGCTTATTCATGTTAGTAAAATTCCTAGCATTATGTCTCTAAATGTATAATATGTGACTAAACAGTGAATATGTTTTTCAATATAAAGTCACTTCTCTACAGTATATTCTAAGTAGTTGCTCAACCAGGATTATGTTTTGCAGAGAAGAATTAAAACCGTTGACCATTTTATTGCTAACACCCACTGATTTTGTGGTTGGAACATTTGGTTATATTGCAGTTACATTAAATAATATAGCAACTACCAATTTTGCAAGATCCTATTCATTTGCATATATCTTACCATGCTGTATATTAGATACGAAATAATGAGATTCCAAAGGAAAGGAGTTAAAGTGTGGGTACACAATCTGCTACTGCTTCTGACATACGCACCTAGTGAAGCAGGTGGAACTGTGTTCCTGGGATGTTTAAGGACTTTCAAAGTGCTTCCGGTCAGCAGCATCTGGAGACCAATTACCGAACACTCTCCACAGGGGTCTTGCCTCAGAGTTTTTAAAGAGTTGACTAATATATAAACTCTCTGACTTCCCACTGAGAGAGACTGAAGCAGCCTCAGAGAGAAATAGCCTATTGGAGTTGAACTAAAAATGAAATAATTTGAAACTGGAACTAAAGTCTTTAGTGTTTACTTATGTAGTTGGCTGTAAGGTTGCAATGCAGGGACATAATAAAGGGGTGTAGGGAGAATATCATAAGTCCCTGCCTTTTCTTGTGTCTGGAATTAAAAGAATGGAAAGGAAAACTAAGTGCCCAGTTCAGACCTGAAAAAATGGTTTAGGTAAGAATTTGTAATAGGAAATTGATGGAAGAAATTTGCTGCATTTGAAAGCCCGAAGGTATCTTAAGAGTATTGTATAGTGTGTCTATTTTTGACCCTTCACATTACATAGTAGGTTCTGGAGGCTTGACAGGCCTGCTGAGTCACCTGTGAACAGCTACCAACACTTCTCTGCGGTGTAACAGTCTTATGGTTAGTTTACTGGTAAGAAAACTAAAGTTCACAGAAGCAGACCTGAGACTCTGGACCAGGCCTGCGAAGTTCAGCATCTTTGGTGAGACTCATAAAATCTATTTTCTGAAAGGATCAGATTGTACAACAAAGTTAGTAAGAGGACTGAAGAGTGCCTCTTAAGAGTTTTAGTAGCTCATTCATTCATTTTATTCATTCGTAGTATTTATGAAGCACACATGTCTCTCGGATGCCAGACACTGAGATAGGGCTAGGAATACACCAGTGAGCAAGAGAGGGGTCGTCTGGGCCCCCTGTAACCTGAAAACTAAGGTACTGGAATTGCATTTTACACATGAGAAAACAGAAGGGAAAAAATGTTAACATACGTGTGGGCAAAGCCCATCTCAGATCTCTCAATTCCTAGAGTAGTTTAGTGCTCTTCCAATAATAATCTAATGTTATTTCAGATGAATTATCATTCAGTTATGATTAATTAAACCAATAAAAGCCTGGTTGCCTTCCACTGAGGCTACACCAATCAAAAGTATAAATTATCCATGGACTCCCCTTGCATTCAGTCCTTGCTTATTTTTCAGTGAGTCAAAACAAGAAAGGGGGGAGGCGAATGCTGACATAGTAAAGTGAAAGTAATTACATTACTGGTGACCAGTTGCAGTTTCTAAGAACAATCATGCAGAGTAAGGTCTAAAGCCCAGAACGAATATGGACTCTCTGGAATTGCCTATCTGGGTTCTATACACCATTCTCAACAATTAGATACATCTCTTTTTATAAAATACCATTTTAAAGGGAATTAGAAATGTTGAGGTCAATGTTGAGACAGAGGAAAAGACTGTTGGTACTTGATGAGACAGCTTTCCAATGTTAACTTCTCGATAATGAAAAATTTAAACATGTGCAAAAGTAGGAAGCTTCCCCGTATATCCATCACTCAGCTTCAACAATTATTAGCTCATAGTCTCATATTCTTTTCCACTTCTCACCCCATATTATTTTTAAACGTATCCCAGACAGCATATAATTTTCTCTGTAAATATTTCAATGTGTATCGCTAAAGAAAAACACATTTAAAAACGTATCACATTCAAAATATTTTGGCAATAATTCCCAGGGAGAGTGTTAGAAGATGAGCGAAATGGGCATCTTACAAAAAGAACTAAAATAAAACATTTTAACCACAGCGAGCACTTCCAATACAAAAAGCAAATTCATACAGCTCACTTTTAGTAAATTCATACAGCTGAGTTTTCAAGCTGGAGCTTGGAAGATAGAAGGATAAAGGTTGAATTTTTTTATATATATCCTCTACTTCAAAGACTTTTTTAAAAATCCCTTTCCTATTTCAACTGTCTTGAAATGATTAGGTTCTGTGTCAACACCTGCACCCATATCAAAAGGGGTCACAGAGGCAACATGATGATGGCATTGGCATCCCTCAAAAGGAATATGGAAAATGAAAGGTAAAGATCTATTTACTAGAGTAAGGTTCCCACGTTAGAGAATTCTTACTCAAATTTGAGGACGCAGGATTTATTTTATTATGGAAGGCTGGAATTTCATTCATTTCTTTATTCCACAAATACCCACTGAGTGCTTATAACATGCAAGGCTCTAGGGGTATAATAATGGGAAAACACAGTCTATTCACTCATGAAGTTAACATTCTAGCTATTTCCTTTCACAATGTATTCAATCATGGTGGTTACATTTGTGACAATTTTTTTTCCCCTTAACCAGCAAAACACTTTTACAAAACAAATTTTTTCAAGACGGGCTCACCCAGAATAATCAGATGAATTTTATCTGGAACCCTAATAAATGAAGTACATTAATGTGATATTGACTTGTGAAAATATAGCTAAGTACGTATTTCTATTATTGATTTATAAAAGCATCAATAATACCAAGGAGATTTTTTTTGAAGGACAAAAAAAATGAAAGCAGAGATTATAGACAACTCAGGCTTCTGTCAACCTCGTAAATAGTCTTTCTCTGTATTTTATTTGGGTTGCAGCCACTTGGAGAGAGATCTGAATCCTGATACACACAATAGTCTTAAATGTCACTTTTGTGTAAAAAAAAAAAAGAAATTCTGACAATTTGAAGAAACTTTTCAGTTAATTTCTCAATATACTTGAAGGGGTATTAGGAAGAAATTGGCATTTCAAATTCAAACATTTCTAATTTATGCTTATAGTATAGTGGAATAGTTCAGTATTCAGCCTTTGGCGTGAAAAACTTTGTTTTCATTTCTGATCTGCATCAACTGTTCAGCCTTGGAAAAATTATTCAGTTGGTCTGGGATTGGTTTCCCTAATTCTAAAATGGAGGTGATAGTACCAGAGTTGTTTAAATGATCAAATTAAGTAATATATAAAATATTTACATTCTACTTCAGTCAGAGGAAGTGGTCCATACAGGACACTTGGGATCTAATCCTATTCAATACAATCAAAGTCATGGTGGAGGGGAAGCAGCTCTATCCCAGAGACTGGAATCCAATTCAGTTCAATTCACCAAATCTTATTGTTTGATAATTGTGTGTGATGCACGTGCAAAGTGGTGGTGACACAGTGACAAAGATGCAAGGTTCCATGGCTAAAGCATGAATTCAGTCAAGAACAGTGGGAGGTGAGAGACATTCCAGGCAAGGGAACAGCTTGTGTGAAGAGACTGCTTGAGTCTAGCATTCCCAGAAGGACAAAGTATAGTTTTCAGTGTGACTGTGATAGAGAATGAGGGTTGTTGAATGGTATGAAGGAAAGCAGGATGCTGTACAGAGAAGCAGGGTCAGATCATTCAAGCTTTAAAAGCCATGTTAAGGATTTCAAATTTTTACCTTATGGAACATTGGAAACCATTGAAGTTTCATAGACAGTTGAATGATTCGGCAGTAGTAGCATGACAATTTTCTTTGAATGGGCAAAAAATGAAAGCACGATGGTCCACTAGAAGGCTACTCAGTAACTAAAGAAAGAAATGAAAGTACCTTGGACTAGACAGTAGTATGGAGGAGAAAATGGACAGACTTTTATAACATTTTGGAGGTAGAATTGACAGGGACTTGGTAACTGACTGGTTGGTATAAATAATAGAAAGAGAGCAATGAGAGATTTTGGGGTTTTCAAATAAGATACTGAGCAAAAAATTATGCCATGTTCCAAGATTAAGGATTGTTAGTGAAACTAGTTTGAAGAGAATTTTTTTCATTTCACGTGAGTGTGTGTATAGTGTCAATGGATGGAAAGCATCTATTTTAATTAGCTCAGTAGACTCCTACAAGGGGGCTGGTGATCAGTAAGGAGAATTGGACTGGATAGAACAATGTTTTAGCTAACATAGGGTTGTTTATCAAAGCCTTGAGTACGGGTGAGATCATATTGAAAGAATATATGAAAGAAGAGATGACCTATGCAGAGCTCGGAGACAAATCGACATGTAAGGGGTATTGTGATGCAGAAGAAGCAGGCAGAGAAAATTGAAAAGGAATGACAGTGACAATAGGGATAAGGGAAAAAATTAAGAGCACGGGAATTCACAGAAGCCAAGAGCAAACTGTTTCCAGAAGAATGGTCAGCTAATGGTAAACTGCTCCCAGGACACTATACTCATGGCCCCTCAAATGTGTCCATTGGATTTAATGACCCGGAGGCAGTTTCAATGACGTGATGAAAGCAGAAGCCGTCCTGTGATGGGTTGAATTCAAAGTGGAAAGTGAGGCAAAGAGGTAAATGGCTTACGTGAGATGTTTTTTGTTAAAAGGGGGAAGTGTGAGATAACTAGAGGAGAACACAGGGTCAGGGGAGGCTGTGAGTCCTTGTTTTACAGGTTGGAGAGACTGGAGGAGCCAGCGTGCTACTGGAAAGGTCCTAGCAGAAAAGATGAAGTTGAAGACACAGATGCAAGTGGGGCCTGAAGCAGGAGGAAACCTGTCTCAGAGGATGGGGGGTGGGGGAGGAGACTGGCTTTAAATAGTGGGAGGAATCAAGGGAGCAGATAGAATAAAAGCTATTTCAGATTTGAAAACTTTATTCTGGGGGAATGTTGAGGCTTTATTTTCTCAGTAAAGAAGAAGATAAGGTCAGCTGTTGTGAGGAAAGATACACAGAGGGAAAATTGGATAATTGGCTTCAATGTTCAAAAGTACCTTTGAAACTCTCGCCATAGAGAGTGGGAGATCACTGAAGAGAGTAGACTTAAAAACAAGATAATGTAGCACAAGTTAACAGGCTATTTGTCTCCAATGTTTTAAAATTTGGTATATACCCTAATGCATTTGAAACTGGGCATTGTTTTCATTATTATTACTTATTTATTGACTTCAGTTAACTTTTTTTTTAGTGTGATCCAATGTTTTTAGAATCTCTGATAAAGCCATGTGTCACAACCACTTAGAAAATTTGCGTCATAGACATGTAGAGTACAGACAATTACTCTTAAACCCTACCTCTCAAAAACCTAGTATAGTTTTCACATTTATCTCACTTCCCTATCCGCAGATGATCCATTATTTTCCAAGGTACTCTTTTCACACTGCCAGACATCATCATGCATTTTTGTTTTGAAATATCATAATTTTAAACATGAATTTTTAAGAACTAGGCATTTAGCTAACGTTGTATTTGATTTTAATTTCACGTTTACTAGTAAGAGGTTATAAACATCAGAACATTATATACATAATGTTTAAGAGACTGTCAAATATATTATTTAGACAATGTCAAATATACTCAGAGCTAATGATTATATGATTTTGTTTCTTTGGCTTAGAGTCTGATAAATTCCCATAGATCAATATTTCTCAGTAAGGTCTTAAATTATTAAAACTTGGATATATTAGCAAGAAATATTGTTTCCTACAAACTCAAATGTAAAGGATAATTTGAAAGATACAATGGGTTACTGTCATTAATGGAAAGTATCTCAAAAACTCTAAAAAGGTACTACCTTGGAAGCTTGGCTAGCTAAGGAAACTCACTAAAAATTATTAGTTTTTGTGTCAGAGAAAGATTGTGTCTACAAAGAGAAAAACTACCTTTATTTGAAAGGATAGTTACATTGTTCAACTGAGTTTTCCTTTGCAGAGGTTATAGGTTCTGTTCCTGGACTGATAATCTGGATGACCAGTATTCCTGGCACTTAGGTGATACCAACCTTAAGTGAGAAAAATGTGATACATGGCTAGAGATGCTTCACAGCCTTAACTGACCTTAGAGAAAACTTTCTGAAATAGTTCCATGACCCCTTCTCAGAGGGCGCTTATCAGCAAGTTTAGCTCAATGCACAGTGGGTTCTGTGGTGCATTTTGATAAGTCATACCCTCTGTTTAGGACACTTCATGGAACTGTTGCCAGAATACAATTATTGGATTAATCTCAGACTCTGTGCTAAGGCTCTTAATAGCTTTCTGGTGAATGAGTTCTCAGTTAAAATGCAGTTTCTCATCCTCCTCATTTAGCCTCAATCCTCCTGGCAAATACTCGCCTTTTAAAGATTCAGTTTACTGTTTGGATCACCTCAAATTTCTCCCTTCCTCTGAAATTCTTCCCCGTTAGAATCTAGTTTTCTCTGCATATTTTAACCTATACATTCAGTAGGTTATGTATTCCTAGCACAGCTTTTTCACAGGGAAAATATTTAAATTATCTTTTACCCCACAGAACCAAGCACTATATTCTGTATAGAGCAACACAATGCTATTGATATTTGTATAAAAACTGGGGAGTGAAAATAAAATTTGTTGACCATCTGGTCTTTTTTTCCGGCACCACTCAAAGCTCTGAAATATATTACCGTTTTAAGTTCTGTAATATTCCTTCATGAAGGTCTTTACAGCCTCATTATATAAGAGTAAAAACTGAGATTTAAATAAATCAAACCGAATACCCAAGATTATGATACACAGGGTCAGGATACAAACCCAAGTTTGTTTTCCATACTCTAAATGACATTTTCTTGTAACCACGTGATATTGAGATAATTAACCAAGTCTTTTCTCAGAACTCTCTCCTTACACCCTCACCCATCACCTCTCGTGGAGGAGCCCGGAGCTAGGCAGCTGTGGAATGAATACGAAGTGAAGACATGAGCTTCAGAGGACTCTCAGGGAACCCAGCTAACAGGAAGGAGAGGCGTCAAAGTTGAGGCCTGACAGCGTTTTACAACATAACAGGTTAAACATGCTTACATGCCCAAGAATAAGAGCCAGAAATCAAGAAAAGGCCATGATAGGATGGATAAACAACAAGGTCCTACTGTAGAGCACAGGGAACTATACTCAATATCCTGGGATAAACCACAATGGAAAAGAATATCAAAAAGAGTATATAGGTGTAACAATCACTTCGCTGCACAGAAGAAATTAACACAACATTGTAAATCAACTATACTTCAGTAATACATATATTAAAACATAGGCAGAGGTGAGGTAAGAGTAAGGCGAAATCTAGGAAGAAGAGACTCAAAGAACAGTTGCAAGGTCATCGGTCAAGAGGCAGGATGGTTGCTTGGAGGGGACCTTGTACAGATGGGAAGGTGTTGTTAATCCAGCTCTGCACTCATTATGGTTGCAGCGAGGGGGGAAAATCAGCATCAGAACCAGTTACTGTCAGCTGGTTAACAACAGACTATCCAGTTAAATAGAACTGTCCACTTATGTGAGGTCACCAAGCCCTCTCTCAGGCTCTCTCTCTCCTCCACCCCCTTGGTCCTTGTAACCTCAGACCCCTCAACCCCCATGTCCTCCAGTGGACACGGTCTCCTGTGTGGTTCATCCAGCTCTATGTTATTTCTACTGCTGGACAGATAAATGGAGCTACATATCCCGAAGGTGGAGTACGGATGGTGGGAAAATGCCTTGAATACTGTTTTTCAAACATTAACGTGCAGACCACTCACCCGGGAAAGCTTATTAAGATGCAGATTCTGATGCAGTGGATCTGGACTGGGACCTGTGAGTCTGACCATCTAAGAGGCTTTCAGGTAATGCCAAGGTTACTGGTCTTGTTGGGAAGCGGAGATATTGAATAATATGCTCTGAACTGAGAAGGAACTTTAAGACTGAAAAATGAAACAGGCAGCTTCATAAAGTGCAATTATGAAGTTTGTTGTGGGTAACTTCCAAACGGGCAGGAGTGGGCAAACAGCAACCCAGAGGCATTCACAGCTGTGCCTCTGAGAGGGGAACAGGGGGATTTAAAGGGGCCAAAGCTAACAATAGAATCTGACCACAAGGTAGAAGCAGGTTCACAGGGATGGGAACAAGAGCTCCCCCCACCCAACCCGGGGTCTCATGACCGTTAACCATCTGTGTCAGCAAAAAGTATTCTTCCAGGTTTCATATCTGATGAAGGCAAGGGTAAAGGTTGCTGGCTTGGGCACATTCCTTGCAAGTTAGGCTAAAGCTCAGTCACGCAGGAAGGGGAGGGAGTAGGACTGGGGGCCTGAGATGGAGCTGATAAAATGGAGTCAGTGTGGTTCAGCCATGCAAGTCTACAAACCACATTTTAAGTAGCTAGAAGGTTCTACTTGTAATTCAAAATGTGTGATATTCACTTTCTAAGTTGGCCTTGCAAAGGTGGCTATGCCTCTCGTTTGAACACTCTGGACACCTAGAAGATTTCTAAGAATTGCATGAAACATAATTGGACTATAGTGTGTGTTTATCCTTGTGGCTATAACAACTAAGCGACACTTGAATCAGAATATAATTTCTGTGTACCTTGATCGCTCCCATCATACCTGTACTCTTATCAGACATTTAGAGAAGAGTTAACACCTATCCTTCTGAAACTATTCCAAAAAATTGCAGAGGAAGGAACATTTCCAAATTCATTCTATGAGGTCACCATCACCCTTATACCAAAACCAGAAAAAGAAACCACAAAAAAAGAAAATTACAGGCCAGTATCACTTATGAACATAGAGGCAAAAATCCTCAGCAAAATACTAGCAAACTAATCCAACAATACATTAAAAGGATCATACATCATGATCCAATGAGATTTATCCCAGTGATGCAAGGATTCTTCAGTATTCGCAAATCAATCAGCATGCTACACCACATCAACAAATTAAAGAATAAAAACCATATGTTCATCTCAATAGATGCAGGAAAAGCTTTTGATAAAATCTCTCCAGAAAGTAGGCATAGAGGGAACACACCTCAACAAAATAAAGGTCATATATGACAAACCCACAGCAAACATCATTCTCAATGGTGAAAAACTGAAAACATTTCCTCTAAGATCAGGAACAAGACAAGGATGTCCACTCTTGCCCCTTTTATTCATCATAGTTTTGGAAGTCCTAGCCATGGCAATCAGAGAAGAAAAAGAAATAAAAGGAATCTAAATTGGAAAAGGAGAAGTAAAACTGTCACTGTTTGCAGATGCCATGATACTATACATAGAAAATCCTAAAGATGCTACCAGAAAACTACTAGAGCTCATCAATGAATTTGGTAAAGTTGCAGGATACAAAATTAACACACAGAAATCTCTTGCATTCCTATACATTAACAACGAAAGATCAGAAAGAGAAATTCAAGAAACAATCCCATCTACCATCACATCAAGAAGAATGAAATACCTAGGAATAAATCCACCTAAGGAGGCAAAAGACCTGTACTCAGAAAATGATAAGATACTGATGAAAGAAAGAAAACTTATATAGATACAGATAAGAACCTACTGTATAGCACAGCAAACTCTATTCAATATTCTGTAATAACCTATATGGGAAAAGAATCTAAAAACGAATGGATATATGTATATGTTTAACCGAACCACTTTGCTGTACAGGAGAAACTTACACAATATTGTAAATCAAATATACCCAATATAAAATAAAAATTAAATTAAAAAATAAGTGAAAATAAAAGCTAACAAATAATAGAAGATACGAATTACATAATTACATAAGGTAGTGTAGCTTCATGGAAACATACAGACTCACATTTTTGGAGCTCTGTTTCATAATCAGCCCATGATGAATAGGTTTTCAAGGCTAGGTGCCACAAAATTTTCAGAACAAATAGGCAGTATTTTGTGAGGAAAAAAATCCATTTATAAGTAAGTCATTGTGCTAAAAGCTGCGATGCCTATTTTCCTGAAAATTTTTCTATTTTTATGCTTGGCTTCTAAGATGACACTAAAATATTTAAAATATGATGCCTTAGGTCTTTGCAAGGCTTAATATCAAAATATGAAGACTCTATTCTGGCATAAATGAAACTGGATGAGGCAGTGAAGGTGGAGCTAGTTGGTACTCACTTCCTCCTGCCTCATTCCCAGTAGCAGGACCTATGAGGGAGCTGAACACCCACAATCCCCCACCCTTGGTCCCTCTACTGTATCTCAACAGGGAGATTGTTGTTAAAAAGGGGAAAAAAGGACTAAACAGAATCGAGACTCTCAAAATATAATATCCAAAATGTCTAGGATACAATCAAAAATCACTCATTGTATACCAAGAAGCAGAAAGTAGCAACTTAAGTGAGAAAAGGGTAACAACAGATGCTAACGAACATCAAGATGAATCACAAGTTGAAATTGCCTGACAACGATTTTAAAGCAGCCATCATAACAACGCTTCCACTAGTAATAAACAATTTTCATGAAACAAACAAAAAATAGAAAACCTCAGCAAAGAAATAGAAGTTTAAAAAAATAGAAATTATACAACAACAAGAACACCCACAATCAAATATCAAAACTCACAGAACAGCCTCACTGTAGGGCAGAGGTGACAGTGAACAGAATTAGTTAACTTGAAAACAGATCTCTCAATCTTAACAGAGAAAAAATACACTTCCAAAAAAAATAGAGACTCAAGGAGCTATGATGATATGAACTGTAGCTCTTTTGCTACTCTTCCAGAGTCCCAGAAGTAGAGGAAAGAGAAGGTAGAACTAGAAAATTATTAGAAAAACTAACGGCTCAGAAATTCCCCAGTTGGTCAAAAGACATAAACCTGTACATTTAAAAAGCAGAATATCAACATCTTTACTCATTAGAGAAATGCAAATCAAAACTACAATGAGATATCAGCTCACACCAGTCAGAATGGCCATCATCAAAAAATCTACAAACAATAAATGCTGGAGAGGGTGTGGAGGAAAGGGAGCTCTCTTGCACTGTTGGTGGGAATGTGAATTGGTACAGCCACTATGGAGAACAGTATGGAGGTTCCTTAAACAACTACAAATAGAACTACCATATGACCCAGCAATCCCACTACTGGGCATATACCCTGAGAAAACCATAATCCAAAAAGAGACATGTACCAAAATGTTCATAGCAGCCCTATTTACAGTAGCCCGGAGATGGAAACAACCTAAGTGTCCATCATCAGATGAATGGGTAAAGAAGATGTGGCACATATATACAATGGAATATTACTCAGCCATAAAAAGAAACGAAACTGAGCTATTTGTAATGAGGTGGATGGACCTAGAGTCTGTCATACAGAGTGAAGTAAGTCAGAAAGAGAAAGACAAATACTGTATGCTGACACATATATATGGAATTTAAGAAAAAAAATGTCATGAAGAACATAGGGGTAAGACAGGAATAAAGACACAGACCTACTAAAGAATGGACTTGAGGATATGGGGAGGGGGAAGGGTAAGCTGTGACAAAGTGAAAGAGCGGCATGGACATATATACACTACCAAACGTAAGGTAGATAGCTAGTGGGAAGCAGCCACAAAGCACAGGGAGATCAGCTCGGTGCTTTGTGACCGCCTGGAGGGGTGGGATAGGGAGGGTGGGAGGGAGACGCAAAAGGGAGGGGATATGGGAACATATGTAGATGTATAACTGATTTAATTAAAAATAATAATAATAATAAAAATTTAAAAAAAGCAGAATAAATCTCCCAAAATAGGATAAATCCAAATAAACCTGTACCAAGACATCATTTTTAAACTTCTGAAAACTAAAGACAAGGAAAAGTCCTGAAAGCAGCAAGTGAGAAAGACACATTCCTTACAGGGGACACATTCCTTACAGAAAGAAGTAGCATTTTTAAGTACTTACAGAAAATAACTGTCAATTGAAAATGCTGTATCTAGTGATCAATCCCATTTACAATAGCATCAATGAAAGTAACATTCTTAGGAATAAATTTAACCAAGCAGGTAAAAATTCTGAAAACTATGATACTGGTGAAAGAGATTGAAGAAGACACAAATAAATGGAGAGATATCTCTTGTTCTTGGGTTGGAAGAATTAATATTGTTAAAATGTCTATACTCCCCAAACCCATCTACAGAGTCAATGTAGTCCCTATCAAAATTCCAATGCCATTTCTCACAGAAATAGACAAAAAAAATCCTAAAATTTATATGAAGCCAGCCACAAAAGACACTGAATAGCCAAAGAAATCTTGAACAAGATGAACAAAGCTGAAGGCACAATATATTGGCACTTGGTCTCAGCATACAGACCTTGTAGCTATAATCTACTTAAATAAATATGATCCAGATGTGGCTAATAAAGTTTTAATTTGCCTTAATTTTTAAGTTAACTATTATCCAGAAACATATATAAGACTACTATAGTTAACTATACTTGTAAGGGCTATCTTTCCACACTATCTTAATATAATGGCACATCTGGACACAGATACAATTGTAGTTTTAAGAGAAACACCAGTCATCAGAGGATTAGCATCTTAAAAACAGTAAACAGGGCTTCCCTGGTGGTGCAGTGGTTAAGAATCCGCCTGCCAATGCAGGGGACATGGGTTCGAGCCCTGGTCTGGGAGGATCCCACATGTTGCAGAGCAGCTAAGCCCGTGCGACACAACTCCTGAGCCCCTGTGCCACAACTACGGAAGTTGACGCACCTAGAGCCCATGCTCTGCAAGGAGAGAAGCCACCACAATGAGAAGCCCACACACTGCAAAGAAGAGTAGCCCTCGCTCGCCACAACTAGAGAAAGCCTGCGCACAGCAACGAAGACCCAATGCAGCCAAAAATAAAATAAAATAAAATAAATGAATTTATTTTAAAAAACAGTAAATAATATAAAAATTCCTAATTTTCAAATGACTAACATGCCATCCACTTCTTACTAAAAGAATTTTATTAGTTAAAACATATTTTAGGGGAATAACAGATAAAAAGGTATGTTAAGGATGTACGTCAGCTGCACGATACAATGTAGTGAATACCTTGTAAACAGACCACAAACACGTTCCAATTATTTACACTCTTGGTAAAACATTTGTATCATAAATTATAGCTTTATATCAATCTCATGTAATGTGGGCTGCTGTGTTAAACTCAGATAATCCCGAAATTCTCACAACTCCAACTTGCCTGTTACTAACCCTATTTCACTCGGATGTGCCTTTAAAAAACTCAGTATGATTTTATGGTTGCCTTCTAGATTCAGCAGCTACTGGGATATAAAATAAGCAGGTAGTTTATTCCAGTGCTCTGACAGGTTTCAAGAGCCATCTCTTTACTGATTGAATTAAAGTTTGGTTTGGTTTACTCTGACATCAAATGCTAATTAATTAAAATGGACCTTGAGTAAACTTAGTCATTTCTCAAATCACAACTTTAAAATCATGGATGAGACCACTTCAGCTCATCTGGTTCACTCTTCATTCAAGGGACAATGAAAAGGTCAGAAGTATGCCTTTAAGAAGCAGAGTTTTGGGGCAAGACAAACTCTCTACCCCAAAGCACCATTACTGTGGGCTAAGCTGTGGACACTGAAGAATGGGAAATGCTGAGCTTTTAAACACAGTGACTTTCCAAAAATCGAGTTAGTTTCATGAGGAAAAACTACCTTTTGTGAAGACATAAACAAGTCTTGAGCACTTACACTGTATTCCGCAAGAACTCCACATTGATTAAGTGTTTGCCTCGTATGTTCCAAACTGAAACTCTGGCAGAGGTTAACCCACTTGCCCCAGACCACAGCAGGCATCCTCACGGGGTCAGGACCGAATGGTCTCTCTGCTCTTTCAGTACCCACCCAAGATTAATCTTCTTAGAGGAGTGGATTTCATGGAGAAAGCTTGTAAATATTTATGAAGTAGTAGCAAACTAAATAGTACAGAAATCCTAGATAACCTTTAAATGCTCAAAGTCTCTACCTACACAAATAGAATCAAGACCCCAAAAAAAGGCTGCCTGGAACCCAAGAATGGGAGACTGTGAAATTAAAAACTGAAGGAGCAAAAAGGCTCCTGAATCACGCTGTCATGATGTGGCATTACTTTAACTTGTGTGGGAAGAGGTAATCAAAAGTTGATAAAACTGTCCCAAGAATGACTATTTTTTAAAGTTCTTATTTACTTCCTAGATTAACCACAAGAAAAGGCCATGAGCCTTTAAGTTAAATCTATGGAAGTAAAATATCCTACTAAGTATTTAACAGGGACATAGCCCACATATTGCTTAATTTAAATAATCTAATTATAGCAAGCCAATCCACTTAGCTCATCATAACACTTGAAGCTATTTACCTGAATTCACTCATCCTGACTTTGGTTCCTTTTTAAATTTTTCTCAAGCAATTGATTTACCATAAAATGTTTCTTCTTAAATAATTTTCCAATAATATTAACAATACAGGACCGTGAGTTCTTAAGAACTGATAAAATCCTAGTATGCTATAAAACATGGCAGTAAGTAATTAAAAGAATATAGATAGCCATGCCCCTGCAACAAATCCCACTGTATTTGAGTCAAATAACTAGTGGAAAAAATGGTGGCAGGGATGGTGGGGATGATTTTTTTTAATTTGTAGTTTACATAAATAACTTAGAATTTCATAAGAAATGAAATGTTCCATAAAGAACAAAAGATATACCTAGAGAATATAGCATACTTATAAAAGACCATGGAATATCATTGTTTGGCGTTATTAACAGATAAATAAACCATCAAGTCTTTTTCAGAATGAGTCCAAATTTCTCATTAGGCTTCTGTAAGCCCAGGATTACAAACTACTCTATGCATATGCTCTAACTATATACACTAGTTTTGTGTGAGAAATCTGTGCTTCTGGCTGGCACATCATATAATTTTTAATGTGTGGAATTAACACAGATACTTAAGGACATTATGCACTATTATGGAATTCTCAGAAGTCACAAAATGTCTCAGACGTGAATTCCCAGGCACGCTTTATGCATATCTTTAACAATAACAACAATAAAACAGTGTTCTGAACAGAAAAACACCAGCCTGAAGAGGCAGCTTTAATTAAGTGCTTGAAGCAAGAAAGACTGCACCAGAATGAGCAGGTAATGCCCAAGGGAAACTCTGTTGTTAAAGGGGAAACCAGTTTAAGGGCAGTGGAGTCCAAGCACAGATACAAATCTTTCAAAATCTCATCTGTTGTATTCTGTTTGCAGTATGTAATGCTACCAATCTGAGGTCTTAAACTTACGTGGCACAGAGTTCAAAAGGAAAAGTAAAGGAGCACGATCAAGGTTATATTAAATAAAAGAAACATACAACATTATAATTAAGGTGAAGTAAGGAAAGTATTGCAGTTATAAAACTTGCTTATTAACTTGCTGGTACTGATCCTACTCTGGGAGATAAGTCATATGGATGTTAATTTTCAAACAGATAATTTGTCTTGTTCTGACATATCCAGTTCATCAATTGGTTCTTCAACTACTCCAGATTATACACAGTTTAATCTTAACAGCACATTCCCTTGGAATAGCAGCAATACTTCCTGCCTGCAAAGTGGTCAACCTCCAGAGCATAGTTTATAGGCGGGAGTTTTGGAGGAGAGTGCCAGCAAAGGTAAGCCCTTAATCCTCCCACAGACCTGGGAGATGGGGCACTGTCTTCCTTGATGAGTACATTTCAGAGATGGTTTTCCAGTCTTCCTTGAGAAAGACTGCTGGGTCGTAAAGCTGACAAGAGGCTTCTTTAGTTTTTAAAAACATTTGCCTACATTTCAAATCAGCAGAGAAAGGATTTACAATTTTTCTAAAATAAATGCTCTAAGAAAAGGAAGTAGAGGGAAGTCTCCTCCCTTATTTTCAACAAGGAGAATGACCCTCTTATTTTTCATGTGTATTTGCCTTTACAACCTCCAACACAGAGCTTCACACACACAATTAAAATTACACCTACCGAAGTAAGATTTTATCCTCTTTTATGTGCCTTGTCAATGCATAAATTTCCACAGAGATTACAGATTTTAGACATGACATGAATACCCATGTACGTTTAATGATTAAATTTATGCCCTACTTTCATTTTCTTTCTTTTTTTTTTTTAACTGATCTTGCTAAATGAGAACTGGCATAAATTTTCTTCTGAGGACTATGCTGGGAATGAGGGTTCTGGGAAAGATATGAATGATGAATTTTTTTTGAAATGATTAAAATGTCATTTTCAAACTATGCATTTCAGGTTGATTCAATAACTTATTTCCCATCTCTCAAATGTATGAGTAATTTGAAAAATAATTCTATTAACATGAAGCTGGTTAGAACAGACAATTCCTAAATGGCTACCCCAATGCTTTCGGTTGTGAATTTACAATAATGTACAAGTAATTATTAGGACCTTCAATACCCAGATAGCGTGGCCACCCAGTTGCCATTACTTCAAGAAAACACTTGCAAAGATTCACTTCTTTGCCTTAGGAGACATGCCGCTTGGAATTAGTATGATTCCATCAAAGTGCCACCCCTGCCTAGAGTGAGGTTGTTTTGGCCAATGCCATCCACATTTAAACTTCTCCTGGATGGAGGAGGAACCAAGATGGCAGAGTAGAAGGACATGCTCTCACTCCCTCTTGTGAGACCACCAGAATCACCACTAGCTGCTGGACAGTCATTGACAGGAAGACACTGGAACTCACCAAAAAAGATACCCCACATCCAAAGACAAAGGAGAAGCCACAATGAGATGGTAGGAGGGGTGCAATCACAGTAAAACCAAATCCCATAACTGCTGGGGGGGTGACTCACAGTCTGGAGAACACTTATACCACAGAAGTCCACCCACGGGAGTGAAGGTTCTGAGTCCCACATCAGGCTTCACAACCTGGGGGTCCGGCAATGAGAGGAGGAATTCCTAGAGAATCAGACTTTGAAGCCTAGTGGGATTTGATTTCAGGACTTTGACAGGACTGGGGGAAACAGAGACTCCACTCTTGGAAGGCACACACAAAGTAGTGTGTGCATAGGGACCCAGGGGAAGGAGCAGTGACCCCAGGGGAGAGTGAACCAGACCTACCTGCTAGTGTTGGAGGGTCTCCTGCAGAGGCAGCGGGTGGCTGTGGCTCACCCTGGGGACAAGGACACAGGCAGCAAAAGTTCTGGGAAGTACTCCTTGGCATGAGCCCTCCCAGAGTCTGTCATTAGCCCCACCAAAGAGCCCGGGTAGGCTCCAGTGTTGCATTGCCTCAGGCCAAACAACCAACAGGGAGGGAACCCAGCCCCACCCATCAGCAGTCAAGCAGATTAAAGTTCTACTGAGCTCTGCCCACCAGAGCAACAGTCAGCTCTACCCACCACCAGTCCCTCCCATCAGGAAACTTACACAAGCCTCTTAGATAGCCTCATCCACCAGAGGGCAAACAGCAGAAGCAAGAAGAACAACAATCCTGCAGCCTGTGGAACAAAAACCATATTCACAGAAAGAAAGATGAAAAGGCAGAGGGCTATGTATCAGATGAAGGAACAAGATAAAACCCCAGAAAAACAACTAAATGAAGTGGAGATAGGCAACCTTCCAGAAAAAGAATTCAGAATACTGATAGTGAAGATGATCCGGGACCTCGGAAAAAGAATGGAGGCAAAGATCAAGAAGATGCAAGAAATGTTTAACAAAGACCTAGAAGCATTAAAGAACAAACAAACAGATGAACAATACAATAACTGAAATGAAAACTACACTATAAGGAATCAATAGCAGAATAACTGAGGCAGAAGAACAGATCAGTGACCTGGAAGACGGAATCCTGGAATTCACTGCTGCGGAACAGAATAAAGAAAAAAGAATGAAAAGAAATGAAGACAGCCGAAGAGACCTCTGGGACATCATTAAATGCAAAAACATCCACATTATAGGCATCCCAGAAGGAGAAGAGAGAGAGAAAGGACCCAAGAAAATATCTGAAGAGATTATAGTTGAAAACTTCCCTAACATGGGAAAGGAAATAGCCACCCAAGTCCAGGAAGCACAGTGAGTCCCATACAGGATAAACCCAAGGAGAAACATGCTGAGATACATACTAATCAAATTGGCAAAAATTAAAGACAAAGAAAAATTATTGAAAGCAGCAAGGGAAAAACAACAAATAATATACAAGGGAACTCCCATAAGGTTAACAGCTGAGTTCTCAGCAGAAACTCTACAAGCCAGAAGGGAGTGGCATGATATACTTAAAAGTGATGAAAGGAAAGAACCCACAACCAAGATTACTCTACCCAGCAAGGATCTCATTCAGATTCAATGGAGAAATCAAAACCTTTACAGACAAGCAAAAGCTAAGAGAATTCAGCACGACCAAACCAGCTCTACAACAAATGCTAAAGGAACTTCTCTAAGTGGGAAACACAAGAGAAGAAAAGGACCTACAAAAACAAACCTAAAACAATTAAGAAAATGGTCATAGGAACATACATATCAATAATTACCTTAAACGTGAATGGATTAAATGTTCCAACCAAAAGACAGGCTTGCTGAATTGATACAAAAAACAAGACCCATATATATGCTATCTACATGAGACCCACTTCAGACCTAGGGACACATACAGAGTGAAAGTGAGGGGATGGAAAAAGATATACCATGCAAATGGAAACCAAAAGAAAGCTGGAGTAGCAATACTCATATCAAGTAAAATAGACTTTAAAATAAAGAATGTTACAAGAGACAAGGAAGGACACTACATAATGAGCGAGAGTTCAATCCAAGAAGAAGACATAACAATTATAAATATATATGCACCCAACATAGGAGCACCTCAATACATAAGGCAACTGCTAGCAGCTACGAAAGAGGAAATTGACAGTACCACAATAATACTGGGGGACTTTAACACCTCACTTACACCAATGGACAGATCATCCAAACAGAAAATTAATAAGGAAACACAAGCATTAAATGACAAATAGACCAGATAGATTTAATTGATATTTATAGGACATTCCATCCAAAAACAGCAGATTACACTTTCTTCTCAAGTGTGCACGCAACATTCTCCAGGATCACATCTTGGGTCACAAATCAATCCTCAGTAAATTTAAGAAAATAGAAATCATATCAAGCATCTTTTCTGACCACAATGCTACAAGATTAGAAATGAATTACAGGGGAGAAAACGTAAAAAACACAAACACATGGAGGCTAAACAATACATTACTAAATAACCAAGAGGTCACTGAGGAAATCAAAGAGGAAATCAAAAAATACCTAGAGAAAAATGACAATGAAAACACGATGATCCAAAACCTATGGGATGCAGCAAAAGCAATTCTAAGAGGGAAGTTTATAGCTATCCAAGCCTACCTCAAGAAACAAGAAAAATCTCAAATAAACAATCTAACCTTACACCTAAAGGAGCTGGAGAAAGAAGAACAAATAAAACCCAAAGTTAGCAGAAGGAAAGAAATCATAAGGATCAGAGCAGAAATAAATGAAATAGAAGCAAAGATAAAACTAAAATGTTTCTTTGAGAAGATAAACAAAACTGGTAAACCATTAGCCAGACTCATCAAGAAAAAGAGGGAGAGGACTCAAATTAGAAATGAAAAAGAAGAAGTTACAATAGGTATCACAGAAATACAAAGCATCCTGAGACTGCTACAAGCAGCTCTATGCCAATGAAATGGACAACCTGGAAGAAATGGACAAATTCTTAGAAAGGTATAACCTTCCAAGACTGAACCAGGAAGAAACAGAAAATATGAAAAGACCAATCACAAGTAATGAAATTTAAACTGTGATTAAAAATCTTCCAACAAACAAAAGTCCAGGACCAGATGGCTTCACAGGTGAATTCTATCAAACATTTAGAGAAGAGCTAACACCCATCCTTCTCAAACTCCTCCAAAAAATTGGAGAGGAAGGAACACTCCCAAACTCATTCTATGAGGCCACCATCACCCTGATACCAAAACCAGACAAAGATACTACAAAAAAAGACAATTACAGACCAATATCACTGATGAATATACATGGAAAAATCCTCAACAAAATACAAGCAGACAGAATCCAACAACACATTAAAAGGATCATACACCATGACCAAGTGGGGTTTATCCCAGGGATGCAAAGATTCTTCAATATAAGCAAATCAATCAATGTGATACATCATATTAACAAACTGAAGGAGAAAAACCATATGATCATCTCAATAGATGCAGGAAAAGCTTTTGACCAAATTCAACACCCATTTATGATAAAAACTCTCCAGAAAGTGGGCATAGAGGGAACCTACCTCAACATAATAGAGGCCATATACGACAAACCCACAGCAAACATCATTCACAATGGTGAAAAACTGAAAGCATTTCCTCTAAGATCAGGAACAAGACAAGGATGTCCACTTTCACCACTATTATTCAACATAGTTTTGCAAGTCCTAGCCATGGCAATCAGAGAAGAAAAATAAAAGGAATACAAATTGGAAAAGAAGAAGTAAAACTGTCACTGTTTACAGATGACATGGTACTATACATAGAGAATCCTAAAAATGCCACCAGAAAACTACTAGAGCTAATCAATGAATTTGGTAAAGTTGCAGGATACAAAATTAATGCACAGAAATCTCTTGCATTCCTGTACAGTAATGATGAAAAATCTGAAAGAGAAGTTAAGGAAACACTGCCATTTACCACTGCAACAAAAAGAATAAAATACCTAGGAATAAACCTATCTAAGGAGACAAAAGACCTATATGCAGAAAACTATAAGACACTGATGAAAGAAAGATGATACTGACAGATGGAGAGACATACCATGTTCTCTGATAGGAAGAATCAACATTGTGAAAATGACTATACTACCCAAAGCAATCTACAGATTCAATGCAATACCTATCAAATTATCAATGGCATTTTTAACAGAACTAGAACAAAAAATCTTAAAATTTATATGGAGACACAGAAGATCCCGAATAGCCAAAGCAACCTTGAGGGAAAAAAACGGAGCTGGAGGAATCAGACTCCCTGACTTCAGACTATACTACAAGCTATAGTAATCAAGACAATATGGTACTGGCAGAAAAACAGAAACATAGATCAATGGAACAAGATAGAAAGCCCAGAGATAAACTCATGCACCTATGGTCAACTAATCTATGACAAAGGAGGCAAGCATATACAATGGAGAAAAGACAGTCTCTTCAGTAAGTGGTGCTGGAAAAACTTGACAGCTACATGTAAAAGAATGAAATTAGAATACTCCCTAACACTCTACACAAAAATAAACTCAAAATGGATTCAAGACCTAAATGCAAGACTAGACACTATAAAACTCTTAGAGGAAAACATAGGAGGAACATTCTTTGACATAAATCACAGCAAGATCCTTTTTGACCCACCTCCTAGAGAAATGGAGATAAAAACAAAAATAAACAAATGGGACCTAATGAAACTTCAAAGCTTTTGCACAGCAAAGGGAACCATAAACAAGACGAAAAGACAACCCTCAGGATGGGAGAAAATGTTTGCAAATGAATCAACGGACAAAGGATTAATCTCCAAAATATATAAACAGCTCAGACAGCTCAATATTAAAGAAACAAACAACCCAATCCAAAAATGGGCAGAAGACCTAAATAGACATTTCTCCAAAGAAGACATGCAGATGGCCAAGAAGCACATGGAAAGCTGCTCAACATCACTAATTAGTAGAGAAATGCAAATCAAAACTGCAATGAGGTATCACCTCACACCAGTTAGAATTGGCATCATCAGAAAATCTACAAACAACAAATGCTGGAGAGGGTATGGAGAAAAGGGAACCCTCTTGCACTGTTGGTGAGAATGTAAATTGATACAGCCACTATGGAGAACAGTATGGAGGTTCCTTAAAAAAGTAAAAATAGACTTACCATATGATCCAGCAATCCCACTACTGGGCATATACCCAGAGAAAACCATAATTCAAAAAGACACATGCACCCCAATGTTCACTGCAGCACTATTTACAATAGCCAGGTCATGGAGGCAACCTAAATGCCCATCGACAGGCGAATGGATAAAGAAGATGTGGTACATATATACAATGGAATATTACTCAGCCATAAAAAGGAACGAAATTGGGTCATTTGTAGAGATGTGGATGGATCTAGAGACTGTCATACAGAGCGAAGTAAGTCAGAAAGAGAAAAACAAATATCATATATTAACGCATGTATGTGGAACCTAGAAAAATGGTACAGATGAACTGGTTTGCAGGGCAGCAGTTGAGACACAGATGTAGAGAACAAACGTATGGACACCAAGGGGGGAAAGCCGCAGGGGGCTGGGGATGGTGGTGTGATGATTTGGGCGATTGGGATGGACATGTATACACTGATGTGTATAAAATTGATGACTAATAAGAACCTGCTGTATAAAAAAAAAAAACTCCTGGATATAAAATTATTTTCCGCAGACAATGAAATTATTTCCAGAGCAGACCATGGACTCTTTCAGCTACTCTGCTGCTCGGTCAGCTTTATTTTCCCTTTATTGTCTTCTCTAATCCAGAATTAGAGTCCCCATCTGTACTAGATGTTTTCAACACACTTTGAATTACAGGGACAAGCTGTGTGCCTGGCCTGTAAGAGCATGGATTCCGAGAAGAGCAGCCCCACAGGGGACTAGGTAGGGCAGTGTTATCTGCAAGGCAAGGCACAGTGGGGTCTGCGTTCAAGTTCAGGTTCCCACAAATGTCTGGGCCAGGCAGTGGAGGCACTTGGTAACACAACACAAGTGTAGCAGGGGCGACAATTTCAGACCTGTGCTTAGAACTACTTTCTCAGCAAGTCTTGGTGACTGTACATCCAAAACATCCTAAATGTTCCTCCATGGTCCCCACCACTGACACCATGCCAGTCACATCTCTACCCGGGTGACTGACAGACTCCTGGCCAAACTCCACTTCCCCTTTTGCTCATCCATAATCAGTTCTCCACACAGCAGCCAGCATCATCCAATAAGGGATTTTTTCTATGCATTTCCCTGTTTAAAGCAACACCTTAACTTCAAAATGCACTTAAAACACAAGCCCTCCTCCTATCCCCTAAGCCACTGCATCATCCAGCTCCACCCTCCTCCTCGCTGTTACTCACGAGCCTTCTGGGTCCTCACACAGGCCCAGCTTGTTCACTCATCCTCTAAGGCCTTTGCACGAGCTGTCTCCTCTCCTGGGAACACTCTTCATACAGAGCAAGGCAGGACTCTAATCTTTCAGATCTCAGCCTAACGATCACATCCTTACTAGATGCCTTCTCTACTCGCCCAACTAAAGGAGCCGTGACATCACTTTCGATCACCTAGTTTAACTTTCTGCCTGCCTGTAAGAATTCTATTTTTTAGATCGTTTGTTAAATGATAAGACCTCTGACTAAAATGCAAGCTCTAGAAAGCAAGATCTTTGTCTATTCCTCCAGCACTAGAAAAGTGTTCAGTGTACAGTATATGCTCAATAAATGTTTGCTGAGTGAACATATAGGTAACATTATTAGAAGAGTGTTTTTTAAAAAAAAACACATTAAAAAACCATGGGTAGCAAAGTAAGTGTACAATTACTGATACGGTCCTGGAAGAAGTAATGGAAATTAAAACTAGAATTAGAATAGACATGGGAACAAAAGGTTGGATGAGTGAGGTGTTCATTTTGTAAGAGCAACAGTAGAAGGAAAACATTTCTGTGGGGGGCTGAAGGCTTTATTTAGATGTGCATTACCCAGAGCAGCATACAAGCTGCATCATACTGAAGGACCTAGAAGAAAGGTGTAAAGCAGTATTTGTGCTCAGTAAATAATCAATTGGTCCCTGGTGGTCTCCCAGACTCTCTTTTCAGCTGATTGAGGAATTAGGCTGAATTAGGACACACATAGCCAATACACACCAGTATGACCTAGGCTGGGGCCCTTGCTTGTATATTTAAAAAAAATCACCCCTGCCCACAAGCATGATTTTGACTAGTGGAGAAACGTTTAGGAAAAAACGAAATGGAAGAGATAGTATAGAAAATTCCTTGGCAAAGAAATGTGGCGATGAAATAACAGACCTACAGTAGTGTTTCTCGTTAAGATTGTATGAGTCAGATGACTTTTAAAACAGTGACGAGCTGCAGATAGATACACAAGGTTGTAGTTGTCTTTATTTCTTTAAAGTTGAACCCAACTTTGTTCGCAAGCCTTCCTTTCTACTGATGGAGAAAAGTTTATCTCGTCAATTCAAAATAACTCAGTTCCTTCTGGTTTGAAGAACAGCCAACTTAGGGTTTAATCAATTAAAAGTTTCCCACCTCCCCTAAGTGATACATTCTTATATTTCTGACATTGAGTGAAGGGTTTCTGGTCCTCATCCTCTACCTGCCCTACTGGCCCACGCGGTAGAGCTGTGCTCCCCTCCTGGTCTTCTGCATTATGTCAGTGCATCACCTGTGATCTCAAAATCCACTCAGTATTGGTTTTCCCAAATCAAGGCTTCTTTTTGTTACCTGTGGTATCTTAAGTCAGGCTGTTGCCCAGAAACAGACCCTGAGACAGACTTGCATTTGGTTCACTGTGGGATGCCCTTGGGCTAGCACTCCTGAGGTAGTGAAGGAAGTAGACTGAGCGGAGGGTAGTGACAACATCAGGAGCTGCAGGGGAGTTCTGAAGCCACCCTCATTTAACCCCCTATGAGACAAGGGAGACAGGCCCTTCCACCCAGCACCTCCATTGGCTGGTCACTGGAATCAGGCTGGCCCAGCACACTTCTGGAGAGTTCTCGGTGGGAAGAGCCATCACCCACCAACAGGCTTAGGGAAATGAGTGGTCACTTCTGCACAGAACTCAGGATGGCAGCACAGCAGCCACTGCAACTGGTCTCCCTGGATCAGAGCTGTGCCTCACACACTATCCTCACTGGCCACTGGGGGGCTAAGGAGCTCTCGATTCATGATTATACAGGGAGACAGACATATACCTGTATACATTTGTGTGTTACATTAAGTCTTGTCCACTAACACTGTAAAATGCATGCAGACAAATATAATGTTGGCTTTAATCACTTCTATATACCTAGTACCTTTATGCATTTTTCTAGTAGCACATAATAGATTTTTACTAAAATTTTGACCTGTTAAATGTGGAAACGGTTGTCTAAATATTAGTTAAGTAAATGCTATTTATTGGTTAGGCAGCATCCAAGTTATGTGATGTATCTGTTAAAAACACACACTCCTGAATCCCAGACTAGACCTACTGAATCAGAATTCCCAAGTGCCTTCCTGGAAACATGGTTGTATTTATAACAAGCTCCCCATTTAACCTAAGTGCACCATTTACTAAGAAATTTCCATTGGGTTTCAATTTTCATGGCTTTTCACATGTTGGAAATTACTACCAAAGTCCTTTTTTATAGGATGCTTTCCTACAAACATTTGATTTTTCTACTCTTTGTTCTCATGCAAAAGACTTAAAAAGTTACATAAGGAGAATTACATAAGGAAACAGTATGGTGGTTCCTCAAAAACTTAAAAACAGAGTTGCTGTATAATCAAACAATTCCACTTCTTGAGTATATAGCCCAAAGAATTGAAAGCAGGGTCTCAAAGAGATTTATACATCCATGTTCATGGCAACATTTATCACAATAGCCAAAAGGTGGAAACAGCCCAAGTGATCACTGACAGATGAATGGATAAGCAAGATATGGTCTATACAGACAGTGGAATATCATTCAGCCTTAAAAAGGAAGGGAATTCTAACACGGGCTACAACGTGGATGAAACTTGAGGCCATTATGCTCAGTGAAATAAGCCAGTCACAAGAAGACAAATATATATGATTCTACTCATATGAGGTAAAGAATAGTTCAACTCATAGAAAGTAAAATGGTGACTGTCAGGGGCTAGGGCAGGGGATGGGGGGCGGCTGTTTGAAGGACATAATACTTCATTTTTCAAGATGAAAAAGTTCTGAAAATTGGTTACACTGCAGTACATGTATACCTAACACTAAAGCACTGTACACTTAAAAATGATTAAGACAGGGCTCCCCTGGTGGTGCAGTGGTTGAGAGTCTGCCTGCCGATGCAGGGGACGCGGGTTCGTGCCCCGGTCCGGGAGGATCCCACATGCCGCGGAGCGGCTGGGCCCGTGAGCCATGGCTGCTGAGCCTGCGCGTCCGGAGCCTGTGCTCCACAACAGGAGAGGCCACGACAGTGAGAGGCCCGCGTACCGCCAAAAAAAAAAAAAAAAGATTAAGACGGTACATTGAATGTTATGTGTATCTTACCAGAATTAAAATCTTAAAAGAAAATTGCATGAGGAGGACACCACCCACATCTCAGTTTTGGGGCTGAAACCCATTTCAGATGTCCATACGGTGGCTGATAACAGGAGTTTACAGACTTCAAACATATCCATGCATCCCTATGTTCACAGCACTATTTACGGTATCATGTGTAAAACAGACAGCTAGTGGGAACCTGCGGAGTAGCACGGGGAGCTCAGCTCGGTGCTCTGTGGTGACCTAGGTGGGTGGGATGGGGGGTGGGAGGGAGGTCCAAGAGGGAGGGGATATAGATACACACATAGCTGCTTCACTTCAGTGCACAGCAGAAACTAACACAACCGTGCAAAGCAATTATACTCCAATTAAAAAAACAATAGTCACGACACGGAAGCAACCTAACTGTCCATCAACATGTGGATGGATAAAGAAGATGTGGTACATAGATACAATGGAATGCTACTCAGCCATAAAAAAGCATGTAATAATGCCATTTGCAGCAACATGGGCGGACCTAGAGATGATCACACTAAGTGAAGTCAGAAAAAGACAAATGTCATATGATATCACTTACATGTGGAATCTAAAATACGACACTGGTGAACCTATCTAGAAAACAGAAACAGACTCACAGAGAACAGACTTGTGGTTGCCAAGGCGGAGGAAGAGTGGGGGAGGGATGGACGGGGAGGGATGGACTGGGAGTGTGGGATTAGCAGATGTAAACTATTATATACAGGATGGATAAACAACAAGGTCCTACTGTACAGCACAGGGAATTCTATTCAATACCCTGGGATAAACCAGAATGGAAAAGAATATGAAAAAAAATATTTTATATGTATAACTGAGTCACCTTGCTGTACAGCAGCAATGAAACACAACATTATAAATCAACTATACTTCAATAAAATTTTAAAAAAAAGAAATAGTTTAATCTTTGCTTTCACACTAGAAGCATCACAAGAGCCAAACATATCTTCAACATTAAGATTTTGGCTAATATTTTGACCTCTTAATATTCACCAGCCATCTGTTAATAGACTCATACAGAGCCTGTGTTTATCCTCTCCCTTTATCCTCTCCCTCTTTCTCCCTGACTTTTTTTTTTTTGGTAGTCCACAGTTACCTATGAATTGCACGGTCTCTTCCATTTATAAGGATATTTTGGGTCTCTGTCTTGATCTACATTTCATTTAATTGGAATAGTGTGGCTATATTTAAACTAATTTTTAAAGAAGCACTGGGTAAAATAGACCTAACTTGATTTGGGTTCCTTGCCAATCTTGGATATTCAAATTTCTCCACTGCTTTTTGCCTGTTTTTTTTCTGCCGGTAAAGTGAATTTTATATGGTTCAGTACTTGATGACCTGTCAAACAAACTAATAAATTTGAGAACTTTAGAAAATGTCACAGCTAGAAAATAGAAACTTCACTCTAACAGTCCTCCTAAATTATGATTTTATCACAAGACCATCAAGGGTAAGACTTCTCCTTGAACCAAACTTTTCAGTGAAAAGATTAGCTGATAATTACAGTGTGAACTCATAAAGACAAATTATAACCCTTTAAAGAAATATTTCATTTTTAAAGTGACCTATTACTGGCAGACCTCAAAGACACTGCAGGTTCAGTTCCAGACCACTGCAACAAAGCAAACATCTCAATAAAGTGAGTCACAAATTTTTTTGGTTTCCCAGTGCATATAAAAAAACTGTGCAATAGGGGCTTCCCTGGTGGCGCAGTGGGAGAGAGTCCGCCTGCTGATGCAGGGGCCACGGGTTCGTGCCCCGGTCCGGGAAGATCCCACATGCCGCGGAGCAGCTGGGCCCGTGAGCCATGGCCGCTGAGCCTGCGCGTCAGGCTCCGCAACAGGAGAGGCCACAGCAGTGAGAGGCCCACGTACCGCAAAAAAAAAAAAAACCAACTGTGCAATAGCATTATATCTTCAAAAAAAAAGTACACACCTTAATTAAAAAATACTTTATTGCTAAAAAATGCTAACCATTATCTGAGTCTTCAGCAAATTATAATCTCCTTGCTGGTAGAGGGTTTGAAATAGTTCAACAACTACCAAAATGTGACACAGAGACACAAAGTGAGCAAGTGCTACTGGAAAAATCGCACCTACAGACTTGCTCAATGCAGCGTTGCCACAAACCTTCAATTTGTAAAAAAAAAAAAAAAAAAAAAAGAGCCAAATCTGCAAAGCATAATAAAGCAAGGTGCAATAAAACTAATAAACTGTCTCTGTATTAATAATGTTTTATATATGAATGGAATATTATAAATCTGTAGCAATATAAAAAACATCATCTCATTTAAACTGTACAACAACCCAATGTGGCAGGCTGTGTTATTCTCATTTGTAGTAAAGAACCCAATATTATAAGAAGTCAATGTCAGCGTGTCAATGCCACAGCAAGGACCTGCACCCAGATCTCTTAATATTCAGTCTTCTGCTCTTCACACGGCCATGCTACATTCTTAGTTACATTGTACCTTGCATTTCTGAAATAATCATAACGAATAATTTTTTTTCATTTTAATTCTGTTTTTTTCTTTCTATACACAGTCTTCTCTGGACTATTGTTCATGGAAATTACTCTGAATACCAATAAACTGAATTATTGCTTACATCCATTTAATATAAAATAAACGGATTGGATTTTATGAACATTCTCCTACCCTAAATCCAGGGGGTTTGTTGTTAAGACGTTATTTACTTAGAACAATTGTAGGTTCATAGCAGAACTGAGAGAAAGGTACAGAGGTTTCCCATGTGTCCCCTGTCCCACACAGGTATGGCCTCCCCCATTATCAACATCCCCCAACAGCTGGTACATGGGTTACAGTTGGTGAACCTACACTGGCATGTCATCATCACCCAAAGCCCCCTCAACCCCTGGCAACCACTGATCTTTCCACTGTCTCCCTAACTTGCCTTTCACAGAATGTCATATAGTTGGAATCATATACCCTTTCAGATTGGCTTCTTTCACTTAATAACATGCATTTAAGTTTCCTCCATCTATTTTCATGATTTGACAGCTCATTTCTTTTTAGCACTGAATAATATTCCATTGTCTGGATGCACCACTGATTATTTATCCATCCACCTACTGAAGGATATCTTGGTTACTTCCAAGTTTTGGCAATTATGAATAAAGCTGCTATAAACATCCACCTGCAGGTTTTTATGTGGACATATGTTTGCCACTCATTTGGGTAAGTATCAAGGAGAATGATCGCTATATCATATGGTAAGAGTACATTTAGTTTTGTCAAAAACTGCCAAACTGTCTTCCTAAGTGACTGCACCGTTTTGCATCCCCACCAGCCGTGGATGAGAGTTCCTGTTGCTCCACATCCTCACCAGCATTTGCTTTTGTCAGTGTTTCAGATTTTGACCAAATAGGTGTGTGGTGGTAACTTGTTTAATTTGCATTTCCCTGATGACCTCTCATGTGGAACATCTTTCATAGGCTTATTTGCCATCTGTATATTTTCTTTGATGATGTGTCTGTTAAAGTCATTGGCCCAGCTTGTTTTTCGGTTTGTTCGCTTGTTTATTCTTTCTTTTTTTCTCACTTTTTTGACAATACATTTTGAGTCAAAATCTTTTCAACTACAGTAGATTAAAAATATTTGAATATATGGAAAGGGTTGTTGCCAGAGGAATCATTTCTTATTTTCCTCTTTGAGAAATGTAGATGCATAATTGAGTTTCATATTGATCTTGAAATTAAACTTTTCCCCTAGGAAGCAGTAGCATTTTGGTGGATGAGTATTCAGTACTCTAATTTGTAAATTCAACTAAGGTATTCTCATACTTGATCATGCATAGATCCAGTTACTATTTCTTTAATTGTGAAATGGTCAAACCTCCTGTGGAATAGAAATATTTTATAGATGTTCTATTTACCTATATTTACTAAAACAAAAGCATGTACACACCAAAGCAGCAAAATGCCACTTTCCAAAATGTCACTTTGAGTAAGAGTTGCATCAACAACTTTTTAGCTAAAAATTAATTTTTTTCCCAAGCTGGTATTAAAAAAAAGAGTTGTAGGAGTTCAGAGAAAAAACTGAAAAGGTGTTGCCTTCATTTGCAAGAATGTAATTTTTCTCAGCATCCACATACTTTCAAGATAACATATTTGCTAAGAATAGAGAAATATCGATTTTAGTATCTGGAATAAGAATGTAATATAGCCGTGGCATAGAATAGAGCATAAATACTAATAGATGGCACATTTTATTAATCATTCACTGTTTAGGATGTGAATACTAAGCTTTGAGAGAGCTCAAAGTTTTGTTCTGTGTGGCATTGCTGCACTCTTCAAAGATCATCTACAAATAGCCTTCCAGCACTTGAATGATAAATAAATTCTTCTCATTAACAGTTGGTAGGAAACATTTTTCCATAAAGAAATCTTGGGCATCTCTCACACATTGCACACAGCTGCTACAATCTGCCATAATCTTTAGTACCCTGTCATAAAAGAAAACCCCCAAGTCTAGTCTCCAATGTAACCAGGACATTCTCACTACTTTTCCTGCTGTGCCCTGACAGTTACAAAGCATGAGTAACAAAAAAGTGTAACCCTGGAGCAGTCAGTTCTCAGACTCATTAGTTTTCTTTAATATTCCAGTTTTATTCCAGGGATGGGCAAGAGAAGAAGTAAGACATTTCATGTCACTTTAGGATAATATCATGTAATTCCAGGGTAATAAAGAATTCATAAGTGATCCGATAGTGGGAAATTCATTTACATTCACTCCAGAGAGTTTTATCTCTTCAGATGTGACCTTGTATAATTAAATATATTTCAAATATCAAGAGAAATGGCAGCTAAGCAGACAATGGAATTCTTCATTTTATGTGGGACTGAAATAAACTGAAATTAAATTATAAGAAGCAGTCAATGTAATAGAAGATAAAAGCTTCCACTGAAATCCTCTCTGATCTTATTCATTAGTATTTATAGGACAGTTATACCATGTGTTATGTAACTTAAACTGACACTTCATTTCATTAATACCTCCCCAAAAGGACTCAAATGAAGTATCCCAGAGACTCATTTGTAAATGTTACTCTAACTCAGATAATTCATATATGCAGTTAGACCCAACAGTGGGAATGCTTCTTTTTACAATAAAACAGACTTTTCAGGGGAAAAAAATACAGTTCTCTGTGTCACAATTGAAATTTTGATTAAATGTATCAAGAAAGATGATTAAAACCACATCATCTTTTATATTTCTAAAAAGAAAAATCTTTAAACACTAAGGAAATTACATATGAATTAATTTTCATAATAAAAGTAATCATTAAAAGACACAAATGTAATTTTATCAGAATACTTTAAAACTTGCATTCTCTTAATTTATAATTTATTATTCTCTTTGGAGATTTATCTTTTTCTTCCATTCTCAGAGACATGGTTTGTTTGACTATAATCAATTTAATTATGAGAATGAGAGTTTTAATTCAGTGTTGATTCATTACCAAATCATTTGTCATTTACAGTGTATTTTCTTAATTCATTATGATTTAACCTTTCTTATTATGATATATAATACATGTACAGAACAGTAGAGAGGTTTTGTTCTGTGTTCAGCTCAATAACTTATTGCAAACCAAATGTTTATGTAACTACTGCCTAGGGTCAAGCAATCAAACATTACCGCATCCCACGTCCCTCTCTTGACTGCTTCTAGTAAGGAACCCTTCTCTCCCCACTTCATAAGGTAACTGCTACCCTGGCATTCATGATAATAAATTCTTGCTTTTCCTTGTAATTTTATCACCTAAGCGTACACTGTCTCTTTCTGAATTTATATAAATAGAACTGACATTATTTTTGTTCAACAATATGTTTGTGAGATCTAGGATGTACTTCATTTCATTCGCCTTCATTGCTGAGCCGTGTTTCGGTATGAGTATATCATGGTGTGTTTGTGCATCTACTGCCCGGTAACGCCCATTACACCCAAGCAGGAACGGGGTCTGCTCTGGCCCTCCTGGGGCTACAGACACTGCAGGACCGAAGTGAAAGGACAGGATGTGTTTCTTAACACTGAATTAGGTAGGCAGCAATATTTCCCATCTCCCCCTGGTGTACATGCCTGGCCTAATCCTTGTGAATATGATGGATTTTACTCCCATGATCAAGTTATATTATATTACAGCACAGTTAACTGCATAGGGCGACTTGATGATGTAGGAAAATCCAGCCTATTCAGGAAGGAAGACACAGAAACTATGAGGTTAATTCAGAAGGCATGGCATAGAGAAAACGCCGAGAGGATGACTGTATGACCTTCTGGTAAAATTTGAGAAAAATCAGAAGATCAGACCACTGAGTCCTATATCCTGCTGTCTCGAGATTAAGGGTGTGTGTCTCACAGATTTGGAGACAGAAACTAGATGGCTTCTTCTTAGGAAACATAAGGGCTTTGCTCCTCAGACATCTCAGCAGAAGCCAAAGATAGAGAAGGGATCACCTTTAAAATAGCTGTAGTTATGACTTTGCTTAGTGGAATGAAAACCAGTGAAATTCAGGCAAGGTTCACACAGTTCTGGAGACTATTATATCAACAGAAACACAAACTTGGACTGAGAAGGATACAGAGAGTACTAGCAAGAAGCAGGCGAGGGCCTCCCTGGTGGCGCAGTGGTTGAGAGTCCGCCTGCCGATGCAGGGGATGCGGGTTCGTGCCCCGGTCTGGGAGGATCCCATATGCCGCGGAGCGGCTGGGCCCGTGAGCCATGGCTGCTGAGCCTGCGCGTCCGGAGCCTGTGCTCCGCAACGGGAGAGGCCACAACAGTGAGAGGCCCGCATACCACAAAAAAAAAAAAAAAAAAAAAAAAGAAGCAGGCGAAGTGAACTGCTCAGCAGCACACATGTGCTAACCGTCATGGAAATAGAAGAGTGATGCAGATGGTAGAATCAGGAGCCCAAGGGTGGAGAACCAGAAGGCAGAGGAGAGACACAGAATTATTCCCAGGCCTTGATACCTAATTAAGGGACAACAGCTAGAGTTGACCATGCTGCATTTTAAAACTGCCTTGGACCAATGAATTCATTTTACCATTTACTTTTTATTTCCCCCTTTTTAACTATTCCTGTTTCATCATTGCATGCTGAGTATTGGAGGAATGTAGGTTATCTATTTAGTTGTATGGTCCAAATATGAAGAGTAATTGTGTCCCAGGGGTTATCCTTAATTCAATAGACTCTACCCAGGAACTTCATCTATACCTCATTTAGATGATTTAGATGAGATTTCAGAATATTAAACTGATGAGATTTTGGACTTGAACTGATACTGCAACCTGATGTAAATTGGGGGATTCTAGAGAGGTAGCAAATAAATTTTGCATTTAGAAGGGACATGAATCTTTGGGAGCCAAAGGGCAGACTGTGGTGGGCAGAATCTAAGATGCCTCCATACCTCCCTCCCCTCTGGTGTACATGCCCTGTGTAACCCTGGGACTGTGAATGTGGATTTTACTGCTGAAACTCATTTATGTTACATGGCACAGTTCACCTTACCATGGGGAGATTAACCAGGTGGGCTTGCCCCATCATATAAGTCTTTTAAAAGCAGAGAGTTTTCTCTGGCTGGGTGCAGAAAAAAGTCAGAGATTCGAAACACAAAAAGGATTTGAAACACTAGGCTGGCTTAAAAATAGAGAGGGCCACGTGCTAAGGGATGTGGTGACCTCTAGGAGCTGAGAACAGCCCTGGCTGACAACAAGGGAACAGGACCTCAGTCCTACAGTTGCAAGGAAATGAATTTTGTCAGTGACCAGTGAGTTTCCAAAACCCTGATCCCCAGATGAGAAATGCAATCCCAGCCAACATTTGATTGCAGACCAGTGAGACTCAGAGCAGAGAATCCATCCACAACATTCCAGACTTCTGACCTGCGTAGCTCTGAACCAACTTATTTTCAGCCACTAATTTTGTGGTAATTTGTTCCACAGCAATGAAAAACTAACACAATTTGTTATCTTGATTTTAGCTTTTTAAATTTTTAACTTTTAATTTTTTAGACATAGTGTGCCTGGCAGCTTTGTTTGTATTCTTGCCCTGGACTGCACACGTTATGGGTCAGGACTATTACTAGTAATGGGTAGGTAGGTCAGTCCCGATTTGGAATTATTATAAATAATGCTATTGAAAATAATCAGACAAGGATGTCACAAAGAAAACTACAGGCCAATATCACTGATGAACATAGATGCAAAAATCCTCAACAAAATACTAGCAAACAGAATCCAACAGCACATTAAAAGGATCATACACCATGATCAAGTGGGGTTTATTCCAGGAATGCAAGGATTCTTCAATATACGCAAATCAATCAATGTGATACACCATATTAACAAATTGAAGGAGAAAAACCATATGATCATCTCAATAGATGCAGAGAAAGCTTTCGACAAAATTCAACACCCATTTATGATAAAAACCCTGCAGAAAGTAGGCATAGAGGGAACTTTCCTGAACATAATAAAGGCCATATATGACAAACCCACAGCCAACATTGTCCTCAATGGTGAAAAACTGAAACCATTTCCACTAAGATCAGGAACAAGACAAGGCTGCCCACTCTCACCACTCTTATTCAACTTAGTTTTGGAAGTTGTAGCCACAGCAATCAGAGAAGAAAAGGAAATAAAAGGAATCCAAATTGGAAAAGAAGAAGTAAAGCTGTCACTGTTTGCAGATGACATGATACTATACATAGAGAATCCTAAAGATGCTACCAGAAAACTACTAGAGCTAATCAATGAATTTGGTAAAGTAGCAGGATACAAAATTAATGCACAGAAATCTCTGGCATTCCTATACACTAATGATGAAAAATCTGAAGGTGAAATCAAGAAAACACTCCCATTTACCATTGCAGCATAAAGAATAAAGTATCTGGAATAAACCTACCTAAGGAGACAAAAGACCTGTATGCAGAAAATTATAAGACACTGATGAAAGAAATTAAAGATGATACAAATAGATGGAGAGATATACCATGCTCCTGGATTGGAAGAATCAACATTGTGAAAATGACTCTACTACCCAAAGCAATCTACAGATTCAATGCAATCCCTATCAAACTACCACTGGCATTTTTCACAGAACTAGAACAAAAAATTTCACAATTTGTATGGAAACACAAAAGACCCCAAATAGCCAAAGCAATCTTGAGAATGAAAAACGGAGCTGGAGGAATCAGGCTCCCTGACTTCAGACTATACTGCAAAGCTCCCTGACTTCAGACTATACTGCAGACTATACTGCAAAGCTTCAGACTATACTGCAAAGACTATACTATACTGCAAGACAATATGGTACTGGCACAAAAACAGAAATATAGATCCATGGAACAGGTTAGAAAGCTCAGAGATAAACCCACGCACATATGGTCACCTCATCTTTGATAAAGGAGGCAGGAATGTACAGTGGAGAAAGGACTGCCTCTTCAATAAGTGGTGCAGGGAAAACTGGACAGGTACATGTAAAAGTATGAGATTAGATCACTCCCTAACACCATACACAAAAATAAGCTCAAAATGGGTTAAAGACCTAAATGTAAGGCCAGAAACTATCAAACTCTTAGAGGAAGACATAGGCAGAACACTGACATAAATCACAGCAAGATCCTTTTTGACCCACCTCCTAGAGAAATGGAAATAAAAACAAAAATAAATGGGACCTAATGAAACTTAAAAGCTTTTGCACAGCAAAGGAAACCATAAACAAGACCAAAAGACAACCCTCAGAATAGGAGAAAATTTTTGCAAATGAAGCAACTGATAAAGGATTAGTCTCCAAAATTTATAAGCAACTCATGCAGCTCAATAACAAAAAAACAACCCAATCCAAAAATGGGCAGAAGACCTAAATAGACATTTCTCCAAAGAAGATATACAGACTGCCAACAAACACATGAAAGAATGCTCAACATCATTAATCATTAGAGAAATGCAAATCAAAACTACAATGAGATATCATCTCACACCAGTCAGAATGGCCATCATCAAAAAATCTAGAAACAATAAATGCTGGAGAGGGTATTGAGAAAAGGGAACACTCTTGCACTGCTGGTGGGAATGTGAATTGGTACAGCCACTATGGAGAACAGTATGGAGGTTCCTTTAAAAACTACAAATAGAACTACCATATGACCCAGCAATCCCACTACTGGGCATATACCCTGAGAAAACCATAATCCAAAAAGAGTCATGTACCACAATGTTCATTGCAGCTCTGTTTACAATAGCCCAGAGATGGAAACAACCTAAGTGTCCATCACTGGATGAATGGATAAAGAAGATGTGGCACATATATACAATGGAATATTACTCAGCCATAAAAAGAAACGAAATTGAGCTATTTGTAATGAGGTGGATAGACCTAGAGTCTGTCATACAGAGTGAAGTAAGTCAGAAAGAGAAAGACAAATACCGTATTCTAACACATATATATGGAATTTAAGAAAAAAAATGTCATGAAGAACCTAGGGGTAAGACAGGAATAAAGACACAGACCTACTAGAGAATGGACTTGAGGATATGGGGAGAGGGAAGGGTAAGCTGGGACGAAGTGAGAGAGTGGCATGGACATATATACAGTACCAAACGTAAAATAGATAGCTAGTGGGAAGCAGCCACATAGCACAGGGAGATCAGCTCGGTGCATTATGACCCCCTAGAGGGGTGGGATAGGGAGGGTGGGAGGGAGGGAGATGTAAGAGGGAAGAGATATGGGAACATATGTATATGTATAACTGATTCACTTTGTTATAAAGCAGAAACTAACACACCATTGTAAAGCAATTATACTCCAATAAAGATTTAAAACAAAGGAAAAGAATCTCACGCCTGTTTCTTGTTCACATGTACATGCATGTTTATTGGATATCTAACACTAGAATGGCTGGGTCATAAAATAGCAAATAAATAGGAATATAATGCCAAATCAATTTAAAAAGTGTTTGAAACAATTTACATGCCCACTCAGTGTATCAGTGGTCCTGTTGTCCCTCATCCTTGCCAATACTCTCTTACTTTAGCCATCCTAGTAGGAGTACAGTGCTATGACATGGTATTTTTAACATACATTTCCATGATTAATAATCAGTTTAAGCGCTATTTTACATGTTCATTGACCATCTGTATATTCCATTTTGTGAAGTGCCTTCATTCTACTGCCCATCATTTTATGGCATTGTTTATCCTTTCCTTATCGATTTTGTAAAAATTCTATGTATATTCCAGATTGGAGCCTTTTGTAAAGTCTAAGTTGCAGTTACCTTCTCAGCTTCTATATTAGTCAGCTGGGGCTGCCATAACAAATTACAGGTGGCTGAAACAACAGCACTTGGTTTCTCACAGTCCAGAGACTGGTAAATCCAAGATCAAGGTTCTGGCAGGGTTCAGGTTCAGGGATTCCTCTCCTCCTGGCTTGCATGTGGCCACTTTCTCAACATGTCCTCACATGGCAGAGAGAGGGGCAGCAAGCTCTCTGGTATCTCTTCTTATAAAGGCACTAATCCTCTCATGAGGGCCCCACCCTCAGGACCTCATCTAAACCTGATTACCTCCCAAAGGCCCCATCTGCAAATATCCTGACATTAGGGATTAGGGAGTTAAGGATATCGACATATGAATTTGGGAAAGAGGCAGCCCAGCCCCCAGCACATGCCCTTTCTCCTCCTTGTACTTTTAGTGGGGTTTCCAACATGTCTTTACATCAATTTTTTAAAATTCTTATTATTGAAAAATATACATTCAGAATGGTGTGCAAAAAAAAAAAAAGGAAAACTATTCCATGGTCTATCATAAAAAGAACTTTCAAGTAAACATTACTCAGGTCAAGAAGTAGGACCCTGTCAGCACCTTGGAAGCCCACTTATGACTGCATCACATCATTGCCCCTCACTCTCCCCAAAGCAACCTGAGTTCTACTGTGCTTACATCCTTAATTTTCTTTATTGTTTTACCACCTAAGCACACGTGCCTCTAATATATCCTTTGGTTTGCCTTTTTAAAAACTTTATATAAATGAAGTTACACAGTAACTATTCTACCCTGCGGGGAAACTTTTGCTGAGCATGTGTGTGTGAGTAGCTGTATTTTCTTCATTTTATTACTGTGTAGCATTCCACTGTATGAATATCCCACAATACATTTGTTCTTCCTTCTATTTATAGACATTGTTAGATTTCCCAGTTTGGGAATATTATGAATAGTGCTCCTGTGAACACACACACCTCTTGGTGTGCACATGTACACATTCCTGATGAGCACATTGCTTTGTGGGAATTCATTATATATCCTGGATAGGAACTTTGTTAATCATATATGGTGCAAATTATATATGGTGCAAATATCTTCTCCAACCTTTGTCTTCTCTTGGCACTTTCTCAATGGTATATTTTGGTTAAACAAATCTAAATTTCTATGGGGTTAAATAATTATCTTTTCCTGCATGGTTAGTACTGTCTTATTTGTCCCAGTTAATATTTCCCTATCTGATATCAATAATTTCCTGTGTTAAACTTTGTAAGCTTTCTTGTTTTGCCTTTCACGTTTATCTAAATCATATACTAAATCTAAATTGATCTAAATCATAAATTTTAAATTTATCTAAAGCACAGCCTACCTGCAGTTGACATTTGAGTATGGTGTGAGGTAGGAAGCAAGTGTCATTTTTCAATATTGATGTGTAATTTTTCCGGAACTATTACTTAAATGGCTATTTTTCCCCACTGCTTTACAGTTACATAAACCAAATGTCCATCTCAATTCTTTATTTCATGATTACATCTGTCTTTCTTTGTGGCAGTAACACACTGTTTTAATTCTTATAGCTCTATGATAAATATTGATATTTGGTACAGCAAGACCTCTCATCTTTTGTTTTTCATTCTTAAAGAATATCTTAGTGATAAATGGACCATTTGCATTTCTGCACAAATATTTTAGGATCAGTTTGTCAAGTTCCCCAAAACCTGTTTGGGGAGACATGACATCTTTACAGTATTGAATCCCCCAATCAGTAAACATGGTATTCATTTTTGTTTATGTCTTCTTTATTTTTTAAATTTTGGGTGTGGAGTTCTTACACTGCTTTTTCTAGATTTGATGCTATTGTAAATGGTGTGATTCTAAAATATTTTTAATTTTTAAATTGTCTCTGAAATACAAACAGATAATTGATTTTTATATATTGAGCTTGCATTTAGCATGTTACTTCTAAGGATTATAAGAGTTTGTCTGTGGATCATTTGGGATTTTCTGATTACATAGCATGCCATCTATCAGTAATGAAAATAGTGCTTTAGTCGTTCATGTTCTTATACATTTCATTTCTTTTTCTTAAATTTATTGCACTACTTAGGAGCTGTAATACAGTGGTGAACAGAAGTATTATTACCTTGAGGGTCTGTTGTGTGCAATTTAGTAAGAATTCTCTGCTTGGCAGAAACTAGTTGGTCAATAACTCATTATTTTTAACAGTAAGTTGTAATTTGATCTTAAATAAATACCAAATATCCATTTGTTTCTTTTTATGTATGTAATAAGTATGAATTGTGCCACAATCTTTGAGTTGTCACATCTACCATATTTACTTTTTTTCTAAGTAAAATCCTGATGAACTCCCAGAGTCATTGGCAGATTCAGTATCACTCACTCTTGGGGCTTCTTGTACCTCCTTCACTATAATTCTGTGAGCTTAGTCATTTTAATAGCCCCATCTCATAATTGAAGCCCAACTGAAGAAATCGAGACTCAGACAAGTTTAAACATATCCTCAAGGTTGCAGCTGTAAGTGGTGAAGCTGGGACCAAGTACTGGCAGTCAACCCCAGTTTCTCCCTTTTAACCGTGATGGTGTACGCCCTCCACATCATATTTAGATAGAGCATCTATGTAGTCACATAATACTATGTGAACCTGTTAGCAAGTTTTGCTTTATGTTGTTTTAAATCTATCTTTGGTTTTCAAGAGGAGAAGTTTTTAACCCAAGTCCATGCCCATCCTGTGGAGAAGTGAAAGCCGTGGCCAGTGTGGAAGTTAAGCCGAATTTTCACACAACAGTTTTATCCAGAATCCCGTTATGGGACCCTTTGCTCTTGACCGCCTTTATCGTATTCAGGGAAGTTAGGGCCCTTGCCACCTCTCACATTTTCTTCTTTCTAATCCCCATCCTTCCAGTCATCAAGAATCCTTACGCCCCCATCTTATCCATTTGCACGAGCTATGACTTTCTTAACCTGGCCTGACAAGGAGAGGTATTTGGCTTCACTTTAGAGTAAAATGTCACCAGAACCCAGAGCCAGTGAGGCATGCTGTGGACAGTGATGGCTCCCAGATGGGTGCAGTCACTACAGGAAGATTCCACTATCGTATTTCAGTTATTTCACAAGGGTTTTGATGGATGTCTAACCTGTGCTTTTGCTACTGTGTAATTATAGACAAAATAGCCACAAATCTGAATTACAGCCATATACGAATGACATGCAAGGTAAATAAGATAATTTTAAAAGGAAGTTCTTTGTATGTGAGGTAAAGGGAAGATCATAATAAGATTTTAATGGGGATATTTTGCATTTAAAGTAGATTTGCTGGTGACACATCTCATTTAGAATTCTGTTCCTACTGAGAGCCTTTTCCTTCAGCTGATGGGATGGCGGCTTGTGGGAGCTGACCCCAGGTTACAGGGAAGAGAGGGGAATATGTTGATTGCCACCAGCACATGGACCAATCTGCTTACCATTCTTGTAAATTATGTTCACATAATTGACCCAGTAAAGATCGAAAGACAGCTAGTTGACCACAAAAGATATCTAGCTATGTCCTAGGAGAAGATGATAGACTCTTGTTAGCCAAGTGAATGAGGACACCACCATGGTGATTCTGTGTCCTCTATCCAGTAGCCTGTACACACCTTCTCAGGGCGTGGGTTGCCTATGCAGTGGTCTCTTGTCAGTACACTACACTGCTTTCCACGTAATCAGGTTTTGAGGTGCTTTTAAGAGCCTTCTTGCCTTTCAGAGTCTATTGCAACACTTCGATCTTGGGCATTGAAGATCAGTGTACTTATATGTTTGATTTAATAAGTTACAATTCTAGGGCAAATCCAAAGCAGAGTCTACTACCTTTCTCCTATTTCGCTTATAAGTTTTCAGTGTGTTTGAACAAGTTTCAGGGTTTTTCAATGAGGCTGAGACCTTATAGTTTTGTTATTTTCCACAAATTAGATTTGTCAGCCCATTAGGTGATGGGATTGCTATTCCTGTCATCAACAGTTTAGTTTGGAACTGAATGTTCATAGATTTCCAGTTAATTAAAATTCACACTTCTAGTTAGTTATTAAATTTACATTTCTCTACTATAATTGTATATGATTTTAATTGTCAATGTTCATTTAAACTAAACAGGCACATAGTATTTAAATAATTTGCAGAGACTACCTAATTGTAAAAGTACAAAGTATTCAATCAGCTGTAAGAGTCAGAGGTCTGGTCCTTCTTTACTAGAAATCTTTTAATTTCACAGTTCAAAAAGAACAAAAACACTTTCTGATCTTTGACTCATAGACCAACACTTTGGGGAAATTGAATTTAAGCTTGCTATAATTTCCAGGATTCAGCTTTTAGTTGCTGGTAGGAGCATGTGGGGAAGGATAAAAGATGGCACAGTACAAAAATCAGGCTAGCCAGAAGGAAAAGGTAGCCCACGTCATACTCTCTTAAGAGTTTGCTAAACAATCAATAGTCGTGTTTTGGAAAGTGACGTGTCTAGAATTGAAAAGATTTTTGAAATTTAAGTCTTTTCTCGTTATCAAATAATATTTTTTGTTTGTTTTACTGTGTGCTTCATAAGGATTTACAGAAATCCTATTCTGTCTCATATACTATACTGGGCACTTTCATTTTGAAGGTGAGGAAATTGTGCCTCAGAGATTTAAAGTGTTTGTCCAAAGGCCCATATATAACAAACAGCAGAGGCAGGATTTTAACCCATATTTTAAAGTCCAATGGCCTTTCAACTCTATGACATGCAGCTATTAATGCAGATAACCAGTAGTCAGTTCAGCAAGTATTACTTAAGTGCCCACTGTGTGCCCAACACTGAGTGAAGAAATGGAAAGATAAAATTATATTTAACTGGAGATATCAGTAATCTAAATGGCAGCATTTCTAAATGGAACGATTTTAAATATACCTGGTATATTTCATTTAAATATACCTGATATGTTACAGTGGTTGAGTCTAGACATTTTTAATAACATTTTCTATGTTAATTGTTTGAAAAATATTATTATTCTCTATATGACTTTAGATCATGAAACTACTAAATAATAATCAGTAATGTAGGACCTCTTGATGACATTATTTTCATTCTATGTGATGCTTACCAGTTCGTTTTTAAATAAAGGAGGTGTGTATGTACACATGTGATATAGAATGTTTTGACTGCATTTTTTTCTTGCAAGATGTACCCTCTAATACTTAGCTTTCTAAAACATATACCTGTATCATAAGAAATTAAAGGATTTTTCTTTTTTTTTTTTTTTTTGGTCCTACGTGTCAAGAGAAAGAGGCATCATACATGCAAAATTGGAACCTCTAACTTGTCCTACGCCCCAGGTTACTGGGTTAGAGACACTAGAGGGAGTTGTGGATTTCCCACTTCAAACACTTCCATAAGCCCAGAGCTCACTGCACACTCTAAGCAGCCTCGATCGCCGCCCCCATCCTCATCCTAACTGATATCCCAGGGTGAAAACAACCCCACACGCAAAGGCACCCAGTCCAAGATATGCCTCCTCCCAAAATTAATCTTCGAAGACTCAACCCTCTCTGCAGGTCACCTACACATGAAATGCTTCTCTCTTTTGAGGAAATATTCACTTTATGTATAAAGGGAAAAGTCATCTGCCTGCCCTCTCTGGTCCTAGAGCATTTTGATTCCACCTCTAGCATATAGATGTCATCTTACTTTTATTATCTAATTAATACTTTGATCAATAATATATAATTTATGTATATAAGTAATCAATTCTTGGCTTTTAATAAAACAAACTAAAATGTTACATTCTACCCTACCACTTCCTATCCCTGTGTTACTTATCTCTCTGAATCACAGTTTGTAAATAAAGATACTAGTGTTCCCTCAGGGAGGTATCAGAAGATTCAATATTTAAGGCAGCCTTAAATTATATTGATTATAAAGCATCCGTAGCTTACTGTTGTTGATAATCATCTCAGGATCTCATTTATTATATTTTTTCCTTCTTTCAGGATAAATGATACAATGGGAACATAAGAACAAAATTTATAGATTTACTATATATAAATAGAAATAACATTGACAATTTTATGAAAATATTGTTTGTAATGTCATGAAAATATTTAGCTTTTCCAGGAAAAATAACATGTTAGCCAACTTACAAAAGACTTTTTCTGAATGTAAACAATTTTCCTGTAAAACCTAAACACCTGTAATCACACCTGCTGTGTGGCATAAATAGGAAAAAGCAGAATGTAAGTTTGATAATGACAAAAAAAAAAACAACTATCACAATTTTAGATACGGGAAGCCCTTAGTTTTTCTGCATCAAACACTTGGCTGGTTTGTATTTAAATGACACCAATGGCCATCCATAGAGTTCAAACACTGGAAGAGCCCAGAATTGGTATGAGAGACCTTGATAGGTTTTTAGAAAGTCCATTATATTTCAGTGAGAGTTCCAACTGTTTCTCAGGAAAGCTACTTACTGCAATTGTCTGTGGCAAAAGCATTCTTCAGACCAGAGTGGAGTTGTAGCAGGCAGCAAAAAAAGGGTCACGCAAGAGTGAATGAAAAGGCTCAGAGCCATCTGAGCGGGCTCTCTCCAAGGAGCTGAAAAGTGCAGAATTGAATTAAACACTAGAATTTTCTCTAAGCTTTCATTAGCTGATTCACCGCTTCAAGAGCCATGTGATTTCTTTCTCATCTGGCCAGAGGACTGCACGTTATCAGAGAACCCTACCTGCTAAAGGAAGTTTGCAAGTCTTGAAACTCTAGTCACTTCTGGATTTCTGAAGGGTCAACCGTCATAAGGACAAGGAACCAGATCAATTAAATCACATTCCTATTTTAATGCACTAAAATCATCCAGCAAATAGAGAACTGACTTTGAAAACTGGAGCTAATGTGTTACTTGAGTTTGCTGTGTAATTTATCTTATGAGAATCCATGGCTGTCTTCTTTCTTAGTCACGATAATGGAGTTCTTTAACACTATTAACATGAATGGATTCTCAAAATCTCTGCAACCTAGGTATTGCTCCAGAGTTAAGGATCATGTTACCTACTAGAACATTCCATCTAGTCTCTACGCAAACATTTCTATGATCATTGTGCAACCCGTCTATTTGTTCCTTTCTCAGAGGCCATTCTCAATTAGCCTCGATAACTAACACAGTTTAAACAAACCTTTCTGAGAGCGATCATTTCAATGGCACTTGAGTTATTCAGAATATTCCAGAATACTTCCCTGTACTGTCAGTTGCTGTGTTTTGTTTTTCATGTGCTTCTGATTTTGTATTATTTCTCTTCTAAGTCTTTTTTAAAAAGTCAGTCATCAGATGCTTAACTGAGAACCAAAGATAAGAGTAACCACGTTAAAATTCAGTCCAAATCGGGTAAAAATCAACCAAACCCCGCCCAGGGAATGCCTGGATAGCCACTCGAGAGTAATGATTACAAGCAGGACCGGCTCCCTCACTTGCCCTGCCCAGTGCAAAATGAAAACATAGGGCTCCTTGTTCAAAAAGCAGGAAAAAGCTACCTGTAAAATTATTTTTTTTCAATTAAAGTACAGACCATTATCTTTTTTTCCGCAGCTTCTCTCCACCTGTCGTGGTAGTTTTTTACTTGCTCTTCATATCCCTCGGGCCTGAGGACACTTTCTAAGCACACGCAGACCCTCACAGGCCCTGAGGACCCTGGCCCACAGCCTGGCACTTGCCACCCACCGGCCGACACGTCCTCCCGGACGACTCCCTCGCCAGGGGACAGTGGCTGGCCTGACCCAGTCAAGCCCGTCTTCTCCCTGCCCAGGCTTCCCCACCAGAAACCAGTGGACGAATGATGTCCTGGGTGGCAGCCTGTGCCCAGGGCTGCACTCAGTACCCGGATCTGAGCGGCCCAGAGGTCCAGCCCTGCTGGGTCACCCACAGAATGCACAGTGGTGCTGCCAACCCAGGGGATGGGGAAAATTCATCTCATTGGGAACACAGGAACGGTTTATTCGTTCCAGCAATCCTGCCCGCTCAGAGTTCAACTTTGGAACTGGCCTAAAATTTCGGTAAAAAGCAGCTTAAAGAGACACATAGCTGCAGCGTGACGCTTCATTTTCCCCCGCGAAATTGTGTTAGCCAAGTTGATCATCTATTTTCCACAGATTTAACTATGAATAACTTCTCGTTGTGGCCAGAAATCCAATCCATTCTCAAAAGATGACTTTTTGTCACTGACAGTATTAAAAAGAGTGTGTTTGAACAGTAGCCACATCATTATACAGCTTCCTGAACAACTTTAGAGAAGACAATACACATTAAGATACAAACATAGTACTTGGGTTTTTTAAATGTGTTATTGTATATGAATAGGTCAGCATAGACCATACTTGGGAAAGAAGGTTTAGAAATATCTCATGAGGTACTTTATTGAACGTTCTCGGAAGGCTTCATGGAGGAGGCAGCACTCAGGTTGGACCCTACAAAATTGTGACATTTTGACTCATCAGCAGGGTTACAATTCAGTGTACTAGTAATAGATGGCCTGTTTGTGTGGCTTTTATTGTTGTTGCTATACAGGATTTGCGATTCATCATGAACGATCTGTATTGGAGAGTTCTAAAAAAGGAAAAAATAACAAAAAGTCTGAATATATTGAGGGTATTGTGTCTTAGAGAATAATGGAAATCAGATCATATAAATCTAGCAGAACCAAGATCATAGAAGACCTTGACAAGTACCCAAAAGTGGCCAGATATAAAAGAAAGGGACCACTGTGTACTTTATACATTTTCTAGAATGCCTCAGCGACACGAGCCAGTTTGGAGCTGGGAGGACAAAGTCAGGAAAAATAAATAAGAAGACTCTTGCAGGAGGTACAGATTATTGACCATCAAGACCAGAGTGGCAGCGGGAGAGATGAAAAGAGAAGAACAAACATGAAAGACACAGACCGTCCAGGAAAAATGATTAAGATTTCATCACTGGCTACAGTTAGACACCAGAGAAGAGAAATGAAATAAAGTGAATGGCAAGACTTCAAACCATGGTGAACAGAAGATGTCATTTTCCCAGAAGGAGAACAAGATCTCATCAAGGTAATTTTGAAGTGTCAGTGGAATCATTTAAGGAACGGGTATTTAATGCCATCAGTTTCTGCCCAAAGTGATACAGATAGATATACATACGGATATAGACCTGGATATGTGATAAAACTTCAGAAAGTAAGAGTAAGGTCCAGGACTCGAAGTACAGATAGAATTAGATTTCACTTTTAAGAGTGAAGGTCAGAATAAATAGTCATTCCACAACCTTGTTGAACTACGAGGTTTGGGGCGGCGGGTGGGGGGGGGAGGGGCATATATAAGGATGATATCTGTATAAATTACAATAACAGTCATAGAAGTCAAAAACAGCTGGAAGTATTGTTATGTGAATAGGAACCTATGAAAGCCGTCTCAGAGGCCACACAAGATGGAGTAGAACTGAAGCTGTAATCCAAGGAAGAATTACTTTATTTGAAAGGGCTCAAAGGAGAGGGGAAGTATTAACTGCATTCAGAGATCCTTATATTTGCTGGAACTATACGATCAGATCCAGAAAGATAATCTGTAACAGATACTGGTGAAGATTCCCAGACTAGGAAAAATGACTTTTGCATAAATGACTTTTTGTGTTTCCTCCCAAGGGTAATTTTGATCACTGCAACTTATCCCCATCAACTGCACCATCACCCTCTATCCATATATGGGATCAGTATCAGGATGACCCTTCCCATCATTCTTACTCAGAAGACCTGGTGGTTATTGTCACCTTCATTATCAATCAATTTATTCAGATAGATCTGCTACTAAATTTCCATCATCTGCTGTTGATGTGGAATAAAGTAAGGTTAAGCTGGCTGGATTTTTTTTTTTTTTTTTTTTTACGTTTCAACATTTTTTTTTCCTCTTCACTCAGTATAATTCTTCCTGCTAATCTGGAAAATATGTTTCCCGCACATGGAAGGGAAAGATGAGTCTCTCTACTTCAGTGTTTTCAACCATGTATCGATTTACAACAAAATGCAGGAGGGAAAGGAGTGTCATCGGGCTGGGGGAAAGCCGGGCTGGAATCAGAGACGATGCATCAGCCCCAACTCAGCCCAACTGTACAGCCTGTATCCAATCATTTCACTTTTCACAAAGAAGTTAGACCTGACAATTCCTAAGGTCCTTCTGAATTCTGAAATTTCATGAACTTGATTGAATGAGCCTACCACAGTCAGGACTATATAAAGTGTGTGCTGTGACTGGAATAACACTGGTAACTAAACCATATGTTCTACCATGTCCCAAGTACTGTTAAGTGTGCCTGATGGGTATTATCTCATTTAATTCTCATGATAGCCCTGTGAGCTGGGTGTCAGTGTCCCCACTTTAGAAACAGGTGACCTTGGGTAGATGTTAGGTGACTTGTCAATGGTCACATAGCTAGTAATGGCAGAGCTGTGATTTAAACCCAGGCAGCCTAGCACCATTCCGTGATATTAAACACTGTGCTATTGCTGGCAAAAGAGACTTAAAAACAAAATCTCCTCTACACCCAGCAAACCCCTCCACAAAGGTAGGAGGGAAAGAAACAGTTTTGCCATTGAATAACTCTTAAACCAGAATGTGATGCACACCAAGGCAATTCTCAAAGGAGATTCAAAGACAGAAAGAAACCCCATCCTCTCATGCTGACAGTACCGGACTCATGATGGTTCGACTTCCAATTTTTTGACTCTACTGTGTAAAAGTCATGCACATTCTGTAGAAACCATACTGTGAATTCTGAATTTTGATCTTTTCCTGAGCTAGCAAAATGTGTAGAATACTCCCTTGTGATACTGGGCAGCTCCCAGGCAGCCACATGATCACGAGGGTAAATAACTGATACACCTACAACCATTCTATTTTTCAATTTCAGTACAGAATTCAATAAATGACATGCAGTCTTCAACCCTTTATTATAATATAGGCTTTGTGTTAGTTGATTTTGCCCGGTTATAGGCTAACGTAAGTGTTCTGAGCACGTTTTAAGGTAGGCTGGGCTAAGCTACAATGTTCTGTATGTTAGGTGTATTCAGTGCATTTTCGAATTAATGACATTTTCAATTTACGATGGATTTATCGGGACGTAGTCTCATCAAGGAAACACTATGTGGTCAACAGGTGCGACGCATTATATACATGTTCTCAGGATGGACAGTACCTAGTTTTCAAGGACTCCACAGCGCTGTTTGTCACGCGCAGCTCATCCTAACTTTACTTGGTAGGTGGGTCGACCATCAGTGTTAGCAAATTGGCTTTTTATAAAGGGAAAATCACCTTTTCACCTCTCTGTTAAAGCCGGCAGTTATGGAATAAGCTGTCCTTCGAGGTTAGGCTTCTACCCTCCCACAGAAACTGGGAGATGGAGGCCTTGTCTTCCCTGATGATTACATTTTCAAGAGCTATTTCCCAGGTCCTTGATAAAGACATTCCTGGGTCTTAAAGCTGACAAGAGGCTTATTTAGCTTTTGAAAAGACTTGGATACATTTCAAAGAGACTGAGAAGGAACTTACAAGTTTTCTAAAGAAAATGCTCTAAGAAAAGGGAGGCTGGGAGTAGTAGGGGCAGGGAAGGGTCTCCCCCCTCATTGTCAGCAGGGAGAATTAAATCTCTTCTTTTTCATTTCTATTTGCCTTTACACTGTCTGCCTCGCCAGTACTGGAAATGGAGAAGTTACACAGGATTATACCACCTGCTTCGCCATTCTGTCAGAAAGACACTAAGGGAGCGGTGGAAGGTGAGGACAGTGCATTGCCTGGATAATACTGTCACTTTGCATTTGTCCAGGGTTTTGCATGTTCCAAAGTGCTAGTGTGTATACATTGATTGGATTCTCACAACTCTGTGAAAAGTGGTAAAACCCCCTTCCTTTTGGTATTTACTGTTCCTATTTTTACGCAAGACCAGATTCAGGTAAGGAAAGACAGGCTGAGAGGTGCAGCCAGGCGTGCCCCTCAAGGAGATGGTTTTCTTTGCTCCAGCGAGCTGCGTCCACAGTTGCCATCTCCTCCCGGCAGCTCTAGGAAGCTGCTCTGTCACATGGCTTCCAATGGTCAGCGTTGGTTTCTTCCTCTGCAGGACCCACAAGGAAAAGTTTTCCGGAACCGGATTGAGATCCATTCCGTGTCTCGTTGCCGCTTGCCCTTTCTGCCCTCTCTGGTTTTCCTGATCCCATCTTAATTCTAACACAAGGTTATTATCTTCATGTTAAGCTTTTACACACTGCTGGCTTCTGGTTTATCCACCTCTGGAGTGGGTTCTAGTCTTCAACGTTCGCTTCCTCTTTGGCTCTCCCAGTGCCAACTCCCCACCCATTATAAAGGCAGAGTCCATACCACCTGCTACAGTCCTCATGCAAACTCAGGTGCTGTCCCACATAACTGGGGCTACACCTGGGGGAAGGCCAGTTGAATGGATGAGTGGGATCCGTTTTAAAGGAGCAATTTACATTCTTTCCTTCTCTCCCATACATACGTTTTGTCTCCCTCTTCATCTAAGGAGAAGAGGATTTATAGAAAATACAAATGTTTTTTCTCCAGAAAATCCTTTTGATATTCTTTTAAAATGTGCTGGTACTTTCAATAAAGTACGGATATGCTTGCTTTTCTATCTAACATGAATAGATTTTAATGACTCTTTAAGCATCTTGGCTCTACCAGATGTATAGTCAAGAGGTGAGACGTAACTGTGGAATTGTTCACGTGAAGAGATAAAACCCCAGTCACACACACGGAGACCTGTGAGGTCTATAGCTAGACATCTGTCTCATACTACTCAAGGGATTCTAGATGTTCTGCATTCCTGAGATTTTGAGTTTTGCTCACTGAGTCACGAGTTATACTTGTGCGAAAGTGTTCTAGATTTTCCCCAACACTTGTATCAGTAAATGTGCAGTCACAGAGGGAGGTGAGAGATTTATGCATGTCTGTATGGTCTGCCATTTACATACAGATGACATATGCTTAATGAACTTGCATTTCCATCTTCAATACTTTCCTCCTCCAGGGCATAACTTTTAAAATTCTTACATATTGGTAATGTGATTGATAACCATTTTAGTTCTAAGAAATAACTGTTAAATGGACAACACAGCCATTACGAAGCATATAATTGGGGAAGTGACTAGGGCCCAGCTAGGTAATAGGACAGCACTACAGCATTCACAGTGCCCGAGGCTAGCAAGTTGCCTTATGTTCACTGCTTTGTGATTTATCTCACTACTCATAACAGCTTTGAAGGAAAGAGGTGGCGATGTATGTGGTGGGGCGGGAAAGCAAGTGAACCCCAGTGCTCCTGACTTTGTGCCAGAAGATAGAAATTACCATCTCCCAGATCATCTTCCATTTGCAAAGAAATTATCTTCCCAGTTAACCACCAGAGTTCTGCTGTATCCCAGCTCAAGAACCTTGGGGGTCTCTGTAGCCTATACAGTGAGTTCCTAGACAAGGCTGGAATGGAAAGCATTCCAAAACTTTGCCCTTTCCCTTATTCCACAGGTGAAAGCCTGGCCTGTTCACCATCATCATCTGCCTTTGTGTTTATTTCCTCAGTTTAAACACCTGGAATGCAGGACCATCTTAGATCATAGCATGGAGCCAAGAACCCAGTGGGCCTTTGGTAAAAGGATGGTGGATGGAGGAATGAAGACATCAGTGAATCGATGTATATATTGACTTGTATTCACTCTGCAGGTTCATCATTAGAGCTTTGACCCTAAATCATTTATACCTCAGCAACAGACCTGTATACTCTATACTGAGTGGCAGAAGCACCAAGCTTTTGAGTAACAAGCTAAGCAAAAGAATGAGACAAGATCTATATCACACTGGCTTAAAATAAGCTTGTTACACTAGCAACAATGAAGAAATAATAGAACTCACTGTTCATTAAGTACCTATAATGTGCTAAGTGAGGCATTATTTAAAAAGTATGCCTTAAATGTATGTTTATCTATACATGTGTACACAGAAACACACACACATATATAATGTTACAACCTTGAGAGGTAGGGGTAGGTCTGCATTCTGTGGATGGTGAAACTGAGTCTCATAGAAATTGAGTAATTTACCCATCTCCATTCAGGACAGGGGCCCTTTTTAACATGATCAAATTAGTAAGATCACAGGCCATTAACAGAGCTGCCTTCAACCAGAAGACAAATCTACTTATTTAACAAATTTTGATTGCGGTGCAACCACGTTCCAGCATCTCTGTTAGCTGGAGGGAAACAATGTTAACAAAACAACCACAAGATGTCTTCCTCCTGAAAGATGACCCCAGAGCCTACAATTGCCGCTGCTTCTTACCCTCAGAGGCCACCTAAGACACAAACCTGGGTGAGGGCTGCTTTCTGGGGGCAGATCCCAGCCAGATCTCTTTCTTTGCTGTGTCCTTCACACCTATTTTGCAAAGTTCAACAAGGTTTCTTTTGCAAAAATGAATCCCTTAGATTTAAGTGTGTTAAAAGTAGGAGGCTTCAGTTCTGTGAAAGATGCCATTGGTGATTTGCTAGGGATTGCAGTGAATCTGCAGATTGCCTTGGGTAGTATGGTCATTTTAACAATATTAATTCTTCCAATCCATAACCACAGTGTATCTTTCCATGTGTTTTTGTCATCTTCAGTTTCTTTCATCAGCATCTTATAGTTTTCTGAGGGCCAGTCTTTTACCTCAGGTAGGTTTATTTCTAGGCATTTTATTCTTTTTGATGGAATGGTAAAGAGGATTGTTTCCTTAATTTCTCTTCCTGATAGTTTGTTGTTAATGTATAGGAATGCAACAGATTTCTGTGTATTAATTTTGTATCCTGCAGCTTACTGAATTCATTGATGAACTCTAGTAGATTTTCTGGTAATGTCTTAGGACATTCTATGTACAGTATCGTGTCATCTGCAAACAGGGACAGTTTTACTTCTTCCTTTCTAATCATTAGGGAAATGAAAATCCAAACCACAATGAGAAATCACCTCACACCTGCGAGAATGGGTATCACCAAAAAGAACACAAGTAATAAATGTTGGTGAGGGTGTGGAGAAAAGGGAGCCCTCCTCCACTGTTGGTAGGAATGTAAATTGGTGCAGCCACTGTGGAAAAGAGCTTGGAGGTTTCTCAAAAAACTAAAAATAGAACTACCATATGACCCAGCAATTCCACTTTTGGGTACATCTGAAAAAAATGAAAACACTAGCTTGATAGCAGCCTTACTTACAATAGCCAAGATATGAAAGCAACCTAAGTGTCCATTAACAGATGAATAGATTAAGAAGATGTGGTATATCTATACAATGAAATATTACTCAGTCATAAAAAAGAATGAAATCTTGCCTTTTGCAACAAGATGGATGGACTTGGAGAATATTATGCTGAGTGAAATAAGTCAGAGAAAGACAAATACTATATGATATCACTTATGTGAAATCTAAAAAATACAACAAACTAGTGAATAAAACAAAAAAGAAACAGACTCACACATACAGAGAACAAACTACTGGTTACCAGTGGGGAGAGGGAAGGGGGGAAGGGCAATATAGGGGTAAAAGGGATTAAGAGAAATAAACTACTATGTATGCAGTAAGTTACAAGGATATATTATACAACACAGGGAGTATAGCCTATATATATATATATATATATTTTTTTTTTTTTTTTTTTTTTTCCGGTACGCGGGCCTCTCACTGCTGTGGCCTCCCCCCATTGTGGAGCACAGGCTCCAGACACGCAGGCTCAGCGGCCGTGGCTCACGGGCCCAGCTGCTGTGCGGCATGTGGGATCTTCCTGGACCGGGGCACGAACCCGTGTCCCCTGCATTGGCAGGTGGACTCTCAACCACTGCGCCACCAGGGAAACCCTATAGCCAATATTTTATCAACAATAGAGTATAACCTTTAAAATTGTGAAGCACTATATTGTACAACTGTAATTTATATAATATTGTATAGCAACTATACTTAAGTAAATACATAATAAATAAATAAAATGTAGGTGGCTACATTTAAAACACAAGGCCTTATAGACTTTTTAACTCAACTTTTTCTTTAGCTATTTTTTTTAAATTGTGGTAAAATACACATAACATAAAATTTACCATCTTAACCATTTTTAAAAGTACCATTGATTGGGATTAAACATATTCACACTGCTGTGCAGCCATCACCACATCCAGAATTATTTTCATCTTTCAAAACTGAAACTCTGTCTCCATTCAACACTAACTCCCCATTTCCCCCTCCCCCAGCTCCTGGCCGCCACCATCCTACTTCCTGTCTTTATGAATTTGACTAATCTAGGTCAAATCGAGGCAACTCTTACAGGAAAGCCATCCACTAGTGAACATTGATGGTGTATGTGGCTCTTGCCAGCTTGGTCGCCTGTTTCCCATTTGGACTCAGTTGCCCCCTGTGGGTGGGAGGTGTGAGCAGCAGCTCAGATGCTGGCTTTGTGGGTGGGTCCCTGGCCGCAATGCCCTCACTATAGTCCCCAAATCAAACTATGACTCGATACCAATATTGATAGAACTGAGACTCCAAGTCAGACCTGTCAGATGCTGACTCCTGAGCCAACTCTCTCTTCATTATCCCAGACTAAAAATGCCTCCCCCTTTGGATGTTCATCTATCATGAGTAGATTCTTCTCGAACAAACCCCACTTGCTCTTCAAAATATTACAAGTTCCCATGCTCTTCTCTATACATCACAAGTAAAGTATAATACCTTCCCAAAGAATAAATACCTTTACTTATTCACATTTTAGTTATAAATTCAATGAGTAGGATTATATATCTATGCACTGATTCATTGATGTCTATTTTTATTCCCGCAACACCATGTGAAAAGTTTAGGAGTAACTCAGCTCTCTTTGTATCATTTCTTATTTCATCCTGAAGACAATAGCACGTACACTTTCCCATCTTTTTTCTCCAGAAGTAATCGCTCTATGACATTTTTTATTCAACTGAGCTATAAAAATATCAAGTGCTAATGGCTGTGACCCTGTAGCTTTTTCTCTCCTTCACAGCACAGATAGAAAAGTCACTTTTCATTCGGGGAATCTATATTTCTATGCTGCCTCTTAGCGTTTAAAGCCAGCTCCCCACTGTGCTAAGTCAACCTTCCCAGAAGCTAATCCGTCATTCTCAAGTGGCCTTGCGCCTGAAATTGGTTTGATGCTCTGGCAGTAAAGAGCCCCTGTGTAGTGCAAGTTACCTGGGTTTAACAGCTACTTGGGGTGGGGCTTGTCCTATTGTCTTGGAAATAATGACTTTGTAAGTCTGCCCTGGATAACAGAGGGAAAATGGCTGGTGTATCCAGCTATTGAGGATGTGAGGATCCCAAGTAAAGTCAATCCTAAAGAATGAGGAAGCTCTTTAAGCAATTTTTTGTGGTTTTGGTTTTGAATGTGTCAACATCAATGAAGAGGCAACAGAATTATGCCTCTACCTTACTGCTTCCCAGGGGAAATATTTTTATTTTTATGAAACTCTTCATTTTAGCAATAAATTTTGTAAACCATAAACACAACATCTGCAAGTACAAGACCTCCAGCACTTGAGGTGACACATGGCTATTAGGGGAGTTCACTGCACATTTACATAATAAAATATGGCTATTGGGGGAAGAATCACTTGTTGATTGATTTAAGAGAATGAAAGGCCAGACAGTGACATTAAGATTTTCACAAGAATGCTCACTGTCAGTATTCACAAATGGTTTTAAGCCAAAGTACCTGGTACATGGTATGTGGTTTAGTTTCAGTTATATAAACATTAGAGTAATCTGAAGTTTAAATTACATTTTAGTTATCCTTGAGACTCCATTACCCAGGAAAATGCAATTTCAGTCTCTATAAATTTGAACAAAAATCAAAATCCAATGATTGCCTTCCTGTTTATAACATCGCATCCTAAGTTCTTACTGCCCAGCTAACACAGAACAAGAACACATTTTTTAAACTATATATTATACATATTCCTGTTTATGTTTAGACTTAGTTTGTCAAGTGTTTCCAGGAACTAGTGTCAAAAAATGGTGCATCTGTGAACAGTGAGAAAATCTGAAGACCTCTGTATCTTCATGTACATATATATATTTTCCAGTGTTATGAGATGCTGAGAATTTATGCATACTGTTTTTAAAATAAGTTTTATAGTATAAAATATTAATGTTCAATCCTCTCAGGTTATGTCAACTTACTAAGTAGGTACTGAACTACAAGGTACATGTTCTGTTTTGTTTGTGATTGATGTGGTGTCTTATCTCTAATGCCAAGTTTGTTGAAGTGTAATTCCTTCATTTTAGATAGACATATAGTTCTAGGAATTTTGACAAATGCTCAGTCATGTAACGCCTTCCAAAATCAAGATGTAGCATATTTTTATCACAGGAAAAAGCTCCTTCATGCCTCTTTGTGGTCAACTCCTTCCCCCCAACCTCCACACCCTGGCAACCACTGATGTTTTAAAATTCATACTGTTATCCAAGTGGGTACTGTGAGTAGTTATAAGGCTGGTGAGTAGCATGCAGGAGGTTACTCACTTGACTTTTCACCCTAACTTTTACCAGCAGTCTAACCCCAGCCCCACCGTGCTGTGAAGAATTGTGAAATTGCTGGCCTCAGTCTCTCCATGAGAGCTTCCGCTGCCTCATATCTCTCTCATGGCCTAATTTCACTTATGTGACCTTAGACATGCCACTCAGACTTCCTTTGTTCATTGGCATTATCTAACATAGAGTAAGTTATGAAATGACATGTAAAATTTTAAAGTATTTCACTTTTTGTCTGATGTTTAAAGGAAACTCTAAAAGTTTCCATGGTTGTTTCGATTTTTCCCTGCCCACTACCACCCAAAGAAAAAGGACACATTTTTGCTTTTCTCTGTCTCTTCACCTCCAAAATGTTCCCTTTACCGCCATGTATACCAGCTAATTCTGACTAATCAACTTTCTAAGCAATATTATAGATGTATTTTTAAGTACAAAAGTATTGCAGGCAGGCTAGAAAAAAGAAAGACCCCAGTGTAAATGCTGGAGTGAGGGTATTCTGCCTGCCCTTTCACCTTCTACCAGAGAAGACACCAAGTGTAAGAATTTGATGCGTATTCTGCTGGGCTTTCCATCTAGAGATAACATTTTTAAACAAAAAAGAATGCAAAAAGAAAAAGAAAATGAGAAATCTATAAATTGCTCTTTTAATTCAACGATTTATCATAAATATCCTCTTGTGACCGTAACATAGACACACATTCTCTTAACTACTGAAGAGTTTCCCACACTACAGTTCTGCCATACTTAGCATTAGTGATGAACATGTGGTTTGCCTCAAATTTTTCTCCATCACAGATACATATTGTACAATTGTGTGACTATTCCTAATAGTAAAGATTCCAAGAGGTAAATTGTTGTTACACATTATCTGTGTATTTAAAATCTGGATAGGTCTTGTCCATTTGCCTTCAGAAAGGGAAATACTGATTCTACTCCCATCCATATTGTGAGAGGTCCCACTTTCTCACTCCCTTCCCAACAAAGGGTGTCATCAGTTCTTTTAGTTTGAGCCGGTCACTTAGGGAGGATACAGGATGTCCCTGTTATTTAAAGTCAGTGCTTCCTTGTCATTAATAAGGCTGAGCATCTGTTAGAAGTTTGTTAGGGATTTGTGTTTCCTTCTCTGTGAAGGCTCAGAATGTGGTCAGTGACTAGTTATGTTGACTGGTCTGTGAGTCTTTGCATCATTAATTTGAAGAATTCCTTTGCATTTTAGGACAGTTAGAGCTTTGCTATACATACATAAAAAATATTTTGTCAGAGTCTACCCTCTTTTTAACTTGATTCAAGCATCGATGAGTTCCTTATTCATGTTTTTCTCAAGAGCAGGGGTTCTCAGTTCTGCTACAGATTAGGATAATGGTGGAGCCTTTATAAAAGACTGCAGCCTGCCACCCCCCCCCCACCCAATGCACAGATCCAAGTTCCATTCATTAGGGTGACACTGGAGCATAATCCCCTAGGTGATGATAGCATACAGACAGGGTTGAGAAGAATTGCTTACTGTGCATACAGATCACTTGGGGGTTTCATTAAAGCACAGATACTGGGGTGAAGCCTGAGACTTGATATTTCTAATAAGCTCTCAGAAGACATGCACACTGCTGGTCCACAGTCTACACTTTGAGTAGCTAGGATGTTCAGTGTCTGGTTTTTGATTCTTAAGACTTTCTCTACTTAAGATTACCTAACTTTATTTTCTCCTGTAGTTTTTTTCTAATACTTACTATAATTTTATAGTGATCATAAATCCATTTGGATTTTCATTTTTTAATAATATGATAGATCTAATTCTGTTTCTCTTTATCAGCATCAAATTGGACCCACCCATTTATTAGGTTGATATATTTCAATGTAACATATTTTTGCTTTTATAAAGTCTTCAGAAGAGTCACAGGTTGATAAAAGTAGAATTTCTGATTGTTTAAATAACATAGAGAGCTTACATTTTTTAAATTTATTTTGTTTCAGAAAAGGAAATTATACCCTAAAATTAACTGAAGTTTTAAGATCAAGAAATTGTTCTTTCTGTCCCTGTGGTCTTTAAATTTCAAATGTGTTTATTTTCCCCACTTAAATATGATTTCAATGCCAAATTCAAAAAACAAGCATAGAGGATGCGATCATTTACATCTGATTTTCCATTTTAAATCAGTGTTTGGTGACACTGTAGGATCCAGTGACATTCTCACTCAGTAGTAGTAATTCACAGGTGGGAATATAGTACCAACAGGAACCAGCTTCTTGCTGAGCTCAGGGTATCAGGTCTTTCTTCCAGCCCTTTATATGTACCATAATGCACAGAAAAGCCACAGACTGAGGATTTTCAAATGACTATAGTAGGATGTTTACAATGCTGATATCTATTGATACAAGGTGCACAACAGAGTGGCTTTGTACCTAATATTTAATTCAGAAATGAAAGGAGAAATTCAAATGTGTAAGAGTTTAAATAACTGAAGCTGCTAAGTCAGGTGTATAAATAAAAATGAAAACTGAAAGAAGTCTTATAACCTATGTTGTTATCTATGTAAATACTTTTTCTGAAGAAATAAATGATTATTGAATAAATGAGTTGTGTACCAGCATGAATTGTCCTAACTTAGCCTAGCTATTTTCCATTATGATATTGTAGTAGAAATAAATCTCCATTGAATAATCTAGCCCTTGGGAACTCAATAAATACATGCCTTTTTTTGTTTTTTCAGTAAAGTCACAGCTCATTTAAAGAAATTGGTCACCAATGCCCAGTCACATCTTTCATGCATTTTTAACAAAATGTAATTTCTTGGGCTAGAGATTCAAACAATCTCCTTTTGTATCTGAAATTGTTTTATTCAGAATTGCTGTAGCTAAATAATTAAGCTCTATAGCCCAAGATTCTTGTTGTTAAAAGAACAATGACTTTGGAGTTGACAAAGCAAAGGTATTTTTTTCTGCTAAGTTAGAAATATTGTCCTTTAAATAGTCAAGGGGAAAAAAAAAGTTAATACTGAAGCTTTTCTATTATACAATCTTTATTCCAGAAGATACTGATGTTTCTATTACTAGGAATAATGAAGCCCATATTTCATAATCATTTTATTTGTTTAATGATAACTATTGAATGGCAAAATAAGTTTGCAGGATCAAAATATATCCACCTTCTCTTAGGTCATGCATGGGATGTAAATATTTCTAAATCTATCAGGCATCCCTTTCTGAAAAACATAGGTGTCCAGGTTAGTCTTTAGAGTCAATTTTATAAAGTTAAAAAAAAACCAAAACACCTCTATTGTTTTTCCCAGTGCGTTACCAATCACAGGAGTGGTAATGGAAATATCATTGTAACTTTTGGATGACCTTATATCATTAAGAAACTTTCTTCCTTAAAGTTTTATTGTCTTTGGTTGGATTAAATACAGAACACAGGCAAAGTTTACGGGGCAAGTGTGTTTTGGTGTGCCAAAACCACGTGCTGTCATCAGAGCAGTCCTCAAAGAGGAGACTGCCATCTTTGTAGTCGGCATGTGTTGTCCATCCTTTTATGCTGCTAACAGTTATTGGATGGTTGTGTATATATCAAGTTAAGTCATATGAAATTGCTGATATTTGGCTTTTGACCTATAAAAATAGAAGTTTTATATGGTTCAGACTAAAGTATCTGTTTTTGGGTGTGAGTTAATAATGTGCTTCCAGGCACTGACCTGGGGCCATGGGAATATGTTTAGCTTCTTCAGATTGGATGGAGCAACCTTACTTGAATTAGAGCTCCTGCTCTGTGAACCTCTGCAGTGAAAGCCAGTCTTGGGATCCCTCAACTATGTGAACTGTTTCCAGTGAGCTCAGTATCCTGTCTCTGCCCTGCCCTTGTTCCAATGCCATTGCCCTCAACCAGCCCGTTCCCAAGTCTGTCTCTTCCCAATTCTAATTTTCAACTCTCCATTCTGATTCAGCCTTCCATCATTCTAAACTGGAAACTATTTAAAATTAAGTTTACCTCATTGGCATATTTCTCATCAACACACCGCATATATTTCCTCCAATTCTAATGAATTATTTTGGCAAATTGGTATGGTAAGGGTGTGGATTAGGCTTACTTTTTTCTTTTCTAAGTGGGTGTTGGTTTCTTAAAACATCCTATAGAGAACTAGAAATATTGGCAGTAGAAATCACAATACTTTTTTTTGCATCTCAAATTAAAATCCTTCTCTGAATTTAAAAGATTATTTTAATTGAAGTATAACATATACAGAAGAGTGGCCAATATTATAAGATTTCATCTCAGTGAATTATCATGTAGTAACCAGCACCCAGGAAAAGAAATATTTTCATTTTTAACACCCTATGCTAAATTCCCTGACATTAAGCTTATATTATGGGAATTATACTATGTATGCTCTTTTGTTACACCTTTCACTAAGCATTGTAAGAATCATCCATGTTGTGAACACAGCTGTAATACCTTAATTCTCATTTCTCTAGAGAAATTCATTGTATGAATATTCCCCAATTTGTCCAATTAGTTCTACTGTGGATAGAAATTTGGGTTGTTTCCAGTTCTTAGCTATGCTGAATACTACTACTGTGATCACCCTGTAATTTCTTTTGGTGCACAAGCACATGCATTTCTGGAATTGCAAAATTATAGGATGTAGATGTTTCAAATTTAGTAGGCAATACCTGCCAAATAGTTGTTCCAAACGGTTGTAGCAACTGACATTCACACCAGCAATATTTGATAATTCCATGTGCTGCAGACCCTCACCAGCACTTGGGATTGCTAGTCTGATTCTGTTTATATTTTATTGTACACCTGCAAAAACTAATTTTCATGTTGATTTTTTCCAGTGATTACTAATAAATTTGAATAGCTTTTTCATATTTTTTTCATCAGAAACAAACTCATAAGAGAATCTTTAAAAATCTGCAAACTTAAAAGATGCCTTTAAAAGTTGAAATATTGGGCTTCCCTGGTGGCGCAGTGGTTGAGAATCTGCCTGCTAATGCAGGGGACACGGGTTCGAGCCCTGGTCTGGGAAGATCCCACATGCCGCGGAGCAGCTGGGCCCGTGAGCCACAGCTACTGAGCCTGCGCGTCTGGAGCCTGTACTCCGTAACAAGAGAGGTCGCGATAGTGAGAGTCCCGCGCACCGCGATGAAGAGTGGCCCCCACTTGCCACAACTGGAGAAAGCCCTTGCACAGAAATGAAGAACCAACACAGCAAAAATAAATTAATTAATTTTAAAAAAAAGTTGAAATATTATAGACTCACTAAACTTGTATTGTCCTAATATTCTAACTGTAGACGTCTAAGGAAGGTAATATAAAATCTCCTGGTACCTGTATATCTGGAATCTTGCTGCTTGTGAACACTATGAATATTTAGCTCTCTACCATGTGCCATGCTTCACTTTCATCATTTTACAGATATTAACTGATTTAATTATCGTGGCACCCCTATGAGCCAAGTACTATTATTAGATCAATTCTACAGACGAAGAAATTGAGGCACAGGGAGATGAAGTAAGTTGCCAGGTTTACCATGCTATAAAGAATCCCTGTTTTTTATTAAAATAACAGAAATTATCCTAGAATAATAAATAATATGTATTTTTTAGAATAACAACTATAGAGAGAGCAAGTCTGAAATGATTTTAGGAAGCACACATTGAAGATTTATACCGTACTTAACATTCTCTAGATGTAAAAATGATTTTTTTTCTGTGTTGCTATAACAAAATCCAACCCAAGTTGATTATGACCTTAGTGAAAGACTGTGAAATAAACAAATATGTTTTAAAAGAACTTTTAATTCTGAGACGGAGTAATTCCTTTTATATTAGTGTAATGGGTATAGTGAACCTTTGAAATAAGTATAAAAATATGGAAAATGTTAATAATCTTGAGTTGCACATATTTTATGCTATAAATGACATTTCTGGCTGCTAAATGTTAACTATATTGTGCACAATGTATGATGTGGGTGAGTTAATGTTGCCAGGGAACTTTTAGTGTCTAGATTGCTTCGCTTTTGTGTATGTAAATTTGCAAACTCAACATTATGTTAGTATACCTTCTGGCACTTAATTACGTTTCATCTCATGATTTTAAATTTAAATGTGCTTTAATGTAGAAGATTTCCTTATTTTCATCTTCCATTCCATCCCTTGTTCCTGATAGTTACAATAATAATGTAGTATAATAGGGCATTTCACCAATCCTAGCAGGCTTGAGTGCAAAATATCCTTAGAACATCTTTAAACATTTTTATGAATGCGGTGTTATTCTCCTTGGTAGGAATTCTTCTTCTGTACAATGTATACTTCTGTTAATCGCCCTCTGGCAGAGGGGAAATCTGGATGCCATGACAAATTCACACTAAAGACAAGAGAGGTCTTAGGTTAATGAGGAAAGGCTCTCTCCCCACGTGCCAGACACACACCTATCCCCCAGACTAAGGTTGCCCAATATGACAAATAAATATACCAGACGCCCTGCTAAATTTGAATTTCAGATTAACAACACGTTTTTTATAAGTACATTACAAATATTTCATGAAACATACTAAAAATCTATTTCTGTATCTGAAATTCAAATGTAACTGGCCATTCTGTATGTTTCTCTGGCAGCTGTACGCTCCACAAGAACTCAGGAGAAGAGCATTGGCACATCAAGTCAGCTACTGCCACAACTTTCCTAAAATGTCATCTGTATTGTACTCACAGCAATAAATAAACACCATTTTTTTAGGGTTAGTAAAGCCTGCCAGGCCTGTAGGTGGGGGGACACCTTGCAGATAACTAGATATAAGAATGATTTAAGAAAAGAATCTGAGTAAAGGAACAATAAATCCTTACTGTACTGGGGAATGCACAGAAATTTATAAGCTCCATGGAACACCCTAGCACACTTCCAAAATACCAGGTCATTAGACAAGACTGTTAGGAAGTAAAATGTCAAAATATCTTTTTCTATTATAGAAATTTAATTCAGTCAATGACTAGTTATTGGGCAAACATTTCCCAAACTGTTCTACATATAGAACATAAATGTTCAGTACTATAGTAACAGATATTCCTTAAAAAAGTATTCAAACATCAAAAAGAGCATGAAACCCTTTGATTACATTTTCCCTGCTGTAGCATCATCAGTGGGTGCCTAGCTAATGGTGATAAGTAAACATTGCATAAGTTCAATGGTTTAAATAGTGTTAGACTTCAGGCAAGTGGTTTATGCAGTATGTGCCTCAGTTTCCTTATCTGTCTCGTGAAAATAGTTACAATAGTTTCCTCATAAGGTAAGACTAAATCTTTTAGAAGAAAGCATGGAAGACCTTGGGGTCAACAAATGTATCTTAGATGTCACATAGAAGAACTAACCAAGAGAGAAAAAATTGTAAGTTGGATCTCATCAAAATTAAAAATGCCTATTCATCCAGAGGTACCATTAACAAAATGAATATGCATGGCACAGACTGGGGGAAAAATGTTTGCAATATCTCTAACTAAAGACTGTTATCCTGAATATATAAAGAATTCTGTTAACTCAATAATAAAAAAATAAAAGACTTGGACAGAATAGTCAGAATAATGGACTAAAGACTTGAGTAGAAACTTCACAAGGAAGATATACATATAGTCCAAAAACAAGAAAAGTTGTGTAATACCACTAGTCATCTTGAAATTGCAAATTGAAACCATAATGAGATACCACCACATACATACTAGAACAGCCAAAATTACAAAGACTTATAATGTAATTTGCTGACAATGATTTGAGGCAACTGGACGTCTCACACATTACTGGTGAGACTATAAAATGGCATAACTACATTGAAAAAAACAATCTAGCAGGTTTTTTAAAAAGTGTTATGCATATATATACCTTATGACCCAGAAAATCCACTGCTAGATATTTATCAAAATAAATAAAGGTAGATATCCATGAGGAAAAAAAAGAAAAACTTGCACTAGAATGTTCTTTAGCAGCTTTAATCATAAAAACCCCAAACTAGAAACAACCTAAGTGTTCATCAACAGAAGAATGGATAAAGAAATCATGGTATGCTTACATAATGCGATACTACTAGACCATGTGAAAGGACTGAAACGATATAACATGGATGGATCTTACAAACACTATGTTAAGAAAAAACTCATTCACGTGGAGTTCTGTAACAGGCAAGAACTAAACTTTGATGAAAACCAAATAGTTGTTGCCTTTTTGTGGAGCAAGTGTGCAGAATGACTCCAAAGGGCAAGAAAACAACTTTCTAGAGTAAAGAAAATCTTTTATATTTTGAAAGAGGTGTGGGTTAAATGATGGTACTTATTTGTCAAAACTCATTAACTCTCTACACATATAATCAGGGATTTCACTCTATGCAAATTATACTTCATTATACAAATAAATGGAGAAGAGGTTGTAATGTCATGTCTCAATTGCCAAAAACAGAATTTGATTAAAACTGTTATGCACGTTTGTGTTTCATATAATACAATTTAGAGTTGGGGAGGGATTTGGAAATGTTTCCAGATTCCACACTTTTATTCCATTTCTCTGTTGAATGTTTTTGCCATGAAGAAATGGCTTGAGATTGTAGAGCTATCAAATTACATAAAATTCCCTTAGATTATAATTACAGCTATGAAATGATGATGACAAATTTAAAGCAGTTTGAGGACACACATAATGATGAAAGTATACAATTCTGTGAAGGCCTTTTACTTTTATGTGGTCAACAGGGCTAAATTTTCAAACAGATGAATGGGCAGATAAATTCTGTTGCTGTACCAAAATCCAACATTTTTCAGAAGTTATGGTGCTGAAATATTGTCATTCTTCTCATGAGGACATTGCAATCTGGATTATAATTTCTGTAATGTTACCATTAGGTCTCATAGTATATCTGTGAATGTGAATAGTGTTCCTTTGAATCTTTGTAGTATATGATTAAAAAATAGTAGTAAGCTTTTTGCATCTTCTAGGAAGTTAGAGGTGTTTACTCTTGTCACTGACTCTAGCAGTACCCATTCATTGAAAATGCTTTGAGATATCTTAACATTGGGATTTTTTTAAGTGGCTAAAAATAATTTTTACAAGTGATCTAATTTTTTAAATTCTACCCAAGCTTAATCACGCTGAATTTTAATGAACATATAGTAATGGCAATGGTAGGAATTTCTTTCTTTCTTCACCCACACCTAAAATGGCCCCATGTAAGATGATATGTACTTGATGCCAGTTTATTATTCAAAAATATATTTTGCTTCATACAAGAAATAAATTTTGATATTCAAACATGGTAAAGTATAAGATTATGAATTCCATACTCATCCAGAATCAGTAAATCTGTATTTTCCAACTTGCAATTAATATTCAACTTGCATCCTGGTATAGCGAAACTTTATTAGGATAAGGGATGCAGAATTGCAGTCATCAAAATTTCAGATTCAGTTCAGTACCTCTGTGACATCCTTAAGAGATCATTCTGACACCAAAACTATTTAAAAGAACCAAAGTTATCATTGGTAACATTTGCAGGAGGCTGTGAGCTGGATAGGAGAACCAGAGCAAATAAAATTTAAGTCGACATTTAGCCACCCTGTGTAAATAGAATTCGCTCACAGAATCTCTCAGACATCCCTTGATAATTGAAGTCTGAGTTAAGTTTTAATTGTTTTGGTTTTTTGTTTTGTTTTTTCCTCCATTAAAATTATTAGAATAAACTATGGCAATTTTCAGCTTTCTTTTTCTTTAAAACTTTTTAGAATATTTTTTGCCCATATAAATGGTTTTAACATGTTTTTGCAATGTCTCACACATTATACTTGAATAAATGCATGACCATTTCTTGATACTTCATCAGTAGGAAGAAGTTTGTATTGCTTTATATACTATAAAGCAAGAAGGGTTATAATTTAGACCACGAGGTGGGGAAAAAAATCTTGTTCAGAAGCTTATCTGTTGATGTTTCAGGATAAAAAAACTGCCATTTCAGTATTTCAGATTTGAGTGTTTCAAAGTAGGTGATGTAGACAAAACTTTACTAAATGCATATGTACTTAGCAAGATGTTTAATGGATAGGATTATACACATGATAGAATCAAGTGATCATAAAATGACTAGTAAAAATAAAATAGGAAATTTAAAAATCCCTACAGATTTTAAGACCTTATGGAAAGAAAGTTGCCAAGATATTTCACATGTAAATAGTTGAAATAAGCACCTATATGGTGCCTCCCCACGCTAAGTCCTTACCTCTTTGTATTCTCACAATAATTTTATGAAGTAAATACTTTTTATTACTTCATCAGGTGGTAATACTAGTATTATCTTCATTTTACAGATGAGGTAAAACGTGTGGCAGGCTGACAAAGCTAAAGAGTGGAAGAAGCCAGGTTTGAACCCAGGCAACCTGGTTCCTACGTCTGGGGTCCTAATTCCTACCCTCTGTTCTGTAACTGGATTCACTGTTATCTCTCTATTAAGGCAGGCATGTTGAAGACTTCTACCACCATTGACTAATTTGCTCAACCAACATGTTTTATGCAACACCTACCATGTGCCAAGTACTATTTCTTCCAATCATTTAGCAATTATATAACTGAGTAATCATTCCAATTACACACCCCCGCTCATTCTTCTAGCCAGTTTGGGCCACATCTCCAGGCAGCCTGACCATAATGCTCGGTCAGAAAAAATTTCTTGAAAAGAAAGGCTATTACTAGTCTCTCTATCAACATGTTAGTTCATTGGTTCTCAAAGCGTGCCACATTTTAGATTCTGCTTGAAACCCTTTTAAAATTCCAATGTTCAGGCTGCACACCATACCAAACTGAATCCAAATCTCTTGGGGAGATTCCCAGGGAGCACTATTTTTATATAGCTCCCCAGGCAATTCAATGGAAGGCAAACTTTGGGATCCAACGTGTTAAAGGATTTTTTTTTTAATTAGAAAGCTGTCTAAAATAGCCCCAAGTGCCCCATTACCAACATGAACAGTAATGCAAAATATAAGTGTTAAATTATCTGAATCGGTAAGATTCCCTAACATTGAGGTCAAGCAAACTGTGATTCAGTTCTTCACTCGACTACTTCACAGCTTTGTGACTTTGGGAAAATCACTTCTATGAAACTCAATTTCCTTATCTGTGGAGGGAATAGGATAATTTTTACCTCTCTGAATCTTTGTAAGAATTAAATAGAAAAACTAACACGAAGCCAAAATGTTCTGCCTTCCCAGGCCTTCACCTAAAATGCACTTGCTGATGTTAATTACTGTGCTCAAGTACCCATTAGCTTGACAAATACAACTGATCTGAGTTTTCCAGGTACCTTCTCATACGCATGCCTGGTAGGAGTTCCCTTATGCACTTCCCTTCCCTTTGAAAAGTGCTTTCCTCTGCTGGCCATCACTGCCATCAGCCTCAATTTGGCCTCCAGCTCAAATGCGAGACAAGCTTTCCTTCGTAATTCATAATAGCACCGTGGGGAACAGGCTACAGCAGTCAACAAGAACTCACCGAAGTTCCCCAAATGACAGACTGACTTACAACTGCTATTAGATGTTACAAAGGTCGGAGCTCACAGGTCCCTCTCGGCTCTGAGGTCGCTCACCAGGGCACCTTTCTCTCCAGCACCTCAACGCACAAGAGCCATCTCTCCCTGTGCCACGAGGACGGATCGTTCAGTGCAGGCTATGGTGCTGTTTCCACATTTGTCAAGGGGCTGGGCCCGCTGGCCTCGAGCTGTCTCCACAGAGCTTCCCTAACTTCTGGCCCTCCCTTATCCCAGCCTCTCCAGGACGGAAGGTACAAATCTTGCCGGAGGTCGTTCTGGTTGGTCCACAAATGATGCTCGGTGATTTGTCATCACTGTGCCTCCAACTCAATCCCATCCTCACTTCTCTACCATTTCAGCCGCAAACATAGTTTGATTTGTTGCGATATTGGGAGTAGATCACAGAGTTTCCTACCACTACACTGTCCACGTAACGCAGAAATGCAAAGGAAGAGAAGAAAAAAGAAAATTGGAATGAGAGCACATGAGGCTGATCCTACCCTTGTTTCTCTAATTGTTCATGAGGCTACAGTTGATACTTATAATTTCATTCTTCCACTCTCCATTTTGTATTCCCATTACCTACAGTGGGCACTTCATCTTTGTGGGATGACCCAAGCCTTTGTGTCTAAAGGATCTGAGCTCTCCATGACCTGAATTAGGTTACTCGTGTCCTGAATACTTCAACTACTAGACACAACAGCTAGTACTAGGAGATACCTCAAAGGACTTTTAGGTTTCCAGACATACTCCTCCTTGCTTCATGTGTAGCAGAAACATATTTTCCCTTGTTAACCAGGATCAATTACCCTAGGCAACATAGTACCCCTGTTATTGCCTATTGGGGCCATGATATGGGAGCCCAAAATAATCAACTGGTCATCTCAGAACTTCCAGTTCAATGGGACCGTTGTTATATCTCAGTAGAAGCATTCTCCCATTGTGTACTAAGGTTCTTATCTAGAAAAGCCTCAAACCACGAGGACAGGTGGCTAAAGTTTGTGACTCGGTCATTTGGGTACTAGTAATGCAAACAGTTTGCTAGTCTTGCTGTATGTTGGGTACTCTCCAAAGTGATTTACATATGCTGATTTATTTAACCCACAGAACTATTATCATCCCCTTTCAGGTTAGAAACTAAAGTAACATGCAGGGTCACACAGCTATTCGGTGGTCAATCTGTGATTCAGACTCAGACAATTTCGTAGCAGATTCCATTCAAAAGCATGGAATTAACTACCAGACTATAGTAATTCTCAGTCACAGTGAGAAGTGCTAGTCCGACTTTCACCCCTTGGCTCTTTGCCCCATGCGTCCTCATCGTTAGAGAAGAGGCACCACATATGTGTTCGTGGTTTCAGAGCATATCCTGTATGACAGCGCCCCGGATTACAAAGATGTTGTCCCCCAAGTCATACAATGACTGTGCTTCTAACAGGCCATTCCACGTTCTATCAAGCCAGCCATTTCTAGGTAATTGGCTGGTTTCATATAAGCCCAATGAATCATGTGTTTAAGGCAAAGCACTTTGCCTTACTTAAGGCCAAGCACTTTGCCTTACTTTGTATTTTTGGTGAAATAAAGTTCCTATATTATGTGGCTATCATGGGCATAAGTAGGATGCTGAAGGAGAGGTGCTGAAGAAGCATGGTGGGCTGGAAGGCCAACCCATGCCCCAAATAAGTGCCTATTCCAGTGAGGACAAATCACTGCTCCCTTTGTAATCCACCAAGTTCAATGGTATTGGCCTGCATCCATTAAGCCAGGAGCTTTTCCTCCCATCAGAGGATGGAATTCTCTTGGGGTTCAGCCTAGGCTTCTGATTGTACAGCTTAGGCACTCAACAGAAGCAGTGGCCAGAACACACTAACACACGGAAAAGGAAAGTCCATACTCTTAACGTCTTTTTACATTTCCATTCCACCACGGTGGTCAACTTGTTGCTGTTCCATTGAGCAAGCATGGAGGTGGCTTGGGAAAGAGGTTGGCATCCACAAAGGGCATCATTTGGTCCTCCCGATTATTAAAATCCTTTGTAAAAGGGAATCTTTTGCAAAGCACTCACCTGGCTGACAAATAACCTTATACTCTTGGTCTATTCTGAAAAGTCCTCTAAATCAGTGGTTCCCAACCCCCAAGCCACGGACCGGTATCAATCCGCGGCCTATTAGGAACCAGGCCACACAGCAGGAGGTGAGCAGTGGGCGATCCAGCGAAGCTTCATCTGCTGCTTCCCATCGCTCCCTGTTGCTTGCATTACCGCCTGAACCATCCCCCGCCCCTGCCATCCGTGGAAAAATTGTCTTCCATGAAACCGGTCCCTGGTGCCAAAAAGGTTGGGGACCACTGCTCGAAATAATGTAGCCCCAAACCTTGTCACCAGTCACCTGATTTTCTTGCTTGCAAGTCACTGACCTACTAACCAAATCTTTAGCTGCCACCCATGAATCAGTGCACATCTATGTCTTCAAACACGCAAAGCAAACGATCAGATATACTGCTCAAAGTTTTGTCACTTGGAGGGGGTTTCTTCCCCTACAGAAGAGACAGTCTACAGTGGGCTGTAATTCTGTCATGTGTAATCATCACCCTTCCAAACCTAAGGGTCATATTCATTCCCTATACTCTTAACTTTCACATAAGAGACCTATCATGACTGTGCGTTCAACTGGAACCACAATTCAATAAACACACACTGAGATTCCACTTCTAATTTTCAACTATATCATCCTTATGCTAGAACAAATAATATGCTACTCTTTCAGGGAAGGCATAGAAATCCATGTTTTTCTGAATCAGTTCCTATGAGCTGATAATGTTGAACACTGCTTCTGTCACCGTTTTTCTTTACATTCTCCAGTGTAGGTACAAGTGGGCAGCCCAAACCACAGTCCTGGTATCTCTTCTGCCTCTGCCTTATTTTTTTTTTTTTTTTTTTTTCTTTTTGCGGTACGCAGGCCTCTCACTGTTGTGGCCTCTCCCGTTGCAGAGCACAGGCTCCGGATGCGCAGGCCCAGCGGCCATGGCTCACGGGCCCAGCCGCTCCGCGGCATATGGGATCCTCCCAGACCGGGGCACGAACCCGTATCCCCTGCATCGGCAGGCGGACTCTCAACCACTGCGCCACCAGGGAGGCCCCTGCCTCTGCCTTATGCCCTACATGCTTTTTATGTTGGTAGCCATTCACTCTGGCCAAGACTTCCTTTCAATACACATTTCATTACAGATAACCTCAGGTTAAAAAACTTAGTAACTATTTAGTCCTGTAAGACATGGAATACCAGTGCCCCAACTTCTAAACATAATGAACTTTGCTGCCTTTAAACATAACCAAATCAAATACTTCACCTCAGATTCTTTTTGCCTTTAAGATGTGTTGCCCACCTATACTTCAGATACTATGTCCTATAAGTCAGGGGTTTTTGTTGCAGACAAAATAATCCATTCTAGCTAGTTTAAGCTCAAAAGGATTTATTTAGGTTATAGGTTAGTGTGATGAAACATACTAGATGCTACACTCCAGGAATCATTCCCCCAAATCAAGGGAGTCAAGCCTCTGTCACGATCAGAAAGCTGCAGAGTCAGGAATTTTCCACCACGACTACCAGCTCAGGAAATGTATCCCGTCTGCCTTGATTGAGAATTCTGCTGCCTCAAGAAACCACCTCCCAAATTAGGAATTCACCCCCATGTCCCCCTGCTCCACCATCATGCTAATTTGGAAAGATCATAGTTTTAAAATGCATACTTCTTGTCCTACCCTTCTTCCCATCAAATTCAGCTGCAAATCAGTCTTGACTATGTACATCTAATTGGAAAAATGTAAACTAAATACGCAACTCCATAGCTAAAACAGTCTGGCTAGTGTAGGTTTTTAGGTCTCCAGCCTCTATAACTATGCAAAGGAACGCCAGAACGATGTTAGGGTGGGTTACAGGTGGTGGTTGGGTGGACCCATCATCTCTGCTGGATCACGCAGTGTCTTAATACCAGAAGAGATCAACTTTAATCCTCTAGGTAGTGGCAGTTCCAGATTATGTATTCATTTTAGAAAGATCATTCTAGACTTTAGTTGGAGACAGATTGTCATGCTGCAGGACTGGATACCGGGATCTTATTGTTTATTCTCAACATCACCCAGAAGTCATGATGAGCATCTAAACTAAGGCAATGGCAGATGAGGAGGAGGGGTTGGCTACCAAAAATGATGAATGAATTCACAAAATGTCTTGACTTACCAAACGTGGAAGGTAATAGAATGAGCTTTCTAAAATAAAAATATAATCGACGACTGCCACTGCCTAGAACATTAAAATCCAACTCTTCAGGTTAACAAATAAGTCACTGTGAGAAATATGGGATGACTTGATCTACCATGAAAGTTTATTAGGCTTAATTACCATTCGTGTTCAAGTGTTAGAAGGTAAATATTTCCGTAAAAAAACTTGAATTTTAAAATTTAACTGTAATTTATGCTTCCCGCATTTTGAGGAATATTATAGTTAATATAGATTTCAAGATATTCCGGTTATTTATGAAGCCTTTAAAATTTCCTTTTACTATTATTTATTATTATTCTTTACTATTATTCTTAGTTTCTATACTTCAACTATTATTTATTATTATTGTTTACTATTATTCTTAGTTTCTATACTTCAACCATTATTTATTATTATTCTTTACTATTATTCTTAGTTTCTATACTTCAATATGACAACGTTCAATGCATTTTATGCACCAGAAAAGCAGTACTGAGGTTTTGAAAGTACGTATTCAAAATAAGCATTAGTTTTCATCTCAAGGCATCACTGTGTATTGTCAATAATCACTATAACAGACCTCCATTCTTCATGCTTTAAGGAAAATATAATTCTAAATTTATGATTTAGCGTTCTAGCTGTGTCATTGACAAATGAGTGTAACGGAATGATATTGCAGATATTTACAGAGCATCATACCTCCAAACATGCTTCCTTGATTGAACTTACCTCATTCCCCAACCAACTGATGCCTTAAGAATTGAAAGCATCTACATATTTCAAATGACAAGAGAGATGAACAGTCTCTACAGATCTACTTAATTTCAGACTTCCTTAATATTTACAAATATGTTTGTCTTATAATTATAACCTTGTTCTTAATATTATAATCTATTTGTTATTCTCCGGTGATATTTCAATTCCCTTATGCTTAACTCTGCCTCCTTGAGTTTTATTTTCTATTATTAGACCACATTGTGTATCACCCTCCTATGTTTTAAAAGAGTCATTACAGTTTTATTCTTTAAGCAGATTTCACAGTTCTTTCCTTTATGGGGGGTTCTGTTTTCTGTTGGTAATACAGACAAGTAACTAACACTAAATTAAGGAATTCATCTCGTATTCCAAAAGGATACGTGGTATTATATTTCTGAGCAGTTGTTGTTGACCCATACACAGTCCAGTGATGGCGAGGAGAGGAAAAGTGGAGAGAGCAGTAGCTTATAAAACACAACCTTCCCATTTGTCTCTAAAGTTTTTCCAGTGGGAAAAAGATTTCTCATATGTGACTACTTAGGAAGAAAGAAATACAAGAACTGAACATAAATAAATAACCACAGTTATTTTCTAAAGTTTTACTCAATTTTACCCCCACTTTTTCCAGAAGGATATTAAGATAAATTTAAAAGATATTTAAAATAAGCAAGTTAGTATAAATTAAAAATTGAATGAAAGAAGAAAGAAAATCCACGGGCAGGCAAGTTGGAAGGTGTACTCTCATGAGCACCTTCGTTCTTGCTCCTGGTAAAGTCCTAAGTTTGACTGCATTGTAAGGGCAAACCTAGAAAGGGAAACCAAGTCAATCCCATTGTTCTCAGTAACCAAAAGACAAAACAAGCCAATTGTGTAGAACAAGGATTCTCTGTATTAAATCAGATAGGAGTTTGTCTGGTGGGTTCTCTCAAATAGAACACAGAGGCATGGAATTGAGAACATCCTTGAAAGGCATCTCTGAGTAGATGAAAAGACAAGTTTCAGGGAGCTTTTTTTCTTAATCCTAAAGGGAACTGCCTAAAATAACAGAAAAGGGGTTTGTGGGAAGGTCCAACAGTGATACTGAAATAAAATTATTGACAATTTCTGCTCATAACATAATCAAATATGTGGAGGAAAATACCTGACCACCTAAAAAATTATGGTCTTAAAACCCAGCAACCTAGCAACATAAGGAGGCACAGCCAAGAGGAAGTGTTCTCAGCTCAGTTTTCCTCTCTCGCCCTTATTGGCTGATGCAGCTCTAAACCTGTTCCACGCTTTTCACATGCCCATCCACGCTTACATCTTCTGGGTTTGAATCTTGCCATCATTGTATTAAAAAAAAAAAAAAAGAAAAGAAAAAATTGGGGGTCATTTTTTTTCACAGTTTATACTTTATTGATATGAAAAGCTTTGTGCTTTTTTCTCCCTGGCCTCTCCTGCTATTCAGTCTTCTGCATTAACAGTGGCAAAGTGCCGTTGCCTGTAGCTCTGTAGTTATTCTGGTCCCCTGGCATTAGCTATTGCGGTGGTGCTTTTGTCCTTGCCAATTCCTCCTTCTTTTTCTACAAAACAGCTTTACTGGGGTATAATTGATAGGCAAGAAACAGCACATATTTCAAGTATACAATTTGATGAGTGTGGGCATACGTATTCACCTATGCAACCATCACCATGGGCAAGATAATTAACATATCCATCACCTCCGAAAGATTACTTCTTAACAAATTCTTTAGTGCAAAATGTAGTACTGTAACTATAGGTATTGATACAATGTTATACAGCGGATCACTAGAAACTACTCACCCTGCAGAGCTGAACTTTATATCCATTGAACTGCAACTCCCCATTCCTCTCCCCCAACCCCTGGAAACCACCATTATACTCCCTGCTTCTATGAGTTTAACAATTTTAGATGCCTCATATAAGTGGAATCATGTAGTATTTGTCCTTCTGTGACTAGTTTATGTCACTTAGCATCATAATATTCATGTCAAAGCATATGATAGAATTTCCTACTTTTAAAAGGCTGAATAGTATTCCACATTGTATGTACATAGCACAATTTTTTTAACCCATCCATCTGCTGGTGGATGTTTAGGTTGTTTTCATATCTTGGCTATTATGAATCATGCTGAACATGGGAATGCAAATATCTTCTGATATATCAGTTGGTTATTTGTAAGTATTCTTTAGAGAAATGTATATTTAAGTCATTTGCCTAGTCTTTAAATGGGTTATTTGTTTGTTTTTTTGCTACTGAGTTGTATGAGTTCCTTATATATTTCGGATATCAACCTTTTATCAGATACATAGTTTGCAAGTATTTTCTCCCAGGCCATAGGCTGCCTTCTCAATCTGTTGATGGTGTCATTTGCTGAGCAGAAGCTTTTTAGTTTGATGTAGTCCCACTCATCTATTTTTGCTTTTGTTGCTTGTGCCTTTGGTATCATATTCAAGAAATCATTGTCAAGACTAATGTCAAGAAAATTTTCCCCCATGTTTTCTTTGGGGAGTTTCATAGTTTCAGGTTTTACATTTAAGTTTTTAATCCATTTTGAGTTGATTTTTGTGTATGGTATAATATAAGGGTCCAATTTCATTCTCTTGTAGATATCCAGTTTTCCCAACACTATTTGTTGAAGAGACTGTCCTTTTCCCATTATGTATTCTTGACAGCCATGCCAAAGATCAGCTGACTGTAAATGTGTGGACTTATTTCTGTGCTCTCTATTCCATTCCCTTGGTCTATACGTCTTCATGCCAGTACCACACTGTCTTAATTAATGTAGCTTTGTGATATATTTTTAGTCAGTAAGTGTTACCTCTCCAGATTTGTTCTCACTCAAGATTGTTTTGGCTGTTAAGGGTCTCTTCTGGTTCTGTATAAATTTTCAGATTATTTTTTCTGTTTCTGTAAAAAATGCCATTGGGATTTTGATAGGGATTACATCAAATCTATAGAGTACGCTAAGTGTGGACATTTTAACAATATTGTCTTCTAATCTATGAACACAGGATGTCCTTACATTTATTCATGTCACCTTCAATTTCTTTCATTAACATTTTGTTGTTTTCAGTGCACAAGTCCTCCTTGGTTTATTCCTAATTATTTTATTATTTTTCAGTGCTGCTGTAAATGAGATTGTTTTCTTAATTTCCTCTTCAGATAGTTCATTGTTAGTGTATAGGAGCACAACTGATTTTTATATGTTGATTTTGTGTCCTGCTGCATTACTGAATTTGTTTATTCTAACTTTTTTGTCTGGAGTCTTTAAGATTTTCTACATATAAGATGATATCATCTGAAAACAAAGATAATTTTACTTAATTTTTTCTGAGTTAAATGCCTTTTATTTCTTTTTCTTGCCTAATTACCCTGGCTAGGACTTTCAGTCCTATGTTGAATAGAAGTGGTGAGAAAGGGCACTGTTGTCTTATTCCTGATCTTAGAGGAAAAGCTTTCACTTTTTCACCCATGTATAATGTTAGCTGTGGGCTCCTCATATATAGCTATCTTAGCCCATTTGAGCTGCTGTAATCAAATACTAAATGCTACAGACTGGGTGGCTTATAAACAACTGAATTTTATTTTTCACTGTTCTAGAGACTGGAAAGCCCAGAATTATGGTCCCAGCAGATTCAGTGTGGTGGCTGGTGAGGACCCACTTCCTGGTTCATAGATGGTACCTTCTTGCTGTGTCCTCACATGCTGAAAGGGGTGAGAGAGTTGTCTGGGGTCCCTTTTATAAGGGCTAATCCCATTAATCCCATTCCTAAGGGTCTACTCTCATGACTTAAGCACCTCCCAAAGGCCCCACCTCCTAATACCACAAACTTAGGCATTAGGTTTTTAACATATAATTTTGGGGAAACACACACATTCAGACCATAGCAATGGTCTTTATTATGTTGAGGTAAATTCCTTCTATACTTAAATTTATTGATGGTTTTATCATAAAAGAGTAAGGGATTTTGTTAAATGCTTTTTCTGCATCTATTGAGATGATCGTGTGATCTTTTATCCTTCATTCTATTGCTATAGTGAATTATGTTAATTGAATCATCCTCACATCCCAGGGATAAACCCTACTTGATCATGATGTGTGACCCTTGTGTTACGCTATTGAATTCAGCTTTTTGTTAATCTTTTGTTGAGAATTTTTACATCTATGCTTATCAGGAATATTGACCTGTAGTTTGTTTTCCTCATGAGGTCTTAGTCTGGCTTTGGTAGGAAAGTCATGAGTTTGGAAGTGATCCCTCCTCTTCAACTTTTTAGAAGAGTTTGGGAAGTGTTGGCAATAATTATTCTTTAACTATTTGATATAATTCACCAGTGAAGCCATCTGTTCATGGGCTTTCTTTGTTCGGAGGTTTCTGATTACTATCCAGTCTCCTTACTCATTACTAAGTCCGTTCACATTTCCCATTTCTTCATGATTCAGTCTTAATAGGTTGTGTTTCTAGAAAATTATCCATTTCTTCTAGAGAGCCTAGGTGGCTGTACTTATATTAGACAAAATATTAAGTCAAATTTTAAGTCAAAAACTGTCATGTGAGACAAGGGAGGACATGTATCATGATAACGGGGTCAATTCATCAGGAAGACACAACATTATAAATGTATATGCACTCAACATCTGAACACCTAAATACATAAAGCAAACATTGACAGAAATGAAGAAATAGATAGAAATCCAACACTAGCAGGAAAATTCAAGACTCTACTTTTAATAATTGCTAGAACATCCAGACAAAATCAATAAGGTAATAGTGACTTGAGCACCACTATACACCAAATGTACCCGACAGACATCTACTGAACATTTCACCCAAAGGTAGCAGAATACAGTCTTTTCAAGCACACACAGAACATTCTCCAGGATAGATCACAAAACAAGTTTTAACAAATTTAAGAACAGTGAAATCATACCAAGTGTCTTTTCTGACCACAGTACAATCACACTAAATCAACAACAAATGGAAAACTGGAAAATTCACAAATATATGGAAATTAAACAACCCACACCTGAACGACCAATAGGTAAAAAAAATTCAAAAGGGGAAATTAGAAAATATCTTGAATGAAAACAAAAACAACATACCAAAACTTATGAGACACAGCAAAAGCAATATGAAGAGGGAAATTTATAGTAATAAATACCTACAGTAACAAAAACAAAGGTTCTCAGATAAACAAGTTAATGTTATACCTCAACAAACTATAAAAAGAACAAATTAAGCCCAAAGTTAGCATAAAGATGGAAATAATAAAGATTAGAGCAGAAATATGAAATAGAGACCAGAAAAAGAATAGAAAAGAACCAACAAAACTAAGAAATGATGTTCAAAATGGTGTTGTGAAATGATAAATTGACAAACCTTTAGCTAGACTAAGACTATGAAAAAAAGGGAGAAGACTCATAAAATTAGAAGTGAAAGAGAAGATATTACAACTGATGCCATAGAAATTAAAAGTATGAGAGACTGCTGTGGTTTCTATAGGGAAACGTGATCCAAGACTCCCTAGATGTCGCCAGCACAGGTTTTAAAAATACCCCTTGACAGAAGGCAAGGACAGGATTAAGCAGGTCAGAAGGAACAAGCCAGGAAGAGTAGTGTCTTCTTAGTATTTAAATCCCTCGGGCTGGCCTTCGCTGGTGGCGCAGTCGTTAAGAATCCACCTGCCAATGCAGGGGACATGGGTTCAAGCCCTGGTCCGGAAAAATCCCACATACCTCGGAGCAACTAAGCCCGTGCACCACAACTACTGAACCTGTGCTCCAGAGCTCGCGAGCCACAACTACTGAGGCCCACGTGCCTAGAGCCCATGCTCCTCAACAAGAGAAGCCACCGCAATGAGAAGCACATACACCACAAGGAAGAGTAGCCCCCGCTCGCCGCAACTAGAGAAAGCCTGCGCGCAGCAACAAAGGCCCGACACAGCCAAAAATAAATAAATAAAAGACTAAAAATAAATCCCTTGGGCTTAAAAGGCTTGCACTGAGTTGAAGAAATTCAACATAATTGGAGAGAAAAGTAAAACCATTGTTATCGTTGGACTGAAGACAAAAAGCCCACACTTTTTCATTGATAAATTACAGAGGCCTTCCTTAAATAATTCAGGATCATGTGGAAAATTATGGGAGACTTCTGTATAGCCTCTAATAAAATACTGTCATCGTCTGTTTCTTCCAAGCAGCGTACCAGGCCTTTTGTTCAGCCCACAGACAGTGTTTCATTTCTCAGGCACGTTTGCAGTCCCTGGTTTTCTCATCGCCTCTCCCTGCTTTACACGGCTCGCCCTGCAGGGGTCCCCCTGAGCCTCCCTGTACTTGCTCTTCTCTCCTACTGTCAGAATTCCTATGGATTCTAGTCCTGTTCTACAAAATACTGGCCGTATCTGTGGATTGGCATGCACCCGTATCTCTCTGGATTGAATGGTGACCCTGGCGAGTATCGCCTGTTCCCTACCTAGCAGTCATTAGATGCTGTCAAGTCCCTCACCTCTGTTCTCTGCACAGCCTCTGCTCCTTGTTCAGTCTCTAACGTGGACCCTCAGTCAGTTTCTGTCCACAGTGTCGCCTCCCTGGTATCTAGTTCCCACACTCCCCTCCAAGTGATATTTCTGAAAGGTGACAACAACGGCTAGCATGCTACACAGCCAGCATGTCTGCTAAGAGCTTCACGTGGATTGCTATACTTAACGCTAAAACACAATCAGGAAAGAACTCTTACGAATCCCATTTTGTAGATAAGGAACCAAGGTTCAGGAGTCCTGTAACTTACCCGGGGACACACAGTAATTAAGTTGACGTATCTGAGACTCCGGTCTGACCTCAAACCCTGTAGGATGAACCTCTGCTATACACTCTCCCACACACCCTTGAAAATCATCATTGGTTCTCTAGGTAAAAGGGTCTGAGACAGTCCCTTCCACGTGACTCCCAAAGCCTTCCCTGTCATCTCCTGAATTCTCCTGTCTCTGTATAATCTAAAGTCCAACCATATCAAGCCAACTGCTCTTTTCCAAATTACCCTCATTTCCAGTCTCTTATACACGCTGTTGTTTCAGTTTTTCCTAATATTCTGTCTGAAAACTCATGTGCTGTTTTAGATATACCATACTTTATTCATAGGTATGAGTTTAATTATTTTATCAAAGAGCTTGCTGAAATCAAGGTATGTTGTACTGGTTGCTTTTCCCCTGATTATTAAGCCTTAGGTTTCTTGAATTTAATCTTTCTGATTGGGTTTCATGTTAACCCTGGTTAAGGAGTAAACCAGGTTCCAACACACAAGTCCCTTTAACTCTCTTTACTAAATATCCTAGAACTACTGAAGTTGAAGCCTGATATTTTCTTTTTACCCCTTAATATCACTCCGTAGAGCAGAGTGTAATTACTGTTAAAATGACTGGAAGTGTTTACCCAGATATGTTTGTCAAATTTGATTCCCCTTGGGGGGAAAAAAAAAAAAGGCTTTTAGATCCAATTCACTAAGCATCGATAAAAAATAAAAACAATTATAAATTGAATTTCCTTGCAAATGTGGCCTTTCCCCTCTTCTGTATGACTGCACATTCATCAAACTATTACGCCTTATTGTTGACAGGGAAGAATAACCAAAAAATAACCATGTTCGAATTGTTTTGCTAGTTGCCAAGGTCAAGATTCATTTTTTCCCCAAGAAAGTTTATAAAGGTCATTAGAGTTTAGGGAAAGTTTGGATTCCCTACTTATCAAAAAGCTGTAGAGGAACTGATTCTCATAAACATTCAATTAGGTCTTTGAAGAAAAAGATTCATATTTCTATCAACTACAGAGAAAAGTATTGCTAAATGTCTCATTCTCAAAGGGCTTGAAGCAATTGTGGCATTTAAAAGAAATATTTCAGTAATTTATTATAATAAAAAAGTAAGTGGTATGGTAATACACAGGAAACGTTAGCTAAGCTTCCCACTATGCTTAGTCTTGATCTATTCCTCTTCTGAGTAGTGGCCTGTCTGCGACTGAGCCTCAGATAAAAGGATGCGTGGAACCTTTGCCGAAAGTTCAGGACAGCAACTTACACGGATAACCCACAGTCCTCAAGAATGCCTGGGGCTGTGGCTATCTGCATCACATTTTCAAGAATGTAATATATTTTATTTGGTGCATGATTCAGCACTATTGAAACAACCTCAATTTCAGGACTTCTGCCAATAACACCTTATGAGGGTAAACTAACATGATCCGTTTAAGGAACATTAATGTTCCAGTACTGTTTCTGAAATTGTCTGGGTCACCAGAGCAGGAGACAGTCTCTCTTTCACTGAAATGTAGGTTTCTCACACTTCCCACCATCACACCACCTCTCACACTCACTGCAGAATTTCACATTTCTAACCAGAATTAGCTCTGGGGGGAAAAACACTTCCCTTTTTAAATATCATAAGTGTTCCCTCTTTCAGTTTGATTGAGATTTCGCGTTCTGGCGAACTCAGATGGTTACTGAAATAAGTTGTCTGAGAATCATGTTTGTGAACCTGTGAAGCAATTGCTAAGGGAGAAGTATAAAACTAACTAATGCTTTCGTCATGCAGTGTTTAATTTGAAATCAGTGGGTCAATGCAGTCTGTGCTGCAAAGCCTGAAAAGTTGAAAGTTTCCAATCTGTGATTGGAAAAATGTCACAAGAGAGTTAGGCAGTTGTATGCTTATCTGACTGTAAATCTCTCTGCCTCTGTCACTTTCTCCATGTTCCTTTGTCTGTCTCTGCTTTAAAAAGTAAAGGTCACTAGAGTCAGAGATTTGATAACCAGAATGTTCTAGTTATTAGAAAATTTACAAAAGATAATAGGAAGCTCCTTTAATAAACAGAATATGCCAAAATAAAATTAGGGGAGAATGATGGCTGTAAAGGAGAAAAAAACTGACAAATAACAAAACTTCAGGAGCTTTCAGCAAAAAGAAATGAATTAGCTTAAGGTCCACAGGCTCCAGTTTCAGTGTTGGGGTTAGATCCAACAGATAAATTATAGCTGAACACCAGGAAGAAGAGTAGCTAAATACATCTACTGCCTTTGCATTTTTTCTAAAATATACACAACTATTTATGTCCTATTTCTGTTTCTACTACTTTGTGTTTACATTAAAAAATAGTGTATATTCTTGAAGATGTGTGTCCATATGCAAACATACACACTTGGACAGAAAGACTCCTATGCTTTTCAATTACTTGAACCAAGGAGAGGACAGGATATTGGGGGCAGGGGCCCATCACCACTGTATGCACCCACATATCACTTATAACAAGTGCAGACTCAGGCATGGGGAGGAAAATCCCCTCAGTGGATTCCTAGCCTTGTCAATACAACTCTTGATTCATGAAATGTTTATTATATGTGTGACATATACTACTGTTAATTAACTCCAGAAATATTTTTGAAGTTGTAATTAAGTTTAGCATCACCTTTACTCTTTGTGGTTTTGTTGCTTATCCATTTTTAATGAATTTTGCTTCTTGCAAACAATGTTGTAATAGCAATCATGCCTCATTTTTATTGTTCTATTGTATGTCAGGTATTTCATAATCATGGTGAAGAGTCCAAATGTTACTTAGGGAATTTGAGCGGTATGTACTTTTTATGTAGATAATTCACATCCACTACCACCAATCCCTCTGGTTCTGTGATACAGCCCTATGTATATATCTATATGTATAGATATAGAAACCAACTCAGAGAAGTTAAGAAGACTGTCCTTGGTCACTTGACCAGTAAGACACAGAAAGTTACAATAGCCAGAACATGGAAGCAACCTAAATTTCCATTGATGGAAAAATGGATAAAGAAGATGTGGTAGGGCCTCCCTGGTGGCGCAGTGGTTGAGAGTCCGCCTGCCGATGCAGGGGATACGGGTTCGTGCCCCGGTCTGGGAGGATCCCATATGCCGCGGAGCGGCTGGGCCCGTGAGCCATGGCCGCTGAGCCTGTGCGTCCGGAGCCTGTGCTCCGCAACGGGAGGGGCCACAACAGTGAGAGGCCCGCGTACAGCAAAAAAAAAGAAGATGTGGTACATATACACAATGGAACATATATACCCATCCATAAAAGAGAATGAAATAATGCCATTTGCAGTGACATGGATGGACCTAGAGATGATCATACTAAGTAAGGTAAGCCAGGCAGAGAAAGACAAATACCATATGATATCACTTACATGGAGAATCTAAAAAATGGTACAAATGAACCTATTTACAAAACAGAAATAGAGTCACAGTTGTAGAAAACAAACTTATGCTTACCAAGGGGGGAGGGGGGAAGTGGGGAGGGATAAACTGGAAGATTGGGATTGACATATACACACTACTGTATATACAGACACACACACAGAATTACCAAGTACAGTTTCCATTATTGATATTTCTATTCAAGGCTGATATTTTTACTTATTTAAGTAAGGACTCTTGTTTTAGAAGATTTGAAAAATAGTACTAGTCAGATTTTTTGTTAATTTTTCTCCCTTTTATAATGATAGCTCTGTGCTCTTATGATCCTACATCCAGATTATAAAAAAATACTTGGTATCTTTTAGATCTATATTCATTAGGTTTTTAAAAACTACAACGGGCTCTCGCAGGATTCCAATTCTATGAATTTCTGTGAATATGTAGCCGTATTTTTTCAGGGTATCTCTTGGCCTTTTGGTTTAGCAACTCCAAGTGAGTTTTCCATTAATATTTCAGAAACCAAAAAGATATACACTAGCCAAATGAACATTGAAACTCCAACAGGACATTATCATAGAAATTTCTCCACTGCCATCCAATATTACACTCTCATTCACCTTTATCTTGTAGTTTACAACCTGGTTTAACAGCTTGCTCCTAGGTACTGGGTGATGGAGAGGGAGTATTCGAGTTATTTTATTCATCCATCTAGTCTTTTGGAGAAAGTTGCCCACAAAACATTTTCTTTAGCATCAGTTTATTGCTATTTCTTTTATCACCTCCTGACAAGTTGAATAAACTTGTTCCTTTTTAGTGCTAAGACTGAAGTGCGATGTTTGTGGAAGATTCTCATGTTACCTGCTGGGTGTTCCTTTTTCAAGGTTGATGCATTCCGCTCTGACTCTCCTCTTGATTTACAAAGTTTTACTCTGTATCATTTGCGATGACTTCTGTGACAGTTTGTTTTGTCCTAAAGCAGTTAGAGCCTTAGTGTCAGGCTTTTCAGAAGGTTCCCCTGGATACAATGTACTTTTGATTGACTCGTTACTCCCACAAAGGGAAAAGTTCAGCTGTGATTCATTGCATTGATTAGGGTAAACAGTTAATCTAAATAATCCATATCCACTAATCCATATCCACCACTGAGCAGTCTGATTTTCAAAGCAACAACCTCTCATTAGAACGAGTGTTCTTTATTCTGGTTCCCTTGAAATGTTTAAGGTCATTAGAACAAATGTTTCCAATCACTCAGTTGGTCAAATTATTCACATGCTAGATGTCCAAGGAGCTACATGCCCCAAATGAAGCTCAGTGTCCATTTGATGTTCTCACAATAATGGTATCATCCCTCACGATGAGCATGTCATTCCCTCGTCTCATAGCCTTTATTTTCTATTTCTTCTTGCACAAGTATGCTTTTTTATTTTATTTGAAGCTGTCTCAAATTCCTTCTAGAAAATAGTAGATCACTAAACCTTTAACGACGTTAAAGTTTCCATCAGTTGCATTATGTGGGTACTGCTATTGTCATTGTCATGGCCTTGCTCCACACTGATCACAGAATAAAGTACTTAAAACGCTCAGAACAAGAGGAGATGGGGACCTGGGCACTCATGAACCGGGGTGTTTCCATTCAGTAAGTGCCTTTTCATCACTGTACATTCTGAAGGCATTTTATACACTGTATGATGTTCTTCCTCATAAAAATCTTCTAATACTAATGACAACTCACAGATTGATGTAATTGACCCAGAGTCACACATTTCTCCAAGGGTGGAACAAGCTTGGATCTAAAGGTTGTGTGAATGTGAAAGCTCATCAGTAGAATGGTGGAAAGACCTTGCAGGCAGGAAAACCCATGTGGGATCCTGACTGTTGCCATTTATTAAGCTCTATGATTACAGATAGATGACCTAGATTCTCTGAGTTTTAGCCTTCTTATCTGTAAGATGTGAATAATATCTGCTTCCTAGAATCCTTGAGGGAGTGAAATAAGATAATATACATGAAGCACTGAATAGAGTACCTGATACATTCTAGACTCAAGAAATGGAAGTTCCTCAAAAAACTAAAACTAAAGTTGCCGTATAAACCAGCAATCCCACTCCTGGGCATATATCCAGACAAAACTCTAATTCAAAAAGATGCATGCACCCCTATGTTCATAGCAGCACTATTCACAATAGCCAAGACATGGAAGCAACCTAAAGGTCTATCAACAAATGAATGTATAAAGAAGACGTGGTACATATATACAATGGAATACTACTCAGCCATAAAAAAAGAATGAAATAATGCCATCTGCAGCAACATGGATGGATCTAGAGATTATCATACTCAGTGAAGTAAGTTTGAGAAAGACAAATACCATATGATATCACTTATATGTGGAATCTAAAATATGACACAAATGAAACAAACTCAGAGAAGAGACTTGTGGTTGCCAAGCAGAGAGGGGTGGGGGAAGGGTTGAGAGTTTGGGATTAGCAGAGGCAAGCTAGTATATATAGGATGGATGAACAATATGGTCCTACTGTAGAGCATGGGGAACTATATTCAATATCCTGTGATAAACCATAAGGAAAAAGAATATATATACATTTTATATATATATATATATATATATATATATATATATAACTGAATCACTTTGCTGTACAGCAGAAATTAACACAACACTGTAAATCAACTATACTTCAATAAAATAAAAAAGAAATGGTTTTTATTATAAATATTATTACTATGAAAAAGCTTAATGAGGAAACTGTTGTCCTAGGAGATTGGGGAGAAGTTCAGAATGACCACCAACACAATGAAAGTGAGAACAGAAATTTTTTTACATAGGAATTCAAAGTGGTTGGTTTTCAGTATGGGTTTGGCAGGTCAGAGCTTTCCTGCCTCAGAGATACACAGGTAAGGGATGGGGCTGGAGAGCACACCTTGAGCAAAGCAGAGAACAGTGTGCGTATCACAGTCCCTGTCACTGGCGGTGGCCTGTCAATCAGTCTGGACCTCCAGTAACCATCTAGAGAGGACACCAAGACCAGAGGAGGCCACGCAGTAAGGAAGGGTTACTTCCCTGGTCTCCAGAAAAGCCCTTCCTAATAGCCAGACAATTTGGACAAACTTATTCTCCTGGGTCACCTAAAAGAACTGTTTAATGAATACTTTAATCTCTCTGTCTAAGCAAGTGTAGAAATGCAGCCATAGGAAAAATAATCTTGGGTGGGGTTTCACCATAATCAACTTTTAAGAAGAGGTTTCTGAGAATAAAAGATCGGAAAATTTAGAGACAGGGATTCAAAATCAAAAATACATGAAACTGTTATTTGTGTGTTCCCTTTGTATGTTTCCTCTTCCATGTTCAAAACAGCAACCCATTTTACACTAATCTATTTCGATTTTCAGAAAATTGATCTACATACAATTACTGCAAAATACACAAATATTTTCTTAAAACAAAGAGACCCCCAACGACCTCATCCCTTTTAACAGTTCATTTTGTAATCTCAGATGCCTTTCTCTGGTTTTCCACTGTGTGGATCATGAGTTTTTGGTCTGTGGTTAACTTGCTCCTCTTGTGGTGGTTTCTCCTGGTGGCTGTTTACATGGTCCCCCTCCAAGGGTGTTTCATTGGATGGTGCCTTTTGCTTCCCGTGTGACCCAAGCAAAGGCGAGCTGCCTCTGCCTTCTGTGCTGGTCTCAGTTCATAAGAAGACCCGGTGAAAGGGCCAGGCACCCAGGAACCACCATCTCCTCTCATGATTTCAGATTCCCCAGGATCACTGGAAGGTCGTGGGCATCAGAAAATGTCATAGTCAAGATCAATCCTTACAAATCCCCCCCTCCCCCCAAAATAATCACGGCCATCAATACAGGAGCCTAGAACATCATAAACAATATGCTGCTTTTTTAGCTCCTAGGGAAGAGAGAAAGTAGAGAAAATGATAATGATAGTAGCAATGCCCTCCAATTTTATGGAGCTTTTATTCTTTCCAAAACTCTTACAGATAATATCCCTTTGAGCACAGATTTTCAGAAGAGACCAAAACTGAGAAAGGCAATGCTTGTGTTAAAAACTGTCTGCCCTTATTCAATACCATAGGTAGTAAAAGTTATCTGATGTCACAGAATGGCTTATTTTGTCTTTTATAAGGAAAAAAGGATGATTTCTCAGAACAGCTAAACATGATTTTATTGCTAGTGCCTGTTCATTTATGAAACTAAAAGCTTTCATGCTGTTGCTAAATCACCAGTTCTTGAAATAATCTGGTCTTTTCACCACACTTTATTTTAAATTTGCCAGGTTGCTCTAGGCATGGAATCTTTCTATTAAATAATGTTAAGAAAAACACACGGGATACATGTTCTTCAGCCTAGGCTTCTGGTCTTCAAAGGCAGCTTATGATATGGTATTAAAACCACCAATATATGTTTAAAGGCTGCTACTATGTGCAGCAATTATCAGTGAACAAAGAAACGAAACAGATTCCCAAAGACGTGCCTGCACACGTTGCCTGAAACCCATCCCCCCTCACTTTTGCAACAGCAGGGGTAACTGGGGTGGTGTTTTTTTTTTTCCTTTGGCCACTCCCCACGGCATGTGGGATCTTAGTCCCCCAGCCAGGGATTGAACCCGCACCTGCTGCATTTGAAGCACAGAGTCTTAACCACTGGACCTCCGGGGAAGTCCCCTGGGGGTGGCGTTCATACAAGAAATATTTCTATGTGATGTATTCATTTACTCTGAACGAAGAGCTCACTTACTGAGCCGTTTGATGGTCAGATTTCCTGACACTCCGTGGCTTCACAAAATCCCTCAAGAATCAATTTTTCAGCCCAAAGTGTTAAATACATTGTATCATGAACCAGCTGATTTTTATGTTCTCACTTAGCCAGTAGACATATTGGGTGAGTCCCTGTTGTTTTCCCTACAGATAGAGGATAGAGTGATTATATTAATGAGAAAGAAATGCAAATTTCCATGAGCCTATTTTCTTAATTAAGGCAAATGATGACTGAAGTTTTGAAACAATGTGACCAGAGGTACCTCCTTGAATAACAGGGAAGCGACACACACCCACATTAACGTTCTTCAGGAAGCTGCTGATGAGTTGATTTACACCCAGCTCTAGAAAATCAGCTGGCTTGAAAGGGATGATCTGATTTTGTAAAACCTAACAACTACCATTTTCCCAGAGCCATTGATTAGAAAATGAACTTCTCCTCAGTGCAGAATATTTTAACTTCAGTAGATTATGTACTCTGCAGTCCAGACAGAATTCTGTGTGTCCAGTGACATCAAGAAGTTTAGCTGCTATTTCCTATTTAGAGGCAACTAAGACCAGTTGGGTGTTGACTTCACACCAGGTTATTTTATGTAATGTAGCCTTAGTATATACTCCTTTGTTCAACTTAAGTGTTTTTTTTCCCCATTTCTGATGACGTAACAGACTAAATGTTCAGAAAAACCTCTGCTGGTATATAATACATAAAATACTAACAAAATATGTATACACTTTTTTTTTTTAATAACATGGCTGATGAAGTAAAATAAGACTTCCAAATAGAGGAACCTGTTGTGAGGCGGAGCTCGCCCCAAAGGCACCTGCCGACTTTGGTGATCTGGTCTACCCTCCAGTGCTCGCTTCGGCAGCACATACACTAAAATTGGTCTAGACTCTAGAAGCCTTGAGACCGTGTTCCTCAAAGGCAGTCATTTGCTCAGGACTCTCCTTTTCTCCCAGAGATTAAGTGCTCTCAGAACTGCTTAGTCATTAAGCCATGAGGCATGACCCCACAAGATTCCAAATATTCCCAGACAAGGAAAGACCACCCTTAGCTGGGAATTACTAACCTAGAGCCTGGGTCTTCACAAGTCATGGAATGGCCAGGAGCAACTGTCCAAAGCTAGGTCCCAGCAGGGTATAAATTTGGAGAGACTTTTCCACAATTCTAAGACCCTCAACTGTTAACTCCATTAACATGCCAAAAGCAGAACAGAGTGGAAGAAATCACCCAGCATGGAAGCCAGAGAGACGAAAGGGTAGAAAAATTTAAAGGAAGCTTTCCATTTTGCTTAGCCATTGTTTTCCTTCAAATTTAAACTTTTTTTTTTAACATCTTTATTGGAGTATAATTGCTTTACAATGGTGTGTTACTTTCTGCTTTATAACAAAGTGAATCAGCCATATGTATACATATATCCCCATATCCCCTCCCTCTTGCCTCTCCCTCCCTCCCTCCCTATCCCACCCCTCTAGGTGGTCACAAAGCACCGAGCTGATCTCCCTCTGCTATGTGGCTGCTTCCCACTAGCTATCTATTTTACATTTGGTAGTGTATATATGTCCATGCCACTCTCTCATGTCGTCCCAGCTTACCCTTCCCCCTCCCCGTTTCCTCAAGTCCATTCTCTACATATGTGTCTTTATTCCTGTCCTGCCCCTAGGTTCTTCAGAACCTTTTTATCTGTTTCTAGATTCCATATATATGTGTTAGCGTATGGTATTTGTTTTTCTTTTTCTGACTTACTTCACTCTGTATGACAGTCTCTAGGTCCATCCACCTCACTACAAATAACTCACTTCTGTTTCTTTTTATGGCTGAGTAATATTCCACTGTATATATGTGCCACATCTTCTTTATCCATTCATCTGTTGATGGACACTTAGGTTGCTTCCATGTCTTGGCTATTGTAAATAGAGCTGCAATGAACATTGTGGTACATGACTCTTTTTGAATTATGGTTTTCTCAGGGTATATGCCCAGTAGTGGGATTGCTGGGTCATATGGTAGTTCTACTTTTAGTTTTTTACGGAACCTCCATACTTTTCTCCATACTGGATGTATCAATTTACATTTCCACCAACAGTGCAAGAGGTTCCCTTTTCTCCACACCCTCTCCAGCACTCATTGTTTATAGATTTTTTGATGACGGCCATTCTGACCAGCGCGAGGTGGTACCTCATTGTAGTTTTGATTTGCATTTCTCTAATGATTAGTGATACTGAGCATCCTTTCATGTGTTTGTTGGCAATCTCTATATCTTCTTTGGAGAAATGTCTATTTAGGTCTTCTGCAAGACCCCAAATAGCCAAAGCAATCTTGAGAAAGAAAAACAGAGCTGAAGGAATCAGGCTCCCTGACTTCAGACTATACTACAAAGCTACAGGAATCAAAACACTATGGTACTGGCACAAAAACAGAAATATACATCAATGGAACAGGATAGAAAGCCCAGAGATAAACCCACGCACATATGGTCACCTTATCTTTGATAAAGGAGGCAAGAATATACCGTGGAGAAAAGACAGCCTCTTCAATAAGTGGTGCTGGGAAAACTGGACAGCTACATGTAAAAGAATGAAATTAGAATACTCCCTAACACCATACACAAAAATAAACTCAAAATGGATTAAAGACCTAAATGTAAGGCCAGACATTATAAAACTCTTCGAGGAAAACATAGGCAGAACACTCGATGACATAAATCACAGCAAGATCCTTTTTGACCCACCTCCTAGAGAAATGGAAATAAACTTTGTTTCTGAAATGAAGTTTTCAAATGTCTAATTCTTTCTGCCACTTCTCTTTTCACATTTATCTTTCTCTGATGATCTCAGTTATGAGTCTTTATTATTCTTATTTATGTTGTTCTTCCATTTATCTACCATTTTCTTAATTCCTTTTAGATTGCTTTGAAACATTATGTTTCATTTTCATCTGTTTTTAAGGTGCATTCTTTCTGAAAAACTTCCATTGTCTACAAGGGAAACTATTCTCCCTATATGCTTTCTTATAACAACTGTAGTAAATCTTAATAACTTTAATAACATTTATTCATGTTTAGCAAACATTTGTAGAAGATCTAGTCTGTGTAAGGAACTAAGATGTAGGAGAAAACAAGACATTACCTAAATAAAACATAGAGCTAAAGGAAACAGAGACAAATAATTGCAATAAAATATGAATAATATAACAAAAAATGAAGGCTCTGTGGAAACACAGCCAGGAAACTTCGGCTTGTTTAGGAGATTAGAGAAGGTTTCCCAGAGAAAGCAGAACGAGGTTCTGGGCTAGCCAGGTAGAGGTGGGAAAGCACATTTCCAAGGAAGTTGTGGGGTCTGAGCAAAGTTGCATATGAAAGAAATAATTCTTAAAAAGACATTTATCAGACCAGAACAGAGAGTTACAAAAAAATAAAAGATTAGCGATAAAGCTAAAATTAACAAGGGACAGATCTCAGAGAGCTGGGAGTCATGTTACATTGATTAGAATAGACAGTGAGAAAGCTTAAAGGCCTTAACAGGGCAGTGGCAATGGCTGCTTTATATCTTTAAAGAGAGTTCTCTAGCTGTTATGATGAGAACTTTGTCGACCGAAAAAAATGCACAACCTAAAAGTTGAGAATCGCATTTTATTTGGCAGACTTTCTGAGGGACTGGTCCAAAGAGGTGAGGAAGGAGCCAGGATGTATGGGAGATTTTGCAACAAAAACCAGGTAGTCACAGCATCAAAAAATTACAATTAAAGAAAACCAGATATCTCAAGTTAAGCAATCTAGTGCTTTTCTATGGATGGGAGATGCAGAAGTCTGGGCTCATAGAAATCATTATTTTGATATTCACCTCAGCTATCTGGGGCCAGTATTCTGTGTTTTCCCATCCTGAGTCTCCGCAGAGTGCCTTTGGGGGCCACTGTAGTGGCTTGATGGCTGCAACATCCTTTGTTTACTGATATGGCAGGCAACATTTCTCATTCACAGCAGACAAAGGCAGGAAAAGATTACACAAAAACTGCCTAATTAGGAAGTGCTCCTAAGAGGGTGGTGGCTCCATTTGAAGAGAAAGGGATAGATTTAAGGAACATTAAGAGATTAAACTTGCTGTGATTAAATAGATAGAGTTGTCAAGAAGGACTGCCAGCTTTCAATTTTTAATAATAGGCTGCTGTGGAGCTATTATGAAAATAGGGAGCATTGAAATGGAGCTGGTTTGGGAGGAGAAAACTATTTCAGTCTTGAACAAGTTGAGACTGAGGAACAGAAAAACATCCAAGTGAAGTCTGTAGTTGGATTTATGTTTCAGGAGCTCAGAAGGTAAATTTGAGCAGTGAATAGAGGTGTGGGAATTATCATCACTGAGATACTAATCAAGTCATGAAAGTGAATGAAATTGTCCAGGTGAAGTATTGATATGTGGAATAAAGTGAGAAGAGGGCTGTAGACTGAATTCTGACAACACCAACATATAATACTTGGGTAATAAGGAAAATGCTGCAAAATAGCCTGAACAGCACTGATTTAAAAGCAGGCCCTTGTCCAAGAGAAGGTGAGGACATACAGATACACCATTTCCAGCACTGCTGAGAAGTCAGCAAGACAAGTCCTTAAAAGCATCTGTTGAATTGACCAGTGTGGATATAATTGAAGAACTAGGCAAAAAGCAGATCTGTTGAAATCTGGTGGACAGGAGGTAAGACTTGGTTTTCTTACTTCTGATCTCTTTTAGTTTCTGTGAGGAACTTAAACTCTTCATTGTCTACCTCCTCAACTAGACTTTAAACTCCTTGAGCAAATGAAACATGTCTCCTTATTCTTTATATCCCAAGTACCACTTATGGATTAATCTATAAATGTCTCATTTCCCTTACCTATAAGGGAAAGAGAATAATACCATCTCGCTTTTTTTATTTCACAGGTTGTTTTTAGGCTTGTACCTTGCATGAAACAGTTGTAAATTGTAAATCCTACAGCAGTGATAGTTTTTGCTATTACTTCTAGATCCCAACAGTTCAGGACTAAAGTGGAAAAAGTGTCACAAGATAGCTTATGATTTATTGCCAAATGAATATTTAACAACCATCGTTGCTCTGGGGGTTCAGAAAAAATAGGGCATTTCAGGCTGAAATTGTTACAGGATACTTTAGAGAATTGCTAGCAAGACATTCAGGGTGGTAGGGAGTGAGGCATGAACCCAGTTGAGCATCTGGGTGCCAGGAATGGTGACTAAACCAATGAGATTAGTGCAGAAGAGTCTTAAAACGTTTCAATTCATTCCACATTCTTGGCTTAGACAAGAAAAATGCATTATTAAGGTTTAATGATTGTTTTGAGAAAGTAGGTATAGTACTTGCTGCCATGCAGAATGTTTTATGAGTCTAATAACAGACAGTACTTGAACATGAAAGCTAATTTGCTCTCCTATCCTGTAAATGGACCTCCACTCTGGGGCGTAGAGCAAATGTTGGCCTAAAAACGTCTCCCGATTCCTTGCTCCAAACTTGACCTTCTAATTTGGAAGACAGACTTCAAGACACTCTGTATTGAAATTAACAAGGTCATTTTACAATGTAAGGGATACTGGGGAAATTTATTGATTTTCATAAGCTACAGTTTATTTCTTACAAGTGTAAAATTACTGTAATATCTATAGGCTTAGAAGTTAAAAAAAGAATGGGAAGAATGTGCGTGTGTGTGGAAATATCTGTATCCTAAGAAAACTGTGAGGAAAAGCAGTGTAGTCCCCAGCTAGAAAGAACAGTAACAGGTATGAAGGATCCTCGGACCTCTGGGCGTTGCCCTGAGCTGTGCAGATGCTACATAGGAAACGAAGGTTAAAGGCCCCTGGCTTTGAGGTTGCTACAAAGAACAATAAAAGGGACTGGGTCGCTCTACTACAAGGCATAGCACATCCCTCATGTGTGAGATGATCTCCTTTTCTCTGTCCCCTTCCTGCCCTTCCTTTACAACATGGCCAGAGGGATCTTCGTTCAGCATACATCTGATCTGATCTTGTCACTCCTTGTCCTAGCCCATCAAGCAATGGTTCACCTTCCCTTCAGAATATAATCAAAATTCCTGAGACTCATAAGCGGTTTCCACACTGTCTCCCACCAACCTTACCAACCGACCTGTCCCCACCCCAATGCACCCTACACTCAACCGGAAAAACATGCTTGCACTTCTCAACAGCCTGTGCTCCCTGCCTAGCACCTTCCACGCCTGCTTTGTTCCAGCTCACGATTTCTCATTTATTCTCCCAGGCTCAGCTCCAGCAATGCTTCCTCCAAAAAAGCTTTCTGTGAAACACCACGGCTCTCACCACCCACACTCGTGCATGTACAAGAGCGTGTTTGTGTGTATGTGTGTGCGCACGCATGGGCATGCATGGCCACACACGTGCATTTTATTACCTATCACCAAGCCCATGCCTGGCGGTGGCGTTTATCCAAGAAATTATAATTACCCAATTCTCATTTCCTTATAGATCATGAGCTACTTGAGGTTTTGTTCATTTCACACATCGTAGGTCCTCACAAGATATTTCCTGAATATTCAGTGAGTAACAGACTGACAAGAACAACAAAGATGGGGTTGGTATTAATAGACTTTGGCAAATAAAACAACCTAGCATAGTGAAAATGCTTATGGCGGGACGAATACAATTTTTAAAGTTCCTGGTGCCTTCTGTGTCCAAATGCAAAACATTAGTCTCCCGCACCCTGCCCCCAAACGGAGGTCGACGTGTTGTCTAGTCTATTCCTCACCAAGAGTCTCCTGTGATAGCACACTCCGTGCATTATTTCAACTTCAAAAATAAAATAGCATGTGGCAAAGACACACTGGAAAGACCTCACCATCGTGGCTAGTTGTGGACACCTAAGAGTAGTCCCCTAGGAAGAGTCAGTGAAAACTCGTTTGTTGTCTTCGTGTTGGGTGTCTTTATAATGATTTTCTCAGAGATTACTCCAAAAAGCAATACGGTAAGTGGCTACAAAGTGTAAGTCATGAATAAATGCTACCAAAAAAATTGGAAAATGGGAATATAACTTTCAGGGGTGCCATCATATAGGGATCCTAAAGGTGCCGTAGCTCTAACAGATGAGAGTTTGGATGATCAGCTCTGGAAAATGATAACTCTAGAAATAGGTCTCATCATAGTAAAGACAGTGATATAAAAAGTATATAGGAGTTTTAAGAAATTTTACTGAAATGCAGATGTGGAAAAAGCATTATTTCTAAAGCAAATATAACATTTTATGTGCATGATTTGAAATACGTATCATTTGTAACTAAACTAGTTAAATATTACATCTAGACATTTGGCTATTTTATCTAATTTAGAAAGCTATACATTCTTTCTGGCCTGTTTTAAGAAAAAATCTTCATGAACTTTTGTTTGGGAAAGTAGGGAAATCACCTTGTGTTTGTCTTACATTTAGGCACACAAGTAATAGTAAAGTCTACTAACTTGAGGAGGAAAAAATGCCATTTTTTTCCTAATTGTCAAGGCTAGTCAAGCCAACACTGTTTGAGTTCTTAGTCCCAGAAAGCAGATATGCTTTAGAAATAGGTATTTTCATTTGCGTGTGTATATAAATTTTACCAGTTCTTAAAAACTGAAGAACTTGATGCTTAGACTTTAAAATTTTTTGAATTTGAGATTATTTTGTTGGTATATGATCACTTCATAGGGAAAGATGTGGGCATTGATTGAGTTCCTGGATCAACCTCTTAGATAATTCATGACAATCTTTTTTTTTAGAGGAAAAGAGGCATCGTTTGAGACCAGGATGCCGAGGCTCAGAGAGGTTAAATAACCCAGCCAGCCACTGATGAATCTACAGTCATGGTCTGTGCTTTTACCTCCCAGAAAGAGCAATGCTGCTCTCACTGGAAAAACAGCTGTTTATTCATGAATCTAAACTCTGCAGCCTGAAAAATTAAATGCCTGCCACTCGATTCTAGTGATTTGCAACAGAATATTTTCCTACGTATCTACTATTTTTCCAAATAATTTACAGATCACATTAAATGAAGGTCTTAGTGCAATATTGTTTCCTGTTCTGCTTTATTAACTCTGAATGAGTTTCTGTGAGTTGGTTCGCTCATTCTTTCTTTCTCTAATTGTACTAACTATTCTGCAAAATTGACTACTTCTGAGAACGTGTAATGGACCAATTTTTTTACCCTGTGTAACTCTAGATGAAATGTCTGCCAACTAATAGAGCAATCAGATCTGCTCTTCTAAGCCAAATAACAGCAGAGGAAGAGGACTCGGGGGGCCCATGGCACCTGTCCTTCTTGCTACTTATCAATGCGTCTTTGCACAAAACAAGTATTTTGTCTAAAACCTGCCTCAACTCGTGCTGTTCACTCTCCTCCCCCTCCAATCACTCACTTCCATGTTGTGACCTAACAATTGGTTGATGGGGCAAGTATTATGATCCAGTTGTCCATGTGCTGCTTTTTAATCAGGCGAGAAAGCATCAGTATTGGCTGACTTCCCATCAAAAACTTCTCAACAAACTTTTGGTGAAATGGCAGCAGGGAGAAGCATTCGCAGATGGGCTGCGGATGGACATGCCCATCTGGGGGACACTCACGAGAGTGAAGCCCACTCTGCTGTTCACCACTTGATTATAATTTCCTTGTCTGCGGCAGATCCATGGAAAAAGGCATTATCTCAGATATCCCCATATCACATCTTTTGAAATCAACTGCTGTTATCTCTTCGTTGTTTGGGGTTGGTATCCAGCCTGCCAGCGGTTCCTTTTGGGGGATCTCTCTCCATAAATAAATCTCCTCCTCAATTTAACAAAGACAAAGCTCTCAATGAACTCCGTTCAGACTGAACATAGTATAATTTACTTTTCAATTTCACACCCAAAGATTCTGTCATGGGGAGATGTAGGCAGTTAGGTTTCCAGTCATACCAAATGGGTTTTTAATATTTAAAATCCATCTGTTTACTTACAAAGAGTAAATGCCTGGAAATGAGGCTTCTGAAATGCAAATGAAGAGCTGCAAGACGTATTTCTGCTTGGGAAAACCCAACGCTTTCCTGACAAAAGGGAGTCATAATGGCGCCTGTGGAATCCAATAATGTTATAAATGATGTTTGATCCAATGGTGCATGACTTGTGTACTGGGAAATCTGTGGTCTTTTGTTTGTTATGACTGAGTCATGAAATGCTCCATGAATTTGTGGAAAGAGAGGAGATTCAAATTAGCATATGGCATTTTGAAAACCGTCAGCTAAGACAATTCTAGGATGCCTTGCCTTATCGAAACAGCTAACAGACTTAAGAAATGAAGCAGCATTTCAGAAAAGGTACTCTATTGCTACTCATGAAGTACCAAGGTGGAGGTATTGTACACCTCCGCTACAGGAGGTTTAGACCAGAGTTTAGCCTCATTCTTTGTTGTTTTTTCTTAAGTTTGAGAAATTAAAGTTGACTTTTAAGAAGTCACTGTTCTCAGTTCATGATTTCATAAAGAATCACAATAATAGAATTTTCTGTAAATTATATTAATATACAAAAGTTAAAAACTGCTGGGACTGCAAATAAAACATTAGGATGAATTTTTCAAACAATCTGCTATGCTTTCAATAGAAGTTACTAACGTTAAAACTCAGCCAGATATGATCCTATCGGCAGAAAACCTTCAGTATTGTTACCTCGCAGAATTTAATTGAGGTATTGTTCTACCCACCTAATAGAGCAAGACCATCAAAACCAAACCCCTTTTGTTTAAATAATTCCCTTTTAGCTCTTAGAAAAAGAACGTGACACTCAGGGTATTGCTACTTACCATTGCTTTATATCTCCAAGTGTATAATATCTAATCTGACAGGCATTTATTTCTCATTCATATGAAGTCCCAAACAAGTTGTCCTGATTGGCAGAAAATTCACTTTCCAGTGGCAAGTTACTTGCTTGTGGGAACCAGTGCTTCTTCCATCTTGTGACTCCCATCACCCTCGTCACATGTCATTTCTTAACTCTGGCTGGGAAATGACTCAGGACACTTCACTCTTATTTCGTTGTTGAAGTTTAGTCCCATAGGTGCAAGAGGGCTGGGAAATGTAGTCTCTGGCTGGACAACCAATTCCTAGGAAACCCTGCACCCAGAAGGAGAAAACCCTTTGGCAGCCAATCCTTCCTTCTCTGGGAGGGCGCACACTGCTTCTGCCAGTGTGGTCCCATCTACATTACACCCACAGGAGGGTTTGCCTCTGCCTGGGACCCACACTTGATCTAATCTGAATTTTAAGGGGAAGGACCAAAGGTTCTGAGTTTTCACTAGCTCCTCTGTTATTCTTAAAAGTGCAGAATTTGAGAACCATCTTAGAAGTAACATATTAAAATACTATGATCTCCATCTCACAGATTGAAAAATAGTCTCAGAAGCATGTATTCTATAGCTCTTCATAGATAAATTGCTTTCAGCATGGGTCCAAGATTCAAAAACTAAAGAATACTTGTTTCCAGCTGTCAAGAGAATTGTAATCTAGGTGGAGAGAGATCTATGTCACATACAGATAATTAAAATAGAAGGCCTTCTCAGATGAGTGCTTCACAAAAGGTAGATACTATGTTTGTAAAGAAAGTTAAAAAAAAAAAGTATTCTAGGCTAGAGGAGGATGTTTCAAGGCCAAAGTGGTGTTTGATCTTATTCATGGATAAGACTTATTTGATAGGTGAGGATGGGAGGAAGGTCAATTCAGACACAGGGAAAAGACATGGAGAAGCTCAGAGATGGTTCAGGGAATTTTACGCAATCCAGTTTGATTTGAGGTTTTCTATTTCTGGGCAAATAAAGTCGGGGGGTTCAGTGGATAGTAGGATACACATCCCAGAAGGTCTGTGGGAACCAGATCGTCCAGGGAAATCAATAACCAGGTCACGACATCGGATTTCATTCTGCAGACTTTGGGGAACAATGGAATGCCTGTGAGCAGGGGAGGGACTGGACCAGAAATGGTCCGGATTCCACCCTTCCTTGAGCTCTAGCTTTGCTCTCAACTCATCCCCTTGTCCGTGTGCCTTTGCCTTTATTCTCCAGAATCAAGTGCGTCTTGGCCTTTTGGGGAGGTCACCGTAAAATGCGGTCGCAGCCATCCTTTCAGCTCAGGGAGACCATTCAGGCTCGTGTGTTATCCCGGGCTCCCAGGGGCACCCTAGCTCTCAGTGTCTGTGGTTTCTTCTTCGTGCACGTGGAATCTCTCGCACATCCATTCTCTCCAACGTGTTTGGTCTCTGTAGCTCTGGCCTAAGTTCTTTCCTGAGGTTCAGCCTCATAAAGACTTCCCTGAGGCTCGTAAAGCACAGCCCATAGGACAGTGGAAACCTGAGCGCCTGCAGGCTGTCCTCACCCCCCATCCTGACCCCATTCCTCCTTCTCAACTTGACCCCATGACCCCAGTTTCCTGCTTGTTGTGAAATTTTTAAGTGAGACTTTTAAGAGACACCAGTCATCATAAACTATACCCACCTAAATACTTCTTCTACCAGCAATCCTTGGGTACCCTAGCCTCACGCCACTGATTTATACTCAGGCCCGTGAACAGGAGTCACTGAACCAATCTAGTGTTGAAAGACCACATTAAAAACTTCTACCTACATACCTCCCAAATATGCATTCCTCTGGTCCAGACCAATAGAGGGAAAACATAGCTAATGACAGAAACATTACATATCGTTATATTTAGATTAAAAGACTAAATGACAGTGGAGTGACAGCAGGGTTCATGGTTGTCTTTAGTCATGGTTTTCAATGGCAAATTATGTTTTCCACATTCCATCAAAATGCCATCCATCCATCCGTCTTCCTCCCTAGCTACCTACCCACCTATATGCATTATGTGTGTGTGTAGGTTTTGGGAATAGCAAGTAAACACATATAGAACAAATCATTATTCAAACTTCTGTAGAACCTTTTTTCAGTTGAGTACTTCTTTTTGTGGAGAAATTTACATATTTATCAGGGAATCAGGGATTTTAACACTGACATGGCTCTTTCTTAAAACTGAAAAACAGCAATTTGGGGCAAACGTATAATTTGTAAAATTATCCTCTTTTAACCTTGTGTGAGAACTCCAAAACATTAATTGGTTAAGTCAATGCTATTATTTAGAAATATAAATGAGAATATTAGCTACTCAAATATTGCCAGACCTAATTCATGCCCTCAGGTATCACCCCATTAGCATGCATCCGCATGAGCAGGAGTCACAAAACTAATGAATTTGTCACCAGGGACACAGATGGGGTGTGACACTGCCTCTGTTCTCTGCACACTCCTATCCAGGTGTCTTTATTGTGACATGATTACTTTTCATTCGATTCCACAAATTACATTATATCAAGTTACTATAGCGAAGGCTGTTACTAATTAAAATCCTTGTTATCTCTATACTTGAGTCAATATAGTTATTCTTTTTGTTTCTTACTAACCCTGGAGAAATTAGGAAACACTCCAGGCTCAGCATCTTCCGTGCCATTAAATAATAGTTATTTGTGTTTTGCCAGATGTAGAAAAGAGCCTACATTATCTCGCTTCGGGGAAAATTACGTAGCAATTACAGTATATGCTAAAGTTCAAGTTTTCTAAGAAGTGAAATTCTGGCTAGGGAGGATTTGATAGTCTAATTAAACCAGTGACTGGAATCCCATGTCACCTGAGACCTCACAATGAGGAAATGTCCACGTTCAGTCAAGTTTAATTTGTTGTCAATATAGCATCAAGACAGGGCTTTGAAACCTTCCAGCATATGTTCAGAAAACGCTAGACTCTCAGTAGGATCGCTTCAGTGCAGAGACACTAATTAAGTCACACAAAAAGCATCTCTTTATTGTTCTAAGTCCCCTTCCTCCACAAAACTTTAAAAAGCCCCAGGCAAACAGAGTCCTAGTTTGAATGCTGCTGTCTTTTTTTTTTTTTTTTTTTTTAACAAAGGATATTTAGGTCAGATTTCAGTGGTGAATGCTGGAGAAAATTCTGCTGCTTCACATATTCTCTCTTCACAGCATTCTCTTCCATTGTCAAATAATCGCATCTGTCATGACATCACCACCTTTGGTGTTTGGGAACACAGGCAAATTCCCTGGCCTAGTTGCATGAAAAAAACAATCTCCGGCTGTACAATATATAATTTAAACAGAAAAACTTTTTTTTTTTTTTTAAACAAACAGACCATCTGCTTTGGCTAATTGGCAGATCTGGAAACACAGCAAAATCCTAAAATGTGTGGCCCAAACATACTGACTGTGGCCTTCTTTTTCTTGGAAAATCAACCAAGAGACACCTGTCTTTTTTCCTTAGAGGTTTGAAACACATCACCTGGCTATATCTCATAATTATTTCTTGCTTTCCAAATGCCAAGTGGCTCATATCCAAAGTATAATGAGGATCTGTAAGATAACTGCCATGAGAAACATGCCATGGATGGCACCGTGCATGCCAGGCTCTTGATTTTGTTCTTAAGTAGTAGCCAGAAGCCCAGCGTGCAGAGCCCAAGGCCAGTTTGGCATTTCCACTTGTCAAAGCAACAGAAGCGAATAATTAAGAACTAAACACTCCCTCTCCTGAAACTCTCAGCATTTATTTGCTCAACAAGTATTTCTAAGTTTCTATCTACAGTTTCATGGAGGGGTTTAAATAGTTTTAAATAATTTGATACCTACCATCCATTTAAAAAATAAATACGTGAACAAACTCTTTTTTAACCTGTCCGAAATTTTACCATTTTCTCTTCCTCCTGGAACTTATGCTTTGATTCCAGTATCCTTATACAATATTTTTTGTTTGTTTATAAGCCTATTGTTTATCCTACTAACTGCAACAAAAATATATTACTCGGTAATTAATGTTATTCACTTTATCAGCATTTCAAATTGAACCTTTTTTTTTTTTTTGATGTATCATAGTAAGACTACAGAGGGGTAAGAAGCATGCCTTTCTTTTGTAAAGTAGAACGGCATTTGTGAAAGGGAGCCATCTAACAACTGCAGTGCATCCTAAACATGGTGATTTTAGAAAATAAGTACGTATTGAATTTGAAGTTCTGGAGAATTTCTCTTAAAACAATCCATGTGCCTGATTAACCTTGTGTACACCAAGTGTATGCACACGCCAGCTCTAAAAGCCAGTTAATTGCAATGGATCTGTGATCCTGTGTTACCAGACCAAATTATGCACTGCACCTTTCTAAATGTAGATTTTATGTAATTTATATAAAACACAGACTCTTTTGGAAACCTTGTCATCACGAATCACCGTTACAAAAAGTAAAACCATTAACACATGGGGGTCATTAAAGAGGGCTCTCATGCACAAAAGAAAAGTTAGACAAGAAGGTTTGGTGGGCCTGACTTAAAGAAATTTGGGTGCATAGCTAAGAATAAAACCCTTCTTGCCTCGTATTCTATCATTAACAACAACTTATTTCCACTAATCATTTACATATTAATCCAATTATATGTTGGTCCTTCAATTTTTTAAGATATGGTTATGGCTTCTTGAGAATGTTTTTCCCTTCTTATCATTTTCGTTGTTTCTCTTCTGTAAAAGTTTGCTGTAGCCCTACCATCTGGCGAGTGTGTCTTGTGCCCACAAGGAGGATCCTTAACTCTGCTCCTTTCGGAAGTGCTGGTATGGTTCATCTGAGCACAGCATCACTAAGCTAGAAAATGCTACTTCCCCATTTAGTCACATTGCTTATAATGGATGTCTTCACTGTCACCCAGCTTAGCAGCTAATTAAAGTGTATAATGTGTCTCTAAAAAGAGATCATCTCTTTTTCTTATTCAAGAAAGAACGTTCCATTAAAATACTGTGATGATACAAGGCAAAATTTGAAAACAAAACAAAAAAGTCAATAGGACAAAAGACAAATCTGATAAAAGACTGTTATCCAAAATATACAAAGAACTCTTAAACTCAACAATAAGAAAACAAACTACCTGGATAAAAAATAGGCAACACCCTCAAGAGACACTTAACCAAAGAAGATATACAGATGGCAAATAAGCATATGAAAAGATGCTTCAATCATATGCCATCCGGGAAATGCAAATTAAAACACAGTAATGTACCACCATACTGCCGTCAGAATGGACAATATCAAGAGCACTGACACCACCAAATGCTGGCAAAAATGTGGAGCAACAGGAACTCACGTTCATTGCTGGTGGGAATGCAAACTGGTGCAGCCACTTTGGAAGACAAGTTTGGCAGTTGCTTAGAAAACTAAACATGCTCTTATCATACGATCCAGCAATCCGGCTCCTTGGTATGTACTCAAAGGACTTGAAAACTTATGTGCACACAAAACATGGGTACATGGATGTTTATAGCAGCTCTATTCATAACTGTCAAAACTTGGAAGCAACCACAATGTCCTTCAGTAAGTGAACAAATAGACTGTGTTACATCCAGACCCTAGACTATTATTCAGGGCTAAAAAGAAATAGACTATCAAGCCATGAAAATACATGGGGGGACCTTAAACGCATATTTCTAAGTGAAAGAAGCCAATCTGAAAAGGCTATCTAATGTAAGATTCCAACTATATGACATCCTAGGAAGGGCAAAACTATGCAGACGGTAAAGAGATCAGGTGGCTCCCAGGGTGAGAAAAGAGATGGATAGGCAGAGCACAGAGGACTGACAGGGCCGTGAAAATATTCCATGATACTATAACGATGGATCCATGTCATTATATACTTGTCCAAAGCCATAGAGTGTACAACACCAGGATGAACCCTAAAGCAAAATGTAGACTTCTGGTGAGTATGGTGTGTCAATGTGGGTTCATCAGTTGTAACAAATGTAGCACCTGGTGGGGATGTTGATAAGGGAAGACGTTATGCATGTGTGTGGGTAGATGGAAAATCTACATGCCTTCCTAAAACCTTAAAAACCAGCCTTGAACGTATCAAGATCATCCCTCAGTGATTAAATACTTGCCAAAACAAAACTGGCTGCTTGATAAAGGAAGACAAGAAAAATCCAGATACTTGACAACATGAAATACATCATATTCATCCAATAAAAAAATTATTAGGAATGTGAACACACAGGAAAATATAATTCATAACCAAGAAAAATTAGTTAATAGTGTTAAAACCAGAAATGACTGGAAGTTGGAATTGGCAAAGAAGAACTTTGAGAGGTCAAGTTGGTAGAGAATGTTATTCAATATTCCCTATCCTCATTCATTTTTGGTCTATTTCTCTAATAATTACTGATAGAGGAGGATTGTAATCTTCAATTATAATTGTGGATTTGCCTGCATTTTCTTTTGCTTTTTCTGTCAGGTTTTTCCTTCATGCATATTGAAGCTATGTTATTATGCACATACACATTTGGAATTGTATGTCTTCTTGACGAATAGACCTGTTATCATAATGAAATATTCCTATTTATCTATGGTAATATTTTTCACTCTGAAGTCCACTGTTCTTATATTGATATAGCCACTCTAGCTTTCTTAGGATTTGGTTTTTTGCATGTTGTATCTTTTTGCATCTGTTACGTTCAAGTACATTTCTTGTAGACAACATATGGTTTCTTGCTTTCTGTGTCCAATCAGATAATCTCTACTTTTCAGCTGGAGTGTTTGGATAATTTACACTTAATGTAAATTTCAGTCTGCTTGGGTTTAAATCTATCCTCTTGATATCTTTTCTGTTTGATCCAGCTCTTCTTTATTCCTTTATCTTCTCCTGACTTCTTGCGGATTGAGTGTTTTCATATTGTATTCTATCTTACCTATTGGCTTGTGAACTCTGCAATTTTGTTCACTTTTATAGTGGTTGTTTTAGAATTTATAATATGTGTCTGATTTATCACAATTTATTTTGAAGTAGTGTCTTGTATCCATTTACCTATAATGTAAGGCCTGTACAACAATAGATTTCCACTTTCCCCTCTGCTTCCTGTTCTACTGTTATACATTTTACTGCTTCCCACACATTGTACAAGGTCAGTACTATCCTTGATCCTAAAACTAGGCAAAAACATTATAAGTAACACACCAATTTCCCTTATGAATATAGATGCAAATATCCATAACATGTGAGCAAATTGAATCTCTTAATATATTAAAAGGGTATATATCATGATCAGGTGTGGCTTACCCCAGTAATACAAGGTTGCATTTCTGTTCAAAAATCAATGAGTATAATTTATGATTCTAATTTTAAAAATAAGATAAACCCATTTGATCCTCTTAATAGGCACAAAAAAAGGTACTTAAAAACTTTGACACAAATTAATGATTACAAAAATTAAAACTGTTAGAAAAATTGGAATAAAAAGGGAACTCCTCTACCTGGTAAAGGGAATCTATTGAAAACCTACAGTTAACATGCTTAATGTTGAAAGACTTAACTGTTAAGTCTGGGGAAAAGAGAGATGTTTTCTCTCAGCACTTCTGTTCAACATTATATTTGATGTACTAGCCAGTACATCAAATACAAGAAAAAAAATACCATACTTCCTGTAAAGGAAGACACTAAACTGTCTTTATTTGTAGACATTATGACAGTATACAAAAAAGCCCAAGATTTTACCTATTATACCTATTAGAAGTAATAGAAGAATTTATCAATCAAAAGGTACAAGGTTCTATTTACAAAATTCAGGTGTATTTCCATTAACAATACATTATTGAAAAACAAAGATGTTTAAATATCATCATTAAAAATAGCATCAAAATTTATGGAGAATTTAATAATGATAAAAATCACAAAATGTTAGATAAATTAAATACAACCTTATAAATTTCAGGAGGTAAACTGTGTTAAAGGACAAGAAAACTCAATAATGTTAAGTACCAATTCTTTTCCAGTTTCTGTATAAATTAAATGTAATTCAAATCAAACTTCCAGCATGTTCTTTGGAGAAAACAAGCTGATTTCAAATTTTATATGTAAATCCCAAGCATCTAGAATAGCCAACAAAATTTTGAAAAAGCAAAAATATGTATACTTCCTGAATGTCATTACTTTTTATAAAGCTAGAGTAATTAAGACCATATAGTACAAAGATAGACATGTATATAAATGCAAAAGAAGTCCAGAAATAGATTCAAATGCATGTAATAAATGGACTTTTGACAAAGGTATCAAAACAATAATTCAATGGGAAAAGGACAGTCTTTTCAACAAATGTTTCTAGATAAAAAACTTTTATAAAAACAGTTAATCTCAACCTTAATTTCACAAAATACACAAAATATTAACACAAAGATGTATTATGGAAATAACTTCAAAAGCTAGAATGGTAAGTTTTCTAAAGGAAAATACAGAATAAAATCTTCATGAATTTAGGGTAGGTAAAAATATTCTAGACAGCACACAAATATCACACATATTTCCAAGATAGCACATAAATGGCAAAAGAAAGTTGTTTTCATAAAAATTGATAAATTAGATTTCATCAAAATTTAAAACCTCTAGAAAAAAAACTAAAAAAAAAAAAAAAGTATAGACCAATATCTCTCATGAACAAAGATGTAAAAATCCTCATCAAAACATCAGTACATCAAATCAAGCAATGTATTTTTAAAAATACACTATGACCGGGCTTCCCTGGTGGCACAGTGGTTAGGAATCAGCCTGCCACTGCAGGGGACATGGGTTTGAGCCCTGGTCCGAGAAGATCCCATATGCCATGGAGCAACTAAGCCCGTGCACCACAACTACTGAGCCTGTGTTCTAGAGCCCACGAGCCACAACTACTGAAGCCCACGTGCCACAACTACTGAAGCCCACACACCTAGAGCCCGAGCTCCACAAGAGAAGCCATCGCAATGAAAAGCCTGCACACCACAAGGAAGAGTAGCCCCCACTCGCCACAAATAGAGAAAGCCCATGCACAGCAGCGAAGACCCAATGCAGCCAAAAATAAATAAATAAAATTAAAAATTTATTTAAAAAAATACACCATGACCAAATGGAATTTATTCCAAAAAATACAAGGTTGGTTCAACATGAAAAGATTAGTCAGTACAATCTATTGTATTAACAGCCTTAAGAAAAACCACTATTTCGATGCAAAATTGATGCAAAAAAATCATGTGACGAAATCCAACACCAATGTAAGATAAAAGCTTCCAGCAAAAGAGAAGAGGATTTTCATAATCTGATAAAGGACATCGGCAGAAGAAACCTACGGCTAACACATGCTTAAAAGTGAAAGACTGAATGTTTTCCCTCACAGTCAACATCAGACTAGAAATTTGTTAGCAAACTAAGATAAGAAATAAAAATAAAAGGCATATAGATTTGAAAGAAAAATCTAAACCTCTTCCTATTTGTAGATAACATGATTTTCCAGGTAGAAAACCTCAAGAAATTAAAATTCCTTAACTAATAAGTGAGTTTAGCAAGGTGGAAGGTCACAAAATGCAAGGCAACACAAGCAAAAAAAGAATCAATTATAGTTCTTTATACTAAAAATGAACTATCAGTAAGAGAAATTTATAACACAATGACTCTCCCCAAAAAGAAAGTCTTAGGTATAAATCCAGTATAGGATCTGTATGTTAAAAACTAAAAAAATGTTGATGAAAGAAATCAAAGACCTAAATACAGAGACATAAGATGTTCATGTCAGCACAGTAAATATATCAATTGTCTCCAAATTGGTCTATAGGCTTAAACCAATTTCTAGAAAAATGCCAGCAAGATATGTTGTAGATATAGATGGCTTATTCTAAAATTAATATGAAATGGCAAAGGAATTAGAATAGTTAAAAGTAATTTTGAAACAAAGTTGGAGGAATCTCACTACCTGATTTTATGACTTATTATATACCTACAGTAATCAAGCGAGTATGGGATTGGTCTAGGGATAGACACATAGATCAATGCAATGAAGAGACTCCATAAATAGACCCACACAAATAGGGACAACTGATTTTTGACAAAGGTACAAAAGCGATTTAATAGAGAAAAAAATCTTTTCAATAAGTGATGATAAAACAATTGGCTGTTCATGCACACAAAAAAGAATCTTATATCCTTGACCTAAAACCTACACCTTTACAAAATTTAACTCAAAATGGATCATAGATGTAAATGTAACATGTAACACAGTGAAATTTTAGAAAAAAATAAGATCTTTGACCTGGAGTTGGGTGAAGAGTTCTTGGACATAACACTAAAACCAGAGTCCATAGAAGATAATATTGATTGTCAGGAATAATAAAATTCTAAAGAAATACTCTAAGGAATACATGAAGTGAATGGAAAACAAGCAACTAATTGGAAAAATATTTTCAAATCTCATGCAGTTTAGGACTTGTACTCAAAATATGTAAAGAATTCTCCCAACTAAACAGTAAGAAGTGGACAATCCAACTAGAAAATGGGCAAAGGTCTTAAACAGAAATTTTTACCAAAGATGATACATGGATTGCAAATCATTTAAAAACATGAAAATGTTCAACATTATGTATTTTATAGCATATAAACTATACCTTAATTTTTAAAAAGTTTAAAAGGTCTGCTCTTCAAAAGCAACTATTTTCACAAAAGAAAAAGAAGAGAGATACTAGGAGAAAATTTGTAAAACATATACATTCCTAAGTTCTTGTATTCATAATAAAGAATTCTTAAAATAATTAAGAAAAAATAAAGCACTAAAGTACCAAAGATTTGTTCAAATGCTTCGCAAGGAAGACATACAAACAGTCAATAGCATTTGTGAAGATGCTCCCCATTATGAGTCAGTGAGGAGAGGAAATGAAAACCACAGAGAGATGCCACTGTTCACTCACTGGAATAGCTAAATTTAAAAAGACTAACAGTAGCCAGTGTTGGCAAGGATGTGGAGCAACGAACACTCCACATTGTCCAGGGGAATAAACAATTTTGCAACCGCTTTGGGAAAAAGCTTGGCAGTTCCTTTTAAAAAGTTAAATACTATATATGCTTACTCCATGGCCTGGCAGTTAGACTTTTAGACTTATAGGTATTTACCCTAGAGATATGAAAACGTGTATACACAAATACTAATGTACAGTGGTATATTGCACCTTTGTTCATAATAGCCCCAAACTGAAACAATCCAAATACTCATCAATATGTGAAAAAAAAATTGTGGTATATTCATGCAATGGAATACTACTCAGTAATAAAAAGGAACAAAATGCTGATACATGGAATAGTGTAGCTCAACATCAAAAATGTTCAACTGTCATTCTGAGCTAAGGAAATCATATGTACTGTTTGATTCCATTTATATGAAATTCTAAATAGGCAAACCTAATATATAGTGTCAGAAAGCAGATAATGGTGGCTAGGGATCGTGGGTGTTAAGCCAGGGGTCGGGGTGTTGATTGCCAAGGGCAAAGGGCATCTTTTTAGAGTAATGGAAGTGTGTTATAGTTTTCCTTTTGAGAGTGGGTATACAAGTCACATTTCAAATGGGGAATAATTCATTGTATGTAAATAATGCTTCAGTAACGTTGATTTAAATTATATATATATACACACACACACACACACACACACACGGCTCTCACTTGTTAACAAATATAAGCAAAATTTGTTAACTTCTCCAAGTCCAAATATTGTATATGAAGTCAGCTGATGGAAGCAGCACATCCCATTTAAGACCATACCTTCCCAGGGGTGGGCCATCATACTAAGGCTATTAACAGAGACATTTGCCCAAACCAGCAATAATCCCTGTTAAAGCCAATCATTTTCTTTTGGACATTACTGCCAGTGTTAAGAAGAGCTCTGAAAGTCTACAAATAATCAATGCTGGAGAAGGTGTGGAGAAAAGGGAACCCTCTTGCACTATTGGTGGGAATGTAAATTGATACAGCCACTATGGAGAACAGTATGGAGGTTCCTTAAAAAACTGAAAATAGAGCTACCATATGATCCAGCAATCCCACTCCTGGGCATATATCCAGAGAAAAACATAATTCAAAAAGATACATGCACCTTAATGTTCATAGCAGCACTATTTACAATAGCCAAGACATGGAAGCAACCTAAGTGTCCATGACCGATGAATGGATAAAGGACATGTGGTAAATATATATATATTACACACGCAGATACACACACACACACACACACACACACACAATGTAATTCTACTCAGCCATAAAAAAGAAAGAAATAATACCATTTGCAGCAACATGGATAGATCTCGAGATTAAGTGAAGTAAGCCAGACAGATGAAAACAAATATCATATGATATCACTTATATGTGGAATGTAAAAAAAAAGATACAAATTACCTTATTTACAAAACAGAAATAGACTCACGGACATAGAAAAAAAACTTATGGTTACCAAAGGCGGGGAGGAGAGGGATAAATTAGAAGTTTGGGATAAAATATATATACTACTAAATATAAAATAGATAACCAACAAGGACCTACTGTATAGCACAGAGAACTATATTCAATATCTTGGAATAACCTATAATGGAAGAGAATGTAAAAAAAAGAATATATGTTTATATATATGTATAACTGAATCACTTTGCTGTACAAGTGTAACTAACACAACATCGTAAATCAACTGTATTTCAATGAAAATTTGAAAAAAAAAAAGCTTTGGAAAATAACAAACAATAATAGAAACAAATTTAAAAATATCAGGAAGGAAATTTCACTTTAAGAACAAGATGACAAAATTATTAATTATATCAAAATATGAAAAGAGAAAAAAGATGGTATTTATAGGATTTTGTCCTCCTGTACCACAGTCACACTGAACCTTTACTTGTCATTTTACTGTGAAGGGATAATTTTTAACATTTACCTGATTTCTACATATCAGTGCTCGGCTCCACACTGAACAGGTTCATCGTGGTGGCATTTCTCGTTAGTCACCTCTTTCTAATTAGCACACACTCTGATGATTTGGATTGCCTACAGAACTCACCAGGATCGTGCATGATAGTAAGATGATAGTGAGATGCAGTATTCGGCTATTTGCACCGACTAGTTTTTCTCTGGTCGGCAGTTACAGAAAGCATCTTCCACTTCCTGGAAATCTTATAAATATAGGCCCTTCTTTGAAGGAGTAAGCAGACGTTGTAGATGGTCAGGGTAAGTGCTTCATTAGCACTACAAATAAAAGCAAAATTCTTGCCCTGCTGGGTGGTGAATTAGTAACCTCATGCTATATGTCAAGAAAGATTACCATAGTAAGATTTCCAGCATTCTTCATGCTGCTATGGGATGAAAGGTGTGCAAACTGGAGAAGAGAAGATTAATGGGAAATAAGGAACATTTCATTCAAAAATCTAAGGGCTAAAAGGAAAAGAGCAGACTGGCTTTAAGTTGCTTATGTATATATATTTATATATGTATATTATATATTATATTTAATGTATATTAAATATACATATGTAACTTTTTTTAAAGATATGAAAGTATCGGGCCTCCCTGGTGGCGCAAGTGGTTGAGAGTCCGCCTGCCGATGCAGGGGATACGGGTTCGTGCCCCGGTCTGGGAGGATCCCATATGCCGCGGAGCGGCTGGGCCCGTGAGCCATGGCCGCTGGGCCTGCGCATCCGGAGCCTGTGCTCCGCAACGGGGGAGGCCACAACAGTGAGAGGCCCGCATACCGCAAAAAGGAAAAAAAAAAAAAAAAAGATATGAAAGTATCAAACAGGAATATTTAGGCTTAATGTTATAAAATTAAATAGTAATTAGAGCTGCCCAAGAAGGAAACAGACTTGGATAGGCTAATGGAAAAAACCCATCATCTCAGAAGAATTTAAGCAGAAGTATGATGGTCATTTGTTTGAAAGTAAGAACAATTTTCCAGACAAGTTCTTAGTCATTTTCTGGTGAAGATTTTCCTCATCTTCTGTAAACTCCAGCTTAACAGCTGGTCTCTTTTCCTCAACTTTAGGATTTGTGAGTCCTTAAAAGCTTCGGTACCCAAGTGAGTCAATAGCTATACTTGTTGAGACCTTTTAAAGTTAAAATAGCATTTTTTTTTGCTGTAGACCTCATACATTCATCTCCACTAATGATTCTGGGAAGCAAACAGCTTCGTTCTTTCTGAAGTGCTCCCGGTGTGACCACAGACCCCTGGCCCTTCATCTTTTTGTTTCCAAATAATTCTCTTCAGGAAACTGAGATGGTGAGAAAGCACATCACATACTTTGTAAGAGCACAACTACTGGCAAAAAAAAAGGTACCAAGGGTAAATTTCAGAAAATTGGACAAAAGCATTTTATAGTCAAGATGGATTGTATCAAAGACAACGACGGTAACTTCAGTATCTGTGGGTCAAGCTTTGGCAGTTACCTTTCTGGTTTACCATATGTAGTGAACTGGAACACATATTTGTACTATGTGCTACCTAACTATTGGAAAAGTATGGCTACTGTATAGCTTTAAGAAGGTTTCTATTTTTCTATCTCCCTGAACATGCTTCATCCCAAATATATCTACACCAACACCCATCAAACCTTTATGGAATATGTGTCTTATACTACTCATGATGATAGTCTTCTTTGGGCGAATAACAAAAAAGAAAAGGGCACTCCCTTGATGAGGAATCAGACTAATGGGGGAGATAGATGGGTAAATGTCTATATATTTATAGTAGAATGAGGTAGATGCCATAACACAAGATAACAAAATGCTATAAAAATCTGAATGTTTTCAGGGGAGTAATTTGAACTTCCTATTAAGGACTTCTAGGAGGTCTCCAGATAGAAAAGAGAATGCAGGACATTCCTGGCAGAGGAAACATCATGTACCAAGGCACAAGGGCTGGAAGGGGGAGCAGGGATTCAGAATAAGGCCTGTGGTGTGATGTGGCTGGAACATAAGCCATGAAGGGGAAAGGGGATTCAGGTGGTGAGTCCAAGAAAGGCCAGGTTGGGACAGGCCTTGTGACCCTTAATAAAAGCTTGAACATACAAAGGTTCCTATGAAGGACAGGAAAACTACATACATTTCTTCTGTTTTAATTGGAGTATAGTTAATTTACAATATTGTGTTCGTTTCAGGTGTACAGCACAGTGATTCAGTTATACATATATTCATTCTTTTTTCAGATTCTTTTCCTATACAGGTTACTACAGAATATTGAGCAGAGTTCCCCGTGCTATACAGTAGGTCCTTGTTGGTTATCTCTTTTATATACAGTAGTGTGGATATTCATCCCAAGCTCCTGATTTATCCCTCCCTACCACGTTTCCCCTTCGGTAACCATAAGTTTGTTTTCAAAATCTGCGAGTCCGTTTCTGTTTTGTAAATAAGTTCATTGATAGCATTTTAAAAATTATATTCCACATGAGTGATATCATGATACTTGTCTTTCTCTCTCTGGCTTACTTCACTTAATATGATAATCTTGAGGTCCATCCCTGTTGCTGCAAATGGCATTATATTGTTCATTTTTATGGCTGAGTAATAATATTCCGTTGTATATATGTACCACATCTTCTTTCCTCTGTTGATGAACATTTAGGTTGTGTCCATGTCTTGGCTATTGTAAATAGTGCTGCAGTGAACACTGGGGTGCATGTATCTTCTGGAATTTTGGTTTTCTCCAGGTATATGTTCAGGAGCGGGGTTGCTGGATCATACGGTAGCTCGATTTTTAGTTTTTGAAGGAACCTCCATACTTTTCTCCATAGTGGTTATACCCTCCCTACACTGTTGGTGAGGATGTAAATTGGTACTACATACGTTTTTAAGGTAAGAAATGATAGTTTTAGAGATTTTAGAAAATTAACTAATAAAAATACAGAGGATCAACAGAGTGAGCAGAACATGGACGCAGAAGAGAGAGGCTGTACCAGTGGTCGAGGAAGCGAAAGATGGCCAGGGCCTAACACACTGGCAGTACTGCTGATGGGAGAGGAGAAAATCTGGTTTCAGAAGGTGATTGTCCATAGAAGTGGTCGTTCTTAGGGTTTGAAAGAGGAGTTTAACACGGGCAACAGCATGATCATGATGCTCTGTATTCCTCTGGGAAGTGTCGGTGGTCCTATTAAATCTGTTCCTCCAAACTGGTATACACTTTGAGTTTGAGGCAGCGGTGGCTCCCCTCGTGGAAGTGTCTGGGAGTCATGCATGGGTAGCTAAGGAAGGAAATCATGCCCGAGATTTGGGCGTGGGAAACACCAGCCTATAAATGACACTACAAGCCGCAGACGTATTTCTGATCACCCGGAGAAAAATATGAGGGAAAAATCAAGGACTGTTTGGAGTATGAACAACCTGTTCTTTAATCCTCTGTTCTTCTCTCCGAAGGGCTCTTTCCATCCTTTATTTCCCCCTAGGACGTTGGCAAGCGTGCATGTGGCAGTCTGGTTGCCCACAAACAACATAGGCAAATAGAGTTCATACCAGTGTGTACGTTTTTACTCCTGATATAAATAAAAGGCACACGAAATTAGATGCAAAGTGCATCTGTTTAGGTGTCCGACCGACAGGAATTCAAACCCTGACTTCATCTTTTACCAACAGAGAGATTTTGGTAAAATTGTGTCATCTTCCTAATTCTCAGTCTCATAATATGTTTTTAAAAATGAGAGGATAAGGATTCTGCCTTGTCCAGATGTATATAAAATGCCTGGCCAAAAATAGGCTCTCACCAATGATGGTTATGTTACTGGAAGAGAACAGGAGAGATGGAAAAACCTGGGGGTGGGGGGGTGGGTAACCAAAAAGTTTAACTCCTTTGGGCTTCAGTTTATCAGTAAATAGAAAAAAAAAATGCTATCAGATTTACAGTGTTTCAGGGAAATAGAGACCATGTGTGCGTGAATCTGTATAAGGATGCAGATGATATGATTAACAGTGATTTAAGAAAAGCTGCATTTACATAAAGTCTAAATAAATGCAAGGATGGTTTGGTGTACAATAAAGCCAGGGCACTGGAATAACATTAAAGCCAAGAGGAAGGCTGTCATCAGTTAAATCAGCATAACAAAAGCTTGCCCACAATTCCTCTGACAAACCTACTCTTGAGTCATATTGGGCAAAACTAGGTCTGCTTTCATCCCTACCTGCTCAGGAACCTGGGAAAGGATGACCTCCCTTTTTCAGCCTTATGAGAAATGACTTGCAGTGGCTACTGGGCTGCCAAAAAGAGTCTTTCACTATCATCCAGGAGGTTTCCAGTGTAAAAACCTCTCCGAAAATTTAGTTGTCCTTTTTCAGATTTTCCCTAATATAAGGATATATTGGGCTGGCCAAAAAGTTGGTTTGGGTTTTCCATAACCTTTTAGGGAAAAACCCAAACGAACCTTTTGGCCAACCCAATACTTATAATAAAGTGAAAGTTATTACTAAAGCCTAATCGAAATGCAAAAGGGAATTCTTGATCTAGTTCAGTGGCTTTCAAGCATTTTTTAAGCTTCAGAAAACTTTGTGTAGTTGAAACATTACCAAGAGGCCGAGTATGTAAAGTGAAAAAGGGCAGAGCTTCAGTAGAAGAAGGGAAGGAGGTCCCAGAGCCCTGATGTACACACACTACCTTGCCTTCCACTGTCCAGCACTGTCCACTCCCCGCAGCCACCGAAGATGCTCCAGTCCCGCTTGTAGTGCTGCCTGGATGGAATAGAGCCCTTAACAAATGTTCATCTTCCACGTGTACCAGGCACTGTGCTAGGCACTGAAATCCACTTAAAAGGCAGAAGAGGCCCCTATGTACATAAGGCTTGTTTCCCAGGATAAGAGATAGACATCAATATGGGGGGAAAGACAAGTAAAGTGAAAAATGAATGAAATAATGTCACAGTTGAATAACTTCTATTAAGGAAAGAACTGAGAGGTACAGATAGAGTATAACAGGAGAGCCTGCTTTGGATGTGATGGTAACAGAAGGCCTTTATAAAGCAGAGACTTGGGACTTCCCTGGTGGAGCAGTGGTTAAGAATCTGCCTGCCAATGCAGGGGACACGGGTTCCAGCCCTGGTCCAGGAAGATCCCACAAGCCTCAGAACAACTAAGCCTGTGTGCCACAACTACTGAGCCCACGTGCCACAACTACTGAGCCTGCATGCCTAGAGCCTGCACTCCATAACAAGAGAAGCCACCGCAATGAGACACCTGTGCACCACAACGAAGAGTAGCCCCCGCTCGCCGCAACTTGATAAAGCCCATGAGCAGCAACGAAAACCCAGTGAGGCCATAAATAAACAGATACATAGATAGGTAGGTAGGTAGATAGCAGAGACTTGCAAATGGAAGGAACTAACCATGTGAAGAGTATGCAAAGAGGGGGGTTTCATACAAAAGAAGAGCAAGTAAAAACAGCAGAAAGCAGGGGTGATGGGACATGTTTAAGAGACAGGCAAGGACCAGGTCCTCCAAGGCCTTGAAAACCATAAGAATAGACTGATTTTTATTCTAGGTGTCATGGAAGGCCCCCGAAGGGCATTTTGAAAGGAAGCCTAAGTGGTGATCTAATTTATACTTTAATAGATCACACAAGTGACATCTTAACCATACAACAAAAGCCTATGGTTACTATTTTGACAAAATAGAGGATTTGTAATTATTATGCCCTTCTTGAGGTAGGGAGCATTGTATCTTTAGAATACTTAAGCATGATGCCAAAAATGGCACACTGAAGCCCTGGACAGACGCAAGCTTCACCTTGGCCCCATTCTTCCTCGCCCTATTTTCACTCCTCATGGTAACTTCTCTCTTTCTACTGGAATCCATCCAGTAGGATCCATCTGGAGACCAGTTTGTCCCAGCAGCAATTTTATCAGAGTTTACTCTCAACTAAGCTGGACTCTCTCTAAAGGAATTCTGTTCCAACTGCAAAGAATCTATGATTTCTCCCTGAATTGCCCTTTGATGAGGTTTGAACTGAAGATGGAGTTCCCATATTGAGCAGAAACCTAGATGGCCTACCCTTGTAAGACCCTTGAACCTCTTTCTCCCCACTTCCTTTCCTCCCCTCCTCATGTTCCGCTTTAACTATTTAATGATATGTAGAAGACAAAGGCTCTCAATCAAGTCTTCTATAGAAGAAAACCTGTCTATATATTTTAATATATTCATCTTTCTTGCATCTATTCAAGAGTTAGATTCTGAGGCTCCACATACCCAGCTATGAAGCTTGAACTGACGTCGTGGTTCAGAGCTATTCAGATAGTCACCCATCAATTCTAATAATTTACATTTTTGTTCTTTTCCCCGTGTTTTAGCTAACAGCTGCAATATAAAAAATTCAATACAGAAAAGGGGCATGAATTTTTAATAATTGAGGTCTTACAGAAAAATTTATTTTTCGCAATGATATAAATACGCCGTGTTTGACATAAGCAGTTTCAAATATTAGAAAGGAAAATTTGATGATAACATTCCGAAAAGATGTGCAGCATACAGCTTTCTAGGAAATACAGAGCCAATTTTATTGAACCCGTAGACAGGTACATAAAACCCTATTTTGAAAACAGCAGACCTCCACTAACCAGATAGGCTGTTATTCTCAGAAGATGAGGAAGTGCTGCCGGCACTGTAAACCTAATAAGGTGGGTGATGTGCATCACTTCGTACTGTCCTTGACTTTCTGCTTCTAGTAGAATTCTGAAAGATTATTAGCCACCTCTGCGATACGTTTGATGAATGGGTTTGGTTCAACGATAAAAGGGGAGGTCGACCATGAGCAGAAATTTGTTTTTTTAGGTGTATTCCAGAGCGAATGTGTGCTTTCCAAACTGCAAATGAGTAGAGGTTTATTCCTCGGGAATGTTCTGGTTCATGCAACAGTGCATTCTGCCTGAGATGCCTTGGAGCACCTTCCAGCCACAGGGCACAGGACCTCTGGGCTGGGGTGTCAGCACAGCTGCTGAAACTGGGCGAGCCTAGACCAAGCAAGGGCCCCAAACAGCATGCTGTTAATAAACCAGATAATCTATAAAAATTAATAACTAAAACAACTTGGCTAATATCTCACAATGACCCAAATTCTCCCCTATCACGAGAGGAGGTGAAACACACTTCTGTTCTTTTTACATCATATACTTTTCAGTGTTTTGCTCTTTCATTAAAGACTAACCTCTCTGGCTCTTTTCTGTATCGCATCTTCCACTCTATTCTGTAATAGCTCCACTCCCCATGCTTTCACCAAGAAAATGCTGTGGCAACACACTGAGAGAAAGATTTGCTTTACCTGCCAACATGAGAACATGGTACTTTTTAACCATGGCCTGCTTACTCCCCTAAGTTGATCACCCACAAAAATGAAGCTAATTTTACAAACTGAAGATGCTCTTTCTATTATGTTCTCCTCCAAATAAAAGCAATGAGCTTCATTCTATTTGTTACCCTGCTCCTTACAATTAGTTTTATGATGAATGGCGAGAATGCTTATGCCATAAATCCAGTCTATAACTCCCCCATGTCTAGATGGTTATGAATCCCTTGAGTAGGACCGAAAATACGATATATAATGACTCAGTCTGGTTTGTAATCTCCATTGTAAAACTTATTAACCTCTTACATTCAAATTCATTCTACAGGCTTTTTAACTAGATCCAAGGATCTAAAATAATCAGTTTCCCAAAAAGTGAGGCAACGCTTTAGAGTTTAGTAAAATCAGACAATTTCTGACACTTCAATACAGCCGTACAAATACCACTGGCTATTATACATAGAATGGATAAGCAACAAGGTCCTACAGTATAGCACAGAGAACTATACTCAAAATCCTGTAATAAACCATAATGGAAAAGAATATATAAAAAGAATGTATCTATATGTATAACTGAATCACTTTGCTGTACAACAGAAATTAACACAACATTGTAAGTCAACTATACTTCAATGAAATAAATGAAAACAAAACAAAACAAGCAAAAAAACCCCAACAGATACCACTGGCTGACCCTGGAGACTCTTGCCTTCATTTCTTTAAATAAAGACTTAAAATATGTCATTATGAAAAATGAGTTTATATATCAGAAACAGCTTAAAAATATGAAGTGCCTGAATTTTTGGCTGAATATGGATCAAACTTTAAGAAGAGCTCTCTGCTACCATCCTCTGCCCAAAACTGGTAACATCGACTTGTGGTCTTTTATAAAGATTTGGAAATTCGGACATGACCCTCCTACATCAGAGCACAAGAAATCTCATTTAATCACAGGCAGTTGAGAAAATGTTCCTTATTTAACCTGCCACTCAATCCTCCTTTTTGTTGTAACCATGATTATTTTTTTAATAATACCTATTTTTTCTTCTTTTTACTTGTTCCTGCCTGTTCCTCAATGTCACTGACATTCTATGTCAAGCATTTCTATCACATATGAATATATGTTTGCCTAACTGGTACACATTTGTTGCATGAGAATTTGGTCTGAGAAAAATCACATTGATTTTCCCAAATCAAGTTACATTTGGCTCCATTCCCAAGCAGCAAAACTGGCAGGAAATCTAGTATTTTTGCAAAGCTCCCCTTTTCTACCGCTTCTGCAATTATATTAGAAGATCTAGAGAACCACAAAGATTAGAAAGATCAGGAAATATCTGGTCTTCAGGGCAACGCGTTTCTCATTCTTATCTGTCCTTGTCAAACTCGAGAGTTTCATCTGAAGGTGGGCAGCCCCAAACCATGACATCCATGTCCTCTGACCCAGTCGTGGTCACCAAGGAAGCACCCAGACCAAGGGTCTCAGCCACCACATCCCTCAATGGCCTGGATTCTCGCAAGTTTCATGAACAGAACCCAGCTTTTCAGGGAACCCACCACCCAGCCATAAAATCCAATTTTTTTTTTCCTCAGGAAGAACTCTTCTCCAACAGTCTAGTATTTCAGTAAAAAGACTTCTTAATATTTATTTCCAGGAAAGAGTAACCCAGACCTCCAGGTCTCAAAGTTCTTAGCCCTTTAGTGAAGGGGAAGGTAAAATATATCTTCCTTATGGTGAGACTGAGACACAGCTGCTGGATTGGGTTCTCCTGAATCAGTAGGGAGGTAGGTGATAGGCAGATAGATACAGAATTACATAGGTAGATAGTTATATAGAGTTACATGGATGATAGACATAGCTAATTGACTGATAGATGTGTGTGTGTGTGATTATATGGTTTGGTGTAGATTGTGTGTATATGAATTCTGTACTTGATGAAGAGATGGGGGGAAAATGGTGTCTATCTTTAAAAATAAGGTCTTTTGGGGGGTTCCCTGGTGGCGCAGTGGTAAAGAATCCGCCTGCCAATGCAGGGGACATGGGTTCGAGCCCTGGTCCGGGAAGATCCCACATGCCACGGAGCAGCAGAGCATGTGAACCACAACTACTGAGCCCGCGTGCCACAACTACTGAGCCTCTGCTCCTAGAGCCCATGCTCCACAAGAGAAGCCACTGCAATGAGAAGCCCGTGAACTGCAACGAAGAGTAGCCCCCGCTCGCCGCAACCAGAGAGAGCCTGCGCACAGCAATGAAGACCCAATGCAGCCAAAAAAAAAAAAAAAAAAAAGGTCTTTTGTAATAACAGCATCTCAAGAATGAAAGACACCATCTAGTGAGGCTACTACAGAGAGAGTTTAAAGCAAGGGTGACTGTTTTATTCATCCTTGGTTTCCCCCTCCCTCCCCGATCCTATCTTGGGACACAGACATAATAGACATGCAAAAGAAAAAAATGTGTTTTAACTTGAACTGAAATACAACCCCCAAAGTGGGTGTAACCTTCAGGCAATCAAATGAATACTAAGATATCTTTTAATAGCAAACAAACAGTCAAGCAAATCCAAAGTACCAGAAGACGTCAGGAATTCCATCTTTACCTAACTACCCTTTTACTGCTGCTGAAATGCTGGAAATGTGCATTGCCTGCATCAGTTGTTCCCACGTGCACCTCTCAAATCAATTATTCATTCTTCCACCTGGAACCGTGTCTTGCATCTGCCCCTCTTTCTCCAAAGACCCCCAAATCAGGCACATACACAGAGCATGAAGCCAGGCAAATGGATAGACAGAGTAATAAATGGATAAACAAAACCCCTTTATTGTTATAAGGCTTTTGCACCCAATCTTAATGTATTCTCTCAGTGAATTCAATCAGTGGTCTTTCTGCACCCTGCTAGCACACTGGTGGGGTTAGAAGGGTTGCTAATATATGGAAATATCTATCCCGTCAGCCCTGGTAGCCCAAGAGTTGGGCTTGGAACGGTATCCCTGTGCCGGTCACGTGGAGCTGACAGAAGTCTTCTCCAGGAATGCTGAGTGCCTGGGACATTTTATCATTTTCTGCTGTGATAGGATAGGGAAAGGCTTGGGGATGCCATATATTTGATGATGATGAAAGGAGATTCTAAAGAAAACATGCAAGGAATCCAGGCACAGTTTGCCTCCGTGACAACTATCTATCCTCTTTTCAATAACGTTCCACTGCCTGGTGACATGGTCCAGTGAATGCCCTACAACCATTCGTCAATGTTTTCTTTGATAATAAGTTTAGCAAAGAAGAAACTCCTCTGAATCTCCGCTATAGGACAGTGAAAGTTATGGCGAATGGGCCTTCCCAGACACCTGGGTAACATTTAAATTATTAGATATAAGATTCTCACAACTGCTATCATTTCCATCTATACATTTCATTGCTCCCCCCCCCATGTTCTACATCTAAGAAAAGTTCCATTTTGATCTGTTATTTAATAACATCAAAATTACCAACTGATTCATTTTTGAATGACTCAGCAAGTCTTCCTGTCCCTCCAGGCTGTAAATAAGAAGCCAGGAAAAGCAAGACAGAGAAAAGTCATTTTTTTAAAGATATTAGACATTACAAAGGGATTTAGAGATAGACACGAATCGGGACTAAATCCTAAGAGCAGTTTTTCCCTTCAGTGGTCCAATCAGTAGAAAGAGATTCCCACCTTGGTGCCAGGTTGCTGGGCAACACATCTGTGCACTGTGAACTGTGGGCAGAAACTTGCACGTGTTCACGGCAATTACTGTCCTAGAAGGCCTTTGCTATTCATCCTGGGCATTTATTTGCACGAATAAATGTCTTTTCATTTCTGTCCATCCCATCATTCTCTCTAAAATAGCAAAAGTAAGGGCTTTTTCCCCAACAATATGATATAACACACCTTCACATCTTCAGCAAGAACCACCGATTTGGAACTTTGTCATGTGGTTTCAAATGTGGAACTTTCAGGTCTAAGGCTAACTGAACAGTATCATAGCTCAAAAAACCTAGACTTGTTTTTGTAGTTGTTGAGGCCTGACCTTCTTGAGGTTGCTCTGGGTATTTTCCATCAGCTTTGTTTTTTAAGTGTCCGGTTGTTTGACCCCTGGAGTGAAGTTGTGAGGTTTAAAGACTGTCAGATAACGTAACCGTATCCTGCAATGTGTAGACACACACACACACACACACAATGGATACAAACTCCTGTGTGAGCTTCATCTTTTTCTTATTCATCCGAAATGTGAGGTGCATATGTCAAAGGAAATCTTTTCTTCAAATGACAATGCCATTGAAAAAGCAAAGAAACATCTCTCCTGTGTATAGGCAATTATTTCTACTTTACAGGAGACACATCTGGGCTGTAGTTGTAAACATGTCACATGCCTCTTCAAAGTCACTTTTTCCTTTCATAAGGACCTGCCAGTACCCTGAGTTTGTTTTTTTCCAAAGGCACTATGATATCCTTCAGGTTTTAGTCCACATTTACTGAAAACTATTACTAGGCCTGTTCATGATTCATGTAAACTTCACTTAACACTATATAATAATTTATGTACAACACACAGAGAGAATTAAAGAAAAGGATGGAAGGGCGAAAAACTCCAGTACAAAAAGGCCTTGTTTTGTGCTATTTTTTTTTAACCATGGGGAATGAGTCAGTAACATGAACCTTGCTTCTGTTCAGTATGTTTAAAAGAAAAGTGTTTAAACACTTGAAGATACCTAGAGTATATTTTTAAATGGTGATTTTTAAAATATATCACCCTGTCCAGCACTCTAAGAAAAAATTTTGAATGTTTGTTACTTTTTTCTTTTTATTCAGCTTCTGATAGCTCAGATTATAACTGTTATGGTTATACTGCCATATTTAGTAGGAACACATCTGGAAATACCATTTACGCTAATACAGGGCACAGAGACACATCATGTGAGCACAGGAAGACACAAGTATATTGATGACTCTTCAAACAAACTTTAACATTACTTTAAAGATTGTTGCAGAAGCTAAAACATTTCCTCTCCACCTAACTTGTCTTCAATGATTATTTAATGGGACCAAATTGAAGACTGCTGAATAAGGGTTTTTCCATTCTTGGCCCTTTAAATGAGAATTCCACACCATTCCTGAGTGTGAGCACACTCAAGTCTCTGCAAGTGTCAGTGCCTGTTGCAGGACACTGTCCACAGGCCCTATTCCCTTGATCTGAAAGCTCAGTCTTCTACTTCAGGTTCCTGAATCAAACTCTGGCCCCTCCTGGGCTTTTTGTAAGACCTTCTCTCCATCCAGCTCCATGTCTGTTATCCGTGGAGACAGAGCTTGAACTGGAAAACCCTCTACTGACCTCACTTGTTAGGACAGCCCCTGTCACGAGAGGGCGACTCATGCACTGAGAGGTCTGTCTTTCCTTTTGTTGAACAAGCTCTTGAAGGGAAAACATGGTCAGGAAGGCAGAGACGGAGAAGACTTAGGACAAGGAAAAAAGCCAACTTTTGGTTGGCTTCCGAGTAATAAATACATTCTTTAAATTATTTAAAATGTTTTGTGATTTGGGGAGCATTCTGAGAAAAATGCAACCTCAAACAAGTGATCCATCAGTTTTCTTTATCTGATTTTTTGTTATTAAGAATTTTGTCAATGTAGGTAAGAGCATAGACCTCCCAAAACCAAGACGGCAAAAGTACCTCTGTTTGAACAGTATGGAGGTTCCTTAAAGTAAAAATAGAGCTGCCATATGATCCAGCAATCCTACTCCCAGGCATATATCTGGAGAAAACCATAATCCGAAAGAATCCATGAACCCCAATGTTCATAGCAGCACTATTTATTAGTGTTGCTAATAGCCAAGACATGGCAACAATCTAAATGTCTGCTGACAGATGAATGGGTAAAGAAGATGTGGTATATTGACTATTTATACAATGGAATATTACTCAGCCACAAAAAAAGAATGAATGCCATGTGCAGCAACATGGATGGACCTGGAGATGATCATACTAAGTAAAGTAAGTCAGACAGAGAAAGACAAATACCATATGATATTGTTTATATGCAAAATCTTAAATAAATAATGGTACAAATGAACCTCTTTACAAAACAGAAACAGACTCACAGACTTAGAGAATGAACTTACGGTTACCAGAGGGAAGGGTGGGGGGACGGGATAGATTAGGAGTTTGGGATTGACATGCACACACTGCTATATATAAAATAACCAACAAGGACCTACTGTATAGCACAGGGAACTCTGCTCAATGTTCTGTAATAACCTACATGGGAAAAGAATTTGAAAAAGAATAGATACATGTATATGTATAACTGAATCACTTTGCTGTACACCCGAAACTAACAACATTGTTAATCAGTTATGCCCCAATATAAAACAATTTTTTACATAAAAATAGATACTTGTTTGATTTCTCTACCCTTAACGTGGAATAGGCAGAAAATAAATATACAGGCTTATTCATCCAGGCTGGATCCAGTTTCCCTTTTGAGTTTTTTGTTATTTTTCACTTCCCTCAAGTCCTTCCCTTCTACCCTTTGAGTCAACTCCCCCAGATCTAAACAAGGGACCAGGAGAAGATCGTCAGCAAGACACCTTGGACTCCCAGTAACACACAAAAGGAGAATGACCCCTGGGTCTTCCAAAGCCACGTCCAGAGTATGCACCCACCTGGACTTAACTTTGCCAAGTTCACTTCATTAGGATTTGTCCTGATTTATCCATGCTTCACTGAGCAGCAACTATTTGCAAGACACTGTATTAGGTACTGAATAAAAGATGAAGTGTTTTAAAGCCTACTTTCAAGATTCCAGCCACCCAGGCAGATTAATAAGTATGCAGTAAAAACTAAAAAAGAAATTATAATGTAATAAATGTCACAAATAACACTCCAAGTGCTGAGAAGTTTCAAGGAGGGAAAGATTACAATTGATTGGGGACATAAATATGCAAATAAATACAAAAGAAATTAGAATTTGATCGATGTTATGAATAAGGTGCAAAATGCCCTGAGTGTTCAGGGTGACGGATGGTGGTCAGAAAGGTGCTGGAGTTTTATTCCTAATTCCACTGTTATTGACAAATCAAAGATTCTAACCTAATTCCGACTGCCAGATCAGTGTTCTTGACCATCAAGCTACCCATCCTCTTTTTGTATATATTTTGATTTAATTTTAATAGGAATGCTGGGGGTTATGTCTCCTTGTTCCTGTTTCAGAGGCAAGGAAACTGAAGCCCGGATGTGTACAATAACGTGCTCTAGTTTAGAAGGATGTCCCCTGAGACCTCTGGTTTCCCCTCATAACCTATTGTATATCTAGCATTATCGAAACATGAATGCTTCTGAGTTACTTGAAACCTGCTTTAAAAGTGGGAACAAGCTTCACAGTGCAATCTCACATACACTTAATTTGGTAAACTTCTTCCAGTCCCCACGCAACACGTCACAGATTCCAGTCTTAATGAAACTTAACAAGAAATGGCTGTAAACACATGAAGGTATCTGCTTATATAGCAAAGTTCCCTGAATTTTTTTTTTTTTTTTTTTTTTTTTTTTTTGCGGTACGCGGGCCTCTCACCACTGCGGCCTCCCCCGCAGCGGAGCACAGGCTCTGGACGCACAGGATCAGCGGCCACGGCTCACGGGCCCAGCCGCTCCGTGGCACGCGGGACCCTCCCGGACCGGGGCACGAACCCGCATCCCCTGCATTGGCAGGCGGACTCTCAACCACTGCGCCACCAGGGAAGCCCTCCCTGAACTTTTGACTGCATTTATTACAGTTTCTGGGAGAAGAAATCTTTTCTACCTCTTTAGAGGAGAGAATAAGAAGAAAAGATGCAAACCTCAGGCTACCTGATCTTTACCGCTCTGGGGAGCTGAGAAATCAATGTCCCAACTTTATTTAACTTAAAATCCTCTCTCCCACTTGATGCTGAGCAGTTTCCCATTTCCAAAAATGTTCATCGATTACCTACTGTGTACAGATCTCTGATGTTTCACTAAGCAGAGGTAAAAAGTAACTGATACACTGAACAAATACACAGTATATCAGTTATGATGATACATATAAATAGATACATGTATTTCTCTAAGGCAAAAACTCCTTTTAGGGCTTCCCTGGTGGCGCAGTGGTTGCAAGTCCGCCTGCCGATGCAGGGGACGTGGGTTCGTGCCCCGGTCTGGGAAGATCCCACATGCCGCGGAGCGGCTGGGCCCGTGAGCCATGGCCGCTGAGCCTGCGCATCCGGAGCCTGTGCTCCGCAACGGGAGAGGCCACAGCAGTGAGAAGCCCGCGTACCGCAAAAAAAAAAAAATAAAATAAATAACAAAAACTCCTTTTAAAAATTGTCTTAAAAATCCAAGATATGTTGCAAACTTGGCAGAATATAGAAGAAACTGGCCTTTACAAATTAAGGTTTGTGTACAGAGATGAAGAGCTAAAGTTGGGGGAGCTCTTAGCATGTATGGAGTAGAATGAGTGATCTAACTTGGCTGGAGAATGAGCATGAGGAATGGAGAAATGAAAGACAAGACTTGGGAAGGTATTCTTGGATAACTGTGGCTAACAGTATATTGTTAGACCAAAGACATTTTGTGTAACTCAGTAGACAATAAGGAGTTATTCCAAGTGTTTAGGTGGGTAGTGAATATGGCGATTAGATTTCCTACCATGCATATAATAGGGAAGATTAGAATAAGGAAAAATGAAAACAAGGAGATCAGTATGAAAACTGTATTTCAGGCAAGAAATAGTGAAGGTCATAGCTAGTGCAACAACAGTAAAATGGAGGAAAGAGGGAAGGGGGGAGGGAGGAAGGAAGGAGGGGAGGAAATAAGGGAGGAGAAGAGGAAAATCAAAATGGTCTTAAGTATCTGATTAGATGTGAGGAGAAGAAAATAGAGCAAAGCCAAAGAATGAATACTGGTTTCATAATTGAAATAAGCACTTTTTTAGAGAGTAAATCAACCTAGTAGTTCTTAGAAATTTTGAGTTTGAGGTGTCAGCTGTATATTCAGTGGAGGTATTTCAGAGGGAGCTACCTTTATTAGGATACATACTTACTGATATATTGGCATGCAGCTCGAAAGAACATAGTAACACATAGTTTTAAACTGGAGGGACAATAAATCAAGGTAAATTGCACTGGGCGTCCATCTCCAGAAAGCAGAGGAAAAGCAACTGATAGTTAATAAGAGATGAACGAAAGTAGGTATTACAAGCATTGAAAGGATCCTGGGAACTGATAACCTGATCACAGGCACCCTTCAACTCTCAATCCCAAGTCAAACGTCGCTGGGTCTGGATATGCAGGAGACAAGGAACAGCTGCAGGTGCTCTGATGGTTAAGCAAAAACACGACCCAATTATGAGGACCAGGGGGTGGGAAATAAAGGAAGAGCTTGGCGTTGGAAGTATGTGGAGGAGTTTGACATTAGAGAAGATGGGAAACTCTCATTTTTGACTTTCCAGTAAGATTGGTAAGAAAATACACCCATCCAAGCAAATCTTAGTAATATTCTTGAACTCTTAAGTACAAAGCTTTTAAGCTTCTAAAAAAAAGAAAAATTAGGTACAAGGCAAAAATAAGATCAGAGTAGCATTGGTCTTCTCATTTATATGACTGAAGGCTAAACAGTAGAGTTGCATAATCAAGGCTATTGTGAGAAAAGAACCTAAAACCAAGGATTCCTATATTAATCCAAGATAAAAGTCACCTATCAAAGCAAATGAAAGTTAAAATAGTCAAGATACATCAGAAAGTTTATCATTCACATACCTTATCTTAGGAAAATACTTGAAAATTACAAACAAGAAGCAAATGACCAGAATGGGGACCTCAAAATCTAAGAGGATGAAATAGTGCAGAGCAGTGAACCCTGCAAAAATTATATATATGTATGTATATTTTTATACAAAATCTTAATAACTAAGATATACTGCCATGGAATGAAATGTGAAGAAAATTCTGAAAGCACTACACTGTTTCAACATACCGAGGATTTTGGAAGGGGAGGGTAATTGGAGAGTAGTGAAAATATCCTAAAGGCTGTCTCATTAGGGGTTTATGAAGTCTGATTAATCAGAGTCCCATTATTGAATAAGCAGTGCTGCTTTGAGGGGTAAATAGCAGTAACTCCTTCACAAACAGTGGATTATTGTGCTTAACAGAGCAGGAAAGGGAAAGATAATCAGAGGACAGTGGAATCAGAAAGTATGGTAGAATCCGAATACTAACAAAAAGGAAAGTGGGATAAACAGTAAACTATTCAAACCAGCAAACAAAACCTTGCAAAGTAAGTACTGAACGTAAAGTATAATCAAATTCAGTCATTTCACTAACTGTAAACGGTTGAATACTCCCATCAAGGAAGAGATACCATCAGATTGGGTTAAAACACAAAACCCAGATATGTTCTGTTTGTCAAAAAATGTTTTTAAGATTTTAAAAGGTTACCTGTGAAAAGTGAGAAGAACATGGGAATGTGGCAAATTGAATACAGGTAATGAATTTTGCTTGGTTGTCCAAAAACCTCACAGAAACTCTACAGAGAAAACGTTTTAGCCATAAGCTGACAAGGTCATATGAAATAACAACAGCAGCGGCAGAAGTTTGGAATCTGGAAGCAGATAACTTAGTGGCTACAGAATTACTGGGCCCTGGACAGGAAATCCTGAGCTAGCCATTGGAAAAGCCAAGAAGCTACCTGGTGTGCACTACAGAATCCTTAAACATCGCAGAAATGAGAGACTTGGAGTTATCTCGGGAGATGATGGTGAAGGAGATGGAGACAGAAATAAGGCAGGGCTTCCAGTGAGGCCCCCAGAGCTCCCCCCACATTCCATGCTACTGCTCTCACCTCTGACTGTAGGCTAAACACCTCTTCTCTGAAGACAGCCCAGCAGAAGGTCTCTGGATTGATGGGCATCAGGCAGAGTTCAAGGTAGGGAAATTACTGAAGACAGAAACATAAGAGAAAGGTACACCTACTGGAAGCTGAGAACCTCAGCTGTCTTGTCCGTTAGGCTCCCAGAACCCTGACAGTCAGGACATTGTCCTCCAGACAAAAGAAGGATAAGTCATCTCTAGAACACCTAACACATCCAGGAAGGGACTTAAAAACATTCATGTCAGGTATCCCACCCCATCAACAAGCCAGACAGATCCCTTACAGTGAAGCTTACAGTTGAAAAGCTCCATCCACTTGCTCAGAGCTTCCATGCGTCCTTCTTTAAACATTAACAGACAGGTAAGAAGTAGAGACATTCTGTGAATTTCTACAACGTGAAAGGTAGAGATCAAAGCAAAAAGTAAAATGATATATTTTTTTAAAATTGAAGGGCTAATCAGGAGAAAACTTCAAAAAATAAAATTAAAAACAATCTCTAATATCTTCCAGAAAAAGATAAGATACTGCATAAATGAAATAAAAATAGGATGCCATAAAAAGAGATGTCCGGAGAATAAAAAGGATATCCTAGACATTGAAAAATAAAATCGTATCTAAAATGGGAAACTCAATGGAAGTTTTGGGGAAAAAATGATCAAATATCCCATAAAATTAGAGCAAGAATTAAAAAAAGAAAATAAGAAAAGGGGATGGAACAACATTGGAAACTACAAGATCATTCTAAAGAAGAATTATCTCCCACTTAAAATTCTATGCCAATTACCTGTCAGCTCTAAGGGTGAGATAAAGACATTTTCAGACCCACAGACTCTCAACTATTTTACTTTTCACAAACAGTTTCCAGAAAGCTACTGGATAATGTGCTCCTCTGAAACTAGGAAGAAAAATAAGAAAAAAGGAATGCATGAGATCTCTGAACAGGAGAGCCCGCTGAGGAAACAGTCAAAAGAAATCACCAGGGTGAGAGCGAAGAGAGATGCCCAGAGGACAGGGTAGACCAAAGAAACCAGCGCACACGGTGCAGGTCTGCAGACTCTGCAAGAGGTTCCTTCAAGATCAATTTGATGGGGAGGAGAAGTACACAACTGACAAAGACTTTTTAGGATGAACAATAAGGTGTACTTATGTGAACAAAAAAAAATTTTTTTAAGTTTTAGAAGAGAGGAAAGTAATCCTACTTTACTCCAAGACTTCGTTTACAACATAATGATGATGTAAACACTAAGGACTGTAACTAAAATTATGCTCCAACTTAATGAAAAAAGTTGATGGAATGAGAAATGTGTGGAGGGGGGAGGGGACAAGAAGGATGAAAGCTCAGTTGTTATTTTTCATAGTCAGAAACCCACACACAGAATTGAAACTTCAAGAAGTAACAGTCAAGCAGGTTATATTGAGCTATGGAGATAAAATACACAAAGCATCAACCAGAAGAGTTCATTTTTCCCAATATTCAAATAAAACTGCCCATCAAAGTAAAAACAAATCAATAATTCTATAAAGTGATGAAACAATAGTCATTTAACATCACTGGACGTTCCCATGGACTGCCTAAGCATTCATCTCAAGGACAGATAAAGAAGCAACATGATTTACTGTGTCATCAGAAGTCCTAAGTTCTATATCTGGCTCTGTCACTAAACACACTCCTTGAGTCCACTAGAAGTAATCTAATTGTGGCCTCATGTAACCCTCTCTGGGTCAATGTGCAGGAAAAACCTCAGGTCTTTCTCCTGTGTTTCTCCTTGACACACACTATTACCACACTCACATTTCAGACACCAGATGTGGGGGGTGTTTCCCATGTCAAGAAATTCTGCGACACCAGCTGGGTGTGCTACAATGTAACTCAATTCTGATGCTGTCTATCTGATGACAGCACCAGACCCCACAGGTTAAGGGCTCAGCCCCACAAGACTCTCCTCCGCTTCAGATGCCAATGACAGGTCATATGTCCCCAGGATACCCATCACTTACATCTGACTTGGCTACAAATCGGAGGTTCCCGTGACCTCCTCCCCCTTGGATTTGATTACTTGCTAGAGCAGCTCACAGAACTCACGGAAACACTTAAACATTTACCAGTTTATTAAAGGATGTGATAAAGGACACAGATGAAAAGATACACAGGACAAGGTCTGCGAGGGTTCTGAGCGTGGGGGCTTCTGTCCCCATGGAGTTGAAGTGTGTCACTCTCTTGGTACTTGGAAACGTTCACCAACCTGGAAGCTCTCTGAACCCCATACTCGTGGGATTTTATGGGGGCGTCCTCATGTAGGCATGATCAATTATGACCTACATTTGCAGCCCCTCTCCCCTCTCCGGAGAATGAAGGGGTGGGGCTGAAAATTCAGAACTTCTAATCATACCTTGGTCTCTCCGGGAGCCAGCCCCATCCAGGAGTGTACCCAGAGTCACCTCATTCAAACAAAAGACACTGCTATCACCCAGGAAATTCCAAGGGACATGACACAGACCCTGCTCGGTGTCAGGCACAGGGTCAGAAGCCAAATATTAGAACAAAAGATGCTCCTAGCCTTCTTATCACTTTGGAATACACAAGGGTTTCAGGAGCTCTGTGCCAGGAACTGACATACGTAGATTTCTTATCATCTCAGTCATTCACCAGAAGGACTCCCCAGATTCCCCAGTTGCCTACACTCTACTGTTCCATAGACCCATATGCGTACATTATTTTGTCCCTTCTTCACCAGTCTCCCAACTCCTGAAATCCTTAATTGTGTCCTCAGAGTCCATTATTGGCAAAACCCTTCCATCTTAAAATTAACCTCTGAAAGTTCCCTTCACATACTTCTGCTCTAACATAACATGGTTATGTCTCCCCTGTTTTCCCCATAGGGGCTGATTCATCTCCCACAGTCCTAGAAATACTATACACAGAAGTGATTGAAAATCACACACACACAAACACACACACACACACACACACACAAAATCACTAAACCCAAACTCAATGAATCCTCAACTCAGCTTCGCTTGGTCAGACCTCAGAAACGCCTGTGGCCATCCAGACAAAGGGCAAGTGTGGCAGAGAGGTGGTTAGGTTGGCCGACAGTGGTCTTAACAGATTGTGGCCAAAACAGTTTACCTTTGAAAATACTGCAAAAGCCTATGTCCCTCTGAGCATACTGCTAGAGCCCCACCCAGGAGATCAGCTCCTGGAAGTGAGGGGCCCTGGAGCTCGAGCTGGATGAGCTTCACATGAAACCCTCTGCTGCCTGCATCCCCCTATCAGCTCACTCCCTCTGGCACCTCCACCAAGGACCCTTTTTGGGTTTCAGCTTTTTATTTTGAAATAATTTCACACTTGTAAAAAGTTTCAAAAATAGTAAAAACAGTTCCCATGTATTCTTCACCTAGGTTCCTCAAATGTTAACATCTTACACAACCAAAATATAATTATCAAAAGCAGGAAATTAAAATTGATGTAATACTGTTAACCTACAGATGTTACTCAAATTTCACCAAAACGTTTTACTAATATATATAATAATATATTATATATATATATATATATATATATATATATATATATATCTTTTACTGGGATGTAATCCAGGATCCCATAAAGCACTTAATTGTCATTCTCCTCTAACGTGGGACAATTCCTCATTCTTCGACTTTTATGAACTTAACACTTCTGAAAAGCACTGACCATATATTTTGTCAAATGCCTTTCAACTTGGGTTTTTCTGATAATTTCTCATGACTAAAATCAGTTTATGCAGTTGTCAAAACCCTACCACAGAGGTGGTGCTGCACCCTTCTCTGGGCCTCACATTAGGTGACAGGTGATGTTGCTTTGTCCCATTATTGCTGATGTTGTCCCATCTTTGATCATTGAAGTCAAGATGGTATCTGCGTATTTCTCCACTGTAAGGTTAATGTTTTCCTCTGTAATTAATAAGTATCTTGAATGAAGAGGAGACTATAAAATATGCTGTTTCTCATCATAGTTTTTATCCATGAGTTTTAGCACTTATTGATGGCACAATAATAGTAACAGTTATTACTCTGGTATTTACCAAATGGTGATCCAACACCCTTCGGCTCTACTGGGACCTCCATTCCACTGACCTTTCCAATGTTGCCCTCTACTCAGCATCTCAACGTCCTCACTTCCTCTTTATCAAGCTTCAATTCAAAGCTCAGTCATCATACGTACTCCCTTGTCTGTACCCTCAGCTCCTTTATGCTTCTCTTGCTTCATTTTACTTTGTTAAAACCATAGCTCTTCTCCTACTTCCTGCCCATGTGGTTAAGGCTTAAAGAAAAGCACACTAAAAAGCTGGCTGGTCTCTCTCAAAATAATGTCTATAACCCCGGGAGACTCTTTAATGTTGTTAGTTAATTACTCTTTCTAGTTCTTTATTACAACTACTTCGTGGCTGCTTCTCTCTCCTCTAACTCCCCAAATCTCTCCCATTCACCCTCTCATTTGATGACCTTGCTTTTTATTGAAGAATATGAAACAATCCAATGAGCCCTCCAGCCAGCTCCCACCATAACACCTACTTACCAGCATGTATACTCATATCCTCTGTCCTACTGTTACCACCATAGAACTTTCTATGCTCCAGTATTGTGCCTGAGGCCTCATCCTCTTTTACTTCCTCAAGGATGTTATTCCAGCAGGTTCTCTCTTTACATCATCAAAATTTTGTCTGTATTATTTAAATTCTATTACTCCTAGCTTTAAAAAATAATCTATGACCCCACTTTTTTCACCTGTTAGGACCCCATTGCTTTTCTCCTCTTTATAAAAAATTCCTTAAACATCTTTTCTGTAGTTACTGCCTGATTCCTCTCCTCCCATATTCTCTCAAATAGACTCCAAGTCATCGCATTGGAAATGCAGTCAGTTCTCTGGACTCTCCCGAGTTGACCAAGCCTGGCATTTATCACAGCTGAACGTCCTCCCCTATGTGTCACAGTTTGTTCACTTAGCTCCAGAGAGAACATTCTCTGTGTTCTACTCCTAGCTGATTGGTGGTTCAGCCTCCACCACCTTTGCTCATTCCAACCTCTGAATGTTGGAGTGCCCAGCTCTCACTCAATCCCTTGATCATCTTATTTCTCATTCAATCAGGTGTTTAAATGCCATTCTGATGGCGTAGTATTAGTCTCCCGAGGCTGAGGTAACAAAGTACCTTGGGCTGGGCAGCTTCAACAACAGAAACTTCTCACAGTTCTGGAGGCTGAAAGTCCAAGATCAAGGTGTTGGCACATTTCGTTTCTTCTGAGGCCTCTCTCCCTGGCATGCAAGTGGCCATTTTCTCTTTGGGTCCTCAAATGGTCTTCTCTCGGTCCATATGCGTCCCTGGTGTCTCCCTGTGTGTCCCAATTTCCTCTACTTATAAGGGCACCACTGATAATGGATTAAGGCCCCACCCTAACAACCTCATTTTAACCTAACCACCTCTTTTAGGCCCTGTCTCTAAATACACTCACATTCTGAGCTACTAGGAGTTAGGGCTTCAACATATGAATTGGGCAGTGGGGGAATGGATACAATTCAGCCCAGAAGATTTGGTAACTCCAAAATTTCTCTCTCTCATCCAGGATTCCCTCCAAAAATCCAGATTCATAGATCCAGTAGCCCAGACAGCTCTACTTGAATATCTTACAGACATCTCAAAACCAACACGTCCAATACTGAACCCCTGAAGTTTGTCCTGCAAAGCTGCCCCATCCACAGTCACCACAACCAGTTCCTTCCATCACAACTTGCTCCATCTCAGGTCTCATTGGCTCCGTTTTACCACCCTTTCATTGCTCTGGCTTTAAAAACAAACAAACAAACAAAACTTGGAATTATTCTTGACCCCCTCTTTAATAGCCCACATCCAATCCACGGATTTCCTAATCATGTGACTCTACCTTCAAAATATACTCAAAATCTGACCATTTAGCATCCTCTTCACCGCTGCCAACATGAACTAATCTTCAATCACCTCCTGCCTGGATTCCTACAGTAGCTTCCTAAGAGGTGCCCTCTTTCTGCCCTTTCCCCTTACAGTCTGTTCTCATTGCAGAAGCCAGAGTTATTCTTTTAAGACCTAAGTCAGGCTATGTTACTGCCCTGCTCAAGACCCTCCAATGGCTGGACATTTTGAGTAAAAAGCAGAAGTTCTTATAATGGACTACAAGGTCCTGCATGGTCTGGGCCATACTCTACGCCCCGTAACTCTGACCAACTTCTATTCTCACACTGGCTCACTACACTTCAGCCAAACTGGCCTCCCACTATTTCTCAAATATCCAGCCACGCTCTTGCTTTAGTGCCCTTGCGCTGGCTACTCTCTCTGGAAGGCTCTTGTCTCAGGTATCTGCATAGCTAGTTCCCTCACTTTTTTCAAGACTTCACTGAAATCTTTTCAGTGAGACCTTCACTGACAATCCTATGGTATCTTAAAAAAAAAAAAAAAAGTCACAAGGAACCTAGAGGCAAGATGGTAATAAAGACACAGACCTACTAGAGAATGGACTTGAGGATACGGGGAGGGGGAAGGGTAAGCTGGGACAAAGTGAGAGAGTGGCATGGACATATACACACTACCAAATGTAAAATAGATAGCTAGTGGGAAGCAGCCGCATAGCACAGGGAGATCAGCCCAGTGCTGTGTGACCACCTAAAGGGTTAGGATAGGGAGGGTGGGAGGGAGACGCAAGAGGGAGGGGATATGGGGATATATGTATACGTATAGCTGATTCACCTTGTTATACAGCAGAAACTAACACAACATTGTAAAGCAATTATACTCCAATAAAGATGTTAAAAATAAAAAAAAATTAAAATGCTGTTCCTGAGCTCTACCAATCCCACCCCATCACCTTCAACCTGGACTTTTCCACTGTTCATGGCACCGATTACCATTTAGCATATCGCATAATTTACTTACTAATTATATGTATTCTTTGTCTTCCAAATCTGTAATGTAAGTTCCATACTGCAGAGATCTTTATTCATCTTCAGAAATATATACAGAGTGCCTAATACAGTGTCTGGGACTATATAGGTTCTCAGTAAATATCTGAATATATGAGAAAATGAATGAACAACAAGCCTCATGCATTTCACTTATTTTCTTGAGACTCAGATCATTTCTTAATACAAAGGCCAATTATACAATTTCAGTTGTCCACTCCAGCCAGTAAAAATTTTATGATTCTCTAGATCCTGCTTAGAAAAAAAAAATCCAACTTTACCCAGCAGATAAGTTTTGTTATTTAAAATATTTTTTGAAAAACAAGTCACTGCTGCTGCATTATATATTCATTGGAAGTCTCATGATACAGAAACGGGGTGGAATAGGCATCCAAACTGAAGTGTTTGAGATCTCTGTCAATTGAAGGTCAATGGCAAATGAAGATAAAGCACCTTGAAAATGATCACATAAATCAATAAGCAAATGACTTTGATGGCAACTATGATTTAATTAATTATAGGGACACATCTGTTACATCAGTCAAGTTAAAATCAGAACAGAATTTAAATAGAATATGGTAACTTAGGAGACCTTGCCCCTTTTTAGGTAAGCTTTTTATTAAAGAATATATATACATGCAGATACATGCACAAAGCCGGTATTTACAGCTTGACGAATTTTCACAAAATGAGTATGTTCGTGTAACTATCACTCAGATCAAGAACCAGAATATGATCAGCATACCAGAGGTCTCCCTGAAGTCCTGGTCTAGCTACTGCCACCCCCACCCCCAACAACAAACACTGTCTTGACGTCTGATCTCATAGTTTTGTCTGTGGTTGTATTTTTTGTAAGTGTAATCGTATTATGTGTGCTCTTTAGTGTCTGGCACTTTTTCTTTAACAGTCTTTGTAATATTTTTTCACATTATTGTGTACAATTAGAGTCCATTCATTTTTCAATCTTTAAGAGTCCACTTTATGGACATACCACCATTTATTTTAATATTGTTGATGGAATTTGAGTTGTTTCTAGTTTATAACTGTAACAGATAACTGTAACTGTAACATGTGTCTTACACATGACATTTGGTGACCACTTCTCTTGAGCATTGATCTGGAAGTGGTCTTGCTGGTCGTAAGGTATGCTGATGTTCAGTCTTCGTAAATATTACCAAATGGTTTCCAAAAGAGGCTGTTCCAACGTGTACGCCTATCCTTCAATATAAGACAGTTCAGTTGTTCCTTGCCTTTGTCAACCCTGAGCATTTTTGGTCTTCTTCATGTGAGTTACTCTGGAGTAGGTGTGGTGGTGTTACATTGGCTTGATTTCTGTATGTTTGTGTGGTTCTGAAACTGAGTCATAGCGTGCACACGGTAAAGCACACAGGCGTTTGAGTGAGGAAGTTTTACATGCACACATACATGGTAATCACCATACAGGTCAAGGTATAGAACATATTCACCGCCCCAGAAAGCTGCCTCCTCCAGGTAATGCCCTCTAAGAGGTTATGACTTTTCTCACTGTAGATTAGTTTTCCTTGTTCTTGTACTTCAGATAAACAGAATCATAGTCTTCTGTGTCTGTACGAGTCATCATGTATTTCATGTAGTAGTGGACTGTGCTTTTTACTGCTTTATAAAATTACAAGATACCACACTAAATTTTTCACTCTACTGTTGATGGATATTTGAGTTAGGTAAGACTTCAGTGTATATTCTTGTATATGCCTTTTGCTGTAATCATTTCTAGGAATTGCTAGGCCATAGGTAGGCATACGTTTAGCTTTACAGTACACTGCCAGTTATTCAGAAGATCTTTGTTAATTATACTCCCACTAGCAACTATAAGAGTTCCAATTACTCCATAAGCTCACCAGCATCACAATAGCCATTGTGGTGTATATATGCTAACATCGCACTCTTAACTGCATGTTGAACAACTTTTATGCTTACTGGGTGTTTAGATAGCATGTTGCAATCTGTCTGTTCAAGTCTTTAGACCATTTTTTAATTGGGTTTATTGGGAGCTTTCTCTTGTTAATTTGTAGGAGTGTTGTATAAGTTCTAGATACAAATCCAGTGTTCTGTTGGATGTATGTATTAAAATATTTTCTTCCAGTCTGTGGCCTTCCTTTTTTTTCTCTTAATAGTGTTTTGTGATATAGGGTATTAATTTTCATAAAGGCCAATTTATTAATCTTCTATACACTACAGTTAATGCTTTTCACTGTCTCTTTTTAAGAAAAAAATATTTACCCAAATATCATGAGGATACTGTCTTATGTTTTCATATACAAGCTTTATTGTTTTGCCTTTAACACTTAGGTAGGACTATGATATGTAAATAATTTGCATATTATGTAAAGTAGAAATCAAGGTTTATTTCTTTCTATAAAGATGCCTAGTTGATCCAGGGTCATTTATTGAGAAGGCTGTCATTTCCTCAAGTTACAGTACCATCTGTTTATGAAAATTTGGTGATTCTACCTGTGGGAATACTTTTGAACTCTAATCTGTTCCATATGTTCTATTCCAATTTTTGAGGGAATCCAGCTTATTTTTCCCCTTTTTACACACAAAAAAGTAGAAGAAATAATACAGGATGAAACCTGTGAAAGTAGTTAATTGGTACAACACAAAAAAAATCCGGTAGTAAGACAACCTACAATGAGGAAACACATGTAAATTAAGGTAGTTTGTAGGTTTCATATGAAACATTAAAAAAGAAAAGTCAAACACAAAAATTTCAGTAATATCTTTTTGGATCCATCTCCTAGAATAATGGAAATAAAAACAAAGAAACAAATGGGACCTAATTAAACTTAAAAGCTTTTGCACAACAACAAAAAACCCTACAGAATAGGAGAAAATATTTGCAAATGATGTGACTAACAAGGGCTTAATTTCCAAAATATACTAACAGCTCATACAGCTCAATATCAAAAAACAAACAACCCAGTCAAAAAAGAGGGCAGATCTAAATAGACATTTCTCCAAAGAAGACATACAGATGGCCAAAAGGCCCATGCAAAGATGCTCAACATCACTAATTACTAGAGAAATGCAAATCAAAACTACAATGAGGTATCACCTCACACCAGTCAGAATGGCTGTCATCAAAAAGTGTACAAATAATAAATGCTGGAGAGGGTGTAGAGAAAAAAGAACCCTCCTACACTGTTGGTAGGAACGTAAATTGGTACAGTCACTATGGAGAACAGTATGGAGGTTCCTTAAGAAACTAAAAATAGAGCTACCATATGATCCAGCAATCCCACTCCTGGGCATATATCTGGAGAAAACCATAATTCAAAAAGATACATGCACCCCAATGTTCATTGCAGCACTGTTTACAATAGCCAAGACATGGAAGCAACCTAAGTGTCAATCAATAGATGCATAGGTAAAGAAGATGTGGTACATATATACAACAGAATATTACTCGGCCATAGAAAAGAATGAAATAATGCCATTTGCAGCAACATGGATGGACCCAGAAATTATCATACGAAGTGAAGTAAGCCAGACAGAGAAAGACAAATACCATACGATATCACTTATGTGGCATATAAAAAAATGATACAAATGAACTTATATACAAAACAGTAATAGACCCACAGGCATAGAACACAAACTTATGATTACCAAAGGGCAATGGGAGGCAGGGATAAATTAAGAGTTTGGGATTAACATATACATACTACTAAACATAAAATAGATAACCAACAAGGACCTACTGTATAGCACAGGGAACTATACTCAATATTTTGTAATAACCTATAAAGGAAAAGAATCTGAAACAGAATAATATATGTATTTATCTCTATAAATATCCATACAGAGAGAGATATATCTGAATCACTTTGCTGTACACCTGAAACTAACACAACATTGTAAATCAACTATACTTGGAAGGAAGAAAGGAAGGGAGGAAGGGAAGGCAACATGCTACATGGGTACCATTCCATTAGAATGCTCTTTCCTTGCTCCAACACCACACTGTCATAGTACCTATAGCTTTAGAGAAACCCTTTATATATTGTAATTTAAGCACTCCAACTTATTCTTATCCTTCAAGATTGTCATCGCCATTCTAGGTATTTTATATTATCATAAATCTTAGAATCAGCTTTTCATTTTCCACAAAATTTAAAGAGGCTTGGCTTTTGCTTGGCATTGTATTAAATCTATAGATAGCTTTGGGAACAAGTAGCATTTAACAATATTGAGTTTTTCACTCTGTGAACACAGTATGCCTCTCCAATCTATGAACATATTTATATCTTTACTTTTTCTCAGCAATGTCTTATAGTTGTGAGTGTATAGGACGTCGTAACTTTTGTATTTATTCCTAGGTAGTTAATTATATTTTAACAATATTGTGAATGATGTTTGTTTTATTTTCTATTTGTTGCTACCATACAGAAATATAATTGATTTTATTTATTGCCCTTGTATCCAGCCCTGTTTTTTATAAAGTACCATAGTCTGCTTTATGCTTAATTTTATAAATACATATTTAATTACTATTTTAGTTGATTTTACTATACACATACTAACATACTTGTAATAAAATCATTTTGTTTTATAAATTGTCTTTATGTAGACTTTCAAGTATCAGAACAACCTAGAGGGGTGGGATAGGGAGGGTGGGAGGGAGACGCAAGAGGGAGGGGATATGGGGATATATGTGTGTGTATAGCTGATTCACTTTGTTATAAAGCAGAAACTAATACAGCCACTGTAAAGCAATTATACTTCAATAAAGATGTTAAAAATGAAAATTAAAAAAGCTATATTTTTAGAATAAAAAGAAATTCTTAAAATTGCTCTTCAACAAATAAAGCTGTGAAATGCTGTTGATAGCTTCAATCAATCACTGTTTCACAACATGCTGTTAATATTTAGGAATTCAAATTGCCATTTTACATTTCCAAAAAAGAACACTTCTAGTCAATACAAATCTTGACATTAGAAAATTACAAAGAAGAATTATTCCTCATGAATATTCAAATTAATTCAAGTTAATGTGTCCCTTCAGAAGTAAGGATGACAATGGAAACCAGAATTTTGAGTCATTTCTTAATAGCACAAGTATATGTAAGGATGAAGTCAGAGCTCTAAACCCACCCTGCGGAGGCTTCCCAGGTGCGGCCAAGTCAGGAGGACTTAATCCTTGTTTACACACCACACGATATTCTCAGGGGAGACTCTGGGCCTTCAGGGTTAGTGATTTTCAATTATTCCCAACTTCACCTCCTTCCACCCAGAACTAAAGTGCCAGGGAAGTTTTACAAGAATAGGGTCTGGTGAGAGGCTTCACAGGGTAGAGCAGAATCAGAAATTCTGTCTGGCTTGGCAATATTTTCCCTGAAAGGTCATACAAAGGAAACGGATCAGAGCTAAATCCCAGTTCTGATTACAAAGTGATGCCGAGTCTTCACGGATTTTATCACCTGAGGTCATTGCTAGCGGGTGGGAGAGGTTAGGGCAAGAGAGAAGCCGACATGTGTAAGGGTTTCTCTACTGCAGAGTAAAAGTGGCGGGCCTTCCATTCCACGCTGAGGCTCCTTTCCCAACATGTTAGAAGTCAAGCATCCCTCCTGTTTTTCAGACTGACTTCTTGAGAACCCCTATCTGATCGGCTAGAGCTTCATAGGTCTTCTAGCTGTATAACTTCAGATGCATTTCCTGAGAACTAATAAAGCTGAGCATCCCTTCACCCACCATGGTTCTGGGTTACGTAACAAAGATTTCCCAAACTGACTCACGAAAAAACCCCAGATCACTTCCTCCTGATCCTTTTTTCAAATAAGTGGTTTTTTTCCTGATTACTGAAGAGTAATCTTGATGCACTCAATAACATTAATGCCTTTATTAATAGCAATGGCTGTGGAAGCAGCAACAGTATAAGTTACTGAATGTATCCTAGATGTCAGACACTTGTCAGGGAAATGCCCACTGTTCAATATCTGAAACAAAGGCCGAGTTTACCTCTTGCCATGCGAAGGAGGACTGTGTGAGACTGTCTTATGAGCAAAGCAAAGAGCTCATCTTACTGATGTGGGGAAGTTCTGGCTCTGGGATTGGTGGATTTCTGGAAGTGGACGTGTCTAGGGACTGATTAGCCTAATTTACCTGTGTAGCTGGGTTACTACTCGCTGACCTGCTGACTTACAAGCTGAATTACTAAGTCATGAGTTGCTGCTAATTGATGTTTAGAAGCATGAGACTATCACTGACTGGTTGAGTTTCAGAAATTCAGTTGCTAAAGTGAGTTGTCATTTATCATTGTGGATGAATTTAAAACTGGTTCTGGGGATTACTTGTTAGTATGGCCAAAGGACAGCCTTTTTTAGAACACAGGAAGCTTTTATTGTTACAGTACTAAATGTTAGGTCATTTATGTATGTTTTTTATTTCACAAAATCCCGTAAGAATAAAAACCATTAGAATTTTACATTTTATACATGGGAAAACTAAAGTTTAGCCCATCCAAAGTCACATGACTCATAAAACTAGGACTAAAATTTAAACAAGGATTCCAAACAATTTTAGAACTAGGATTACATTAGAACTATCGTAGAGCTAGGATTCAAACCCATTTTAACTCCCAAAGAATCAGTACTTATTCAAGTCCTGTGTCTTTGTTCATTCAGTGAACAATATCTTTCTCACATGCTGAGTCACCATTATGGCAGATGTGGTTATAGGCTAAGGATACAGCACAGACAAATCCCTGTCCTTCTCCAGCTGACATGCACACTGTCTTTCACTGATATTTGAATTCTGGCCTTTCCTCTTGCCTACTTCAGGGTGTCCTCTGGTAAGTAACTAACTGAATTAGGTCATTATTTTCCAAATCACCGAAGTCATTAACTTTTTGTCCTCACTGGGGGCTCGCCTTTACTTTTCACCTCACCTCTGGAAAATCAGGTTTACATGTGATGGCTACATTTAGCTCGGCTGGCTGAAGATTATAAAATTATAGCTCCAAGTTCTAATTGAATCACTGACAATTTTCTAAGGAATTTGACACCCATTTTTCAGGCACACCAACTAAGTTTATTTTTACCTTGTGCTTTAATGAGGTGAATTTTTTTCCCCAGAAGACTTAACAGAAGGCGTTAACTTGTATTCAAATCCATGCAATCAATGTATGTTACAGTCACACTTTCAGTTTATTTTGAGCAAACAGAGAAAGCACGTTAGCCTGTAAAAACCTCAATAAACGGCAGTTTAAGATGTTTGGAGGTCACCTAAAGAAGCTGGTTTTTAAAAACACAGTAGGGAGGGAGTAAAGAAATTTCACATGCGCTGTAGTCATTATGGCTGGGTATGCAGTCGCCCAGCTCTGAGAGTTGGATGCTATTGTAAGTGAAACCTTTAGAGACAGCATTCAAAGCGTTAGTTTAACTGATTAGGTTGAGGAAACAAACACTTACGGAATGAATTTTAAAAAGAAAACCGTCTTAACAAAAAAGTGGCTTAGTTAATTATCCCGTGATGATGTGTCCTACTTCTGTGTTTTAAAATCTCACAAATGGCTCAGAGATGATAAACTGCAGTTGCTTATGTGTCCGAAGAATTTCTATGTAACTGTTACCCAGATAATGAGAAACAAAGCAGTTCTTCTAAAGCATTGCTTTATATAATGTGATGTATACAGTATGTGTAGTACATGAATTAAACACCAAGAGTAGATGTGTTTTCTTTTCACGTTTATTGCTAAGCATTTATGTTTTCAAGTTAACAAAATGAAACATTTATTTGGCAAAATGGGATGGTCTTATCAGGATGAACTTACATTTGTCTATTTGTATTTACTTTTTATTTCATAAATGAAAGGCTTTAGGTAAAATGCTTTACTAGGCATGGGTCTTGTTCTGTACAAAGCACTTGGACACACCTTACTATCTAGCCTGGGACATGCTACAGACACTTCTACAGCATTCCTGTTTTGTTAAGTGTCTTCTGTGTCAAGGATTTGGCAAAAAGAAGAAAGCTTATGATAGAAATCTCAAAATTCCCCTGATTAAATCTCAAATTTGCCTGCAAACAAACAATTTTCATAATCTAGGCAGAGGCCCTATATTGATCTTTACCTGTGAACCTGTTTGGGATAATCCAACAGGTGTTCACACCAGGGGCAGCTTTGGTTGAGGGACTTCCCCT